>NC_084844.1:27313884-27938884 GCF_033115175.1 Lepus europaeus | reverse complement strand
GACTCTGAATTCCAGTAACCTGATTTATGTTTATCATTCAATTTTCAAAGCAATTCAGTGCCTAAGAAGCGCCATCACTGTGCTCACTGCTGAGATGACCAAGATGAGTAAGACCCAGACTCTTTCTCAAGGACCCCATGGTTGGATACAGCTAGACTTGTAAATCTACCACTTAAATAAGTGCATACGATAAAGCGATTTAAAATTCCTAATGAAGTGCATTGAGCAAGCAGTTAATTTAGACTCTGAGTAAAAATTACATTTGCCAAAGAGTTAATACTTTTCAGATGTCCCCCTAATCACTTGCTCAACATCCCAAAGTTGAAAGTTTTTGTGCCAGTAATTTTGTCATGCATCTAATGTCTGAGAGAAGATCTTTCCAATTTCTCTATTGCACCTTTGATGATGATTGAGATCAGTGATATCCACAATAAAGAATTCATCCTTGGGGCTAGAATAAGGAGTGAGCTCTTCCATGAGTAGAATGACCTCCCCCATGCTTTTGTTGGATACAGTGATTATAGCATATTCCCAATACCTGTTTGCTGGTTTACTGATTTTCCAACATTTGCCAAAAGAGGATTGTCATAAGGTATGCTGAGGTAGAATGCCAAGCCTTTCTCCGGTATGGGCAAGAAGAAACTTCACCTGATACATACACTCATAAACCAGATACAATTATATACCAATAAATATTAGGGATAAAAATACTCAAGCCAGAGTCCCTCATATGGGTAACTAATTTACACTTAAAAATCTGAAAACCCTTGGGGCTGGCATTGTGGCATACTGGGTAAAGCTGCTGCCTGCAATACCAGCATCTCATATAGGCACTCATTCATGTCCTGGTTGCTCCACTTCGCATCCAGCTCCTTTTTTATGGCCTGGAAAAATCAGATGAAGATGGTCAAGTGTTCGTGTCCCTGCTACCCATGTGGGAGACTCAGAGGAAGCTCTTGACTTCAGCCTGGCCCAGGGCTGGCTGTTGCAGCCATCTGGGGGATAAACCAGCAGATGGAGATCTCTCACTGTCTGTCTCTCACTCTCTCTTTGTACCTCTGACTTTCAGAATAAGTAAATAAACCTTTAAAAAGAAATTTGAGCACTCAAAGACTATCCAGAGAAAGCTTTAGTATGAATCACACTAATTTTTCAGTGGCTGCTATGTCTTACACAAATTTTAAAAATCAACAAAGTTCTTTAGTTTTTTATTTCTTTACCACTGGAAAAAAAATTTAAAATTTTTTGAAATGATAAATAAATAATTATAGTAAGTTGAAAGATAAATCACTGATCAGGTTTTTGGAAAAGAGGGAAGGGAAGAATCAATTAATATATTTTTCCCATATAACCATGCATAGTCAATAGCCCATTGTGTGCATTAATTACAGCCGAACTGAGGAAATACTGTATAATTTCAACATCATTGGCTTTTCCCAGTCAACCACATTGATGTTCTTAACAAGTGTAAAACAAGGAAGCTTGGCTTCTTCAACTGAAAGAAAATACAAGCTCTCATTCTGGGTCTCCACATGTCTTTGTTATGATACTTTAATGCCACCGGTGTAATTGATTTCTCTCTTTTTCATCAAGCGGAGTGTTCCTTTTTTGATTCCAAAATAGTAGAATCAGCTGCTCTGAAGCTAGGACGAATGAAGTATGCATAATCCTCTAACTCTTTTTTCCAAAAGTGATGAAAGAAGGGAATTTCTGGTTGCTAGAACTGGAGGCTCAACTTTCCACACTGGTGAAATATCTATTGACCATCTCCAGTACAAATAGAGAACAAGCAAAACAGACATCCTAAAAACCCTATAGAAGAAGATAAAAAATCTCCTTCAGGCCTCCTCTGAAAAATCTAGATCAGAATCTGGGGAAATGGACCAATTGCCATAGTGCATGAACTAACACTTTTAAGCCATCTCTCTTCAAAGGCCACCCCAATTCCCAAACAGTATGTGAAGTCTCAAATTCTCATTGGAACCAAGCAATGTGTTAGGAACATTGTGTGTATCATCATTAATTCTCACAATGCCTTAGGAAGTCACTATCATTAATTTCCTTCCTGGATAAAAGTAATGTGATTTTTGAAACTTAACTGTTAGTCAGTCCCAAGGTCACTAAGCTAATAAGTATTGAAAGTGAGATTTGAAACCAGGACTATTTGTCTCAAGGTCCCAGCTCAACCCAGATATCTCATTGACAAAGATGTAAGTGAACCCAAGATGTATTTTTTAATATTTGGTCTGGTCTCAATAACAAAAACAGCCTTCATTCCACTTCCCCTTAAGCCAACCAAAAATCATTGCTTTCCCTATTCTCACCAACACCCCCCAATTCCAGCCAAAATTAAGGACCACATAAAATTATTTTTGATACATCTATTTGACTGCAATAGGATATAGTTTGAGCAAATACTGTGACACACAATTAAAGCTAATTTAAAAGGATTTTGTTTTATAGACTTGACACTTTGTAAAGGTTGATTTTTACCTGTTTGTTACTAATATAAGCTAGACATACAGCTAGCAAGAGCAAAAATGTGTTTCCTTATTAGTCAAAGAACTAGTTTTCATGTCTAGTTCTCCCTTGACAATACTTGCAGTACTTCAGATTGATATTGGATCCCATAAAAAAAAGAATATTAGCCTTCTTTCTCTGTCTCCTTGTCCCTTCTTGAGTTTGTCATTATTTTTCCTGACCTGTCTTTGGGCCTACTCAGTACCAAGAAATTTCAAGTTATCTCATTTCACCTCAACTTGCATTTTTTTTTTTTTTTTGACAGGAAGAGTGGATAGTGAGAGAGAGAGAGACAGAGAGAAAGGTCTTCCTTTTTGCCGTTGGTTCACCCTCCAATGGCCGCTGATCCGAAGCCAGGAGCCAGGTGCTTCTCCTGGTCTCCCATGCAGGTGCAGGGCCCAAGGACTTGGGCCATCCTCCACTGCCTTCCTGGGCCATAGCAGAGAGTGGGCCTGGAAGAGGGGCAACTAGGATAGAATCCAGCGCCCCAACCGGGACTAGAACCCGGTGTGCTGGTGCCTCAAGGCGGAGGATTAGCCTGTTAAGCCACGGCGCCGGCCTTCAACTTGCATTTTCAAGTTCACATAGCCAGTAACAGAGCAACCTAGCATTTAACTCCAGATGACTTTGACCTAAAGGCTCATGTACCAGGCTGGAGCTGTGGTGCAGCTGGTCAAGTCACTGCTTGTGATACCAGCATACCATATTGGAGTGTTGATTCAAGTCCTAGCTGCTTTACTTCCAATCAAGCTCCTTACCAATGCACCTGGGAAGGCAGCAGAGGATGTCCCAAATACTTGGGCTCCTGCCACCTATATGGAAGACCTGGATATAGTTTCTGAAACCTGGCTTTTTTGCCTGGCCCAGACATGGCTGTTGCAAACATTTGAAGAGTGAACCAGTAGATAGACGTTCTCTCTCTCTCTCTCTCTCTCTGTCTCTCCCTCTCTCTCTGTTGTTCTCCTTTCAGATAAATATGTATGCCTTCAAAAAAAAAAAGTCCTGTGACTTTCCACAATGTCATGATGCATTTCTATTATCCTTCCTTGGTCTCTTTGTCTTTGTTTCTCTACTTAACCTTCTTTCACTGAATCTCATTTTACAGTCCCCCTAATTAAAGATACGGAGTCATTTCTCCTATTTCAGTTTTTTTCACCATCTTATCCTACATGCACTAGACTACCACCAGGCCCAGCTCTCCATGTCTAGAGATGTATTAATCAATCAATCATTAGTCCCTTAATGTAATAACTCAGCAAATATTTAAGAAGTATCTATTATGTGCCAGACCCCTTGATGAGAATCACGAATATAAAAGCTATAGCCCTTCTGTCAAATATCTCATTGTCAACCAAGATAAATATGCCATAGTAGAAAGTGTTAGCAGTTCCAAAATCAGTACAATGCTAAGGAAACATAATGAAGAGCCTTCCACTTATTGATACAAGGAAGTTTCCCCACAGTGTATTTTTCCAAAAGCAAAAATCATAATTGCCTATGTGATTTGAGCTCTAAAAATCATTATACACATTTTCTTATGACATTAAAGATTTTTGAAAATATTATTTTAATAGCTATATAATACTTCATATATAGGTTTATTAGAATTTATTTTAAATTCTACTCTCATCAGTTACAAAGATTATTTTTATTTTTCTTCATTGAACTAATGATGCTGCAATGATTTATCTACATTTTTTATTATACTTACAATACTGATGTCTATACTTTTTTTTTTAATTTGACAGGTAGAGTTATAGACAGTGAGAGAGAGAGACAGAGAGAAAGGTCTTCCTTCTGTTGGTTCACTCCCTGAATGGCTGCAACCACTGGTGCTGTGTCAGTCCCAAGCCAGGAGCCAGGTGCTTCTTCCTGGTCTCCCATGTGGGTGCAGGGGCCCAAGCACTTGGGCCATCCTCCACTGCCTTCCCAGGCCACAGCAGAGAGCTGGACTGGAAGAGGAGCCACCAGGACTAAAATCCGGTGCCCATATGGGATGCCAGCGCCGCAGGTGGAGGATTAACCAAGTGAGCCATGGCACCGGCCCCCTGATATCCATACTTGTAATACAGATGGATCATCTGATCCAAGGACAATACTTTGCGAAGTGTGCCAGATACATTTGCTAAAGAGCTTTCCAGAAGTGTTTCAAATGCACATGCCACTCACCATACTCTTTCCATTATTAAATAATATAAAAATTTTATGAGTTTTATTTATTTGAAAGGCATGGTGAAAAAGAGGTAGAGACAGAGAGAGAGAGGAAGAGAGAGAGAAACAGAGACAGAGAGAAATCTTCAATTTCTTGGTTCACTCCCCAAATGGCTGAAACAGCCAGGGTTGGGGCCAGGTCAAATCCACGAGCCCAGAATTTCAACTGGGTCTCCCATGCAGATGACAAAGCCTCAAGTACTTTCAACCATCTTCTGCTGCTTTCCCAAGTGTATTTCTAGGAAGTTGGATGGGAAGCAATGCAGTCAGGTCTCAGACAGGCACTGCAGGGTGATATGCCAGGGCTGTAAGTGGCAGCCTAACACATACCACAATGTTGGTCCAGTAATATAAATTTTTTAAAAATCAAATGTAGCACATAAAAAGAAATATTTCATTATTACATAAACATGAATTCATTTTATTATCACAAGGCTTAAAACTTCTGTATACTTATTGACTATTTGGAGCTCTTCAGCTTCTTTCTTCATCTAAGATATTATTCTTTCTTATACTGATTTATCAAAAATATATTTATAAAATGTTAATTTTATTAGAATTATCTCATTATTTGGTATTTTATTTTCAGTGTGACAGAGTCTCTCCCACTCAATTGAGCATCCACACAGGCTGATTACAAGGTTTCATGTGATTGAGCCCACAATGTTCTGCTCCTTCTCTTATGAGTTCCAACTAAAAAGATGACACAGTAGGAAAAGAGGATGTAAAATCAGAAGAGCAAAAAGAACACAAGGGAGCAGTATCAGAGGGAAAATTTCAACAGATTTTTGGATATAAAAAACAGATGCAGTTGGGCTTGCATGTGCTGCAGTGTGTTAAGCTGCCACTTGCAACACCAGTATCCCATACTGGAGCATGAGTTGGTGAGGGTGGGAGGGTAGGCAAGGGGCAGCACATGCAAGAGTAAAGTACACATCTGGGCACCTGGAGTCCCCACCACACTTACCAGGCCCCACATAATCACCTTAAAGCTAGGTTGGAAAGACTGAGCAAGCCTAGGGTGTTTTGCTTTTGTTCTGTTTTGACATTCAAACATTTTTATTATGTAGTACAATCCATTGATCTTTGTGGCTGGTGGCATTGCTTCCATCGGTTTTTGTGCCTAGAAATTTCATCCCAATGGGGTCTTTTTCTTGATGGTGCCAAACACAGCTTCTCCAATCTCTTGCTGATAGAGGCCCCACAAGGTTCAGCCTCTGCCACTCTGTGAAGGTCCCTCACCACAAGAGCCCTCAGAAAGATGCCTTGACAGCTCAGAATCTGGAAAATGCTCTCTCTTGTGGCCTGGGAAAGCAGTAGAAGATGGCCCAAGTCCTTGGGCCCCTGCACCCACATGGGAGACCCCGAAGCTCCTGGCTCCTGGCTTCGGATTGGCACAGCTCCAGCCAGTGCAGCCATTTGGGAAGTAAACTTGCAGATGGAAGACTTTACTCTCTCTCTCTCTCTCTCTCTCTCTCTCTCTCTTTCTCTCTCTCTCCCTGCCTCTGCCTCTCTGTAACTCTGCCTTTCAAACAAATAAATAAAATAAAATACATTTCATCCCTCTCACATTATCAATGGACACATTGATTATATTTTCAAACAATTTTCTAATGTTTTAAACACTTTGATCCCTCAAAAATGTATTTGTTAAAATACCGTAAGATCTAATGCAACATTTCGAATACTAAATTTCCAAGCACTATTTTGGTATTTTAAGTAATTATAAAAGTTCTTGTATAAGGTACAGATTTTTTTCAAAGCTACTGATTAAACAATTTCTTGGCTGAGGTGTCAAGTCAATTCCATTCTGCTTTATCTGTACCTTTAAAAGAATTCTTAATATTTGAAAAGGCCAATTTCTCCATTTTTTTCCTTAAAAATTATCCTTTTTATCTCATAGATTTATAATGTTTTACCTACATCTCCAAAACATTTTATAGTATTTTAGTTAATACTATATTAAAACAGTAGCATGAATAAATGAAAGATATTATAAATATATCTAATCTTCCTACTCAGCAATATGATGTGCTTGTTAATTAATGCAAATTTTTTTACCCTCTTAGGAAAAAACTGTGTTATTTTCTTCATATAATGATATCCTTTAAAGGTATTTTCAGGTATTCTTGTTTCTGTTTTTATTGTGAAGTGATATTGTTTCTAATAATTATTTGCTGCTACTGTCATTGAATTTTTATTTTCATCAGAACATACAAATACAGGGAGCAGGCTTTTTGCACAGCAGTAAAGAGCCCAGCACCTCCTATTGGAGTGTTTTGGCTGGATCGCTAACTCCAGCTTCCTACTCATGCAGACCCTGGAAGGCTGCAGTGATGGTTCAAAGAGTTGGTACCCTGCCACACACTCAGGAAACCTGGATTGAATTCCCAGCTCCCAGCTGTGTCCCCTCCTTAGCCCAGCCATTGTTGGCATTTGGAGAGTAAGCCAGCAGATGAGAGTCTCTCTCTCTATTTCTCTCTCTCCTCAAATAATAAGTTTTAAAATAGTACACATACAGAGATTAAAGACTCTACTAGTCCTACAAGGCTTGTTGCATGCCAGAAAAATCCCAGTCACCATTGCCTCTACGTTTCCTGGTTCCCAGCAGCAATTATCTTCAACTCTGAGCCAATCCTTTCAATATTTACTTCCAAGTTTCTAAATAACTTGCTTATATTACTACTCATTGATTTTCACTTTTAAATGTTACCTGTCGATTTCCTCCTATAGAAAGCACAAAGTCAACTTCACTGTGACTGGAGGGCATAAATTGGTTCTCAGCCTTCCAAGAGCCACCAAGGAAGAAGGCTGTTGGATCTCAACAGTCAGAGAAATATGTAATTCCTTCCCTCTGTGTAGTGCTGGCACTCCTAGCTGAGCCTGGGAATCTTTACTGTCTGTCTGCAGAGAATAAACTTCTCATTTTCTGCCACTGCATTAAGACAGGGCAATCACTCCTGTGGGTGAAGCTGGGGACAGAATCTGGGAACCTCCCTAGCCTTTCCATCATTCTTCCTGTTTTAAGCTCAATAATCACCCACACTACCTGCCCTCCCCATGAATGTACAGCCACTGATTGCTGAGCCTTTAATGGGCCCATGGTATAAATGAACTTGCTTCTGTTTCCCTCACTGGGGTAGCCACAATTCTCAAGTATAATAATATAATGAAATCTCTTTATACATGTTTGTGATTATTTGATCACCGTTTCATCTATGGTTGCTTATTTTTATCGTGTTATTTTAAGTCTTGGCTGGTTCTTTGGACTGGAAGCTGAGTGAGAAAAAAAACTACCTTCCTGACTTTGTATCACCTAATTTCATGTAGTTCTATTATTTGCAAACAGTAGATTCTTGGCAAATATATCTTTTTATTTGAACTGCTTATTTTTGAAACCATTTAATTATTTAAAATGTGCTAAAATTCCCCAAATGATTTTTAATTGGAGCTCTGATTTTTTATCGGAGCACTGATTTGAAAGAATTATCTGCCATTTCAAATATTCTTAAGAAATTAATTTACTTTTCCCCAGTTTTTTAGTGTTTTGGACAATCCAGAGATTTAAATTCATTTTTTTTTTTAACAGGCAGAGTGGACAGTGAGAGAGAGAGACAAAGAGAAAGGTCTTCCTTTGCTGTTGGTTCACCCTCCAATGGCTGCTGCGGACGGCACGCTGCGGACGGCTCACCGCGCTGATCTGAAGGCAGGAGCCAGGTGCTTCTCCTTGGTCTCCCATGGGGTGCAGGGCCCAAGGACTTGGGCCATCCTCCACTGCACTCCCTGGCCACAGCAGAGAGCTGGCCTGGAAGAGGGGCAACCGGGACAGAATCCGGCACCCCGACCGGGACTAGAACCCGGTGTGCCGGCGCCGCAAGGCGGAGGATTAGCCTGTTGAGCCACAGCGCCAGCCTAAATTCATTTTTAACTCCATTTTGAAATGATTTTTTGAATTCCAAGAAAAGTTGTAAAAGTTGTTCATGGAATTCTCTTCTACTCCCCAGCCAGACATCCCAAATGTTAACATTTTACATAACCACAGTTCAATTATGAAAACTGAGAAATTAACCTTCATATACTCCTACATATTATTTCATTTACAAATCTTACAAATATTTTGTTGGTTGCCCCATGAATGCTCTTTTCCTGGCGCAGTACTAATATAGCACCACTTGCTGCATTTAGCTGTTATCTATCTCCTCTCTTTTGGGACAGGTCTGTACTCTTTCTTTACCACTTCTAATAGTTACAAGGAGGGGCAGCACTGCTGCCTGCAGCCCTGGCATTTCATATGATCCCAGCTGCTTCACTTCACATCCAGCTCTCTGCTATGGCCTGGGAAAGCACCAGAGGATGGCCCAACACTTGGTCCCCTGCACCTGTGTGGGAGACCTGGAAGAAGCTACTGGGCTTCGGGTGGATCCAGCTCTGGCTGTTGCAGCCATATGGGGAGTGAACCAGTGGGTGAACCAGAGGGTGCACTCTCTATTTCTCCCTCTCTCTGTAACTTTGCTTCTCAAATAAATAAATCTTAAAAAAAATACTTGCAAAGGATATAGATCAGTTATTTTGTAGAATAACTTTATAGCTTGATTAAAATTTGTCCAATGTTTCATTATGATTATAATAAGATTATAGATTTTTCATTAGAATACCATCAACTTAATATTGTGTTCTTCTTAGCGTACCACTTTAGGAGATACAGGATGTCACTTTGATTAACAATTACGTTAACATTGATTGCTTTTTATGCAAAAGTTATTGTACATTTCTTATGATATTTCTACCCATAATCAACACAGCCGTGCTTTAATTTTTGCTCAGGTAAAAGTTGTAGGTTCAGTGCTCTCAAATTATTATTATAATATCTAAAAGTTATTGAGTGCCAAGAATGTGGCATTCTCTTTTAACATATTATTTCTAATTAATAAATAAGTCTAAGACAAAGATACTTCTCCCAATTTAAACAAGAGAAAACTAAAATTTCCTCTTTATTTTCAAAGTTCAGCTACTTTTTCTAGGTTACACAGTCTTAAGCGACTTAAATTCAAATACTGGTTTTGCTGATGCCAAAGTCTATTTTACCATGTAGCTTCTTTATTTTTTGAAGATTTATTTTATCCATTTGAAAGACAGATTTACAGAGAGAGGGACAGAGAGAGAGGTCCTCCATCCGCTGGTTCACTCCCCAGATGGCCACAACTGCTAGAGCTGTGCCAATCCAAAGCCAGAAGCCAGGAGCTTCTTCCATATCTCCCATGTGGGTGCAGGGGCCCAAAGATTTGGGCCATCTTCTACTGCTTTCCCAGGCCATAGCAGAGAGCTGGATTGAAAGAGAAGCAGCCAGGACTAGAAGCAGTACCCATAAAGCGCATCAGACCAGGGCTTTAACCCGCTGTGCCACAGTGCTGACCCCTCATGTAGCTTCTTTAGTTTTACAAGTTTTAAGACAGCACTATTGACAAGACAGTCATTTTTTAATTTTGAAATGTAATGTTTCTACCTTTAAACACACATTTAACATTCTGACAAATACTGAGGAAATAAACATTTAGCTATGAGAAGGCAAATAAGAGCTTTGTAGATTAACAGGGAATGCAAGATACCTTCAACAAATAAAAAATTAAGTACAGTTTTCAGCTCTTGTACTGTCAACCTGTCTTTGAAAGCATCTGTAGAGTCAAAAATTTTTCTACATGGCAAATAGTGAAGTAAAAGCACTATTACAGTCATTGGCTAAGGAATGAAAGGGCTGCTGAGTTGTTTCCAAGGTGCCTTAGACTCAGTGCAGTGTCCTAGATTCCAAATAATCGTGACTTGACAATGTTACAAATTAAAAGGGAAACAAATGCTTAATGGCAAAACATTAGAGAAACTTTGTGATTAAAAAAATGACCACTAGGCTGGCACCGCGGCTCACTTGGCTAATCCTCCACCTGCAGCGCCAGCACCCCGGTTCTAGTCCTGCTTGGGGTGCCGGATTCTGTCCCGGTTGCTCCTCTTCCAGTCCAGCTCTGCTGTGGCCCGGGAAGGCAGTGGAGGATGGCCCAAGTGCTTGGGCCCTGCACCCGCATGGGAAACCAGGAGGAAGCACCTGGATTCTGGTTTCGGATCGGCACATTACGCCAGCCATGACGGCCATTTGTGGGGTGAACCAACGGAGGAAGACCTTTCTCTCTGTCTCTCTCTCTCTCTCACTGTCTAACTCAGCCTGTTAAATAAAAGAAAAAATGACCACTAAAACCATCGTTACACAATATTTTTCTGGAAGATATGGGCAAAGAAATGATACGTGAAGTACTGTATGTGTATTTTATATGTGTATATATGATACATAGAGTAAATGAATATATATGCTAAAATATTTATTGGCAGATTTTTAAGCCTAGAAATATGAATAACTATTTGAGAAGCTTGTTTCAGTGAAAGATTTTACTGTAACAGATAAGTGGAGAGAACCGGTCTCTAAAGAATCTAAAGATTCTTTGTTTATCAAATTAAGGTATAGAATCAATGGGCACTTTTCATTACAGAGAACAAGGTCAGGATGCATTCAGGAATGAGTCAGCACTGAAACTGTGGTATCTCAGGGAGTTTACCTGCTGCAGGCAAAGGAAACTGTGTTTGGTTCAAATAGCCTGTGTACTGGTGAAAAGAGAATGAGAGCTAAAGACTAAAGAGGATACAGATCCAGTTTGTTCCAGAGGACTATCATTCATGGAATAAAGCTAACAGAGACAGAGATCTCTTTCTCACAATTGAAAATCTAATGGGTATACCAGGACCTGGTGTACCTAATAGAAATATTTGCACACAAATAAATAAGTATATCTGCCTTATTAGCAAGCAGCCTCAGACCAAATGAACTAGGAAAAAGATTCATACAGCAAATTTTACAACAACTTAAATTCTCACTTTAAAAAAATGTAGGGGTTGGCATTGCGGCATAGCAGGTAAACCTGCCACCTGCAATGATGGCATCCCACATGGGCACCATTTCAAATCCTGGCTGCTCCACTTCTGATCCAGCTTCCTGCTAATGCATCTGAGAAAGCAGCAGAGGATGGCCCAAGTGCTTGGGTCCCTGCACCCTCTTGGGCGACCAGCAAGAATCTCCTGGCTCCTGGCTTCAATCTAGGACCAGCCCTGGTTGTTGTAGCCATTTAGGGAGTGGACCAGTGGATTAAATCAATCAATCAATCTCTCTCTCTCTCTCTCTCTCTCTCTCTCTCTCTCTTTCCTTTTAACTTTGCCTTTCAAATAAATAAAATTAATCTTTTAAAAAATATGGTTGTGCTGAGTTGGCCATAAAGCTATGGAGATTGAAGGGATTGATATTGGGAATGTTTGGAAACAGTAAATCTGCGAAAATTGAGAGGTGTGAGCTCAAATCCTTTTTCAGTTTCTAAATTTATTCTCAAGACTAAGCAGGAATTATTCAGGAACTATCATCTCTCCCTAGTTGCCCTCAATCTGCCTTGTATCAATGTATGTCTCTATAGAGAAACAGTGATAGTGTTTAAAAAGAAAACAGTCTTTGGTTCTTGGCCCTTTATTTGGTAGAGTGAAATAAGATGAAATCTATATCCAACCTGTTGCATGTGCAGATTAGAGTAAGAATGCATAGAATTAGCACAAGCATCTGACAGACATTCTCCATCTTGCCTTAGGAGGTAACAAATCTGCTAATAAGAATCCAACTACAAATTACCTGAGCCTTTGTTGATCAATTTCAAGCCCACAAGAAAAGACCCAGAGCAGTGACTCATTTGTAAAGAATAATTATACCATGAAATCTGAATCACAGCTATAAAAGAAATTAAAGTTCTTACACCAGGTAAATTCATAAATCAGGGCTTTGGACTATAGTTTTGTGCTTTCAGTTAACTATACAGCTTCATTCCACAAATACTGATTTTTCATTATCAAAATCACTATCATCACAGTAATCACAGTAACAGTTCATAAATATGCGACATTCACAACATGCCAGCTACGTTGCTAAAACCTTCATAGGTTTTTTTCTCAGTGAGTACAATGACCCTCTAAGGTAGCTATTATTTTTATTTCCCATTTAGCAAAAAGGGGTAAAATAAAATTCAGAATAACCAAGATCCCTCATCTAATAAATGACACCACCAGAATTCCAACCTTGCTGTTTCTGAGGCCAGAGCCCAGAGTCTTAGCTGTTATACTCTGAATAAAGTACCTTTCCTCTTGAGGACTACAGTGTAATTTCCTAAAAGGTATGTGGAAAGGACAGGACCATTCCAAGATGTAACTTATTGTTAGCCAGTTTCTGTCTACCCTGTCCTATACAGACTCAGGTGTACCAAACTGCAGGAAGTTAATGGAAGCTCCAGGTCAGGAACTCACCTTCATCACCAGTCTGTACCGAGGCAACTTCTGCATCATCAAAGCAAAGAGGGACTTCAGTCTCCCCTGCCCTGGCTGTACATCTCGATGTCTGATGTTTCTTCAAGTCCCATTGACCTCCGATATTCTGTTTTGGACTTTCCCCTCCAAATCAACACTGAAGTTTTCCATTAAACATGCCTATGGATTAGCTGTGTTGTTGAATGAAGACCAATTCTAGCCCACAAAGGAGATGGACTATAGAGAATCACACACACACACACACACACGCCTTCCATAAGACAGAGAAAACTACCAACAACTAGTTATGGGATTCCAGCTGATTTTTCTCTCCATCTCATACATATTTCTCCTGTGTCAGTAACTGGCAATAATATATGGAGATCCCACACAGCAAATGTCAAAACCCAGAAGACCCTGACAGCATTTCAGATCATTTTCAGTTTACAGCTAGGGCAAGCCAAACAAGCAGCCAACTACAATAAGCCAATTATAGGTCCCTGACCAAGGGCTGGGTCTGACCCACGTTTGTGACAGCATGAGGTGAGAGATTTAATGAGAAGTAAGAAAAAGGGTTTGCTTCCTATTTCCTGACTTGAGCTCCATGGCCTGATTCTACGTGTTCTACCATTTTAAGTCAGGGCTTCTAATGGGCTGGTTGCCATTCCCCAGGGGAAGTACAACAGAGCCAGATCTGGACTGTGTGTGCAGCTAATAAGGTCAGAGTGTGAAGGCTCAATCCAAATTGGAATAATAATTATATATAGTCACACAGAATGAAAGAATTAAATTCTCACAATTCACATCATTGAACAATAATAGTGCAGGGACCCTCTGGTCTAATAATATATCTGATTCCTCAAAGAAGGTGAAAAGTAATAGCTAACAATAAGTCCTTGGGTCCACCCACCTAGTTATTTACTGTACCCAGTGTTATTGGAGATTTTGTCTGAAGCCCTGCACTGGGACTGGAGCCTCTTCTTGATAAGGTTAATGCATCTATCTGCTTCATTAAGCTAATTATAATTTTTCTTAAAAGGAATCCTGATTAATGAAATTGCTAATTGATCTTCTCTGAAGTGTTAGTCCCTATTCATATTTTTTTCTTGATATAAAGACACACAAAAAAATAGCCCATGTTCACAGTACTGTAGTTCTGAGTTCAATATGCTCCTGTCTGGCATATGCTGATACCTGTTCCTGAAAACTTCTTTGTCTTTCCTGAACTGGCAGGATCTTACCCACATTTCAATAACCAATGTGAATGTCACCCCTCTGGGAATTTCTCCCCAACTCCTCATGTGAACCTTATTATTTCTTGCAGTTAAGACTCTAGGTATAACCACAGTGAAATTGAAAATTGCTATTCTCTTTTTTATTTTATGAACAAATATATCCAAAGTCACATAAGACTATAGTTTTCTTTGACTTTGATTCTGTACAGGGAAACCAAAAAGCTTACCATGTGTTAAGTTTATTTATTACCAAGTAGTAATGTTTATTACTATTTCTTCAATATCTGTACTGTAATAACATTGCCAAAACTAGAAATGACCCACTAATGGAAAAATGGTATTTTAATACTCTACAAGGATGCATTCTGAAACATCCCTCCTATTTTAAAATTCATATATACGTTATACTGATTTAGGGTCTGTGTCATCAACATATTGAAATAGGAGACTAAATATATCTCTATACACCAGTAAAGAGCCACAGAACAAATATTGCTGGTTAAGTACCCATCTCTATTGATATCTGGGCACAGTAATATACTAAAAATTAAAGCATTGCCTTTGCATAATATCTCCAACATTGAAGGAATCTATATTGATTAGTGGAACCTATAGGGTCGCCAATGAGGGTGGTTTTGCTGGTCAGAAGAGAGCCCCTTTAGGCAAGCTTCCTGTGAAGGAAATCTTCACTTCACATTATCTGTCCACCCAAGATGGTTAGACAAACTCATATTGACTGAAAGATAGAAATCCAAAATTCAAGTATACGAGTGTATTAACTACAGGGTAACTACTTCTCAGTGCCTCAAATGATCACATCTCCTATAGGGGCCAGGAATCAATATTTCCAGGATATCTCATCTCATTTGCACTCTGGGAAAGCCAATGTGAGTGAAGTGTCTTGCTATTCCAGATTTTTACCCCAATGCACAAGACTGTAATCATAACAATGGAATCAATCTCTCTTGATTCCGTTTTTTAAAGATGACTTCTGTGTCAGCTATCCCTTGCTGCACAACAGCTTCCCACACAGCAACCATTTATTATTGGCATGGTTCTGATGATCCGAGTAAGGCTCAGCTGATCCTGGCTGGACTTGCCTTACTGTCTGTGATCAATTGACTAGGTGGCTAGAGGCTGGCTAATCTTTAACAGTCTTGTTCCCATATCTGGCAATCAGCTGGCTGTAAACTCCTTGAAGGGGGCAGAGGATGCATGGGACAGAGCTGTGTGTGTCCCTTCTCCCAGCAGCCTGGCTGGGACTTGCTCCCATGGTGGTGTTCCAGGTAAAATGGCAGTGAGGAAAGGTGACCTTGGTTCTTGTCTCACATGGAAGAAGAATTTCCACATGGACAAGACAGTGAGCAAAGCAAGCAAAACCTCCTGCCACAAGCAGTCAGGTTCCAAGAGAGGCAGTCATGAGAAACCAGTGGAAGTGGAATCGTTACCAGAGAAATGGCAGGGTTCTTGTCTTCGTGCAAGACAAGGCGTGAGAGAGTAGTGGAAGGTAAAATAGCAAGGTTTATTAGGGAAAAGGACATCTGTAAGAACGGATGGGCACCTCTCCAGACAGGACCTGAGAGTGCCCAATCGCTCGGACTGGGGAGGGGGGGTGAGGTTACATGGTGGAGTAGAGAGATTACACCTGGGCAGGCCAGGCGGGCGGCTCAGCAGAGAGGCAGAGGGCTGAGTGCTCAGTCCAATTGAGGTGCGTGGCGGGGGGGGGGGGGGGGGGGGGGAGGTTAAGGAGATGGGTCTCTGTCTTCACACATTTCCTCCTAAAACAAAGGTTTTTAAGGCTGTAAATATTAAGAAGCTCCTATCTGAGTTTTCCCTTGAAGGTATCAGAAGGAGGAAGGCTAGCTGGCGCCATCCTGGGTTCAGAGGAAGGGTGAGCAGAACTCCATAGAGAATCCCGATCCGGAGCAGGGTGTTTGAAATGCAGATACTGGGCTGCATCTGGGAGATTGTGGAAGATTTGTCAGGCAGAAGGGGCGGGGACCTCCCCCTGGCAGGTTATTGGGTAGAAGGGGGCAGGGCAGGATGCGAATGCCAGGCAGCCCCTGAAACATTATCAGGATGACTTTGAGATGTAGAAGCATATGCTGCACATAGATGTCTTCTCTTTAGGCCTGTCATACACACATAAGCTCACATCTAACTTCCTACCTAACAGAATCTTCTAAGCACAATTTTTGGGGAAAAGAGAAAACAGGACCTCAGATCAGATCAGAGGGTGGATTTGCAATCCTGGCTATCCTGTCTAGCTTACATGATAAAGCAAAAAACCATCAGAAAGGTGTTATTGGTCATGGAGGGCAGGGCCATTGCCAGAGCAAGTCCCATGGGTTCTTTTCCTCAGCTTAGTATAGAAATAAAAAGCCAGGAAACAACTTACAAAGAGGCAGAAACTTTTATTAGACAGAAAAGAAACTTTTATTTGATTGGCAAATGACAGGAAAAGCATCTGGTCCGAGAAGAGAGCTCACAGAGTGCCCGAGCAGGACACTGGCTTTGAGGCTTTGAGGGAGTGTCCCAGGTTTTAAGGCATTACTGTTTTTGTTTTTTTTTTTTGTTTTGTTTTGTTTTGTTTTTCCATTGGGTCATTCTGTGGGGGTTTCACATACTGTGTGTTGATTGGCTTGGGGATCATGGAGATAGCAGTGCAGGCTGGGGTGTGGGGGAGGTGTCTCTTGGAGACTGTCTGTCTCCTTAGGGCTCAGCACCCTGCCTCTGCTAGCTCTGGGAGAAAGATTGCAGCCAACCTAGAGTCTGTGATTTAAAGCTGTAAGGTCACACAAGACAGCCTGGATCTTCTGGAACCAGTCTGACTCTCCCCAGGAGCTCAGCCCCTTCCCCTGCCAGCTCTGAGTGAAAGATTGTACCCCCCTGAAGGTGTGATTTAAAGCTGCAAGGTCACACATGCAGCACAAGAAGCTATCAGTGGGGGAGATGCCAGTCGGTCTAGAGACAGGCTTTCCAGCCACAGCTGACAGTTTGCTTGTGAAGGACATTCTACCTGTGTCTGAAGTGGCCCTCAGACTCCCAGCCCTACTGGACAGCCTCAAAAGCTGTGATTGGTAACTTCTCCTTTCTAGCCTGTGATAAGCCAAAATTCAGAAGGGTAGAATCACTACTTCCTTGCTATTCTTGTGATAAAACTGGAAACTCAGGAATGGAATTTGGCATTTTTATTTTGTTAAAGGTAACTTTTGGGAGAAGCAAGAATTTTGCACCCTCTTAAAGAGATTTTCCTTTTCCTCATTCCTATCAGGACCAACCTAACTGCCTATTAGTTCATCTAACTCCTCACAGTAGGAACAGTGAGGTTCCAAAGGAACCAGTGGAAGTGTTGAAGTTTAGGTTTACAAGTGGCACAATGTTCAATAATAAATGAGGTCATTAGGTTAAAGCAACTCCGGGACACTGCATGCCTATGTGAGCAAACCAAAAACCAACTCAGAATAGACAGTAAAATAAAAGTTAAGCTAAACCAATCAGAAACTACCAATTAACCTCTAACATGGACTTTGCACTGAAAATGTTACCAGAGAAATTGCAGGGTTCTTGTTTTCGCACAAGAAAGAATTCAGGCGTGAGACAGAGTAGTGGGAGGTAAAATAGCAAGGTTTATTAGGGTACAGACATCGGCAAGAAGGGATGGGCACCTCTCCAGACAGGACTTGGGAGAGAGTGCCCAGTCGCTCAGACTGGGGGTGGGGGCAAGGAGCGAGGTTACATGTTGAGTGGAGAGATTACACCTGGGCAGACCAGGCAGGTGCCTCAGCAGAGAGGCAGAGGGCCGAGCAAGCAGTCCAGTTGAGGCTGGGGGTTTTTAAGGAGATGGGTCTTGCTTCCCCACCTCTGCTCCTCTTGGAACAAAGCGCTTTTTGGATGTAAATAGAAAAACTTCTGAGTTTTCCCCTGAAGGTATCAGACTGGAGGAAGGCTAGCTGTCGCCATCCTGAGTTTAGAGGAAGGGTGAGCAAGATCCCCTGGAGAATGGGGATCCAGAGCAGGGTGTTTGAAATGCAGATAATGGGCTACATCTGGAAGATTGTGGAAGATTTGTCAGGGAGAAGGAGCGGGGACCTCCACCTGGCAGGTTATCGGGAAAGGGGCAGGGCAGGATGCCAACTCTGGGCTGCCCCTGAAACATTGTCAGGATGACTTTGAGATGCAGATGCATATGCTGGACATAGATGTCTTCTCTTTAGGCCTTTATGTCACACACACATAGGCTCATAACTGACTTTCTACCTAACAGATTAATCTGAATAAGGCTACTGTCCCATTTCAACCAAACAATTTCTTTGCTCTTGCTCCTGCATTCACCCTATGAAAGGCTTCCTCTCACTGCCCCTTTGGCATAGCCCTAAACTGCTTGTAGTCCACAATTGCCTAATTCATAAATTACTGTCAGCTCAAATAAATCCTTTAAAATTTCAATATACCTGTTTGTTTTTTCAAAACGCCATGACTTCTACTACATTCTATGGACCAAAGGAGATGAGTTCAGTTTATATTCAAGGACTTCCAGCTTGAAGAGGTACAGCAAAGTTACAGAGTAAGTGGCAGGGAGGCAGAGGTGTCTCAACAGCAGTTAAGAATTTTACAACTGAGAACAACCTCTAGCCTCCTTGTTTAACACATTCTTTCTTTAGATGTGTTAATGTCATGGATGAAGTTAAGGTCAAGTTTGTGGGGGCCTTTTATACTGAGAGGCAATCTGGCTCTTACTACCTTTACATAATTTAGGGCATCCTGACTATGACTCTCCATTCATTACTTAAGTGCCTATTTTTATGGCTCATTGTCCTTAGTTCTTTGCTCTACTCAGGATTTCTGTGGCGACAATTAATGGTTGAGGGTATGGGGGATTTTCTCCAGAAAGTTGGAAAATTTAATAAAGGTAAATAAATGACTTCCTTTTCTCAGCATGATGCATGTCTATTTGCTTAAACCACAGGTCATGAGGAGGACTGCCATTTCCTGTATGGGTCTGTTGTACGCATCTTTGGAATATTTTGTAGGGGACTTTAAGCAACAACACATTGTCCTCATCCACAGTTTTAGGATGGATGAATAATAATAATGGAAGCCATTAGATAGTAATTTCAGCCAAGTGCTGGGACATTATCAGAAGTTTATTCCTTAGGAAAATTGTGGTTTATCAACAGGACCTGTGTACATGTTCAGGCCTCCTGTTCAGACAAAGCATATGTTTTCATGTTTTTGCCATTGTCTACTCTACTTTCCAAGTTAATGAAAGTCTTATTAGTACTCAGTTTAGAGTATATTGCATCTAGAATATCAATAGACTATTGTAAATTGGAGAAATCTGTAATCTAGCACTTGTCAAAAATATAGGACATTTAAGACTCAATTACCCACCCACAAATGGTGGGTCTGCTTCCTGATGCATTCTAAGAAGCATACCAGAAGGAGTTGTCACACAAAGTAATTTATTTTCAGCAAATAAGAAGAACATGAGAATAATTTCCAAAGCCATACCTTTTCCCTCAAGCACAGGAAATGAATATTGCTTATCTTATGAAAAAATGAATATGCAAGAGGGGAAGTTATTGTCATCATGTGTAGGAGTGGGACAAGTACACACAGATGCAATTCAAAAACATGCTTGGTTGTATGCTATGGTAGTGATATATAGCCTTGGATGTATGTTATAGTAATGAGATGTATCATAGGTTGTACGTTATAGTAATAAGGTATGACCTCCTTCTGGAACAGATATCTTAGTATTAAGATGAAGCAAAACATGACTTTTGAGTACTTTCTGATCCATCTACCCAAGCTTTGTTCTTGCAATGGGGTCTAGACCAGTCCAGGGTGGTTGGTAGTTACATCTCTCCCTGAAATTTTACTGAAAATATGAAAAACAACTTTGGAAAATATCAGAGATTTTAGAATCTTGAAATAGAAATGAGTCACGTTGAGAACTTTTGAGATGCTCAGGTCACTTGCTGGTAACAATTCAACTTGCAAGAATCCACCAGTGCTGGGTAGTCTGGAAATACAAGCTTATTTAAAGTGGTATCAACTCACATTGACTATCATTACAAAGAATTATGAGGAGAGAAAGCCATAAATTGCATTTCAGAATCAAAATGCAATAATGTAGGATTTTCCATAACTTGACAATTGTAGAAATCAAGCCTCAGCCCCCCAAGATTTTGTTGTAGTAGATAACTGTAAGTCATTACACCCAGGCATAAAATCTTTGGTTCAGTTTGATTAAAGTTAAGCTGATCTTGTTGCAAGGATTTTAAGAAAAACACACAAGTGAAAGAAAGGGACTATAACTCATCAAATGTTTTATCTGTAGCCAATGCTAATGATAGTGTAAAAAGTGAGCAACTGGCTAGAGGAGGTGAAGGAAAGAAATATGAAGGCATCACATTTGAAAAATGCAGTTCCTGTTCAGGACAGAAAAGTATTGTATTTGCTATCCCCTGGTGGGTCTGCTTTCTTCTAGATGTTTTGATAAAGAAAATATTTCAGACAGTGAGCATCAGGCTCTAGTTTCAAGGGAACTGCTTATGAATTTGCCCAAGCCAGAAAGCTTAAGGTGAAAAGGATGTCATTCTGCCTGCAATGATACTGAAAATCTCAAAGACCCAATTCATCGGCTGACTGTAGGGTTGCAGAAGAACAGAAGAGGTGCAGTCAGATGATCTGGTCATCAGTGATTCAACCCAGGAGAAAAGAAGACAGTATTCTGTACCCATAACCACATTCTGTACCCATAACCACATTCTGTATTTGCATAGTACTTTAAAGACTGCAGATTTCACAGCTTGCAGTTTTTTTCCACATACCTTCCCTTGGAGACAGTTCACAGCAAGTTGTAAAAAATTCACAGCATTTTATAAAGGAGGAAATGAAGGCAAAGAAAGACAAAGTGATTTGTCTAATGTCATCTAAATAATCATGAACCAATTCAGAAATAGGACGTCTTCAGGTCTACTTTCTTCAGATCACTATCTCTTAGGATGCCAGTGGCTTATAGACAACCACATCGTACAGAAACTACAAAGATTGAATTCTGACCATTCTGAGGTCTGGAAGTCTGGGACCAGGAAGCCAACATGGTCAGGTTCTGATGAAGACTCTCCTCTAAGTTGTAGACTTCTGTCTGCTCCTTGAACTCTCAGAGGACAGAAAGGAGTGAGACAGCTCTTTGGCATCCCTGTTAAAAGGGCATTAATCCCACTTGTGAGGGTCCCTTCTGCGTGACCTAATCATCTCTCAAAGCCCCACCTCCCAATACAATCACATTGGGGTTAGGATTTCAATGGACAAATCCGGTTCATAACACAGTTATATTATTTTTAATTGCATAAATATAAAAAACTGAGGAAATGTTTCCAAACTGGAAGTAATATTGATAATCTGTTTTCTTAAACAAAATACCTTATAATGTGCACATGGCTTGTCAATATTAACAAAATTCTGATCGAATTAAGGGACAGACCCTTCTTTTTAACTTTTGTTGATACATTTATTGACTAAATTTCTGTGGTAGACATTTTAAAATTATTAGTTATTTACTTGAGAAGTACAGATGGACAGACAAACCAAGAGCTTCTGTTAGGTAGGAAGTCATATTTGAGCTTATGTGTGTGTGACAAAGGCCTAAAGAGTTGACATCTAGGTCCAGCATATGCATCTCAAAGTCATCCCAATAACCTTCCAGGGGCAGCCCAGGATTTGCATCCTGCCCTGCCCCTTCTACCTGATAACCTGCCAGGTGGGGGTCCCCATCCCTTATGCCTGATAATCTTCCAGGTGCTGCCCAGTATCTGCATTTCAAATATCCTGCTCCGGATCCTGATACTCCAGGGGGTCCTGCCCATCCTTCCTCTAACCAGGGTGATGCCAGCCAGGCTTCCTCCTGTCTGATAACTTCACGGGGAAAACTCAGATAGAATTTTTCATATTTACATCCAGAAAGTCTTTTCTTTCAGGAGGAGAATATGTGGGAAGGCAAGCTCCATCCCCTTAAAAACCCCTGGCCTCAACCAGACTGCACGCTCAGCCCTCTGCCTCTATGCTTAGCTGCCCACCTGGCCTGGCCAGGTGTACTCTCTCCACTCAACATGTAACCCCGCTCTCTCCCAATCTGAGTGACTGGGCACTCTTTCTCAGGTTCTGTCTGGAGAGGTGCCCATCCGTTCTTACAGATATCCCTTCCCTAATAAACCTTGCTATTTTACTTTCCACTACTCTATGTCTCACATCTGAATTCTTTCTTGCGTGAAGACAAGGACCCTGCCATTAACCGGTAACACTTCTATCCTCTGGTTTACTCCCCAAATGCCCACAATGGCTGGCCTTGAGCAGGGCTGAAGCCAGAAGATAGACCTCCTTGAGCCATCACCCAACTCCTTGAGCCATCACCACAACCTCCCAAGGTCCACATTAGCAGGAAGCTGGAATCAGGAGTAAGAGGCAGGGGTTGAACCCAAGTACTCCAATGTCAGACATAAGTGTCCTAACCATCTTAACTGAACTAGGCCAAATACCCACCTATATTATGGCCTTTTTATTGGGTCAACTTGGCTGAACTACAGATCCCAGATATTTAATCAGATACTAATCTCTCTCATTGTTATGGTGAAGGTATTTGTTATATGTGACAAAATCCATAATCACTTCTGTTTTAAGCAGTTGCATTTTACCAAAGGAAGAAAAAATATGGATGGTAGTTTATGCCCAAAATGGGCTGTCCTATTGATTACAGATTTACCTGGGAAATTCCTGGTATCTATATGTACATTTTTATATATACATATGTAGAGGTATTATGTACATTTGGGTTTGTATATGTATACTCATGTGTGGGTATATAGGAAGGCACTTCCAAAAGGTTTGTAGAAAATAGAATTAAAAGACAGATTTATTGGTGTTTGGTGCAGCAGGTTTAGCTGTTGCTTGAAACACTCACATCCCATGTCCTAGTGCCAGCTCCACTGCTTCTGATCCAGCTTCCTGCAAATACATCCTGGAAGGCAGCAGAAGATGGTTCAGGTAGTTGGATACCTACCAACAACATGAGAGACCAAGATGGAATTCTGGGCTCCTGGCTTTGGCATGACCCTGCTCTGGCTATGACAGGTATTTGAGGAGTGAACCAACAGATGGAAGATATCTCTCTCTCTTTTTATCACTCTCTTTTCCTATTGGTCACGCTTCACTGACATCAAGAAGTGTGCTTTTATTCCTGTTATGTAAGGAAATTACATGTAAGCATATATGTCATTTATGTGCATATGCATGTGTATGTGACTGTGTAAGGTTGAACTATGACATTGCAATTTTGTAAGTCAAAAGAGGTCTTTACGGAAAATAAATATGCCAGATATCCCTGTGTCTCTATGTGATAGAAGGCTCAGCCTGCTCAAGCTGCTAGGTACTACCAAATGTGGGCATTTAATGGGCCTAATGATTACCCAGTCCCCCAGTCTTTGATAGCCTCAGAGTCAGTGTAATAAGCTAGGATTTTGTAGGAATATCTTGTCTTGCTGTTTGAAAGAATACTGGGAATTCCTACCAGCTGTTCATAAATGTGCAGTTTCTTTTCCCTCAGTTCTCCCCATCTTTCATTTGATCAGACCTCAAAGTCGTCCCAATCATGCCAAAACTTCAGCAAGTTTGAGGAGCAGGAGAAGAAGAAGTTAAGAAAGAGTTAAGCTAATCATCCCTTTGTCAACCCAAAACTTCAGGAAAGCAAATTCCCAACTAATAGGTCTTTGCTCCTTTTATTCCCAAACATAATCAATACCTCTGGGTTAGAGGATTTAATTTTTCTTGCATCCACACTCTTCCAGGCATCCCCATTGTTCCCAGAACTATCTCCTGCATGATATTGCAATGAAGCTGCAAGTCTGCTTTGAATGAAACCAAAACATTGTCCCTGCTCAGACAAAGGCAGGAAACTTTGCTTTGTGCACTTTTCAGCTGATATGCAGCTTCCTATTATGTGAGTAAGCAGGCCACAATCCATCTTCCTTTGGAAGTCTGTGACCCTGCTCCTCCGCAATTCTAATGAACTGGCAAGGCCAATTAAACACTGCATAGAATACCCTGCAGCCAACTAACCTAACAAAGAACAGATAGATGCATGAATACTCTGACTTTTGTAGATGAAGATTACCAGGAAAGAGAGCTTTGCCATAATGTTTCAGCCCTGAGGGGAATGCTTGCCCAAATTCACCAGACAGCTTGTCTTTCTTCTTCCTCAAGGAACTCCTGGGCAACTAGAATCAACTAGTATTGACCGAGTATCTCATATGTGCTTGGTGCTAAATTCCTCAGTATCTTATATACAGTGCCACTTTATATAACAGTTATCACGGGTATGACGGGACATAAGGATCACTGAGTGACAAAGCACATATACTCTTGCCAAACCATGCAGGAGAAATAATGGCAGGCTTGGGAACCAAATGTATACTTCTTTCTTTTTAAGTTTTTATATATTCATTTTCATTTTAGTTAAATGGCAGGGAGTGGGAGAGAGAGAGAGAAAGATCTTCCAGTCACTCCCCAAATGGCTCTAATAACCAGGGCTGCGCCAGACCAAAGCCAGGAATCTAGAACTCAGTGTGGAACTTCCACAAGTGGAACAGGCACTCTCAAATACTTGAGCCATCATCTGTTGCCTTCCAGGGTACTCACTACCACAAAACTATATCAGCAGCAGAGGAGCTAAGACTTGAACCAGGCACTCAGACATGGATACAGGTGCACCAAGCAGTGCCATAACCACTGTGCCACCTTCTTACCCTGAAATACAGGTTGCTTAGCATCAATTCTGATGACCTTTTTACTTTGTTATGGCTGTTTATTATGTTAGAGCTTGCATTGATGAGATGATTGACTTAATGGAATAGATATATTTTATAGTGGTTTCCCCAAATGTCAACTTTACTGGAAATTAACCTTCTGCATTTTTTTAAAAAGATGTATTTATTTATTTGAAAGAGTTACACAGAGAGAGGAGGAGAGGCAGAGAGAGAGAGAGAAAGAAGAGAGAGGTCTTTCATCTGCTGGCTCACTCCCCAATTGGCCTCAATGGCTGGAAATAAGCCAATCTGAAGGCAGGAGCCAGGAGCTTCCTCCAGGTCTCCCACGCAGGTGCAGGGGCCCAAGGACTTGGGCCATCTTCCACTGCTTTCCCAGGCCACAGCAGAGAGCTGGATTGGAAGTGGAGCAGCCCGCATGAGACAACTGGTGCCCATATGGCATGCCGGCACAGCAGGTGGTAGCTTTACCCGCTATGCCACAGCACTGGCCCCCTTCTGCATTTTTGTTTGTTTGTTTTTAGCCCCAAGTATCTCATTTCCTCCACACCCACTTGAATTCTTTCCATGGATTTTGGAAATGGAAACTAAGATGGGGAAAAGTGAGCATTATCCTTAGACAGTTGGAAATGAGAAAATGTAACCTTGGGAACTTCAAGCTCCCTGTGTCCTAACACAGCTGCAATCTCGGAGGAGGAAGATGTGACCAAGGCATAGTAACAGCAAAAGGAAAGATGGTGCTGGATTCCTCTTGGGCCTCTGGGCTCTCTCCAGTCTGTTGCTTGGCATCAGACAACCTTTGGCTATCTTCCCACACATCCTTGAATCCTCTTCTTTTACTTAAAAGAGAGAGGCAATTTCTGTTCCTTGGGGTAAATAAGAACTCTGATACACCAGACAAGTCACAGAATTAACTTTGTCATTACAAGATAGCAAGGAACTGTGCTTATATTTGTACTGAAATCTTTTATTGGGACATTACTGTGGGGGCAAGGTGGGGTGGGAAATGACAAAATGTACATAACAAAAAGGGAGCATGGGAGTAGAGTTGAGGTCATTTTAGGTGTTAACCAAAGATACTGGTAAAACAGGGGATAGTCTGAGAAGAATTCAAGAATTTATACCTACAGAGAATATTACATAAGTGGAACAAGATAAATAAATGAAAAGACACAAGAGTCATGGTTAAAGAAGTAGAGAAAGAAACAGGATAGTGCTGAGCCAAAAATTTTAAAGAGAGCACTTCCAGAATGGAATAAACTTTCAATAATTAAGTAAGGCAGGCAGGCCACCCTACAGAACCAATCTATGTCCTCCTTATCACTTCTGCTGTTTTCTTGAGCAAGGACAGAAAGTGAAATTGTAGAAATGGGATCTTCATTAAATTATTTAACCATAATTTATGAGTGTGAACTTCTTATTAGGAAGCAATGAAATCTCAGCCTGATGAATATAAGACGAAAAAAGAATTGGAATCTCTGGAAACAATCGCCAAAGTGTTATGGGTAAAACCACATTGAAGAAAGGTGACCTTCGTTGTTGTCTCATGTGAAAGAAGAACTTCCATGCAGACAAGGCAGCGAACAAACCAAGATTTATTGAAGTCAGAAACCTCCTGCCACAGCACCCAGGAGTAGGGTAACAAGAGAGGCAGATCTGAGAAACTGGTGGAAGTGGAGTCTTTTAAGCACAATTTGGGGGGAAAGAACAGAACAGCAGTTAACAATCAGAGGGTGGGGACAAAATCCATCAAAAGGCTGGAAATGTCATGTGGTCTAGCTTGCTCAAGATAAAACAAAAAAGCCATCAGAAGATTAGGATATTCTAAGGGTGGAATCACTATTTCCTTGCTATTCTCATAATAAAACAAGGATCTCAGATAAGTGAGATTGGCACTTAAGTCTTGCCAAAGGCAGCTTTGGGGGAGAAGCACACATTTTGCATCCTTTTAAAGAGACTTCCCTCTTCCTCATTCCCTAACCTAACTGCCTATATTAGTCCACCTCCTCCTCACAAAAGGAAACCTAAGGACAATTGCTTACAGAGGGGCAATTGCTGGCGGCTCTCACCTGACCCCAGACTCTTTAGGGCCCCGAAAACACAATAGAATCGACCACAAAACTCGTACCTGAATTTCATGGAGGTTTGTGTACCTGATCCCGAGTCAGGATTTTTGTGCCAAAATATGGAGAGAATCCCCCTTAAGACCCTATGATCATACCAAGTCTGGAATCAGCTCTTTCCTGTTTGTTTGGGTGGGAGAATTTAAAGAGAGCTCCCAAACCCAGAGAACAACCTGCGCCTGAAGCTTGTTTATCACTCCAGACCACAACTTCCCCTTGTCCTCTCTCCCAGAGGGAGCAGATGTCCTGCTGAATGCCACCTGCAGAGTTAAGTAAAATAAGGAGTGGAAACTAGAAGTCCAGCCCATAAACCATGATTGGATGACTCTCCACAGACAGTATAAAATATCGTGTCCTGTCTTGCACAAATGGAATTATTTAGCCTTCACACAACCTTCAAATAACATATTATGCTCCTTTTAATCAATCCGTAATTCAAACAGGACATCTTCCAGCCTTCAGAGACTCACTGTGACAATAGGGGTAGGCAGGCTAAGGCGAGTTATGTTTTATTACGAAAGTCAAAGTCAGCTTGGTCCATAATTTTATAAATCTCATTAGTGGTTATAGTTTCTTATTTCCAGGTATGATAAAATACCATTTATGCTTTGTAAATGTATCTCCACCAGGAGGAGGGAACAGGACCTCTAAACCCAGCTCTGGGAACAAAGGGGTCCCTGCTATGGGGAATCTGTGCTGGTGCAGATAAGAGTAGATTTAGAATGACTGTGCTTTGCTTACCAACAGCACCTTAATGAAAGGTCAGCGAGCAGAGCAGCCGCCACTCTCAGTCCCCCAGGGACAGAGGGGTGAGGAATTGTTGAATGCCTCCCTCTGCCTCTCAGGCTCTAATTCCCCTGGATGGCCCAGTGCCACACAAAATTAGGAGTAGAAATTTCTTACAAAACTGCACACTTACTTGAAGAGGCTGAATGGCAGACTGCACAAGAGGTGCAGTTGCAGCCAGAGCAATCCCTGATGGAAGATGGTAAATCCTCCTCCATCAGTCAGTCACCGAAGCAGCTGTGCCCAAGTGGCCATGGATCATAGTTGGGATGAGAGGTAAGAGGCAATCAGTATTCATTTGGAAACAATTTTAAAATACAAATTTCAGACAAGGCCATGGGCTAGATGTTAGAGAGACTAGAGTAAAAGGATAGTTTTTGTGTGCTCAAGCAATAGACAAAGCAGGGGTGGACATCTGGCGTAGTGGTTAAGACACAGTTACAATGCCTGCATCCCACATCAGAGTTCTGGGTATGATACCCCCAGCTCCAGCTCCCTGGCTCTAGCTTCCTGCTAAAGTAGACCCTGGAAAACAATGGTGATGGCTCAAGCGATTGGATTTCTGCCATCGATGTGGGAGACCTGGATTCTGTTCCCGGCTCTGGCCGAGCCCCACATTTGAGGAGTGAACCAGCAAATGCAAGCATTTCTCTCTTTCTCTCTCTCCCTCCCTCCCTCACTCCTTCTATCTTCCATTCTCTCTGTGTGTCTTGAATAACTAAGTAAAATTTGGGGCATAGCAGGTAAAGCTGCTGCCTGCAGTGCTGGCATCCCATATGGGTGCCAGTTTGAGTCCTAGTTGCTCAACTTCCAATCCAGCTCTCTGCTATGGCCTGGGAAAGCACTGGAAGGTGGCCCAAGCCCTGCATGGAAGATCCAGAAGAAGCTCCTGGCTCCTGGATTTGGATTGTCCCAGCTCCGGCCATTGCAGCCATTTGGAAAGTGAACCAGCAGATGAAAACCTCTCCCTCTCTCTCTCTCATTCTCTCTCTGTCTCTGCCTCTCTGTAGCTCTCCCTTTCAAATAAATAAATAAATCTTTAAAAATCAGTAAAATTTAAAAACAAAAGAAACAGAAAAAGCAATGGAGGATCCAAGAAAGTGACCCTAGTACAGGAACATGGGTCTGTAAGGCAGTGTGCATGAAACTCACTCAAGAAGAGTGCACAATAGAGTGGTCTTAGTGGGGAATTAAAGAGATGGCTAAAACAAAACATGGGAAATTAATAGGAGAGAATCACAGCAGAGTTAGGAGAAAAACACTCCAGATAGAACAGCAGATGCAAAAAATTGGGACTTATGGCTCAGCAAATACAGGTTATGTAGAGAGTTTATTTGGGCCTTTCCCAATTTATGTTTTTAAAGATTTATTTATTTATTTATTTGAAAGGTAGAGTTACACAGAGAGAGGAGAGGCAGAGAGAGAGAGAGAGATCTTCCATCCAATGGTTCACTCCCTAATTGGCCCAAACGGCCAGATCTGCGCCGATCCGAAGCCAGAAGCCAGGAGCCTCTTCCGGGTCTCCCACGAGAGTACAGGGGCCCAAGGACTTGGGCCATCTTCCACTGCTTTCCCAGGCCATAGCAAAGAGCTGGATGGGAAGAGCAGCAGCTGGGACTAGAACCAGCGCCCATATGGGATGCCGGCGCTTCAGGCCAGGACATTAACCCGCTGTACCACAGCGCTGGACCCAATTTGGGCCCTTCCCAATTTATGCCTGTTAGACCATCATACTAATTAATAGTACCACTTTTTCATCTTCAAAACGCCCAACTCATCTGTACAATAAATTATACAGTCACCTCTACATCAGGCACAGAGAAAGGGAGAGGAATAATTGATCTTCCCAAAATGTAGGGTTTGCTAGATTTTATTCAGTAGCTGTGAGAAACCAATGAAAGTTATTTTAGTAGGAAAGAGAATAAAACCAAACTTGTGTTGAAGGAAGTTAGTTCTGGCAGCAAAGTGGAGGATGGATTATTGGAATGGGTAATCCTGGACTCGGGGAGACCAATTAATTCAGTGAGATTCAGGGCTCATGCTTAAAAGCAATGTATTATTTCTATCAGTACTTTCCAATAGAAAAATAATGTAGGCCACATATGTAATTTAAAATATTCTGGTATCCACATTCATCTAAGTAAAAAAAAAAATAAAAACAGATGGAATTCATTTAATATGATTTATGGGACCCACCAAATCAAAACTAGTGTAACTATACCATGTAGTAATAAATACTCAAAAATTAGTAAGGTTTTTAGCCTTTTTTTGTACTAAACTGTTGAAATCTGGTATGCATTTACACATACAACGTACCACTGATCACACTCCAAGTACTCAGTAGCTACACATATGCAGGGCCACTGTATTGGGTAGTACTGAGACAGAGAGAGAGAGAAAGATAATATGCAGACCAGAAAAGTTAAATGATCTGTTGAAACACATTCCCAGCTTGAAAAGCATTTTCACAAGCATAGTATGAACTTTGCTTTGTAGATTAATATATACTACGAAACATAAATCATAAAAACTTGAAAGGCTTTTATTCACCTAACTAGCTACACCAAGGCAATGTGAGGCAGAAATGAACCCTGAATCTGGGTCTTCAAGCTTCCTTGCTCTTCCTCTGCCCTCGTAATAGAGAATCCCCTTTCCTTCACGCAGTAAGGAATATCACAGACTCCAGACTGGGACCCTCCTGTTGCTAACCATTTCTCCTCTGTATGAGCTCTAAGGATGAAGGACAGCATTACAAGAAGAGAGAACTCTGTGAGGAAAAGTATAGACTTAGCAATGACCTGATTTAAGGTATAAAGAAGAATAAAGGCCAAGATATGCTCCTGGCTGGAAGGTGGCTTATTATTTAGATTGTGTTCAGAATGTGTTCATTATTCAGATATGAACACAAGAACCACTTTTGCTATGTAATTCTCATGCTAGTGACTAACTTAAATTCTGAATTTTAATATCTACTTAAAAAAAAAAAGGACTTAATGATGACCACCAGTATTCGTGCTTGCTAAGATTATAAATTGTTTCCATACATGCTCTAGAACCTGTTAGGTGTTTAATAAATGGGAGCAAATTTATTATGGTGAAAAACTGTGAAATTGAAACACTCATTACACTTCTATAGGGTTGAAAGTTTTCCATGGTTCCCCATCATTGCCTTGAAAATACTGCTAGGGTGTGATAAAAATGTAGAAGATGCAAGAAAGCATACCATGACGAATGAGAGCTGTGTGTTAAGAGGAAGCAAAGAAGCCAGAAGTAAGACACAGTGGGAAAAAAATACAAGAAAACAAGGATTTACGTGTGAAAAACCAAATTTGAAGCTTTTAGAAGTGAACATGGAAGAATTTTTTTTTATGTTGTGAGATGTTCTATATTCCTACAATGTATAGCTACTCTGCTAGATATTGATAATAGCATGAGGACTAGAATGGATCTGAATTCCAAGGAATGCATGTGATTAAGTGAGCAGGAACGCAAAATAAATTGGCCATTTTAGTGAAGTTTAATAGGTGTTATAGTAAGAGAAGATGTCAGTAAAATCCCCATAACATACCCGGTCTATGCTTTCTGCACATGTAGAATTCTGTGATTCTTACTGGCATCCACTCTAACTGCAATTGATTATTGCATGTCTCCCTCATGACTCTGACTCCAAAGTCTATTATCCATACTAGGATGTAGTTAACATATGGTGAAGCAAGGACTTGTTTGGCCGAATGAAGAAATATTTGAGATAGTGGTGGGATGAGAGGAGGAATCAACTCTGTTGTCATGGATGAGGAAAGGCTGCATAGGAAGTGAGACGCTAGACTGTGTTCTCAAACATGTGATGAGAGGCTCCAGATAGTTTTGAACGGAAATGTCAGGATGTTTAATGGGAATGCCAATATGAAAAGAGCTCAGGAAACAAGAAGTACAATTGTTAAATATAAGAGTGGGAATAGAGAGGGAGGAGATGGACAGTTTGGCACATGCTCAATCGGACTTGCCCCAAATGGTAGAGTTAGAAACATGCCAGGGGATTCCAATTCAATCCCATCAAGGTGGCATGTATCAATGCCATCTCACTAGTTAAAGTGATCAGTTTCAGTTCATAATTGATCATAATGATAGGATTAAGAGTCAAAGGGATCACATAAACAAGAATAGTGTCTGCTAATACTAACTGATAGAATTAAAAAGGAGAGAATGATCCAACATGGGAAGTGGGATACACAACAGACTCATAGAATGGCAGATGTCCTAAACAGCACTCTGGCCTCAGAATCAGCCCTTAAGGCATTCACAGCTGGCTAAAAAGCCCATGAGAGTATTGTAGGCAAGGAAAGCCAAGACACTCTGCAAAAAAAAAAAAAAAAAAAAAAAATCTCTGTGAGTGAGATCCCAGCAGAAAGAATGGGCCATTGAAGAAGGAGGTAACTTTCTCTGAAAGGAGGAGAGAACTTCCACTTTGACTATGACCTTGTCTAAATAAGATCGGAGTTGGTGAACTCAAAAGGCTTCCATAGCCTTGGCAACCCATGACAAGAGCCTAGGGTGATTACTGACTCCATAAACAAGAGTGTCAATTGTTAAATCAACAACAGGAGTCACTGTGCACTTACTCCCCATGTAGGATCTCTGTCCTTAATGTGCTGTACTATGTGAATTAACGGTATAACTAGTACTCAAACAGTACTTTACACTTTGTGTTTCTGTGTGAGTGCAAACTGTTGAAATCTTTACTTAATATATACTAAATTGATCTTCTGTATATAAAGAGAATTGAAAATAAATCTTGATATGAATGGGATGGGAGAGGGAGCAGGAGATGAGATGGTTGCGGGTGGGAGGGAGGTTGGGGAGGGAAGCCACTGTAATCCCAAAGCTGTACTTTGGAAATTTAATTTATTAAATAAAAGTTAAAAAAAAAGAAGATTTAAGAGATCATCTCTTAGAAAGCTATATTAAGGACTTAAGAAATTTTCCCTATAGACAATGAGGAAACACTGGGGAGCTTTAAGCAAAAGAGTGATAAAAATTCATGCTTTTGGAAGAGCATTTAGTGATAGCATAGGTAGAAGAAAATAAGGCTAAGTAAGTATAACAATTCTTCTGGCACACAGTAGGCTCAGTAAATATTTGTTAAATAAGAGAATGAGACAGACAAGTTACAATCAAATCTTCACTTTAAAAACCAGTGCCTCTTTTTTGCAATGCCTTTCCCATGTAGACTCAGCTTATTATTGACTTCAGCCTTTGCATAAATGAGCCGGACTTCCTAAATCTTCAGAAAAGAACCAAACTGTTTCACAGCAAGCAAGAAGGCAATTTTGAGAGTATGAGTGAAGCAGTTGATCAAGATGGTAGTGGATTTCATCCATGACTTGAACAAGGAATTTCAGTAAGTTGTATGTCAATTTAGCTTAGAATATCAATGGTTAGAATACTTTTTAAAATCAGGTGCTGAAATAATTCAGGTAACTTTTAGCAGCAATACTAAGAGTTAAGGGAGAAATAAGAGAGCAGAAAGCACTGCCTGATTTATCCTTGTCTGAATTTTACTGGGAAAACCAAAGCATGAAAGAATATCTTGAAAGATATTACTCTAGCCCTTGTCTATTAATTTCTTGTTTGGAATTTTAGTTGCATTGCTTAGTCACCACAACCTTAAGGGATATATTCTTATACCGTTAGCTGTGTTCTGGCCTCTTGTATGAGATGAGGTTTTAGCTGCCTATATATTTTTCATGGATACAAGCAAAAAAGCTGTATTACAATCTCCTTCAACTTGGAAACCAATTGTCCTGGGGATTAGAGCAGGCAGATTTACCCACAGGGTTCTTTTGTTGTCCATGGCTCCATCTCTTATTCAGATAATCAGGGAAATTTATCTCACCCAACATTTCCCTCCAACTTCCTGCTTCAGAGGACTATGTAGGCTATCTCTTCACTCAACCAAGAAGAGGCCCCAGGAAAAAATACTTCAGCGCTTCAACTCCAAAGTCCCAGCCCTATGATAATACTGAGTCTCGATTCAGTCAATGTGCTCTTACTGATATCATCTAGCCTTATTAATAATTTTAATATCAGTAATCCTATGGGTTCTTGCCATTTATTCAGAGAAGAATTCTGAATACTGGCTCAAATAGACCAGATAACATGGTCAGTTTTTAAGGATTTTATTCAGTGAGAGAAATGTACAGGAAAGTGAGGGCTTTGATTAGGGGAGACAGAAGTCTAGAAGTTAAGTTGGGTCCATACCAGGCAGAGAGCAGGCCAGGAGGAGGTGGAGCAAGCGTATGGTTATGAGCAGCCACAGTTAGCTTAGTGTGGACAGCAAAGCGAAGGCAGAGAGCGAATTTTGAGCACTCCTCGCTTTTTATATGCTTTCCAACGGGGAGTGGTTACATAGCCTGATGGACAAGCGGGCATTCAGATGAGACTAGGTGAGATTACACGGTGGTGTGGTGGAGGGCGTGGTTTCCAGCCTACAAATCTAATCAAATTGATCCTATCTGTCGGCCTATATCATTATCAGGACAGTCTGGGAGTTACATGAAGCTACAACTTGCTATGCACCAGAATAATTAAGAGTCAAAACCTCTAATGATTAGCAGAAATGTGGCCTTTAAATACCAAGTGTTTTCACTTTCTCTTCAAATTGTCAGTAAGATACAAAACTTTGGTATAGAACCCTTTAAAATATAATTGAATCACAACTTAGCCCACCCTTCCTGCTTGAAATACATAGCCTTTTAAAATGTGAGCTGTTAAATCCACTTCTGTATTTTGTTTATTTTTAGTACAGTTAATTTAACACAGCTACATTTTATCTGTAGGATCTGGTAGGCTTTCTGCTCTTAAGTGCATTGTACAGTGTATCTTTTGCTCTAGACGCTACCCTGGTGCGCATGGCATAATACATTTTCAATAAAACATGTGAACAAGAACCGAGGGAGTAGTGGGGGGCAAGAAATTGGAAATTCAAGTGCCACACTGTGTGAGCCACAGGGGACTCGGCCTTATGTGTTTTAAATGAAAACCTTTCATCTGGGGAGATGCCTCTCTGGCTCCCTACTTAACAGAAGTCTGCTTCCAGGACATTTTACTGATCATCAGCTCTCCTTATACCCCTGCCAGGTAACATGTCCTGAGCCCAGACCCAAAGTATTCTCATTGTTGCAAATATAGTTGCTTTCTTTTGTTTCCTTTCTCTATTTTTTTCCCTCTTAATTTCACAGACACTTGGTAGAACCCATATAAATGCACTCGCTACAATTTCTCTTTTCTAAAGAAAGACAGAGGTGGTGGTGGGGAGGCGGGGTGGGGGCATGAATTTATCCTACTTCAATGTTCCTGTTTTTCTGTGCAGAACAATTGGACTCCCCCCCCCCCAAGTGTCTCTCACCAGACCATTTTAGATTTCTTAAAATAAAAGTGAGGATTCCAGTCCCCAGTCCTTCCTCTTCTGTCTTGCTTGCAGTCATATGCCAAGGTTTATAAGGGTCAGGTGTCTGGATTCCTCAGCACTTTCTTTCATTTCTTTCTTCTCCAGCTCTTTGTTTCTCATTTGATTCACCAGCAGGACGTTACCTGTATTCTCAGCTGTTTCTCTAATGAAAACCTAATTACACTGTCTGTCTTCTCAGCATACTTCCTTAGATCCCAGGCTCTGAGACCTGGAGGGACCGGAAATGAGTCTCTATCTGTTCTGTTCTGGAGAGCTGGACAAAGCATATCTCCTGCTTCTTACTCACCTGCTGGGCAGTTGAATCAAAAGAAATGAAAGATGGGGAGTGAGCAACATCTCATGTAATTCCTAAAAGGGGGAGAGAACAGGATTTTTTAGAAACAATTCAAAATGGGGAGCTTTTAACTCAGATTCTCAATTTCCCTCACCTAAACATTGATGAGTTTCAGAATTGGCCACCCAAAAATATGCCACTTTGACATGGAGATTAATTTGAGCCCAGAGTAATAGAGAAGAAGCACATGTAAGAAAAGCTCTCTGTCTGCCCCCTATTTGCCTAAAATCAGAACTTAATTTACAAAGGTGTCCTCAATCTACCAAAAGGAAGACGGTTGGTCATCAGAGGCAACATGAGACCCTTATCAGCCTGGAGACAGCATAGAGTGATGAACATAGCAAACTAACTAACTAGTCTTCACCTGTCATTTATTCGGGTTCCCAAACGATTTGATAATCCTAGAAAATCCCAGTCCTTTTCTTTCTGTAGCTTCTCTGAAAATGTTCCATTCTTTGTTGCAGAGGCTAGATAAGCCAAAGCCTTTTTTGAGGTTTACTAATTTCCTGGGTATTGCCCACATATGAGACAATAAACTCCTGTTTATTTTCTCTTGTTAATCTGTCTTTTGTGATGAAGTTCTCAGCTAACACACTCAGAAGGGTAGAAGGAATGTTATTTTTTTTTTCCTTTCTTACAAGAATGTCCACAAAATTCCTCTGACACTAGGCTTATACCTTTCTAAACCTTCACAATCTCACCAAAATCATCTCTAGGACCATTAACATTGATATCTCACATGGTAAATTTCTATCTACCGTAGTCCCCTTGGCCTCCTGGAAAAGGTCTCAACCTTCAGTTCTGCATGTCATGCCCTCACGACCTTGCCCTTCCTACTCCTCCAATGCTCTCTTTTCCCTCTCAACCCCTTCCCTTCCCGAAAAAGCTGAATCCTGTTTTCTGATCACATCACTGTAGACTGTGGTTCACTGGATGCATTCCGCCTGATTACCTCCTTTTGCCAAATGACATTTCCTGACTTCATCCATATATGGAATCCCTCTAGCTTTTGCAGCTCGACTCATGCCTCAAGACCTGAGTACTCTATCACTGTCTTCGAGGAAAATTGAAAACCCTCTCTTTAGAGTCAAAACTTACCTAGACATAAAATAAATTTGTAAATGAGCAATACATTTAAGACATAAAAGAATAAGCTGCCTTGCACCATCAAGACTGTAAAGTCTTTAAAGGCAAGGACATTAGGGCCAGCGCTGTGGCATACTGGATAAAGCCGCTGCCTGTAGTGCTGAAATCCCATATGGATGCCGGTTCGAGTCCCGGCTGCTCAACTTCTGATCCAGCTCTCTGCTATGGCCTGGGAAAGCAGTAGAAGATGGCCCAAGTCCTTGGGCCCCTGCACCCACGTGGGAGACCTGGAAGAAGCTCCTGGCTCTTGGTTCCTGGCTTCGGATCGGCGCAGCTCCAACCGTTGTGGCCAATTGGGGAGTGAACCATTGTATGGAAGACCTCTCTCTCTCTCTCTCTCTCTTTCTGCCTCTCCTTCTCTCTGTGTGTAACTCTTTCAAATGAATAAATAAATCTTAAAAAAAAAAAGGCAAAGATGTGTGCCCTGTTCATTTGTGATTCCTCAAGGCCTGGCTTGGGATATAGTAGGTTCTCAGTAAATGCTAAAGGCATGAGTGATGTAGCACAGGATTTTCCTTTTCTAAAGTGTATCTATAAGCACTTTAACTTAAGCCTAAAGTGGACTAAATTTATACTTCAAATTTCCTTCACTGGTTCTGTCGTGTACTTTGCACCCTAATCAGGAAGAGTATCTCTCAGTCATTTTGACCATTTCACCATTGCATCTTAAGGACAACAGGCCCCCACAGGGAACACTTGGTCAATTGTGACATGTACTAAGATTTTTTTTTAAATTATGCAAATAGCCATCTGTTCAGATACCACTTTGAGTTCATTTAATATGTGTATTGTTTAAGACAAGGGAGAAACGAGAAACAGCACATCTCAGTTTGGTCCCGTAAAAAGCTGAGTGGTACCTCATTCATTTCAAGTTATGCAGGGTCTCCATTTTAATGATGCATCATTTCTCTTTGGCCAGAATTCTAAATCTTTTTAATTGCAGTTTAAACACCTGTAGTCAAATTATAAATGTCTTTCTCATTTAAATTCTAAGCATTGAAATTCCACACATCTCGATTATGTAAATAGCAAAAGTAGGGGGAAGAGTTTTTCTCTGAGGTATTTTTTCCTACTGTCTCCTACTGCCCACAACTTTGGTTTCCCTTTAAACACTGAGCGAGGTAGTTAAGTTTCCTGGATGACCATGGAAGTTCATTTTAGAAACAGAACACGAAGGCTGCATCCTGGCAATGTATTTTCCACAGAGGAAAGAAAAAAGTAAAAATAACAGCCGTTTTTTAAGCACCTGTTATTTGCTAGACACCACACTGGGTTCTTGAAGCAAATGTGTTAGAAGGGTTCAATCCACACAACAACACTGCAATTTGGCATTGTGAAACCCATTACGTGATTCGGGAAACTGAGGCCAAGGTTCCTTAACAACCTGCTCTGGATTATATAGCTAGCAAGTGGCAAGACTAGGATTCAGGACGGATGCTATCTTTACCATACTGCTGCCTTCCAAACACCTGTTTCTTCCAGGGTACAATGTTGGAAGTTTTCTAGACTATTGAAACCAGCAAGGGACAATGATTGAATGGACAAACAGAGGTAAGGGAAAAGCAAAAGCTTCATTTCAAAATGAGGATGATATACAGGGCAAATAAGGTTTGTAACCAATGCTGGCCAGAAGAAAATAGTCTGGCTGAGGTGAGGTGAGAAGCTTCTCCTTACAGGGCTCCGTCTACTGAAGGCCCACAGGGCTCACCTTTCAGTCTGTGGCCAGCTCCACAGCTCTCACCTTGCCCTGACAGCCAGTGAAGCCTACCTCCCACTGCTCCACCTGATTCCTGCATGGAATGCTATTTACACAGTCGAACAATACAGCTCTGCTCTTGAGTCCGTCTTTTTTTCTTCCTTCTTTTTTAGAATTATTTATTTATTTCCGAGGCAGAGTTACAGACAGAGAGAGGGAGAAACAGAGAAGTCTTCCATCCACTGGTTCACTCTCCACGTGGTCACAATGGCTGGAGCTGAGCCGATCCAAAGACAGGAGCCAGGAGCTTCTTTTGAGTTTACCAGGTAGGAGCAGTGGCCCAAGAACTTGGACCATCTTCCACTGCTTTCTCAGGTATATTAGCAGGGAGCTGGATTAAAAGAGGAGCTGGATCAGAAGAGGGACTTGAACTAGTGCCCGTATGTGATGTGGGTGCTGCAGGCAGAGGCGGACCCACTATGCCACAGCACTGGCCCCTCTTGAGTGTTTCTGACCCTCCTTCCCAAACTCCATGTGCTTCCCCTAGTCTCAAAGACTGGAGTCTGTATTGTCATCCTCTTCTAATCTGTCTCTAATGCCTGGTGTGCCCTTATCTGAGCACTGTTCACCTTGAGCTGCGTACTTCGTAGGTACGTAGTAGAGAATTGGATTGGAAGAGGAGTAGTTGTGCCATAAGGGGTGCCAGCACCACAGGCAGAGGATTAACCTACTGTGCCACAGTGCCAGCCCCCTTATAATACTTTCATCTGGTTAAAATGTGCATGTCACAGGGCTAGCATTGTGGCCTAATGGTTAAGTCGCTGCTTGCAATTCTGCAATCCCACATGAGCACTAGTACAAACCCTGGCTGCTCCACTTCTGATCCAGCTCTGTGCTGATGAGCCTGGGAAAGCATGTGAAGATGGCCCAAGTCCTTGGGCTCCTGCAACTGTATGGGATAACTGGATGGAGTTCCAGACTCCTGGCTTTAGCCTGATGCAGCCTAGCTGTTGTGGCCATTTGGGGATTGAACAAGCAAATGGAAGATCCGTCTTTTTCTCTGCCTCTTCCTCTCCCTGTCACTCTGCCATTCAAATAAATACAACCTTTAAACAAAAAGTTCCCATGTCTTCTGGAGGCCCTAGGAAAGATAATTTTGTTATAGAACTTCTTTTTCTCTCAACTCACAGCCATAGATGTGTGTCCTGCAGCAAAGTTAGTGGCCTTACATTATGCCATTTGATGAAAGGGTGTGGGCTTGGAGCAAAGAACATCTAGGTTTGACTGTCAGAAATGCTGCTTAAAAGTTGCATGACCTTGGGGCCGGCGCTGTGGCGCAGCAGGTTAACGCCCTGGCCTGAAGTGCCGCCATCCCACATGGGTGCCGGTTCTAGTTCTGGCTGCTCCACTTCTAATCCAGCTCTCTACTGTGGCCTTGGAAAGCAGTAGAAGATGGCCCAAGTCCTTGGGCCTCTGCACCCCCATGGGAGACCTGGAAGAAGCTCCTGGCTCCTGGCTTTTGATCAGCACAGCTCTGTCTATTGCGGCCATCTGGGGAGTGAATCAGCGGATGGAAGACCTCTCTCTCTCTGCCTCTCCTCTCTCTGTGTAACTCTGACTTTCAATAAATAAAGCTTTAAAAAAAAAGTTGCATGACCTCAAATAAATTATGTAATTCCAAAATCTTTCGTTTCGAAGGGGCGGAGCCGCATAGTAGAGCGCCTGAGTGGGCGGAGCCAGCCGAGAGCGCGAAACGGAGGTGGGCCCGCAGAGGCGCGGGAGGGGCCACCGGGAGAGCTCCGGTAGGGAGCAGGGGAAGGGGAGGTGGCCCGGCAGTTGTGCAGAGCGTGAGGGTCGAGGGGGCAGGAAGGCGAGGCAGGCCCTCCCGGGCTCGCCAACCGTCCGCCCGCAGTTTCCTCCCGGCTGACCCCAGGGTAGTTACCCGCCTGGCTCCGTCTGGATCCCTGAGGTAGCAGCTCCAGGCACCGGAAGGGAAAGCTCACTTAACAGGAAGAGAAGTGGGTCGGTGCCCCGACGAGAGAAGCCGGCGGAATCCCGACTGCGAGAGCCAATGGGGTGGCCTCCTTGCGTCACGCGGACACACGCTGGCCAATCAGAAGCAGCATCTCCGTGACGGAGGGAGAGGCTATGGGTCCTACTTTGGGACAAAACACCTTCGCGACGGAAATACGCCTCCGTTGGACTTTTGCTGTGATTTGAACAGCAAAAGAGTAGACTGACTATATGCATGCATCCGCTTAGCTTCCAGCGGTAGAGATATGACAGTGAGAGAAAGAGACAGAAAGGTCTTCCCGCTGCTGGTCCACTCCCCAAATGGCCGCCAGGGCCGGCGTTGCACCGATCTGAAGCCAGGAGCCAGGTGCTTCTTCCTGATCTCCCATGCGGGTGCAGGGCCCAAGCACTTGGGCCATCCTCCACTGCCCTCCTGGGCCACAGCAGAGAGCTGGCCTGGAAGAGGAGCAACTGGGACAGAATTCAGCACCCCAACCGGAACTAGAACCTGGGGTGCCGGTGCCGCAGGTGGAGGATTAGCCTAGTGAGCCGCAGCACCCGCCAATGGCCCCTCTTTTAACCAGTCAGAATGGGGGGGGGGGGGACCTCCGTGTGCTGGCTGGGAGGATGGAGGTCAGGTACAGACTGTAACTCAGCATCGTGCCTTTGATGGTTCCTTAAGTTTTCCCTGAGAATCCTTACCCAGGTTTTCAGTTGCCAGCAGTCTTGGTAGGCAAACTAAAAGCATAGGTAAAGCCATCAGTCTGTAAAGTCGATTCCAGCCAGCCAAGTGTAGACAGTAATTCAGCTCAGAGGCAGGATCCCTGGGGTCTGGGCCCAGCTCCACTGTTTGCTCTGAAGGTAGGAAAAGGAACTTGCTTTACTGAGCCTGGAATTTTACCTTCTATTAAGAGAGCACAGTATAATGTGCGGAAGATAATATAAGCAGTGGAAGGTGGTCCATATGGGATGCCGGCGCCACAGGCAGAGGATTAACCAAGTGAGCCACGGTGCCAGTCCCGATAAGTTGTATTCCTGAGGAGCTGTTCATTTCTTTTTTTAAAAGATTTATTTATTTAATTGAAAGAGTTACACAGAGAGAGGAGAGACAGAGAAAGAGAGAGAGAGAGAGAGAGAGAGAGAGAGAGGTCTGTCTTCCATCCGATGGTTCACTCCCCAATTGGCTGCAATGGCTGGAGCTGTGCTGATCTGAAGCCAGGAGCTTCTTCTGGGTCTCCCACGCAGGTGCAGGGGCCTAAGGACTTGGGCCATCTTCTCCTGCTTTCCCGGGCCATAGCAGAGAGCTGGATGGGAAGTGGAGCAGCTGGGTGGGAAGTGGAGCAGCCAGCTCTCGAACCGGCACCCATATGGGATACCAGCACTTCAGGCCAGGGCATTAACCTGCTACACCACAGCGCTGGCCCCAGGAGCTGTTCATTTCTAAGACTTTATAGTCTAATTTATTCCTTTGGAGACAAAATATATAAATTTATTTGTAGACAGACAAAATACGTAAATCTATTTGCCAAAAAAACTTCAGAAGACTTATGTCCACACAAAAACATATATACGAATGTTCATCGCAGTTTTATTTGTAATATCTAAAAATTTGAAACAACTCAAATGCTGTTCAGTGGGTGAATGGTTAAACAACCATATCCATATCATGGTATACTACTCAGAAATATAAAGGAACGAACCTCATACATGCAACAATATGGATGGATCTCAAGAGAACTATACTGAGTGAAAAAGCCAATCTTCAAAAGTTACATATGGTGTATTTGTATAACATCCTTGAAATGACAAAATTACAGAAGGAAAACAGATCCGTGGTTTGCCAGTAGCGATGGGAGAATGGGGTATGGGAGGAAAATGGATGTTAATTTAAAGAGGTACCACAGGATTCAGTGAGAAGGAACAGTTACATTATTTTGATAGCAGTGGTAGTTCCACACATCTACCCACAAGAAAATTGCACAATCACACACACGTTTGTGCACATGTAAAATGAGGGTATGTATAGCCAGTGAACTCTGAGTAAGATCTGTGGATTGCACAAACGTCAATTTCCTGGTTTTGATATTGTTTCTATAGTTATGTAAGATGCTACCATTAGTGAAATTGTGAAGAGTACATTTTTCTCTGTACTATTTTTGTAAATTCTGTGAATCTAAATATCAAAATGTATAAAGCTGAAAAAAAAATCTTTCGTATCAACCCAAATGACATCCAAATTATGGGATCAAGTGAGGTTCTAGAAAAACAAGGAGTAGGAATGTATTTTGGTCAGTATATGTATTTTGTTTCAGTATAAAAATGCTAATAATTATAGTTATAATTGATCCACTTGCTAATATTTATCATAAAAATATGATTTTTTTTCTTCAGATAGATATACATACTGTTTGGCAGAAGAACCAGAAATAGTTCTGAGTTACTTTGGAGCCACACTCAGAAGACCATTTCACCAAAGAAGTAAACAGTCCTATTGCTCTATCTGCTTGCAAACTGGTGGATTTTTTCCTACTTTTCTATAACATCTTTGCTTATGTCGGAATGTACAGAAACTAGTATTGTGATCAATGAAGAGGCCATTAAAGATGCAGAAGGTTTTGTGCCTGATCAATAACACTACTCCATGTGATTTACACAAAAACTCAGTTACAAAGGGATAGATGTGCTCAGTTCTCCATGGACATCCCCTTGATTGGGCACTTAGGTCAGCCACTGTCAGACTCTCAGGTGGAGGCTCTGTGACCCCAAAGGGGTTTGCTAAGCTCGTTTCCAAACAGCCTGTAGGAAGCAAGCTAGGAGCTGCCCATTGGCATTAGCAAGGCAGCTGCCCAACTGATCCACAGGAATCCCACTTCCCAACTTCAAATTCCTTCCAAAATTGACTGTGTTTGTACATTTGCATGCCTTGAGCCTTTCCCCACAGAAGATTATATAAACCTATGAAGAAAATAGAGAGCTGCATCCATTTCCCACAACTGGATGGGATATCATATTCAGTTTTAATTGACTCTGGAGAATCCAAGTCAATTAGACTAAGGGTATAATAGGAATGAGAAGCTGTATTATTTTACTAGCTTGATTATTTTGTAAAAGTAAAAAGAAATAAATGTAAAATTTGAATGGTCCCACAGTGTTGAGATGAGCCATCTATACCAGGCTGTTTTGAGCCATTAGGGTAGATATTCTTAAGCAATTTAAAAACTAGCGAAAAAGAGTACGTGAAAGTTCAACAGCAAGAGCCTTCTATAGAATGTCAGGTTAGCTCTGATCAATGGAGCAAACCACATACAGAGTGTGGGTTAAGGATATATAGAAGTTGGGGCCAGCGCTGTGGCACAGCAGGTTAACGCACCCGGCCTGAAACATCGGCATCCCATATGGGCTCCAATTCAAGGCCTAGCTGCTCTACCTCCAATCCAGCTCTCTGCTATGGCCTGGAAAAGCAATAGAAGATGGCCCAAGTCCTTGGGCCCCTGCACCCACATGGGAGACCCGTAAGAAGCTCCTGGATCCTGGCTTCGGATTGGCACACCTCTGGCTGTTGCAGCCAATTGGAGAGTGAACCAGCAGATGGAAGACCTCTCTCTCTCTCTCTCTCTGCTTCTCCTCTCTCTGTATAACTCTGACTTTCAAATAAATAAATAAATCTTCTTTTTAAAAAAAGGACATATAGAAGTTGAGCCAGATGTCAATCTACTTTTTTGAAATGGTGAATTTACAAATTAGAATTCTAAGAAAAACAAGGAAGAATGTGTGGATGAGAAAGTGATTAATTTTTTAAAAAGGGGGGAGGTGAATTTATAAACATTTCCACTAAGGCAATGAGGTGAGCCTTGCAAGATTATGGGAATTTAGCAAAGAGAGGTAAAATTAATAGCTATTCTATCCAAGAGCATCATATAGACATTATGAGGTTGAGAATAATTCTGTGTGGTTAGATCATAAAGGGTGTACTGGGAGAGAAAGGTAATAAGAAGTCAAGCCTGAAAAATGGAAAGAGATAAGGCTGGAGATGGTTGAGGTCAGGTTGTACAGAGAATTGTTCTGCTATAGGTTTTGAATTTTGAACAACAGTAAATAGAAAACTACCAAAGGTTTTAAGGAAAAAAATGACACATCCAGACTATGAAATACAAAAAGAAAATTATTATGTTACAAATCAACAAAGGAATAAGCACATCTCTGGAAGCACTAAGTAAGGTGTCCATATTCTGTGACAAACACGTACTTTGCTTAGACCTTGCACAAACTATTTTTGTATTTAATTATCCTGTTATTCGATAAGTATTAATTAAAATCCCTGCAATGTGTTAACTTGCGGGTCACAATGTTGACCAAGACAAATGTACTTCTGGTTGTCATGGAGTTTACAATCTACTGGGGAGCTAAACAGCAAACCTAACAAAGAGATAATGACAGATCTTTCTAAAATAACATGCTGAATAGCTACAGGAATTGAGGTACTAAGCCACGAAGGTTTCAGATTGAGTTCATGATTACTATCATTCTCACAAAATTCTGTGGCAGTTACTGTTTTTTTGGTAATAGAAGAACTATATTTTCCCTTTGAGCCATCTCATTTGCCAGTGAATTTGGGGATGAGTGATCTCAACACAAACAATTGTGATAGCTGCAAGAATTTTTGCTATTCCAAACATCTATAAATTCCTGGGAATCATTATATTTTACTGGAGAAGAGAAATAGTCAAGTTTCTCTCAGCTGGAGTCTTTGTAATGTATGAGTTCAGCAGCAAAAAGGACAGATGGCTGAGCTAATGTTAGTAATTGCCAAGAGAAAAAGTCCACTGTTGACCTAAAAATGAAACAGAATCCATTCCTTTATAACTTTCCAGTGACTGTTTAGCTTAAGTTCTAATGATTATAAAAATAAAAAGGAATATCTGAGCAACAGAAAATTTCCCAAAGAATGGAAGAATACTAAGTCCCATCTCTGTATGTGACAATCCATTTATTCAACTACTTGCTTTACTGACCTTATTTGGTTGGTTGTGATTCATCTGAGAATTTAATACTCACATGCCATACTATAGGAATGATGGCTAGTCTCAATGAAAAAGTAACTAAACAATCTAACATTAAAAGATCTTTTTTCAAAGATATACTTATCTATTTGAAAGACATGGTTACAGAGAGAAAGGTATGAGAGAGAAAGAAAGAGAGAGAGAGAGAGAGAGAGAGAGAGAGAGAGAGAGAGAATCTTCTGTCATCTGATTTTTTCCCCAAATGGCTGCAATGTTCAGGGGTGGATAGATTGGAAGCTTGAAGGCTGGGATTCTATCCAGGTCTCCCACAGGAGTGGTAGGGACCCAAATACTTGGGTCATCTTCCACTGCTCTGCAGGTATATTAGCAGGGAACTGGATCAGAAGCAGAGCAGTCAGGACTTGGATTGGCGCTCATAACAGATGCCAGCATTGCAAACAGTGGATTAACCCACTGTACCCACTGCCAATGCAGGCCCTATGAAAAGATCTTTGTGAACCATTTTTTTCCTCTGAAAACTTCAATTCTAAGTCATGTTTAAACATATAACCATGCTATTTCCCATTTTGATAATAATATTGTATTAGCTTGCTAAGACTGCTGTTAGAAAGTACTACAAGTTGAGTGATTTAAATAACGAACCATGTACAGACTCCCAAGCCTGGAGATGAGGATTCAGAGCTCAAATCCCAGAGTTGGTTCCTTCGGAAGGGTGTAAAGAAGAGTCAATTCTGTGTCCCTTGCCTACCTTCTGCAAGTTTGCTGGAAACCTGTGTCTTCTCTGCTTTATGAATGCATCACCCAGAGACCACCTTCATCATCACATGGCATTTCGTCTGTGTGCTCTGTCTCGGAATCTACTCCTTTTTATAAGGACACTAGTTTTGTGGTAGTGGTACTAGTGATAACTACCACATTTTCAATCAATTATCACACAGAAGACCCCTGTCTCCAAAGACACTTATGCTCTGAGGTACTTGAGTTTAGGACATGACTTTTGGGGAGCCCAAACCCAACCCATTACCAGCCATCTATAAACTGAAGAATGAACATTTTCTTCAGCAACAAAAATGTAGCCTCTTTGCTAAAAAGCACCAAAAGATGTGTTTTTCACAAAGTGTATAATCTGTGAGTGTGTGCAGTTCACTTTTGTTTTCCATGCAGTCTGCACTTGAGCGAATGAGAAGGTTTCAATAGTGATCATTATGTTTGAATGGGAGATGTGCAGCTGACAGTTTTAAAGGTGGCTTCCCAGCTAAAACCAAATCCTCCTTCTGTGAACAAACCCCCCCCACCCAAGACAGAGGGCGTGTACTCTGGAAGCCATTACTCAATAACCCTCCTGAGGAGAGACAAAAATTCACAGTGGGATTTTGACTTTTGGAAAGACGGCATTTGAAAACTAGGAACAATTATCTGCGGTTAGCTGTCGCCACCAAATAAAAGGTCCCAGACTTCTGCTGATGAAGTGTCCACACTTCTCTCTTTCCTTTCCTTCCTGAGTCTCAGTATTTCATTGCTTCCTTCCTTTCTCTAAGATAGATTATCATCAGGATAAAATATTTCTGACTTGTCTAAGCTTCCCAGGCTTATTGTTGCATGACCAGGAGTGTGGCTCAGTAAGCATCTATGTGCTGTGCACTGACGGTCCTTTAGTTCACCTAATGTGTACTGGCTCATGAGTGCATTTAACATTCCTGGTTCTTGTCAGTCCATGCCATTGCTCATCATGGAACTTTGTGAAAAAATAAGAATTTGGGGCAGACATCTACCCCCCACTCCTGGAAAGAAAAACTAGTAAAAAATAATGCATCTTATCCATGTGGGGTCTATTACAGGACTTTGTATTTACAATTTGTTAAAAACAGTATGATCGATTACCAAGATTGTCTTCTAATTTCAAAGTAAAAGAAAGTATCTTGAAACAATTGAAAGTAAAGAGTCCCTATTAAGGAAAAAAATTAAGCAAAGATCCTTGCAAGTTAATACCTGGCTTCCATTCAAGAATTCTGCCCCCATCAGGGTTTCTAATTCTACCTTGCAAAGAGGCTAGGGAAATTGTTGCTACCTGTGAAAGGCCACACTGAATGTGGCCAATAGAACAGAGCAAAATAATTCCTTGCATGCTATATGTTCTCACTCCTGTGCCCCTCAATGCCCAGACATTGCCCTCAAGACCTCTTTAGGATTCTATTGTCATTTGTCTAAATAAAGATCAAAATTGAAATTAGTATTATTGTTTAGTACGGTTCATTATCATGGTAAATTTCTTTAAAGGCTAGCCTAGTAAGTTTATCTATGCTATTTAAGACATCTTCAGGCTTACCTGCAAGGTGTTTTGGATAGTGGAATAAGTAACAAAGATGAAATTAAGGGTGCATAAACTTTATCCAAAATACATGACTCAACATCAAAAGAAAGGGCAGATTCCCAGTCCTGGACTGTATAGCCCAAATGACTACCTTCTCCATTCGCCTTTCTGAGAAGGAAAGAGCTCATCACTGAAACTCCACAATTACTCTCGGAGAATTTAGCTGTTACTTTGCCTCAGAAAGTAACAAATGGCTATAGCTCAAGGGAAATGTAGATTATATGAGAATATTAACACCTAGCCTGGATTAGCTTCAACCACAATGTCTACATCAACCTCTCTTACCTCTGAAGATCTTTTACATACTTCTTAGCTTAGGACACCTTGGTACAGGAAATTATGGAAACTCTTTAGTGGAAGAAATAAAAGAAGCAATTTGGCATTGAACTGCAGTGGGTGAAAAAACCAAAATAGAATTAACCTTTGATGGTAGTAGCCCACTGTCCAATCACAGTATTGAGGATGTGATGAACTTGAGCCTAATTGGATGCCCAGTCAGCATCCCAAGCTACAAGTGACAGTGTCCATCTCTAAAACAGGTAGGTGTTAAATATTTGTGAGATGTCAAGGTCTAAGCAAATTGTCCTGGGATCCCTGAGAGGAGCCAGCATGCAAATCAGGACATCAAGCTGAAAGTTCAGGCCCCAACCTGAACAAATTAAAATAAACAAATGTGATAAAACAGTGTGATTGGGGTTCCCAAGCATGTTGACTAATATAGTGCAGAACATAAACAATTGTCCCAAATCCCATGAGCCAGTATTGCTGATTCTCAAGCTCTGCTCCTTATCTTGCTTAGGTTTGGCAAAGGACCTATGCAAGGTGCATCTGTACTTGAAATAGCCTTCAACATTTGAGCTGACTTCTGGTAAGTCTATTCATTCTATACAGATATCCACATAGTACACCTTTTTTCCTTATTACTAAAATTATATAACCAAAACCATCACTTATATAAAAGTTGGGTTTGATGTTACCCAATAAAAGCTGCTATTTCTTGAGTGCCTGTTATATTCCAGTTATTGTGCTAAGCCTTCCATTTACAGCACTCATTTTCACAACAGTGCAAAACAGATATTCTTATCCTCAGAAGAGGTAACTTTCTCAAGCTGAGATATAAATTCAGATCTGTCTGACTCCTAGGTATGTGTATCTTGCACTGTGTCCCATCAAGGAATATTTAAAACGGATGATTCATCCTGAAGTCATTTTGCTCCATGATATGATCAAACTAACATTAGCTATTAGGGCAAGCTTTTAGCAAAATGGTTAAGACGCTACTTGGGGGCTGGTGCTATGGCGCAGCAGGTTAATGACCTGGCCTGAAGCATCGGCATCCCATATGGGCACTGGTTCTAGTCCCGGCTGCTCCTCTTCTGATCCAGCTCTCTGCTTTGGCCTGGGAAAGCAGTAGAAAATGGCCCAAGTGTGTGGGCACCTGCACCCTCATGGGAGACCGGGAGGAGGCTCCTGGCTCCTGCCTCCTGTCTTCAGATCAGCATAGCTCCGGCCATTTCGGCCAACTGGGGAGTGAACCATCATATGGAAGACTCACTCTCTCTCTCTCTCTCTCTCTCTCTCTCTGCCTCTGCTCTCTCTGTGTAACTCTGGCTTTCAAATAAATAAATAAATAAATCTTTAAAAAAAAAAAAAAACGCCACTTGGATGCCCAAATTCCATAGTAGAGTGTCTGGGTTCAAGTCCTAGTTCTGCTTATAATGCCAACTTCTTGCTAATTCACACTGTAGGAGTTATCAGATGATGGCTCCAGTGCTTGGGTCTCTGTCACCAGATACAGTTTCTGTTTCCAAAGTTAGGCCTGGATCTGTCTTAGCTGGTGTGGGTATGTGAAGAGTGAACCAGCAAATGGAGGAGTTCTCTTTTTCTCTATCTCTTTCTCTCTACTTTTCAGATAAAATGAAAATAATTTTTAATTTAAGAAAGCAAAATAAAAATAGATGTTATCTCTTCCTTTCAATTTGAGTTTGATTTGAACATGCATTCATGATTTTTTAAAAAATAATTTTCCATTAAATAAAAACCTTTAAAAATTTTTAAAAATGAAAAAATACTTTTTATGTTGAAAAGCAGTTTCTGCAATATGAGATCTGGGTTCTCATGCCAATGAGTCATGTGACCTCAGGAAATCTTTTGTCTATCTAGGGAAATGCCTTTACTTTTTTTTAAAGATTTATTTATTTATTTGATAGGCAGAGTTACAGAGGCAGAGGCAGAAAGAGAGAGAGAGGTCTTCCATTTGCTGGTTCATTCCCCAGATGGCCGCAATGGCAAGAGCTGTGCTGATCTGAAGCCAAGAGCCAGGAGCTCCTTCTGGGACTCCCACATGGGTGCAGGGGCCCAAACACTTGGGTCATCTTCTACTGCTTTCTCCGGCCATAGCAGAGAGCTAGATCGGAAGTAGAGCAGCCAGGACTTGAACCAGCGCCCATATGGGATATTGGCACTGCAGGCGGCAGCCTTACCCACCAAGTTATAGTGCTGGCCCCATGCCCTTACTTTTAAAAATTAAGTAAAGACTAGCAGTGATAGGAAAGGTTGAACCTGGAAAATTAAACTCTGAATAACTCTTCTGGCTCTCCTGGCTCTAAGGGTCTACTTATCCTTTAGAGCTCACTCTTTTTCTATATTTGAAGTTCTGTCTTCTGCAAAGGAAGATAATTTCAATTTTATATTTGAAGAAAAAAATCCCTCCATCCCAGTATATCCCAGCAACTCAACTACTTTCACTTGTATGCAACTTATCAGAGTAGCAACTATGATATTTGAAGATGACAATAGAATGTATGTATAGATACAGAAAACAAAACCAAATTTTTTTCTTCAACTAGAAGCGCATTTTCAAGATAGTTTAAAGAACTGATTTCTTAGTCTTAACCGTGAAAATGGTATCAGATGATTTGAACGGAAAAAAAAAAAAAAAAAAAAAGGAGCCTGGATTGAATAGTGCCCTTTACAAAAGGCTTGGCAACTGCAACATTAATAGAAAGTTCTGCAAATAAAAGCACCTACAGACCTCAAAATAGGGGGGCTATGGAATGTTTCAGGTAGACAGCTGTTACACAACCACCTATCTCATCGCCTTTGTGGCCTAATGTAAGGACCAGGTAGAAGATAGAGAGGGAAAAATGGAGGGAGGCATAAAAGGACGGGATGGGAAGACCAGGGGAGAAACACATAATGGACTGTTTCAACTAGGTAATTTTTCACATAATGGTAGGTGCAGACTGTTAGAATAGTTCATGGTGATTTTGCAGTCTGGTTTCAGATTTATTGCTGGAGTTAATTCCCACATTTCTGTGAAACGCATTATACATTCCATTCCCACCATTTTAAATAATAAATTAATTTTAATGCATTTTTGCTCTAGCTTGAATGGAAAAGATGAAGAGCAATTGATAGGCTGAGTTCTTAGAATGCCTTTCAACAGGATTAAAAACATAAGGCATTACAAGTCGGCTGTTCTAAAAACAGAGAGTAGCCATCTGCTGGGCTGCAGAGTTGTTCTACTCTACAATGTTGTGTAGTCCGGCACAGGAGAAGCAGCTGAAGGTGTGCTCCTGACCAAACGGATCCGCGGACAGTCGTGGCCTTGTGTGCTTTCAGTGAACACATTTACGGTGCTTGTTTAAGATGACCTCTACTTTTTCATTGAGAGAGAATTAATGAAAAGAAAGAAGCCACTTATAAATCCCTCAGACCTGGAACATAAAAATAACTGTAGCAAACTCATTAGTAATCCTAAACACTTCCTGGGTTTCCCTGTAGTTATTCCAGCTAGCAGGTGGGACTAGGGAGGGAAATTGCTTTGCTCCTTTTAAAGTACTGGGACCGAACAGAGGGAGGAATAAAACTACTTTAATTTCATTTGCTCATAATGTTTTTTGCTTTCTTTTCCTCTTTTTAAATCTCAGTCTTCAGTCCTTTGACGCTGTATTGTGTGGGGAAACCATATGGAAAACCTATTCCCAGGAATCCCTTCATCTCTCCCATTACTCTTCAATTTCTGGGTGGACTTTGAGGGCAAAGCATCGATCTAAGGTATCCTCCTCCTCCAGCTAAGAAAGAACTTCAAGGTATTTTTTTTTAACTTTTATTTAATAAATTTCCAAAGTACAGCTTTTGGATTGCAGTGGCTTCCCTACCCCCCCCAATAACTTCCCTCCCACCCGCAACCCTCCCATTTCCCACTCCAAGGTCTTTAATTAAAGAGTACTGATATCTGGAGGAAAGACCAGACATCTGAAAAGGTGTGCTGATTCTTAAACAGCCATAATGATTGTTCCCTCCCCACTGGAAACAGCTTTGAGACTACAATGCTCTACTTTACTGTTCAACAATTGATTGAAATGAAGGTATGTGTGGCAAACTGTCTTAGTAGGCGAACCCACATCCTTTCTCAAGTTGCTTCTTCCTTGCCTTCTTCCCTATAAAGGTTGAGAAAGCTAAATACTTCTGCAGCCTCGCATAAGCTCCAAGTGGCCATGTCAGGCCCACACAATAAGTTGTGAGCAGAAATCTGATGGAGGCTTCTGGAAAAGTATTGCTTTCCTAATGAAAAGAACACAAAAAGTTTATTCTTCTGCCTTTATTTCCCTTCTTTCTGCCTTGGATGCACTGCAGCCATCTTTGAGGCAACAAGCATAATGACAAAAAGTAACATGCTAAGGTGGATGGAATAAAACAGATCCCAAGTCCTAGATAGCATTATTGGAGCAGCTGCACCAACTATTTACTTTCATATTTCCAAGTGATGAGAAAAATAAGCCTCTACTTGCTTAAGCCAATGTTCTTCTAGTTTTTTTAAAGATTTTATTTTATTTATTTGAGAGGTAGAGTTACAGACAGTGAGAGGGAGAGACAGAAAGAAAGGTCTTCCATCCACTGGTTCACTCCCCAAATGGCTGCAATAGCCAGAGCCATGCCAATCCAAATGCAGGAGCCAGGAGCTTCTTCTGGGTCTCCCACGTGATTGCAGGGGCCCAAGTACTGTGACCATTTTCTACTGCTTTCCCAGGCCACAGCAGAAAGCTGGATAAGAGGAGCAACCAGGACAAGAACCGGCGCACATATGGGATGCCAGCACTGCGGGCAGCAGCTTCACCCGCTATGCCACAGCACTGGCCCCTCTGCCAGTTTTATTTCTTGCAGCTAGAATCATTCCAAGTGACAAAACCGTGTCTTCAACATCTGATGTGTGGTCATCATAATATCTTGCATTTTTTAAGCATTCCCCAGTATGCAAAGTTTTTGTTTTGTGATACATTATTTCATCTAGTCTGTACAATAGAAATTATAAGGCAGAAATCTTTATCATAAATTTAAAGATGAGCCAATTTAAGTCAAACGGATTGCCTAATTTACTTGAATTCACAGATAGAGAATGTCAGAATTTACAACTTGAAACCTTAGCCTTCGACTCTAATTCCCAGTTGAGTTTAGTTTGTTCATGTTAGAAACCACACTCTTGTCTTTAAATATTTACAATGTTCTTCATAGTCCCTAAAGAGCTTTTGCGAATCAGTCTTTAAAACACACAAGACAGAAACTGGATAAAAATTACTAAGCTCATAGTCTGGCATGAAGTAAGGCACTGTAATAAGCTCTTGGTTTTTAAAGATAAATAGCATGAAATATCCAATACTGAGGATTTCACAGGATACTAAGGAAAACAAACATGTAAATAATTTATTACAAATATACTATAGAGAGTGCGTTAGTGATATATGCTCATTATAGTTTGGGATAAGAAAGGAGGGAGCTGAGCAAAACAAGGGGAGGGGTTTATTAAGCAGTCCTGAATGGCTGTGGCACATTTGTGGCGGGTGAGCTGGCAACTGAAGAGACTCCAAAGCTGACTATATCTAGATCATAAAGGTTCTTATAGGTCCTGGTGTTCTGTATTCATGTGGGTGATTAAAATCAATAAAAAGATTTCAAAAAGTCATTTTATATATAGAATTATATTTTTGAATACTGCTTTGACATCAAGTAGGAAACTGGAAGTAGACAAGACTGGAGACAGGGGGCGAGTAGGATGCTGGGGCAATCTTCCCAGCAGGATATAACAAGATCACAAACTCAAGTAATGTCTGTGGGCTGGATAGGAACATGCAGATTGGCAAGATTATTCAGATGTTACAATCCATGGACTATGCAAGGCAACTGGGCATGGTAGGATGTGGCTGATATGTGAGAAGGAAACAACAGGATCTTACACATGTTTCTGGCTTAGGCTTCTAACAAGATGGTAGTATCATTCATAGTAGAAAATAATAGAAGAGAAGTAGAGAGAAGCAGGGAGACATAAAATGGGAAATAATCCCCAATTTCCTATGTTGAGATTTGGAGTCTTTCAGAAGATCCAGACAGAAATAGTCATTAAAGACTCAGAGATAAAAGCTGAAATTCAATAGATAATTCTAGACTGTAGAAGTCAGTTTCTAAACTTAAGGAAGTAAATGGAATCTCACTGGGAGCATGTATAAGAGGGATAAAAGACAAGAATAGAACAGAACTCTGGTGGATCACAAACACTGAAAAAGTGAGCGAAAGCACCTGATGCAGTAAATGGAAGGAAGTAACAGAAACCAGATGGGTGGGAGAAAAGCAAGCCAACAAGCAAACGTTATTCCCAAAAATCCTCAGGAAAAGTCTCAAGGAATTAGGAAATTGGTAGTAATAATCTGAGTAATAACATATGGCATGACTGAGAATTACATTCCATGAAATATTGCTTCTCTGTACTGTCAATTGTCATGAAGAGATTACATAATATAAGGGCTGGAAATTTATAATTGGGTTTTGCCACATGACAATCACTTTGACCCTGAGAAATGGAGTTTCAGTCAAGTGGTAAGAGTAGAAGCCAGATTGCAGTGGGCTGAAAAGTCAGTAGGAGGTGAGGATGCAGAAGACAATTGAAGATGTCTTTTCTTTAAAAAAAAAAATATTTTAGTGAAATGGAAAGACAATATTCCAAGACCCTATAGTCTTTTTTTGCAACACAATAAAGATCCCAGTTATGGGAAAAAGGTAGAAAAAGGGAACTACAAGAACAAAAGAGAGGACTAGAAGTGATAAAGCAGGGCTCCTGTGACAGTGAAACAAGGAGAATTAGCCCTAAATAGGAAGAAGCGCCCATCTTTGAGAGGAGAGGGGTGATAATGTGTCATACATGCAGAATTTGATGACAATGCAAACATGTTGATAGCAAATCTGTATTAATAGACATCTAATCACAGAGTCACATTCTGCTCCAGTATTTGTTGATCGAAGGCTCATCTTGGTGCTCTTCTCCAGTCTTAATACCCATCTCCTCCACCAGAGTAGTTACTCATTTTTTTTTTTAAATAAGAAACTGATTTGTTAACTTCAGAGAACTCTAACATTCTTGATTTGCAAGTGCTCAAAACTCAGACTTCACAAATAAATATTTAACATATGCTGTTTTTCCCTGGAAGTACAACCTGAGAGTAGGATTTGTAGTCCAAATAGTTTATTTAAGAGCTGATCCCAGGAAGTACCAGTGGCCAAATGAGGAATTAAGATAGAGAAAAGAATTAAGCCAGCACACGATCTATTAATGAGATTTCTGTTGTGGGCAATAGAGGCTCTATATCCCTAGAGAACCCAAGGGAATGGTTGGTACCAATGGACCAGAGATTTGATCCTGCTGTAATGGAGAGATTGAAGAATCTGGCGGATTTATCTATCAGTAACTGTTGGTCGCTGATGAGGGCTATCCTAGGAATATTAACTTTCGTCACTTCTGACCTGTCCTGATGGTAAAGCATAATTTTGGAGCCAAAGAGAACTCCAGGCAGAATCAAAGGTGCTAGTGATGAGGAAGTTTAAGTGGTAGGAGCCAGGCACCAACAGTGTCTACTACAGGCTCTTCATCTTTACCATCATCTTATATATAGGACACCTTTAAATGTTTAACATGAGCAATGAATATAACACTTATGGTAACATTGAAATAAATGGTATTCAATGAAATATTCACAGAATTGAAAGCTTGGGACTTAATGAGTTAACTACATTTATTAATTGCTATTTGTGCTTAATTTTGATACTGCACAAGTTTGTGCAAGTGCTTGGAAGCATGTCTCTCTTAAGTCTATTGCACAGGAAGACATGTCTAAGATTTCTTCTACTGTGGGCAGTGATAGTGGCAGACTGTTAGAATGGGTGTGGAGGGTTTGGGGAAAGGACAGATACAACCCCTTCTAGTTTTCAGTTGTTGGAAACAACTTCTGATCAGAATACTACCATAAAGAGTTCCTGTTCTTTAATCACTGAATTTTCATCATCAATTATAAATAAATAGCTTGAAAATTATAATACACGTTCAAAAAGTGCATCAAACTTACAGGTATAAAAAGATAGGTTCAAGTCTTTTTTATTGCCATTTACTGTGTAAGCGTGAGCCCGTTGCATTGCTTATTGAAGCTTCTGTTTCCTTGTCTATAAATAAGGATTATATTTCCTTTTCCACACATTGAATGAAGCAGTGAAAATCCAGTGAAATAATGCACATAGGAATTTTCCAGCCATGAGATTAAGGGGAAGAAAAATTCCACTAAGAGTTATGGCAGTATGGAAGCTATGAAACAGAATGCCTGTGGGTAGAGGTAGAGAAAAATCATGAATTCTTTGCTAAGTAATTTAGACTTGACTCTCAGACAAGAGGGAGTTATCAAAGTTTCAAGCTGGAGAGCACCACGATGGACATATGATTCTGAAAGATCACTTAGCTAGGGATGTGCTTATACTGCTTCTCAGCAAGAGAGATGGAAATGGGAGATGTGAAGACTAGTGAAGATGGTGTATTTACCCAGTCTTGTCACAGTGCAGACTTTCCTCTGTGTCATACCAGGGGGCAGATTAGTGAAATCTGATGACATCTTGAAACCCCGCGTTGCAGATGAGATCTATCTTGCATCTGTCTTTTGGGTGAGGGGGTGAGAACTATGGATTAGTTCTGGATTACAGGGAGGAAGTTGTATCCAAGAAACAGCCTTTAAGTGGCTAAAGTGAGTGAGTACCTCCCCGCCTCAGTTACCGGAGCTTAAGTTCCACGTAGTGCTGAGATCTCAGAATTCAGCCCATAGCCAAAAAGACATATGTGCAAGAGGGCAGACGTGTCAGCAGACTTGGGGGTAAAATGAAGCCTGCACATGATGCTTATAAACGTATGCATCATCCAGACTTCCTGATTCAACTCAAATTAAATAGTTACTTTTAAAAGATTAGTGATCTTCACTTTTGCTGAAGTATTCATTCTCCACACTTTATTTTAATATTGTACTGACAAATTACTTTCACTTTGAGGATTTATTTCCCTTTAGATGTAGCTCACAAAACAATAGCTGTAAAGTCCTAACACTTCAAGGGAGTGATTAGTGGTAATGTGTAGAAGGTAGGAGGTGAGAGGGGTTGGGGGTACACAGGTGGGAGAGGACAATGTGCAGTGCCAATCTGGGAAAAGGAAGCATCCCCAGAGTCAGCTGGAAATATCTAAACATCTGCAATGCAGGGTTTCAAGATATCATCAGAATTTTACTAATCTGCCCCCTGGTATGACACAGAGGAAATTCTGCACTTGTGACAAGACTGGGTAAAGCACACAGCCCAGTGGTCCTCTCTCAGAGCTTGTTCAAGAGCGATCCTCAGAGAGCAATGATTCTGTTTGCATGTGGAAAGGGAAACCTGACTTCTAATTCAAGTCCGGGCTTCCAAGGATCTTGTCCTGACAGCCACCAGGCTCTTGTCACTGAGAAAAGAACAAAGCCGCTTCCGCGCAGAGCAAGCAGCCCTCCGGGTAGTCAGACTCCTAGGAAAAAATAGTCTGCCCTATTTTGGGCCCTGCTCATGAACTCCCCTGGCAGCTGTGCCTCCCAGGTATTTCTGTACTCACAGCTGGCACTGGCTTTTCCAATTCATTGAGAAAGAAGCCCGCAAAAAATCAGGTATTGTAAGAGTACAGAAAAAGTGCTGGCTTAGCAAGCTCTTAGTAAGGTGATGGCATGTATAAGCCTTCAACAAATGGTAGACGGATTTTAAATTTTTTTTAGCTATAATTGTTTTTCTTCTCATTAACTTGATGAAATGCTGACACCACAATTTCATTTTCTGTTCCAGTGTACCTTAAGCATTGTTTAAAACTTTATCGGGGTGTAATTGATAGAGCTTCACACATTTAACATATACAACTTGATGGGCTTGGACTACTCAAACACCTGAGCTACTATTGCCAAAATCAAAATAGACACATTCAACACCTCCAAAAAGTTATTAGTGTCTTTTAATTTTTGGTTTAAGATTTGCTTCTGTTGTTTTGTGTTTTGTCTATTTGTTTTCTGTGGTGACACATAACATGAGGTCTACTCCCTTACAAAAATCTCGTTTTTAAAATTTTACATGTTTGCCGGCGCCGCGGCTCACTAGGCTAATCCTCCGCCTTGTGGCGCCGGCACACCGGGTTCTAGTCCCAGTCGGGGCACCGATCCTGTCCCGGTTGCCCCTCTTCCAGGCCAGCTCTCTGCTGTGGCCAGGGAGTGCAGTGGAGGATGGCCCAGGTGCTTGGGCCCTGCACCCCATGGGAGACCAGGATAAGCACCTGGCTCCTGCCATCGGATCAGCGCGGTGCGCCGGACGCAGCGCGCCAGCCGCGACAGCCATTGGAGGGTGAACCAACGGCAAAAGGAAGACCTTTCTCTCTGTCTCTCTCTCTCACTGTCCACTCTGCCTGTAAAAAAAAAAAATTTTTTTTACATGTTTATTGAGTACAGTGTGCAATGCTTTGTTACATATATACAAAGTGGAATGATCCAACAGGGTATTTGTTATTCCCAGTTTCTCACCTATTTTTATAATTTTGTGTTAAGCATCTAATAAGGACATAAGTCCCTGGGGCAGGATGTGACACTGTAATGTATGTATGATGATACAAGGTGCACTGATCAAGCCAGGGTGATCAACAGCTCTGTTTCCCCATCACTGCCCCATGTTCAGAGCCTTCAAGCTCCTCTCTTCCAGCCCTTCATAAAATATGGATTATTATGAACTGTAGCCCCTGCATTGTACTGCAGATCATCAAAAATTAATCCTGCTACCTTGCTGTATTTTGGTGTTTACTATCCAATAATCCCTTTATCACCCTGCACACACTCTCTTTCTCAACCTCTAGTAATCACTATTCTACATTCAGATCAACTCTGTTTTTAGCGTCTATGTATGAAAGAGAACTTGTGATATTTATTCCTTTGGTCTGACTTCACTTAACAAAACGTCCTCCAGTTCTATCCAATTTTTGCAAATGATAAGATATTGTTCTTGTGATGGCTAAATAATATTCCACAGTGTACCTATATCATGTTTTCTTTATCCATTCATCATGCATATCTTTTCATTGTTTCCAGATATTGACTAGTGTGAATAATTAATGCAGTAGTGGTTGTGGGAGTGAAGATAATTCTCTGAGATCCTATTTTCAATTCTTGTAGATATATAAGGATACTTTAAAAGTTCATGGAAATGGAATATAAAAATATATTTCCTTTGGTGCAAAACCCATGCATAGTTTCAAAATATGCATTTTCATAAACTTTTTGGAGACACTTTACATGCAGGGGTTTCAAAATTTTTTGCACCAATATATACCAGGCTTTTGGTTCTATGAACTTTTGGAAGTACCTTCATATATGTAGAAGTGGGATTACTGACTCAATGGTAGTTCTATTATTCATGACTACATCATTTTACATGTTCACCTTAAATATGCAACGTCTCCACTTGCTGTATTTTGTGTTTCCTACAAGAGACATTCTAAACAAGTGTGGGGTAATATCTCTAGTAGTTTTGATTTGCATTTCCCTGCAGATTAGTGATGCTTAGCAATTTCCACATACTTATGGCCATTTGCATATTTTCTGTGAAGAAAGTGACTACTGAAGTCCTCTGCTCATTTTTTAATTAGGCTGTTTACTTATTTTGCTATTAAATTGTAGGAGTTCCTTATATATTTTAGAAAATTAGCCTATTACCAAATACATGATTTGCAAATATTTCTGCCGGTCCTGTAGATCCTATTGGCCTACATGTCTGTCTTTATGCAGGTATCATACTGTTTTAATTACTGTAGCTTTGTAACTTATTTGAAATCAGGAAATGTGATGATTCACTTTATTCTTCTTTCTTAGCACCACTTTATTGTGGATCTGTGCTGTCGTGAATTTTGGGAGTTTTCCAATTTCTGGGAAAAAAAAAATTCCATGGGGATTTTGATAAGAATGACATCGAGGGGCCGGCTCTGTGGCTCAGTGGATTAAAGCCCTGGCCTGAAGTACCGGCATCCCATATGGGCGCCAGTTCATATCCCAGCTGCTCCACTTCTGATCCAGCTCTCCACTATGGCCTGGGAAAGCAGTAGAGGATGGCCCAAGTCCTTGGGTCCCTGTACCCACATGGGAGACCTGGAAGAAGCTCTTGGCTCCTGGCTTCAGATTGGCACAGCTCCAGCCATTGTGGCCATCTGGGGAGTGAACCTGTGGATGGAAGACTTCTCTCTCTGTCTCTACCTCTCTCTGGAACTCTGTCTTTCAAATAAATAAAATAAATCTTTTTAAAAAAGAATGACATTTAATTTTATATTGCTTTACATATTGTAGACATTTTAATAATATTAAATCTTCCAATCCATGAATATAGAATGTATTTCCATTTATTTGTGTCTCCTCTAATTTTCCTGTATTATTTTTCCTTTGTCATTTTCAGTGTACAATTATTACACCACCTTAGAAAAATTTATTCCTAGTTACTACTGTAAATATGATTCTTTTCTTAACTCTCTTTTTCAAAAAGCTCATTGTTAGTATATAGAAATACAACAGATTTTATATATTAATTTTGTTCCCTGCAATTTTATTGCATTCATTCATTAATTCTAATGGCTTTTGGGGAAGTCTTTAAGGTTTTTCATACATTGAATCATATCACCTGCAAACCAAAATAATTTATTTTCCAATTTTGATGCAAAAATTCTCAACGAAATACCAGCAAACTGAATTCAACATAACATTAAAAGAATCACACACGTGATCAACCAGAATTCATACCTGGGATGCAAGGATGGTTTACTCTATGCAAATCAATACACCGCAAGAACAGAAAGAAGATAAAAATCATATGAGCATCCCAACAGATGTCAAAATGCAGCACTCCTTTATGATAAAAGCAAAAGCTCTCAATCAACTGGATATAGAAGGAATGTACCTCAGTGTAAACATGACAACCCCACAGCCAATCTCCTGCTCCACAGTGAAAGAAATGACAGCTTTACCCCCAAATCAGCAAGAAACGTCTCCTCACTCTCATCACTTCTATTTGACATAGTACAACAAGTTCTACCAAACTAATTGGCCACCCCCCCCCAAAAAAAAACCTGTTTTCGTGGTTGTGGAGGTGATGGTGGAGATTCCACCTTAGTTAATGGGAAGAATGGCAAGTCAAGTCCATTTCCATGAAAATAGACGTCACCAATAGGCAAACATGAACTCCCAGAGGTCTGAGGTATAGCAACATTTTCTTTACTTTTAATACAATTTTATTTTCTTTTCTCTTCAGATAAATAATCAGTTCACAAAATGGAGCCATTTTAATTGTAAACCTCTCTTGTGTTTCCTCCTTTTGTTGTAGGCAGGCATATACTTGATCATATAAACTGATCAAGTTTGTGAGCTGGAAGACCACGTCTTCACCACGCCCCTACCTGACCTCATCTGTGCTCCCACTGCCAATCAGGTTAATTAACCACTCCCCTTTGGAGGTGGATTAAAAGCCTGGAACATGCTGTGCCCAGCTCTTTGGCCCTTTCAGTTCTGGCCTTTTGCCAGTGTGGGCCCCTGTGGCCCTGTGCCTCCAGGACGCGTGGCCTTTGGGCCATCCCCCTCATGCTTCCTGGCCTACGTGCTTCTCCACGTGGCTGGCTCCTGGTACTTGGTATGAATCCAGATTCCTCTCTCCTTTTAGATAGGGCCCTCACTCTCCTATGCATTTCTCTCACTGAATAAAAAGCTTAAAAATTATCATGCTGCCTTGTTCATTTATGCTGGTATTCAGAATTCTTCTCTGAATATTAGGCAAGAACCCTCACAGGCTTATTAATATTAGGAATTTATTAATAAGCACACAGTGATATGGTATGGCACCCAATATTCTGATATAATTTTCGTGTCTGCCTCTTTCTCTTACTTGGTACAGACAGTAGGGCCTTCTTCTGATAGAGCCACTCCCACTTCAGACACCCACAGCCTTCTCTGCCCTGTGTGGACTTCCCCTGGTAGTGTAACCACCATGTGTCATTGCACAGAGATGATCTCTGTTTCACAGTTTTCTTCTTACTGAACACCTATCATCCTAGAAGGGATGAGAGCATGAAGGAAAGAAAGAAAATATATCCTGCCACTGTTATGTCCAGTTCAGTTGTCCCCAAAGACCACCAAAGAGCTGATACCACTGTAAAGCACAAGAGAGTTTTATTACAGGTCCGGGCCTGGTCTCTCAATCAACATCGACACAGCGGGTCTGAATTGAGAGCCCCGACCCTCCAGTTAACAGGGTTTTTATAGGGTTTTCAGAGACATTCTATACATCATGGTACCATTTAGTAAATCATCTCATCCCGCGGGAAATTTAAAGGACATCTCCTAGAATTGATCAGTGCATCCAGTGGCGGGAACGGACCTGCTAAAGGTGGTTGGATGGCTTTGGGGTTGATGCCTTTTGAATTGATTGGCCGAAGCATAGGGTCTGAGCTGCTGGGGTGTACGTGCCGAACTGCAGGGTCTCAGGTAGCTATCAATCACCTTATCTGCCCTGAGAAGACACCAGGAACTCTAGGTATTTCTCTGTTATCTTTTAATCGGCTGTTGCTAAGAGAGTTTATTGCAAGGTGAGTTCATTTATTTACTTTTAGGAACTTCTGGCTTAGGGTTCAGGGCCTGATCAGGCCCAAGTTACAAGATGGAGGCCTGATTTAAAATAGTTACACCTTGATCCAGGCTCAGGTCTCACACCACAACATTGCTGCTGCTGTTGTCATTTTATCATTATGAGATAAGTGCTCTCCATTCAGAGCCGAGCTCCAATGATTAAAAAATGCCTCTGTTTTTGTATCCCAAGTGTTCAAGTCTCCATTACTTTTAAATAACTTGAAAACTCATTTGTGATTTTTTTTTTTTTGACAGGCAGAGTGGATAGTGAGAGAGAGACAGAGAGAAAGGTCTTCCTTTGCCATTGGTTCACCCTCCAATGGCTGCCGCGGCTGGCACGCTGCGGCCAGCACACCTCACTGATCTGAAGGCAGGAGCCAGTACTTATCCTGGTCTCCCATGGGGTGCAGGGCCCAAGCACTTGGGCCATCCTCCACTGCACTCCCTGGCCACAGCAGAGAGCTGGCCTGGAAGAGGGGCAACCGGGACAGAATCCGGCGCCCCGACGAGGACTAGAATTCGGTGTGCCGGCACCACAAGGTGGAGGATTAGCCTGTTGAGCCACAGCGCCGGCCACATTTGTGATTTCAAAAGAAAGAGAGAACTGTCAAAAGTGCGCCTTAGTTCAGAGGTCAGTTTCAGAAAAATAGTGGCTTCAGTTTGAACAAGGTGAGAAGAATTGGTCTGCAACATGTTAAATCCACCCACTAATGGAGATGAAAAAAAAAAAAAATCAGGAGCAGATCACTGGGAACCTGATTCCAGAATTAGATTAGAACTGGAAGTAGTATGTATTTAAAGCTGAGCCAGAAAGCAAATGACATGGAGCTCCTTCTATCACCCCTGCCCAGAGCCAGGATTGATTTCGGAGTCCACATTATCCTGGGCTTCAGGCTAGGATTGGGGAGACAGTGCCACTCTGGTCAGAGGTGGAAGGAAGAGAAAACTAATGTTCCTATCAAACGTTAATAAGAATTTGCTACTCACATTGTATTTAAGTAAGACAGAGGCACCTTAATTTATCAAAAACAATTATGAATAAAGCCTTCTAAATTCTGAATACAGCAAATGTTGGTGGCACTTTTTAAGCACCTTTAGACAAAAGATATTGCTACTTTATTCTCAACTAAACTTGTAAACCTGTTTCCCAAGCCCCAACCTGATCCTAGCAAGGGACAAATGTTAATTCTCAGACTGGAAGAGAAGTTTGTGTGAAAATACACCTTCTGTGCTTTCAAATTATAGCAATTATAGCATTATAGCTATACACGAATACAATTAGATCTGACATAATAGCACAAACCTCCTAATCATATTGTCTGGCCCTGTTGTATTTTTTCTCTTTATCTACTAGAGAACAGTTAGTCATTGATGTGCTACTTATCTCTGCTAAGATCACAGTAAAGCTTCAGCCATAAAGCTAGTGAATTCTTTTTCACTTCACTTTCTGCCTCTTATTCAAGAGTAGAGAAAACAGAGATGCCGGATTTGCACAATTGCTTCTCTTTCTCTCTGGTTCCCTCCTTGTTTCTTTTCCACATAAACGAGATCATCATTAAAAAAAAAACACGATCCTCAACAGGGGGTGATTTTGACCCTTCAAGAGACATTTGGCAATGCATGGAAATATTTTGGATGGTCACAATCCTTTAGAACTTTAGTCAGATCATATCACTCCTCTGCTTAAATCAATCCAGTGGTTTTCTGCAATACCCAACATGAATTTCAACTTCTCGTTGAAAGTACATGGTTATAAATAAGTCAATGACACATAAACAAATTATAAGATATTTTGCCATCTTCCATAAGCTCATTGAAAAAGAAATATTAAGTTCAATCAAAAGAGACTATGAGATAAATGTCATATGAATTAAGCAGGGAATTCAGATGTAAAGATTATTGCATTTAATGGACATAGTAGATGTGTACAAAGGGCTTCTCATGTAGCTACTAATATAATCAATAGAGTAAGAGTGAGAAAAATAAAGTATCATGACAGAGTGGACAAGCAAGCCAGAGAGACAGATTCAAGAAAGGGCCACATGGTTAGAAAGTAAAAAGTCAGAGTGGAGAATTTTGAATGTCACAATGAATGTTTACTGATGGGAATTGCTTGAAGAATTTTAGGACAGATCACAAGTTGAAATCTGTGTTTTTTTAAAGATTTATTTATTTTACTTGAAAGTCACAGTTACACAGAAAGAGAGGGAGAGGCAGAGAGAGAGAGAGAGAGAGCTTCCATCCGCATGTTCACTCCCCAGATGGCTGCAACAGCCAGAGCTGTGCCTATCCGAAGCCAAGAGCCAGGAGTTTCTTCTGGGTCTCCCATGCGCCAGCCCCGAAATCTGGGTTTTAACTAGATTTTTCTGGTAGCACTATACAATATAAATTTCAGGGAAAAATCTGGAAGCAGGAGGTAAGAAACCATATTAATAGTTTGAATATGATGGGATTTGTACTTGAACAAAGGAGGTGAAGGCAGTGAAAATAAAGCAGGAAGGCAGTAAAACAGTGACAACACTTTAGTGAGGGTTTTAAAACTCACCCAGCCACAATTAGAAAATGCCTTAAAGGACAGAAAAAGATCTTAGCACTGAAAATATAGAGAATAATGATGGATTCCTCACATCAAAATCTCCTAGTTTGCTAAGAACTATTGATCCATTGATTCATTCACGTAACATTAATACTTAGTAGCCAACTATTTGTGCCAGACAATAATCTAAGCACTCATAGCTCACACAATTCACCAAAGAATAAAAGAAAAATGTCTTTCTCAGGGAATTTACATTCTGATGGGGAAGATAGATACTAAACGCATGCAATGAACTAATAAGAGGACACAAATATTTATTTCTGTCATTTCAGCGAGTATGTGAAGAGAGCCTTGACTAACTCAGTATTCTGGGATACATACCAAAAACATTTATCCTGGTGGTTCAGACATCCAAGGCCCATACTGGAGTAACTGGTATTGAGTCCTCACTCCACCTCTGATTCCAGATTCCTGCTAACGTGGACCCAGGGAGGCAGCCGTAATGATCCAAGTAGTTGTGTCCTGTCACCCACGTGGGAGACCCAGGATGAATTATCTATGCCCAGCTTTTGCTCCACCTCAGTCCACTCCTGGCCCCTGTAGACGGGGAGTGACCCAGCTGATAGGCTCTCTCCCTCTGTCTCTCTCTCTCTCTCTCTCTCTCTCAAATTAAAAGGAAACATATTTGGATGGCCTGTGCCGTGGCTCTCTAGGCTAATCCTCTGCTTGCGGCGCCAGCACCCCGGGTTCTAGTCCCAGTTGGGGCACCGGATTCTGTCCTGGTTGCTCCTCTTCCAGTCCAGCTCTCTGCTGTGGGCCAGGAAGGCAGTAGAGGATGGCCCAAGTGTTTAGGCCCTGCACCTGCATGGGAGACCAGGAGGAAGCACCTGGCTCCTGGCTTTGGATCGGCGCAGCGCCAGCCATAGCAGCCATTTGGGAGATGAACCAACGGAAGGAAGACCTTTCTCTCTGTCTCTCTCTCACTGTCTAACTCTGCCTGTCAAAAAAAAAAGGAAACATATTTGAAACACGGCTTTAAATCTTACAGTCTCACTGGAAGTATGAGACTAATACACAAGACACACTAACTCCATTAGACAGTGTAGAATAGCATCATACAATGTAAAAAGCTTGTATCTTGTATTGGATCTTCATAATAACTCTTTAAAGCAAGCATCTTGATGTCTCTAGTACAGCAGAGGAAATGAAACTTCAGTGATTTACCAATCTGACTCCAGATCCAAGAATTACCAGAGGCAGAACTTGAGTCTGTCTATTGCCCTCCTCATTCAACCTGTTACCAACTATGAATTCCCAGAGCCAGATGTATACCCTGATGAGCATTTCCCCACCAATGGGACTTTATTTTCAGTTGGTAATTCAGGTGTGATCGAATGATGCAAAGATATAACTTTGGACTCTGGCTCCCACAATTTCAGATGATAAAGGAATATCCAATGAATGAGGCTCCGTGAGTGACTTGAGGGAGTGCAGCACAGGGAAGTAACCAGCACCTGGAGGAGCTGAGATGCGCTTCTCTCCTTGTTTATCATCCTACCACCAGGATCTGTTTGGGGAGTTACCACCTAAGCCTTCACTTCCGAAAACTTGATTTTTTATTGCAGCATTTTGGGTACAGATAAGAAATAAAAGGAAATCATTATGTTTAAACAACATATAATTTGTGAATGTATTTTTTAAGTCTAGATTCATTAACACAAAAAATGTCTTAAATAAGCAATATTAATGCAGTCTTTTTTACAGTATGTACAGTGATATAACATAGAACATGAGCTTTTCTGGTGCCAACAACAAAACACAGATGTTAAACATCAAGCCACGCATTTTGTATTTTTGTACAAGTAGTTTATACCAAGCACAAAGCAAAGCCAAACTTGAAGGAGCCCCCACAAATCTGTGCTAAAACATAGTTAAAGGAGGGGCCAGAGCTGTGATGTAGTGGGTAAAGCCGCCACAAGTAGTGCCGGCATCCCATATCAGCGCTGGTTCCAGTCCTGGCTGCTCTAATTTCAATCTAGCTCTCTATTATGGCTTGGCTTGGGAAAGCAGTAGAAGATGACCCAAGCCCTTGGGTCCCTACACCCACGTGGGAGACCTGGAAGAAGCTCCTGGCTCCTGGCTTCAGACTGGCACAGCTCCAGCCTTTGCAGCCATCTGAGGAGTGAACCAGCAGATGGAAGACCTCTCTCTCTCTCTCTCCCTCTCTTCTCCCCTCTTCCCCAATCTACCTCTCTGTAACTCTGCCTTTCAAATAAATCTTTATTAAAAACAAAAGACAGTTAAAGGATTACTTGAAGCTTTATCTTCAAAAATTCATTTTTCTCCATCAGGACAGACCCTAGCCTTGATATAGTGAGTCCCAGGTCATACATAATGTATTGGAGCGATGTCTTTGTGGCTCACAGTCCTCAGCTTTTTGGCTTAATTCCTTTTTGGGGGATGTTGAAGGGTTGCTTTTCAACCATCTCAATAAACATGTCTTTAGTTAGTTAGTAATCTATCTTCCTCCAGGGAATTTTGTTTCTAGAAATGAGCTGATTTTATTTTCTACAGAAAGAAACCAAACCCTGGCCCCAAAGTAAGTTTCTTCCAGTCCTTACTGCTCAAAATCGATGCATATGTAGTAAAATCTATTGAACATGAGCATAATCTTAGTCCAAGGTCTTGCAGGTGCCCTTCTCTCCTGGGTATTAGTCAGGGATGCAGTACACCAAACTTTAAAAATTTTAACTTTTCTTCTAAAAATGTCAGCAAGGTTATAGTGAAGTAGTATGGGATGGTTAAGTATAATATGGTGTAATATAAACAGCATAAAGCTTGGAATCAGAGGGGGTTTCATAATTGGGGGGAAAATTCTGAGAGGGCAATTTGGAGAATAAAATAACCTTCAACAGCCTCAGAATCTTCACCTGCAAAATAAGAATTATGGTTATTAAATACCACTAATACTGCATAAAGAGCACTAAGTAACAGTATAAAATTTCACATTTAAATTAAACCTGGAAAGACTTTTTTTACATAGCTCTCTTTCATATATGATAAGTTAAAAGGTAAAAAATCAGGTTAAAAAGTGACTTTCTAGGTTCTTGTGAGCATGTAATAAGAGAAATTTTATGAATTACAAATTTTGTATGGATGTGAAATGTCATCACATCAGTTGTCATTCTCTGAGAACTGTCACCAAAACTTTTTCTCCACATGGCAATGATGGGTTCTATGAGATTCTCTCTTTCCAAATTTAATGAGTTATCCAGCACCCAGAAGAAAGCATCATACAGGACTTAAGAGTGTAGACCTTATTTATTTTTCTTCTTAGAATTTTTATTAATATAGAGAGGACAGAATTCATCTATTTCATAGGTACAATTCTGAGAGTGCAGACTTTAAATTAAGGAGATCTGGGCCGGCGCCGTGGCTCAATAGGCTAATCCTCTGCCTTGCGGTGCCGGCACATCGGGTTCTAGTCCCGGTCGGGGCACCGGATTCTGTCCCGGTTGCCCCTTTTCCAGGCCAGCTCTCTGCTGTGGCCAGGGAATGCAGAGGAGGATGGCCCAAGTGCTTGGGCCCTGCACCCCATGGGAGACCAGGAGAAGCACCTGGCTCCTTCCATCGGATCAGCACGGTGCGCCAGCCGCAGCGCACTACCGCGGCGGCCATTGGAGGGTGAACCAACAGCAAAGGAAGACCTTTCTCTCTGTCTCTCTCTCTCTCACTGCCCACTCTGCCTGTCAAAAAATAAAATTAATTAATTAATTAATTAAGGAGATCTGAGATTTCCATTCTGGTTCTGCCACTTACAAATATTTCAACTCAAGTTAGTGTCATGAATATTGACTAAAATTATGTTGAAAGGCCGGCACTGTGGCATAGCAGGTAAAGCCACTGCCTGCAGTGCCGGCATCCTTTATGGTCGCCGGTTCAAGACCTGGCTGCTGCACTTCCAACCCGACTCTCTGCTGTGGCCTGGGAAATAGTGGAGGATGGCCCAAGACCTTAGGCCCCTGTGCCTACGTGGGAGACCTGGAAGGGGCTCCTGGCTCCTGGCTTCAGATCGGCCCAGCCCCAGCCACTGCAGCCATCTGGGGAGTGAACCAGCGGATGAAAGACTCTCTCTCTCTCTGCCTCTCCTTCTCTATCTGTATGTAACTGTGACTTTCAAGTAAAAATAAATAAATCTTTAAAAAAAAACCTAAAATTATGTTGAAGTGTTCTATAACTTCCACCATATCTGCTAAATTATCTTTCACATTTTCTTTCTTCTTATCTCTGTATATGATCTGGCAGATTTACTCATCAGTATCTGTTTCTAATCCAATAATTCCTTCTTCAGCTGTTTTTAACCTACAGTTTAGTCTATCTACTAAGATGTTTCTTTGTTAATTTGTTTCTTTGTTGACTTACTTTTGTTAGTTTCTACTTAGTTATTTTTCGAATATGGCTTTTTTTTTTTATAATATTCTTACTGCTTAAGGTTTCTGTACTTTATTTAATCTCTTTGAACATTTGCAGGCAGTTACTTTGACCCATGTCAGTCCTCTGTTTTCTGAAGCTTAGTCCCCACAATTTCTGCAATTCGCTCCAACAGTTGATTATTTCATATGTCCTTGGATCGCCTGGTATGCTTTATGACTTTTACTGTGGTCCTTTAGAAACTAATTCTGAGGTCATTGCAGAGTTCATATATTCTAAAGAAGCCCCTAACGTGAGGTTTAATGATCAGCCTGGCTAGGGCATAACAGGGCTGGGCTTCAGATGAGTTTTTATTCCATCCACTGGTTTCCATCTAAAAGCATTTGTACACTACAATGGCATATGAATTCAAGCCTCACAGATACATGTGGCTCAACTTTTAGATTCAGTTTCCCATAGTAAATTTTATGTCCATGTGGTGAGGCCAAGGCAACTTCAGCTGGCTGACAAGGTCACGGCAGAAGGTCTGTCTCAGCAAGCTGTGAGAAGGACAGCTGCGGTTCTCTTGGTGGTTTTAGGTTTGTTGGGAACTACACTGTGCATAAGAAGCCAGCGCTTCCTGGTCGTCCCGTTAATGATTGCTGTATTCCTAATTTTAGGGAAGAATGCTTAGTCTCGTTATCCCCAAAATGTCCATTGCTTTGTAGAATTTTAATCAAATCAAATGCTAGCATAGGAGAAGGGGTGATGCTTTATGCATGGTTGAGTTGTTTGTGGAAAAGAATTAAAACACAACAGGCTCCCTGGTATATACTTCCCATTAGAATAAAGATAAATGTTATTAAAGCTTTGAGTCAAAATATGCTACAAATACAATGGTTAGGATATCAAAACTGTAGAATAGATCTAAGTGAACCTTTAAATAAATACAATAAAGAAATTAGAATTACAGAAAGAACTGCAAAGAGGGGATACTTTTTTTAAAAAAAGGGGGGGCCTGCTTTAAACATTGGGGCTTTTAGTAAAGATTAGATCAGGAAGGTACTATTCTAGCTTGTGTAGCCAGTTTCTGCATAGCTCGACAGCACTCTAGGCCTTGGCTTGTGTGGGCAGCCTGTTATCTTGTGCCTGTCTATAATTGTAACCCATGCTCTGAATTTGCCCTTGCAAATCGTTGTCTCACACCTATCCCTGATTGTAACCCATGCTCCATATATACCCCTGAAAGTCAAAGAAATTGTAACTAGATGTAGACATAGAATCTAGAGGCAACATAAGATACAAGGTCAATGGTTCTAAGAAAATGGACAACAGACTTTTTATTGTAAGAACCATTATCTGACTTATGATATAAAGTCTAGTGCTCAAGAGCCAGAGCCATGCCATCAGCCTTGCTGTGAGTGCCTCTCATTTCGTTGAGCGCGGATTCTTCTCACAACTTGGGGCCCCTGGACTGGCTGGAGGTAGTGACTGATTTCTGTAAAGTACATCTGAGCTGATAATCTAGATTGAGTTTTTCTAAAGGAACTTCCTTCCTATCTCCCAGAATTAAAAGGGGACCGCAATTCCTGTTCCGTCTATGGAAGGGGCCTGAGGTTTTGACACCAGTCTGTGAGAAGGTGCTTATACATCAGGCCTTAAGGCATATATCCCGCATTATTGTCCCATAAGCCATATAATTTCACACACCTCTGTGATTATACTTATCATTCCAATGAAACAATTTGTAAGATTTTTAAAAAAATATTTTCCTTCATACTACGTTTATACTATAATGATGATTATGATAATTTTATGATTTTTCATCAAGCATTTCTATGTATTTGAAATATGGGAGAAAACTGCATATAACTAACTCATTTGTCCATTTTGCTTAGAAGTCTTTCAATATTTTGGAGGTGGCATTTTATTTTCTTAATGTAATCTTAGAATTCACATAATTCTTTCTCATTCTTAAGTAATCATAAAAATGTACAGGTGCAGTACTATCTAAGATTCTGTCATTTAAAATGATAAAGTTCTAAGTGCTCACATTAACAGGAATCAGGGATGTACGTCTGATGTAGTGATTAAGATGCTCTTGGGACACTGCATTTACTATCAAATGCATGGGTTCATGTTTCAGCTCCATTATCAATTCCAGCTTCCTGCTAATGTGCACACTGGGAGACAACAGGTGATGGCTCAAATACGTGAATTCCTGCCACCAACATGGAAGAGCCAGATTGAGTTACCAGTTTGTCATGGCCCAGGTAACAAGTGAGTTAACAAGTAGATAGGGTCTCTCTCTCTCTCTCTCTCTTTCTCTCTTTCTCATAAATAAAAATATTAAAATAAATAAAAGCAAATAATATAACCAGTAAACCTAGTAGAGCAACAATTTCAATGAACTTATTGTGATGTTACCAAGCAAAAATACCAGCAATTCACTGATGGAGAGAGAGAAGGATCAAGAACAGACACTCTCCAAGTGTAAGTATATGATTCCATGTTACAAGTACTGGCCACTGGATACAAGAACTACATATCTGATAATAACAGGAAATATACTTAATTAACTTCATCCACATTCTTTAAAAGACCCAACAAATCATTCTTCAATTTTTTTGCAAACAGTTCATCTTATAATTTTAGGGTGTAGTAGAGAAAAGAACAAAATCAGCATTAGACTATGACACTGGCATGCTGTAGCCTATATCCCATAGCAAGCTTTTCACCTTATTTCCTCTTACAAGTTAGAAGCTAATGAATTTCTTTTCATCAGAAAAACTAGAATATGCTTGTGAAAAACTACCTTGATCCAAATATATTCCTGCAACCAAAATTCAGCCTTCAGCATGTGTCTCTGATTTCCATATCTGCCAATAACCAAAAAATGTACCCACTAGAACACCTAGAAAGTCTGCAAAAACATATTGGATATATTCGAAATTCAAAGATAAAATTCTGAGAAAATAAGAAGTCAATATAAAGAAAATATCAAAACTACAAATGTAAATAGATGAACACAAGTTGCAACTTCTCTGGCGGTATTGCTGGGTTCAATGACTTGTATTTTATATTTCAATATTTTATTACCACAGGATATGAAATCTCATGCTCATGGGAAACAAAGAGATAGAACTCATCCCTACGTACAACTGTTGTATTGGAAAACTATTCAAGGACACTTTGGTGTCTCTACCTTGTCTTTGAATGGGAAGACAGATCTTCCTTAAAAATTTACGATTATGAAACTCAGTCACTCAAGGATTGCAACTGAATGTATAACACATGTGTCATGTGTGGCCATCTAAACAGAAAACAAAATATTAAAATTGATCCCACTGTGTAATATCTGAAAACTCTAAGAAGCAGAAAATTCAAAACCACCTTACGGAGGCATGCTCTTTAGAAAAATCTTTGCTGTTAAGTCAAATCTGTGCTTTGCAGTTTTTCAGCATGGAAAGCCAGTCTTAGAAGCTCTGACATTAAAACTCAGGAAAGGGGCTGGCGTGTGTAGGCCGGTGTGGTGTAGGCAGGTTAGGCCACTGCCTGCAGTGCCAGCATCCCGTATTGGCCCAGATTCGAGACCCAGCTGCTCCACTTCTGATCCAGCCCTCTGCTATGACCTGGGAAAGCAGTGGAAGATGGGCCAAGCCCTTGGGCCCCTGTGCCCCTATGGGAGATACAAAAGAATCTGCTGGCTCTTGGCTTCAGATCAGTGTAGCTCTGACCATTGCGGCCAACTGGGGAGCTAACCAGCAGATGGGAAGACCTCTCTCTCTCAGCCTCTGCCTCTCCGTCTCTCTCTGTGTAACTCTACTTTCAAACAAATAAATAAATCTTTAAAAAAATAAAACTCAAGAAGGGCATGAGGAAAAAAAAACCCACCACAAACAAGAATCAGTACACATACACACACACATGAGGGGTGGGGAGAAAGAAAGACTTAGATTACCAAGAAAGGCACATTATAGAATGACCTGAAACTATAGCTAAGTGTATTTAAAATGAGTAGTAATGTAAAAAAAAAAAAAAAAAAGAATTAGATCATAAAAAATCAGATCATAAAGTGACTTGTCTTGTGAAAATAGTACTAATACATTTGAGAAAAAGTCACAAAACCCTTGTAGAAACAAAAACTTTATCATTTAAATTAAAACTCAAGCAATAGTTTAAAGACATACTGAGTGCTACTGAAGAGAGATAAACAAATACATACAGGAGAATTATCCATCATGACAGAGAGAAACTAAAGGACATAAGATAGGAAGGAAAGGCTAAGTGGTGGGAGGAATTTCACCATACGCGGATAGGACTTCCAGAGAAAGTGTACAGAACACGCAATGTTTGAAGTGAGAGGGAATGAGACATCAACTAATAAAAGACAAGAATACTCACATTTAGTAAACTCACAGCCTTGATAATGATTTGAAATGTAATTACCCAACCCATATCTGCAGATAGTGTAGTGAAACAGCAGCACCCCAAAGACTACTAGATGATATCCACAGAAACTCGCTGGGAAAGATTACAGCAAGAGTAGCCAGAAAACAGTGTTATTTCTATACCTTAGCTATGAAGAATCCAAAAAAGAAATTAGGAAAGCAATCCCATTTACAAAAGCATCAGAAAGAATAAAATATTCAGGAATAAATTGAAAAGAAGTGCAAAACTTGCACATGGAAAAGTATAAAATGTCCTTGAAATAAAGAACTAAACAAATAGAAACACATCTGTGCTTATGGATAGGAATGCTTTATATTGATAAGATGGCAATAATCTCTACACTGTTCTTCAGATTCAATGCAATCTCTACCAAAGTCTCAGCTGACATTTTTTGCAAGTTGATAAACCAATCCTAAAATTCATATGAAGATGCAGCATGGTTAATTGGGGAAATGCATATCAAAATTACAATCAGACACTACTTCAAATCCTGGGGGACACTAATGACTTTAAAACAGTGGAAAATAGCAAGTGTTGGTGAGAATGTGATAAAAATTACAAATAACTCTCATATATTACTGGAGGGAATGTAAAATAGTGTCATCATTTTGGAAACAATTTGGAAGTTACTCAATATGTTAAACACAGAATTCCCTTTCATGCATCAATTCTAACTCTAGGAATATAACCTAAAGAATTGAAAACATGTGGTGCCCAGGGGTGGCGCTGTGGTATAGCTGGTAAAGCTACTGCCTGAAGTGTTGGCACCCCATATGGGCACCAGTTTGAGCCCTGACTGCTCCATTTCTGATTCAGATCTCTGCTATGGCCTGGGAAAGCAGTGGAAGATGGCCCCAGTCCTTGGGTTGCAGCACCTGTGTGGGAGACCTGGAAGAAGCTCCTGGCTCCTAGCTTCATACTGGCAGAGCTACGGCCGCTGTGGTCATTTGAGGAGTGAACTAGCAGATGGAAGACTCTCTCTCTCTCTCTCTCTCACTCTCTCACTCCCCCTCTACCTCTCTATAACTCTGCCTTTCAAATAATAACATAAACAAATCTCTAAAGGAAAAAGAAAACATGTGCCCATGTAAATACTTGCAGTATTATTCATACTAGCCAAAAAGTGGAAACAACCCAAATTCCCAACAACAGATGAATGAATAAAAAAAAGTGGCATATCCATACAATAGAGTATCACCCACTCATAAAAAAGGACATACTGGGGCCAGTGCCACGGCTCACTAGGCTAATCCTCCACCTGCAGCGCCGGCACTCTGGGTTTTAGTGCCAGTTGGGGCACTGGATGCTGTCCCGGTTGCTCCTCTTCCAGGCCAGCTCTCTGCTGTGGCCCAGGAAGGCAGTGGAGGATGGTCCAAGTGCTTGGGCCCTGCACCCGCATGGGAGACCAGGAGGAAGCACCTGGCTCCTGGCTTTGGATCAGCGCAGCACGCCAGCCGTAGTGGCCACTTGGGGGATGAACCAACCGAAAAGGAAGACCTTTCTCTCTGTCTCTCCCTCTCTCTCTTACTGTCTAACTCTGCCTGTCAAAAAAAAAAAAAAAAAACATACTGGTGCATGTCACAACATGAATGGACCTTAGTAGCATTATGTTAAATAAAAGAATTTTTAAAAAAAATTCATATACTAAATGATATCATTTACATGAAGTGTCCAAAACAAGTAAATGCGGAGAGACCAAGAGTGAATTTGTGTTTTCCAGGTGTTAGTTAAAGTGGAAAATAAGAAGTGAACTATCAGTAGACATCTCCTGGGGATGATGAGAGTGTTCCAGAGTTGATAAATGGTAAAGATTGCACAAAATGGCTAAAAATCACTGAGTTGCAGGCTTTTCAAAAGTGAATTTTATCACAAATGAATTATGTGTCCCAAATACCAAGAAAAAGAAACACAGGAGCCACTAGGGCAAGTACCACTGTGCAAGCATTTGAAGCCTGTCTTCACATCACATCTGTGTATACTGCACTGGCCGAAGCAAATCACAGAGGAAGGAGAAGAATCAGGGTGCAGAAAGAACGCCACAGCCCTGGTGGGGCTTAGTGCTGAATATTTACTGCACAATCATCTAATGTATCACAAACCACTATAAATCACAACTTCGTATAAATCATGGAGGAATAAAAATACTAGTCATAGTCAACATCCAAGGTAAGTGGTTTAATGCATGTTAAAGTTACTGGATTGGTTAAACAGAGATTGAAAAGATTTATTAACTCTAACCTAGACTGGATGCAAATTACATATTTAAGAATGACACTCCAAAATTAGAAATTTCATACACATACATACATAACTTCTAAAATGATAGGAAAACTAAAAAAGGAAATAAAAACTACATAACTGAACTGAAAGGATAGAGAAGGAAGTGGGGAGAAAGAGAGCTGCCAAGGACTGGTAGATAAAAAGCACAAAGAAAAATGTTACAAATAGGCCCAAATTATGAATATCCACCGTAAGCGTAAAATGCTTCAAGGTAGCCTGGTCAAAAAACAGAAGTTCTGAGATTAGAATTTTAAAGTACTAAGCACATGAATATGCTCTCCAAAAATATGAAGAAAAAAATGTTTTCCCTTATTGTTAACAGATTATAAATATCCACTTTCTCCTCTTAAACCTTGGCTGTAATAAAAACATATTTAATTGGTGTCTGAAAACGTATATGGGTAATTTGCTTCATGCCAAGGGCATTTAAGCTCTCTGTAGAATTTTCCCACATCCATCCTTATATCCATCCCACACTGTGGATTGCAAATAGTAAAGGTCAACTTTTTTCAAAAGTGCACGGGCCTACAGAAACCTGCAAGTGAGTTCCCAGGTGAACGTTGGAGGAAGTTCCTCGTGATGATGGAGCTGGGATGAATTCTGTGACAAGGAGTGATTCAGTGATCTCTGCCTCCCCAGGCTATTGATCTGCATTGTTTGCAAGCACAGTCCAATATAGAAGTCATTGACAGGAGGGTTGAAAATGTAGATAGAAAACTGTCAGAGTTCAGTTGCTACAAATCACAGTTCCCATATTAGATCCCAGACTCCAAGACTGCAGGCCACCAAGGTCTCTGATTTTCATGATGTAAATAGACACCTTACTAAACATTTAAGATCACTGTATTGGAATCAACATGCTCTACTTTCTGACTTCTCAGCCCCTAAAAACAAACTCTCATGTCCCTGAACCCACACTGGATAATATAGTCTTCTAATAAAGTACTTCTTATATAAAGAGAGAGAGTTATAACTCGTGGTCAACTAATATATGCGCCCCAAACAGAAAAGGAAGAAGAATATGTTAGAGAAACTCTGGGACCACAGACATTCCCTTCTCTATCAGAGATCAATATTCCTGTTTTCTGACCGGCAAGCATGATCATTGTCATGGATACATGACCCATGTATAAATTATTTCTCAAAGAGAAGTTTTCGCCAACTAGGCAGCATGGTGTATTAGCTGAGTTAGGTGTAGGTAAGTTTGTATCATAGGCATATGTCCAAAAACAAGGAGGAGCTACATCCCCAAGTAATCAGGAGTTACATGGTCGGTTAAGAAGGGATCCTGGACATGAGCTTTCTCCCTGTGAGTGAGCTTTATATGTGGAAAAGTAGGTGTGTAGATGTGTTTTGGATAGCAAAAGAAATACTGTCTGAAACATTTTTTGCTTTCAGCATAGCATCCATTTATCCTCCTGAGGACAAGACTACGAATTCCCTTGGTTAAACCAACTCATCTTTCTCAGTCATGTGGGTTGGGGTTTAATTAACCTTGTTCTTTCTTGATAGACCCTAAATACCTCAATCCAATGAATGGATTCTATGCCCCTAGATACAACAAAGTTAACTCTATTACACAGGGAAGAAGGAAAAATAACAAGCTCTTCTCCATCCTACCTCTGTGTAAGCAAGACTACGTGTCTGTCCCTATGAAGTAACTTGATGAATATCATTTTGTTTATTCATTTATTTGGTAGTTATTTATTTGGTAGAAATTAGTATAAATTTTTTTTAGTTTTAAAATTTAACAATCTTTCACATTTTACCATGTTTACTTCAAATGTAGGCATTATATACATGTATATTCTATTTTTTCTTGAGAACAGGGATATTAGATTGATCATTTTCTACACATAGGTAAACACGTATTAAGCTCAGAGCATGGTTTTATCTGCAACACCATCAGCCAGCAGGTAATGAAAAGACACCTGTCTATCAAACAGATAGAGAAGCCATCCAGACAGTGGGAAGTAAGGAGCTTGGTTAGGAAAACAGATTTGATCTGAATAAATTCTCTTCCAGTTCTAAGAATCACTGAGAATGTGGAAGTAAAGATTTTTTTTAAATGAGTATTATTCTTTTTCTGTACTTCCATAATAACCACAAATTCAATGGCTTAAGATAACACAAATATGTTATTTTTAAGTTCTGTAGGTCAGCAGTCTGCCATCCGACCTCACCAGGCAAGGTGCTGGTAGGGCTATCTTCCTTCTGGCAGCTCTAGGAAAGACTCCGATTCCTTACTCCTTCAAACTGTTGGCGGAGTTTATTCCCTTGTGATTATACAACTGTTTATTTCCTGTCAATCAGGGACCTTTCCCAGCTTCTAGAAGCTGTTCACATTCCTCGGTTCGTGTCCTTCCTCTAATAGTAAAGCCAGCAACACTGCGTTGAGCCTCTGTCGTATGAAGAACATTCCTTCTCTCTCCTACCATATCTCTCTGAATCACTTTTCTGTTTTCCTCCTCCATTTTTAAGGAAAGCGGAGTATTGGACCCACCTGGATTGTCCAAGGTAATCTCACCAGCTCAAAGTCCATTCATTAGTCAGATTTGTAAAGTGACTTTTACCATGTAAGGTAAAAGTGTGCACAGATTTCAGACATTAGCAGGAAGACAGCATTATTCAGCCCACCACAGCATTGCTACTGTAATTTTGAACAGGATTTCAATGCAATGTGTTGCATAAATGTTATCACAGAAATGAATGTTTACAAGAAGCAATCCAGGCCAATATCTTAAAACCAACTAAGCATGTTGTTTGTAACATTTGCAGAAAATGAAAACAGTTCTCATTACCCAGATCCACTGATGTGTGACATACGCCACTGTACTTCTGGGTGACACTTGTAATACAGAGTGTGGCTCACACAGGAGAGAAGTCCTAAGTCCTTCCTCTCTGGAAGGCAAAGACAGTCGCTTGGCAATAATGAGCAAATTCCACATAGGATCACTGAACTAGATAACCATAGGTTATTCTCTTCTGTCTAAAAGATCATCATTTCTCCATCTCTAAATTTTATGTAGCTGGCTATGACAAGCCCAGTGTGACTCCTTAAAGTAAATATAAAAATTATCTTCTCCATACTGAGGCTCATCTGAATTTTGTTGACTTGCTTAGTATCAAAGCCAGATGCATTATTGCTTCATTTATTATAATTCAAATCTATCCATAATGTGAATAAGAAAAGAAAAAAGCACTAGAAGTGGGAGGAGCAAGGCTCTAGTCTCTCTGCCACTGACTTTCCCTTGTCCTAGGATGGGTCACTCCATTCTATCTATTTTCTCATTCACAAAATGGGAGAGATGGGAAAAAATATCTTCTTAGGCTATTTCCAGGTCTATGAGTCTATATAATTGTATTACATACTGAATCCAAAGAGTCCTATGAAATCTCTCAATTTAATTTGATTTATTTTCTTAAATTTTTAAAATGTATTTGAATATCAGAGAGACAGACAGATTTCCCATCTGCTGGTTTATACCCCAAATGCCTTCAAGAGTTGGACCTGGGTCAGGAGCCAAGAACTCAATTCTGGGTCTTCAGTTTGGGTTTCCCAGGTGGGTGTCAGGGGACCGAATACGTGAGCCATCGTTGCCTGCTGCCTCCCAGAGTGTGTGTTATCAAAAACCTTGCGTTGAGAGTGAAGCTGTGACTGAAACCCAAGCTCTCCAATATGAGATGTGGGTGTCCCAAGCAGCATCATAATCCCTGTACCAAACACCCACCTCATCTCTGTCATTTTTATTGAAATTCTGTTTAATCAAGACCCTACAGAATAGCTACATTTAAAAATGTTTAAACACACAATCATCTATGATATTACATTGGAGATTGTCGCTTAGTTTTTTTTTTACTCTTCTAACCTCTTGAAAAGAAGAAAATGTGCAGTTCTTCACTGAAGAGGCAGAAAAGGCAGGCTAGTATAGTTGTCAGGTACATAGGATCTACCTGGAATCAATACCCTAACTCTTTTAACAGCCCTATCATTGCAGAAAAGTTACTCAGCCTCCTCATACATCAGTCTCCTCATCTGTAAAACAATAGTAATCATAATACCTAACTCATAAGTTTATGAAATGGAGCAGAGGAGTTAATGCAAAGCTCTTACTACAAAGCCTGACTAATAGCAAATGTCCAGTAAATGTGAACTATTACTACAGACTTTCAGGTTCATTTTTTAAAACATTTATCTTTGTCTGTTTGAAAGGCAGAGTGACAAAGAGTTTGGTGGGGGATTGGAGGGTTGGGGGGAGGGGAGTGGAGACAGAGAGAAAGAGATCTTCCGTCTACTGGTTCACTCCTTAAATGGCTGATGGTCAGGGCTGGTTCAGGCTGAAGCCAGGAGGCAGGAACTCCATCTGGGTTTCCTTCATGGGTGGCAGGAGCCTAGGCACTTGAACCCATCCTCTGCTGCCTTCCCAGGCACACTAGCAGTGAGTTAAATCAGAAGTGGAACAGCCAGGACTCAAACTGACACTCAGATGTGAGATACAAGTATTGCAGATGGCAACTTAACCCGCTATATCACAGTGCCAGACCCTTGCAGATTCAGGGACCATTCTCAGATTTGAATCTGTTCCCATGTGCCTGGGTTACTCCAGCCTGTTACAAATATTCAGCTGATATAATAGCAGGAAAAAAAAAAAAAAACAAGGAAAGAACTAACTGTGGGAGTAAAACGTAATAAAGCTAATGCTTTTCTTCTGTATGCATTTTAAGCATGCATGTGAATTCAAGCAAGATTTGGATCTGTCAGAACAAAATGATCTGGTTGTAAAATTAAGATCTATGATTTCACAACAACAACAACAACAAAAATGGAGAGGGAAAGGTGTTAGGGTCCGAGTTAAGCAGGCTCTAAAATGTGTTAGGAGTCCTTGGACATTAGTTATTAGTGATATTTAGCCAGGACTGATTCTTTTAGATACAAGCTCCACAGCTGATGCAGCCTCTGATGTGGCACTGTTTCCTCCTCCCTCCAGACATCAGAGTTTCACCCCCATGTGCAAGTCTGTAGCACCAGAACACCCTTGCTCTCAAAGGTGAGTCTCAGTGCCAGAGTCAACCACAGGAAGGAGAAACAACAGATGAGACCATCAGTTCAATTCCTGCTTTCTTCTGAGTCCTCGCAAGGTAGAAAAGTTCTCAGTAGAAAAACTCAGTAGTCAAGAAGATGACAATGATACTGAGAATAAGGAGAAGCCAGGAGCCAGGCACTTCTCCCGGTCTCCCATGCGGGTGCAGGGACTTGGGCCATCCTCCACTGCCTTCCCGGGCCATAGCAGAGAGCTGGCCTGGAAGAGGGGCAACCGGGATAGAATCCGGCGCCCCAACCGGGACTAGAACCCGGTGTGCCAGCGCCGCAAGGCGGAGATTAGCCTGTTAAGCCACGGTGCCAGCCTAGAACCATCTTTGATAACCAATGTTGACACTTTAGCTAACTGGCACATTGTATAACTTAATCCCCATAGCAACTCTCCAAAGTGACAGCATTTGGTGTACATTCAAGGGAATAAAACCAAGGCACAGGGAAGTTAAGTGACAGGCTCAAGGTCATGTCATTTTAAAAAGTGTGTTTATTTGTTTATTCACTTATTCATTGACTTGTTTCTTTTTATTTGAAAGGGAGAGAGATAGAGATAGAGAGGAATAGAGATAGAGAGAGAGAGAGAGAGACAGAGAGAGAGAGAGAGAGAGTGAGAGAGGTTGTTTCACTCCCCAAATGCCCTCAATAGCCAGGGCTGAGCCAGGCTGAAGCAGGGAGCCAGGAACTCCACCCAGTCTCCCCACATGGGTATCAGAGACTCAGGTGCTTGAACCATCACCTGCTGCCTCCCAGGATGTGTTAGTAGGAAGCAAGATTGGAAGTGGAGGAGCCAGGACTCAAACTGGCACTGCAATATAGGATTTGGGTGTCCCACCTGGCCGCATGACCCACTGTGCCACAATGTGCCCCAAGGTCACAGCATTTTTTAATTTAAAAAACCTGCAATTTTTAAAACTTTACATTATTAAAGTCCACTATAAGATTAACTTAAAATTATGATTTTTTCTGCAAAAAAACAACTAAAAATTTCCATCTTTTTTTTTAAACTTTTATTTAATGAATATAAATTTCCAAAGTACAGCTTATGGGTTACAATGGCTTCCCCCCTCCCATAACTTCCCTCCTACCCGCAACCCTCCCCTTTCCCGCTCCCTCTCCCCTTTCATTCACATCAAGATTCATTTTCAATTCTCTTTATATATAGAAGATCGTTTAGTATATATTAGGTAAAGATTTCAACAGTTTGCCCCCATACAGCAACACAAAGTGAAAAAAATACTGTTGGAGTACTAGTTATAGCATTAAATAACAGTGTACAGCACATTAAAGACAGAGATCCTACATAATATTTTTTTATTATTTTTTTTAAAAATCCACTAAATCATCTGTTTTACTTATGGACAATTTCCAAGTTAATTTGGTTGGTTAAAGAAGTGGTAATTTAGCAGTACATTATTCACATTGAATTGTGCCTTTCTCTCTTTTTATTTAACTTTGTGCCTTTCTCTCTTTTATTTTTTTTTGGGTGTCCCACATGGCTGCATGACCCACTTGCCACAATGTGCCCCAAGGTCACAGCATTTTAACTGGTGTCTGAGTTTAGAGACCCCGACATCACCCACAGTCCTTCATTGCCCCCATAAAGATTGCAGGGAGGGGCCCTACTCCTTTACCTCGCCTCACCCCCTGCCAAGGGGGTCTTTCCCTGTGTCATTTTCTTTAGCATCAAGTTCACATTCACTATTTGTGTTTACTTATGAAGGGCTTTGCTCCAGTGATTAAGGACCAAAAGCAGATAATTACCGGTGATTTGCAAGCGGTGCAGTGGCTGGTATTTCTGAAGTCGCATTGCTGTATAAATATTACCTGTGTGCTGTGTCAGCTTATTGCCCACCTTGAGAGCAATCTCCCTGTTAGTTTTATGGCACATTAAGTCTCCTTTTGGAATGAATTGGGCTTGTCCGGGTGGGATTGGTTACATCAGAATAAAAGAGTAAACAGCAGGGATGGCTGGAAAGCTATAAAACAGAAGCAATAGGGAAAGGAAAGGGGGGCAGGTTGGAAGGCACTTAAAAGAGAGCTTTAAAATGATAAACTAATAGAAATGGGGTGACAATGCCCACTGTATACTTAATGCACAGAGTGTGACTGTTACAACAGAGGTGTGAGTCAGAGGATGAAACAACGCTTAGCGCCACAGGAAGGAAATTATTTGGAGGGGGAGAGAAAAGCTACTATTTATTAACCGTCTACCATGTGCTCCTCCCTGTCCCTGTGAGCCAGCTGCTGACACACATTTACGGACCTTTGGGGCCCAACCATGGCATACCTTGCCCCTTTTGCCCTTCACCATTACCGATACCATGGAAGCCAACAGCAAGGGAAAGGGGTGAAAAGGATTTAACTACCAAGTGTCAGGCACTTGTCTCATTGTCTAAGATGCTGATAGGTATAGTTCCTCGCCAACATTTTAACTCCTTGAAGCCAGAAAATAGCTTTCCTATTTTGGTTTGCCTGATGCTTGTACAATGCTCTTCTTTTTAAGATTTATTTATTTATTTATTTATTTGAAAGTCAAAGTTACACAGAGAGAGGAGAGACAGAGAGAGAGAGAGAGAGAGAGAGGTCTTCCATCTGCTGGTTCACTCCCTTTGACCACAAGGGCCGGAGCTGTGCCAATCTGAAGCCAGGAGCCAGGAGCTTCTTCCAGGTCTCCCTTGCAGGCACAGGGGTCCAAGGACTTGGGCTGTATTCTACTGCTTTCCCAGGCCGTAGCAGAGAGCTAGATCGGAAGTGGAGCAGGCAGGTCTTGAACAGGCATCCATATGGGATGCTGGCACTGCAGGTGGCAGCTTTACCCACTATGCCAGAGCACCGGCCCCCTGGTTTGCTTATCTTTAAAAATAACAGATAAACTTTAAATGTTAAAATGGAAACCTGTGGGAGACAGTAAGAAAGAGTATATAGAGAAGTTTAAATATATCTGGCTTTATGCTTTGATCATGGGATCAAGTAAATATGTAACATTCAGAAAATTAGAATTAAAAATAAAAAATTGGTCATAATGAAATAAAGGACTCTGTGTATTGAGTTGGCAGCACAGTCATATATAGAATTATTTCAAATGCTTTTAAACCAAGTTTATTATCCTGAATATCTTGTGTAAAATATATCACAAGGATGGTTAAGACTATTTTTAAAAAATAAATCTTAGTAATTATACATTTATGGTAGTGTTGGTGCTGTGGTTACTCTGAAACTGTCATACATTTTGTAATTTCAAAAATTAGTAATTATGTTGGTGATGCTGAGAACCAAGATTTTTTAATGAGAGAATCAAAAATAAATCTAGCAGTAAAGAGACTAAGACTTAATAGCCCCAGGATTTAATTGGAAGTACCATGGATTTATTCCTTTAATATTTAAATATAAATACATGTAAATAAATTGTGTTATGTGCAGACACAGGTAACACATCTACATAGACACATACATGTATGCATTTGTATGTGTCTAGATACAAATATATTTCCCCCCCTAATTCTGTTTACTAGAAAGACCTGGAAATCACAGCCAATCTAAAAAGCAGAGAGTACCCTACCTCACAGACTACAGCCTCACATACCAAGGCCTGGGACAAAGTGTTGATTCCCTGTCTCAGTCAAGAACCATGCAAGATCAGGGACCAGCGCTGTGGCATAGAGGGTAAAGCCACTGCCTACAGTGCCAGCATCCCATAGGGGCACTGGTTCAAGTCCTGGCTCCTCCTCTTCCTATCCAGCTTTCTGCTATAGCCTGGGCAAACACTAGAAGGTGACCCAAGTCCTTGGGCCCCTGGGCCCAGGGGGACACCCAGAAGAAGCTCCTGGTTCCTGGCTTTGGATGGGCACAGCTCCGGCCACTGAAGCCATTGGAGGAGCAAACAAGTGGATGGAACATTTCTCTCTCTCTGCCTCTGCCTCTCTGTAACTCTGCCCTTCAAATAATAAATAAATCTTAAAAAAAAAAGGAACTATGCAAGTTCAGCCTATAACATGGCCTCATAACAGAAAGCAAGGAAGTTATCAAAGACTATGTTACTTTTCCACTCACTAGAATGTTCTGATGTTTGGGAGAAATGGTATTCTATTAGTCACTATTTTGTGTTTATACTGATTTCTCTCCCCATTCAGTGTTGCTGTGTAGAGAGAGAGTAGGGACTGTTTTTCGCTTCTATACTACGAAGCTTGTTTAATAGCTAGATACAAAGCACTCAGAGAGAGCCAATGTTCCTCTTACATACTCACACACTTGATGAATTGATAATGAAAAAATATAAACAATATTCAAAATATTTAAAGGAAGCGAAAAAGGCACAGCCACCAAAAGCCCATTTAGACAACTAAATACTACCCTTTACACTTCCCATAGAATCTGAAGAAATCCACTCACTTAAAATCACTATTTTAGCCATTAATTAACTTTTAGTCTTGGCTAGTCATTGTATTTTCATTTTAGCTTTTGTTTCAAAAAGTATTATTTTCAGTTTGCTTTAGTTTTACTTACGTTCTGTGCTCTGCCTTTCAATAGTAAGTTAACTAAGCTTAGAATAATTTTATGTATTTACAAAAATCAATAAAAGGTTTATGTTGTCTTTAATAGAAATTAAATCTAGAAGAAAATAGATGAAGTGAGCAGCCAGACTATTTCAATTATATCATTTTAAGAATGCATTAAAACTCCTTACATTTTTAAATTCACTATTTGTAAAAGTTCTAGTTTTACATATATTTTATGTTCCAACAATTGGTGCCTAAATATTCACGACTGTCATCCTTTTATTGGAGACTATGCTTTTAGTAATATAAATAACCAGCTTTCTTTTTTCATTTAATGTTTCTTATCTTGAATTCTACTGAGTGTGAATAAAAAAAAAAGTCACCCATGCCCTCATTTTCCTGCTGTATTTCTCTTAAGCAGCATCAGATTGAACTTTGCATTTTATGCAGTCAGCAAGTTTGATGATGTAGTTCCAGGGATAGTTCCCCCATCTAGAATTTCTACAGGGATAAATGTCCCTAAACCTTTAAAAGTACCCTTTTCAGCTTAGGTGCAGTATGATACAATAAAAGGGAAGCACCTGAGGACATGCTCTGTTGCTTCTTCATAGATAAATATTTAAGGGTGACCTACCGTCCATTTGCATCTGAATCACCAGGGAATTTTTTTTTTTTTTTTTACAAAGGTAAACTGCTGGTCTCTGACTAGGACATACAGAGTCTGAATCTTTGGGGGCTGGAGTCAGGACATCTGCAGGTCTAGCAAGCTCCTTGGGTGATTCCTACGGTCTTTATACCTTGAAAAATCATTGACCAAAAAAAAATATTACAAATAAATTTATTTCTTATGTATTTGGATGATCTTAAATGGAAAGACTCCAAGTCAACTTCTTCTTTTCTCTGTAAGGAGAGGGAAAGGATTACTAATAGAAATTTTGATCATATTCATGAAGGATTTTTTTCCCGTTTCCTAACTGGGTAACTCATAGTAATAGAAGATTAAGAAGGAGCTTAGTGTTAAAATGTGTTCTCTCTATAGATTTTTCTCCAAGTTTGTCTAAATGTTTCCTACTTCATGTTCTCATTACACTTTTAGTTATTGCTACTTTCCTATTTATACTTCAGTACCCTGAACTATAAGGTCTTTGTAAAACAAACTAAAGCTCATTTTTCAATCTCTTTTTGCAACACAAATAAAATGCACATTTGGAATGACAGTATTAACATGTTCTTATTATACAATCAAGATTTCCTCTTTTTTGTGTAATTCCTATGGAACTGAGTTTCAATTTACCAAGTCAAATATTTCAGTACTTTTGTTGTCAATCAATGAAGCTATAATATGTAATTCAATCGTCATGCATTTCTTTTCCCACTGAATAAACATTTACTGACTTTTTAAATTCATCTTTTGGCTGAAGGAACTGGAGACATTGTTAAACACACGGGGCTGTATAAAATAACTAGATGGAGCCTCTTTCCTCTGCCCAAGCATTGGTGAGGAAAATCTTTTATTCACTCTGTTTTATTAGGGCAGGTCATCAGAATGAGACTCTAAGTAAACTTTAAAAGACATTTCATTTTATTAAGTATTTTCCTTGTGGAATTCTGATCACTTTTCCTGTGGAAAGTGTATGTCTTATGGGTCGCCATAAAACAAAATCCCCTTCAGTGTCACTAATGAGTCCGTAATATCTAGTAGCAAGTAATGGTTTTGTTTCATCCTTAGAGACTTAGTACAAATGAAATGAATTGACCTTTAAGGAGCATCTAAGTTAACTTTTCATTTTCACCTTTAAAGACACTGAGGTGCCCAGGGATGAGGAATTCCTTACTCAAGGCCAAATTGTAAGAGGCAAAGTTTAGGAAAGTTTCTGAGTTCTTAACTCAGTCTTGCAGTTGCTGTGCCAATGGGATGTCTTCAGAATACTGTTTTTCACATTTCAGTAAAACTTTTTCCTGGACCTGCTAATTCTCTACCCATTGCTGAAACCATTACGCATGTGTTCCACAATGAAGTCCTTAACTATTCTTTTCCCTCCATTTTCTGTATCCATCAATAAGTCCTGGAGACATTACCCTTGAAATAGATCCCAATTCCAGCCTCCATGGCCTCCACCATTGTTACTGGGTCAGTTTTTTATACTGGATGCAAAGTCAGTGATTTCAAAATGGTGACGCTTTTAATCAAACATTCAGTTGATTCACATTCCCTGTTGTAACAGAACCCAAACACACTACCAAAGATTTGATGGTATCTGATTTTAGCCTGTGTCCCTTACCTCATCTCATACTGCTCTTCCTCTTGCTCATCCAAGAAGAGTCACACAGGGTTCCCAATGTTTCATACAAATACCAGGTTCCTTTGCTTCCAGACCTTTGCCCTTGCTCTTAGCAGTGCCAGAAATGCTCTTCTCTCAGATTCTGCTGGTTCATTCCATGGCTTTGATCAGCATCCTATTGAAATGACACTTGCTTACCCTGATTACTTGACCTCAAAGCGCTACTCCCTCTCCAAAACTCTTCCACTGCATATATTCTGCTTTAATCTTTTCCATGACATTTATTGATCTGAATTTTTAATTATATAGTAATACATCTACTAGCTGGAATTTAAGCCCCCTGCCATGAGAAAAATAAAGTCTTTTAGGTTTATTTCCAATATCCTACAATCTGGATCAGTACCTGTCACATAAGAAAATCTTGTTTATTAGGGCTGGTGTTGTGGCTCAGTGGTTAAGCTGCAGCCTGTAACACCCAGATCCTGTATGAGCACCTGTTTGAATCCTGGCTGCTCCATTTCTGATCCAGGGTGAGAGATCCAGCTGGAAGTCCAGGCTCCTAGCTTCAGCCATTGCAACCATTTGGGGATTGAACCAGTGGATGGAAGATCTCTCTCTGTTTCTCCATCTCTCTGTAATTCTACCTTTCAATTAAATAAATCTTAAAAACATTCTTAATTGATATTTATTGAGTAAATAAATATTTTTCTTTCACTGTCTGGCAAGAACATATACATAAACACACATACACACATTCCGTTCTACACACCATGTTTGAAGTATTGCATTTAATTCTTCGTGCACTTTCATAGGTTATATAAGCCAGTCTATTTATCATTTATAAAGAAATAACTCAGAGAAGAAGTAATGACAATTATTTAGAAACCTAAAAATCTGTGACTTGAAACAGGAGTAAGTAGAGCATGGATATAGCCAGGATAGATGCAAATTTTGGAATACAAGTTATATGAAAATAGTTCCTATCTCCATTGTTAAGAAAGGCCTTCAACAGACATGAGTAACCATAGAAGGATGAGGCTACCATATAGAATAGTGGCTCTTCCATCACCCAAGTTGTGCAACCATCAATGGGCACAGGTGCTATAAGTACTTTAGCACTAAAGAGACAACAACAAAATGTTATCTGATTGGTCTGTTCCAGCCCCAAGAGCTGTAACATGGGGAATTCACTCATTTTGTCATCATTGAGAACACTCATGAGATATTCTTTTGGAGTCTCTGACTCATTCCTTGGAATAAATTCATTACCAGTTCATGGAACAAAGTGGGAGATAAAACCTGCTGATACCTTTTCTATTTAAAAAAAAAAAAAAGTTTGTGATTCTAATATAGCTGTTTTATTTGGGCATGACTGTTTTCAAATACTTTTTTCCAAATAAGAATCCACATATTATATAGAAATCACAGAATTGTTTAAAATTCTTTTCCTGAGATTCTTCCCTTGAAGAACACATTGAACTTGCAAATTTGGATTTAGATGAATAAAAAAGAAACGTACTAAAATTACTAAATTACATTATAATCTCCCTTTTGTATGGTATTCATTAGCTTCTCTAATAAGAAAATGCCTTAATCACATATTTCATTTTAAGTCCTTCATAACATCTATTGCAACAATAAGTATAATTATTTAGTAAATATACTTACACATTTTATTGATGTATAATCAAAGATCAGAAATGTTAAGCAATTTGGTCAATAGTTAAATAGAAACCAAAGGAGTGCAAACCAGGTCCCAAATCCTGATTTCAGGTTCATGGTGCTATTATTCACCTCTGCTCTTTTAGAGTGAGATCTTCACCAACACTGCAGAATTCAAGCCCCATCAAAGGCACATGAAAAATAATTCCAGGAGGAAGATTGCTTTTTACTGTTCCTCAAGGCACACTGTATGAGAAGCTTCCCATGCAGGCTCCTTGTTGGCATGTTCTGGCTATAAAGCACAATGAAAGTGTCAGAAATTATTTTCATCTCCTGTAACATAGGCCTTTTCTTACCAGTGTGTGGAAGGCAATGATGGATTTTCAATATGCTTTATAAATTGTCACACCCTTGTTATTCTGTTTTCCAAAATCTATTTACATTCCATGGCTTTATGTTAAGCTTGGGTTACTAACTCACACATTTATTCTAAACTTAATTGAATTTTTATTACTCATGATAAAATTGGTGTTTTGTATTTTGCGCAGTATTTCTCTACTGGAGCTTTCATGTGGTACAATTATACAAAAGCCAGAGCCTGGAGCGTTTAATTATTAATGAATTGAATAAAGATATTAATGCTTATTTGTAACAATTGAGTGGCTACAACTGCTTCCCTCAATTGTCACCGCGGACCCTTGTCTTCAATGTCCTTTGCTTGCCTTAGTCAGTAAATCCTAATCAATAGGCAGATTGTGCACGTATTTAGATTATGCACTAGTATTTAGATTTAGTCTGTCTAAAGTGAGGTCTTGGGGTGGGTGTTGTGGCCCAACAGCTTAAGCCATCACTTGGGATGCCCTCATCCCATGTCAGAAGGCCAATTCCAGTCTCAGCTCCTCTAGTTCCCCCTCCAGCTAATGCACCTGGAAAGGCAGAAGATGATCCAAGTACTTTGTCCTCTCTCACTCATGTGAGAGACACGGATGGACCATGTTTATGGACCATGCCCAGCCCTGGTTGTTGCAGCCATCTGGGGAGTGAAGCTAAAGATGGAAGATCTCTCTGTCTCTCTCTCTCTCTCTCTCTTTCTCCTCCTTGCTGTCTCTCCTTCTCTCTCTCTCTCTGTAACTCTGCCTTTCAAATAAATAAATAAATCTTTAAAAATAAATTAAATAAGGCTTATGTGTATTATGCACATATACATGCATGTATGCATATATTAAGATACATATATAAACACAGATATGTATGAAGGTGTGCATAGACATAAATGCAGGCATTTATGTATGAATGGGAACATGTGTGTACATATATACACATATGAACATATATATACTCATATATATGTGTGTGTGCACACACACACAACTGAAGTTTTACATTGAGTTTTCTCATCATAGTCAATAATCAAGAATCCTATATGGTCAGGAGATTCAGAATTACTTTATTTGAAAGATGAAGAATCTGAGAACTGTGGATTTTAAATGTCTCACCCAAGAGCGTACAATTAGTCAGTGGTAAAGTCAGGAGTCAAATCCTGATCTCATTGATTTCAAAGTCCATCTGCTCAGGAGCTGACAATAATATTTAGATTGTACCAGGCACTTTGAATGTATCATCTCATTCACTCCTCAGCATAGCTCAGTGTGGGTAAATACAAATCCACATATGACAGCGTCAAAAACAAAAAAGAGAATAAAAACCATGACAAAGATTTAGGCTTGGAAAGGTTAAATCACTTTCCCACAAAACTTTCAAATAACAGAGTGGTTGCTTCAGCCCATGTCTTCCAATTTCTATTTCAGTTTGCATTTGAATCACATCCTCCTGACATTTTTTCCTGATAAGAGTGAGAAAATAAAGCCTGAGAATTGAAAGCCAAATAAACATTTGCTTAACATGGAAATATTTACTTATGTGGTGCCTACTGTATTTTCCTTCATTTTCCTTAGTCCCCATTCCCATCCAGCTAATCAGAGATCGAGGCATGAGGAGGGTGGAAGGAACAAAGCAGCAGGCATGAGAACCCCAGCTTGGTAGATATTAAATATCTGGCAAATATATTTTTTTAAAAAGTCCAGATTGACACATTTTATGAATCATATATTGCATTTCCAGTTCCAGGTCCATACCGATTCATGTTAGTTAATAATTATTGAGTATCCACAATGTATTGAATGTTTTATGTATACCATTCCATTTCATTGTCTCTGGAATATGTTTGAAAGATATGCAAAGTCTTCAAAAAGCCCATCAGAAGTGCTTATGATGGAAAAATTTTACATAAGCTTCAAAAAATTTTGCACGAAGAGAAACTTACCCTTCAATTCCATTTTTCCATGAACTTTTTGGAGTGCTCTTGTATTTTCTACTTCTGCAAAGGAAACTGTGGCTCAAGCACTCACTTAAGCACCTTTTGAAATCCCAAAGCAGAGGTGAACAAAGCCAGCTTCTTTATTCACTGTGTTCTCTGTAGTGCCTGAGGTTGTCACATCTTAAGTTCAAGGTGAGTCACCTCTGTCATCAAGTTTTGACCAACTCTTTTATGGTTCATATTGAGCATTCTTTCTCTGAGTTCCTATAATGATTTCTAAATCTGTAGGTCAGCTGTATTGCACCTGTGACTCAGATGGCCTTGGGGTCACATCTCTGGACCAGAAACTTTTTTGCATTTACATCGTTATCTGACAGGTCCTGGAGACATGGAGGGGAGACAACATCCTTGAGGCCATCAACTATTTGGAAGCTGGCCTCAATTGTCAGTATGAGGAGATATCATCTATGGACTATGGTAGAAGTAAACCAAGGTTATGAGATTTCAAATTTGCAAATAAGCAAAGAGAAAGAAGTAGGTTGCTAAATTTATAGGGCAGCAAGAGTTTACTGCAAAAGTTGACTTTGGAACATGAAATAATTATGAAATTATGGGTTAGATGTCAGAATTGCTGGTGAATGAGAGAAAAAGTACTGCTCCAGTCTCATCAAGCACTATGAAAAACAGCCAAGGAGAAATATTTCATCTCCAAAACTCTGGGCTATAACACCCCTGGCAGCTCTACAACACCAGAGGTTAATTTGTCCTCAATTCAAGTCTTATTATTGTTGGAACTAATAACTTTCTGGTTATTAACCTATCAATTTTTCATTTCTAGTCGTTCTATACTCTGCTCTGTGATGGTGTCACTGGACTTCACTAAGCACCTTTCTCTTTCGTCAACTTGCTCTCTGCCAATAGATTTTGCCAATAGACCATACTAGAGGGAGATTAGAACACAGGAGGGGAGAAAAGAACTTGACCCATTTGGTTTTAAATCTGATTTTTGCAAGCGCCTCTCCAGCAAGAGCTCTGCACTTTATAAGCGGAAGTTGGTTCCACTTTCCGGTTTCTTCCAATATATGTCAGCGCCACCTACACAGCAGGCTGTCCTAGGAGCAACTCAGAGCTCCAGCAGTACCACCAGCAATAGGAAACACCTTCTCTTGATCACAGGTCCTGCCTAGATAATCAGGAAACACTCTCTCAGACTTTAGGGTTCTGAAAATCACGACATCTTTGATGGTCTCTCCTGTATGATGATGGTATCTATTGTTTAGCGTTATTATCTTTGTTAACTTGATGTTCCCTGTTGGCGCTTCAGCCCACCAACACCTATTTAACCGATACTCCTCATTAACCTCTCTCAGAAAAATGAATGTTGGTTTTTGTGTTCCATACAGGATATTGCTTGGTTCTTTGGGTTTGCATTATCTAGCTTGGGTTTCCACTACAGTAGCCAGAAATGTATTCCCCACTGGGTGAATAGTAAGGCTGAGGTTTGTAAGTTCCCTCACCTCTGGGTAGCTTCGTTTGAAGTTTGGCCATTGCTTCTCCACACTGATAACGCACATCCAGGGTGACTCAAGATTGCACCCTGCTGGTTTCAAGTAGAGATCTAAAGATAGGGGGTTGAGAAAATACTGCCGCAGTAAAGCTCAGTTGTCAAACTGTTTGGACAGAAATCAGTCTCTGAACTTTTAGCCCTTACTTTCTTGTGCCAATGTGCCTTATTTAAATTCTTCATTATTTTATTTTGTGACACTTTCACCCTACATCTCCTTAAAAGTCATTGCAATGAGAGTCTATTAAAATCAACTTATGTAGGGTCGGCTCCATGGCATAGCAGGTAAAGCTGACACCTGCAGTGCCGGCATCCTATATAGGTGCTGGTTTGAGACCCAGCTGCTCCACTTCCAAACCAGCTCTCTGCTATGGCCTGGGAAAGCAATAGGAGATAGCCCAAGTCCTTGGGCCTCTGCACCCACATAGGAAACCTGGAAGAACCTCCTGGCTCCTGGCTTTGGATCATCCCAGTTCCAGCCATTGCAGCCATTTAGGGAGTGAACCAGCAAATGGAAAATCTCTCTCTCTTGCTCTTTCTCTCTGCCTCTGCCTCTCTGTAACCCTGTCTTTCAAATAAATAAATAAATCTTTTTTAAAAATCAATTTCTGTTTGAAAGCTTTATTAAACTCCTAGGGTAAATGAGAGTTCTTTGGAAGTGGCACTCAGTTTCTGCTTGGTAAAAAGCCCTATCTCTTTGGTTAGTGAGGACTATTGGACATTCTAATTCAAGTAGTTACAGATGAACTGTATGTAAGAATCCAGAATTATTATGGCAATGCCTCCAAAATTACCACCACCTCCTTCTGAAATGTACTTATACAAGAGGAGAAAATAGAGCTCATTCTGTTCACTTCTTTCCAATTAAAAAAAAAAAAAAAACCCTGAAGTGAAAAGGGCAGGATGCCAATCTGTTCCCCATTTCATGGGAAGGAAAGTGAGAAACAACCAGTAGGAACTCCTATTGTATTGTGAGAAATGTTGGTGACCTCAAATGAAAAGAAAGATTCATTAAGAGAAAGTATTTGAACTAATGAGATGAGAACCATCATCTTAGTTATACATTTAGTTGTATGTGCATATGATGTTTGCTGCAACCTTGATATTTTGCAGACCTGGCAATGGCATCTTTATAGTTTTGTAAGAAAAGCTGTAGTCTTATAACCTCCTCTGGTCTCAGCTGTTGTTAACTCTGTCATAGGGCTATGACTACTCATATCTCTCCTGTTCTTCTTGGCAGGAGGTTCTTTTGGTTTTAATGAGTTTTCTCCTCTGTCTAGCAGCACTCGGAGAACAGCCTCAGAACTTCGAGGGCTTCCTGCCATGGTAATTCAACTCTTGCTTTATTAAATCCACACAGTAGTATCAAGGAGAAAAATTCTATTGTTGAAATTGGAGACAAATCTGGAAATCCAGTGAGATTTCTTACAAAAGAAGAAAATAAGCTAGATCGTTCCAGCAGGCTCCATCCTCTGTATTGATTTGGAAATGGAATTCCTTTCAGCGCCTTCCAGTTGCAACATTACTCACTTATTGAATACCTCCAGTACTTTATAGAAAGCATGCTATTTTGCCTAAGCATTTGATGTTTAAAAGTGTTAGTCAGGGAGGGGAGGTTGGATTTCGTTTCCAAAGAAAGATAGTGCATATGAAGAACTGAGGAGGTCTTCAAGGAATGGCTCTTAAAGAGTTATGTGTAGAAGAAGCATGCTCATCCGACACCTAGGCTTGAGAAACCTCCTATAGGCATAAGGGACCTCCAGTGAGGGATCTTGACAATATAGAGCAGTACCAGCAGTAGAAAGCAAGGTGGCAGGCATCTAAGAGCTAAAGAAAGAGAACTCTTGACCCAAGTTTCAAAAAAATTCTAAATGGCCTGACCACCACATTCATTAGTTGTATGTTTTCCTTGTAAATAAATGGAATATATAACTCTATAACACATAGAAACTGCTGAGTAGTGAACTGAAAGATGTCTTTCAAGTGAAAATTGATACTTGTAATTTAATAGTAATTATTGGGAAAACAATATTTTTTAAAGTTTTAACAAATAATTTGAAAACCTAATGCACTAGTTGCTAACTTCAAAATTATACAAGCTGATATAGAAGCAGACAGCTGTCCTGATTAAATTCTTTCTTTAAACCTGAAAACCATTTTGAAATTAAAATCCCCCATATTGATCTATGGCTACTACCTAATGGTTCTGCAGCTGTCTCCCAGGGTTCCTGTGAACACAAAACATCACTGGAATGTGTTAAATGTAAAAAAAAAAAATGCACCACACAACAATACATGCACAAACAAGTGGTGGGGTTACAGCTGAATGTCCATTCAAGAGGAAGGAGAAAATATGAGAAAAAGTGTTTCCCATTAAAATGCATGCTTTTGGTTAATACATTCACTCTCTATGTTTCAGTTGTTGTACTGTAACTTGGTAATAAAATAAAGAATGATGAAGATAGAAGATTTTATAAATCAATTAGGATGGCTGGGTTAAAGTTTTGATTTTTGCTTCTGCTTCTATTTGAAGTTGGTCACATCATTTTGATATGGGATAAGGCAGGTAGCTAGATCAGCCAGGAGCTGGAAGCCACACCTACCCCACCCTATGTAATCCTATCCACCTACCTGTCAGTCAAATAACCCCTTTCCCAGGATGTCTCTTCCTTCACCTAGGACCTGGAGGTAATAGCACATAAACACTCCCCTTTCAGCCTCGTAAAAGGCTGGCAACTGGGAGGGGTTCTCTCTCCCTTCATACTAGAATATGACAGGGGGTCAAAGCACCATTTCTGTACTTCCCCATTCCTTTCCCATCCTGACCCACTCTTTTCCTGAACAATGCCCACGTGTGTGTGTTCTCTTCACTTTTTAAATCAACTTTATCATGTTGTGTACCATATTTATTTCTGTACTTAGAATGATACTCTAGGTAAAAAGCAAGTACCTGGAATACAAATTTGGATCCTACTTCACCCACAACAATTTGGCTTTGACCTTAAGCCTCTATGTTCTTGCCTAAAAATTGAATTAATTGTACTAGATCAGTACTAGAAGTGTAGTGAAGTGCACTTGCATTGACTATGAGTCTTCTATCAAATCTATGACAAAACCGAAAAAATATTTTAATAAACTTGTTCAATATTTCAGCAATCACTTTAGTGTGTGCTATTTATTTAGTAAAAATAAGTTTTTCGTCTGTGAGATCTTAAGTTCAGGAGATTGGATACACAGAGAGACAGTACACAAATAAAAATTATGTTATCTCCTTTTAAAAAACAAAACTCCCCTACATTGACTGCCAATTACAGTGTAGGCGAGAAGAAAGACTATTACTAAAATACAGTAAACATTGGTAGTAATTAATCTATCATCCATTCTGATGTCAAAGAGAAGAAAATGATCTCTTTTCTTGGCACAAGCTGTCATTTCTTCATCTTGACATTTTTGTCCTGAGAAGTGAGGGGTACCCACTTCAATACCTTAACATGTCCTCTTGATGGACTCATTTTAGATAACAAAGTCCCATGGTGAGGACTCAAATAGCCCATATGAACTGACTATTAAAAAGTACAAGGTGCATTACTGTATAGGTGGATAAGTGGCAAGATTTCCAAGTTTCAGTTCCTTCATGAGTATCTTCATTGACCCTATTTGTGGCACTCTTCATGTAACCCATATCTACCTTTTGTGGTAGGCAAAATAATCCCCTTCTCAGGTTATGCATACCCTGACCCCTGGAACATAAGAATACATTGCTTTATACAGAAAATGAGATTTTACAGATGTGATTAAATTAAGATTCTTGAGATGGGGCAGTGATCCTGAATTTTCCAGTACAGCCCAAGGTAACTATAAAGATCCTTCTAAGGGGAATATAGAGTCAGAGACTCAAAGGAGGAGATGTGAGGATGGAAGCATAGGAGTAAAAGCCATAAACAGCCATTAACCAAGAAAGATAAGCACCAGCTTCTCCCTCAGAACCTCCAAGAAGGCTGTCCTGCAGACTTGGTTCAGATTTCTGACCTCAAGAACGTTGAGATAAGAAAGGTGTCTTCTTTTAACTCTTTAACTTGTAATAATTTTATTTTCCTACTTCCAGCAGAGGTAGAAAACCAATACACGATGATCTGAATCAGCCTGCTGGGCAGCAGATGCCTAGTTACCCTTTGGAGGTTCTTTCCTCATTACTAACTCTTGCAAGTCCTTGTGCAGATGACTCATCTGTTCATAATCTATGTCCTCCTCAGTGTCTTCACCACTCAGCTCTGTTCTACCATAGGTCCACTTTTTGTGTCTCTGTCCATCTCACTCTACAACTTAAGGTAATTCCAACAGTTTGTGTCTGCCTCTGCTACAGTTTCCACATTGGTTTTGAAAACTGCCACAATCTCCTTCAACATCATAGTTTAAATGTTGGCACAGAAATTTTCCCAAAGTACAGTGTTCATCAATAGTAATCTGAAGAAATAGTAGGAAGGAGTAACATTCAGAGGCTGACTTTTAACCAGTTACTAGGTCTGATTATGCTCGGATCACATAGTTATGATTTTATTAGGTCCCTTCTTGTGCCTTCCTTCCTTACCTAAGGATTCCTACCTGCCTAGCTCACAGCACATCCCTAAACAAAAGAATCCGGCTTCCTCACCACCATTAAACATGCCCCAGAATGAATATAGACTTTTACACTTGATCTTAGCCAAAAGGACTAGAAGCAATTGTATATAGACTTCTTAACCTACTTTGCTTACTCCCTGCTCAGGCTTAGTCTAAGGATAATCTTTTTTCCATCCCAAGATCTGCCTGTCTCCAGGATTGACTAACTGATATTTTCCACTACCTTTGATAGAAATCTCCCTAATTAATAATAGGGAATATTACACTGTGGTCCCAGTACATGGAGAGATACAGCACCAGAATTTTTCTTTACTCCAAACTTCTAAATTACAGAAGGAACGAACAATTCCTTTGTTTTTATTTAATTTTTATATATTAATTTTAGAGTCAGAGAGTGAGTGACAAATAGACACATACACAGAAAGAAAGAGAGCTCCCATCCAAAAGTTAACTCCCCAAATGTCTCCAACAGCCAGGAGTTAGTAAATCAATCCAGGACTCTCCTGTGGGTATCAGGGACCCAATTACTTAAACCATCACTACTGCCTCCCAGGGTCTGCATTAGTGGAAAACTGGAGTTAGGAGCCAGGTATTGAGGCCAAGTACTCCAATGTGAGATGTGTCTTAATCAACGTCTTAACCTCTAAGTTAAATGCCCATTGCACCCTTTCATTTTTAATACTTCTTAAAGTATGAGCAACTTGGTAGTAATTAATGTTTCATAAGGAAAAACAACAGCATAGTTACATTGAATTTCTCTGAGACTAGCCCAGCCAAAATTTATTAAATATATCCATTTATGATTTTAGTCTCTGACTTACATTTTCAAAAATGAATTCATCCATTTGGATGGATAATCTTGAAGCACAAAGGAAATTACTTGTGTTTAAAGTGTAATTTGACAATTTGACAGAAATATACATCCATAAACCATCAATACAATTAAGATAATGAATTTATCACTTCCCCCTAGGCATTTATTTGTGTTCCAATGCTCCCCAATTGCTCCTCATCAGTTCCCTGCCTCCCTCCTTAGTCACTATTCTATCGATTGGCATATATTTTCTATAATCTTGTACAAATAGAATCCAATTGTTTGTACTCCTTTTGTGCGACTTTTTTCACTCAGCGTGACGCTTTTGAGATTAATCCATGTTGTTCCACATTACAATAATTCATTACTTTTTCACTACTGTATACATCTTCCACAATTTGTGTATCCACTAATTTGTTAATGGATATTTCAGTCATTTTTTTTTTCGACAAGCAGATTTAAACAGTGAGAGAGAGAGAGAGAGAGAAAGGTCTTCCTTTCTGTTGATTCACCCCCCAAATGGCCGCTGCGGCAGGCGTGCTGCGGCCGGCGCGCTGTGCTGATCGGAAGCCAGGAGCCAGGTGCTTCCTCCTGGTCTCCCATGCAGGTACAGGACCCAAGCACTTGGGCCATCCTCCACTGCCTTCCTGGGCCACAGCATATTAGTATCTCATTGTAGTTTTAATTTTCATTATTTTCGTTTTTCTTTTTTTTTTTGACAGGCAGAGTGGACAGTGAGAGAGAGAGAGAGAAAGGTCTTCCTTTTTGCCGTTGGTTCACCCACCAATGGCCACCGCGGTAGGCGCGCTGCTGCCGGCGCACCGCGCTGATCTGAAGGCAGGAGCCAGGTGCTTCTCCTGGTCTCCCATGGGGTGCAGGGCCCAAGCACTTGGGCCATCCTCCACTGCACTCCCTGGCCACAGCAGAGAGCTGGCCTGGAAGAGGGGCAACCGGGACAGGATCGGTGCCCCGACTGGGACTAGAATCCGGTGTGCCAGTGCCGCAAGGCGGAGGATTAGCTTAGTGAGCCGCGGCGCCAGCCTAATTTTTATTTTTCTAATTACAACAGTGTTAATTTTTGTATATTCTTATTTGATACCAATATACATTGTTGATAACATCCATCCAAATCATATACTCATTTTAAATTACCTTTTCTAAATTGAGTTTTGAGAATTCTTTACATGTCTGCTTGCAAGTCATTTGTGACATATATAATTTTCAAATATTTTCTTACAGAACTAAAATTTCTTGCATTATTCTCTTAACATAAGTGTCTTTTGAAGAACATACTTCTTAATTTTTATTACATAATTTACATAATTTTTGTATGAGTCATGCATTAGTGTCATATTTAGGAAATCTTTGCCTACTTGATACTTGCAAAGATGTTCTCCTATATTTCCTTCTAGTAGTTTTGTAGTTTTATATTTTATATTTAACAAATAATTTTGACTTAACTACTCTATCAGATTCTAGGTATGAGTTTCAATTCACCTTAATTCTTTTTTTCCTTGAAAACTGATATACAAATATTGAAATGATAACTTATCAAGATACTATTCTTCCTCCAAGGAAATGTACTTGTAGTTTTGTTGAAAATCAACTGAAACAATATGTATCATTCTATTTCTGGACCCTCTATCCTTCTCTTGATTTATTTGTCTGTCTTGATGCCAGCACCACATTGTTTTGGTTATTAGTTTTATAACTCTTGATGTCAGATAGTTTAAATCTTCCAACTTTGTTTTTTCTTTTTCAAAAGTGTTTTGGTTATTTTAGATCCTTTGTATTGTCATTTGGATTTTAAAGTGAACTTGTTAATTTGCATTTTAAAAGTGTACTAAAATTTTGATTTCTATTTTATTGACTCAACGAGTTTGGAAGAAATTGGTATTATAACAACATTGAGCTTTCTCATTCATGAATGTGGGTTATCGGTGGTAGCTTCGGGATCCACAGGAAAGAAGGCCCACACTTCCGGGAATGAAAAGTCCCTACCTGCTATTTGAGGAGTGAAAAGCCCTTGTCAAGGTCCCCACAGGCATCTAAAGGTCAACCAATGAGGATCAGACATGCCTCAACCTTTAACCCCCATGCCCTGTATCTATAAAAGGAGCCCTCCTAACCTCTGATGCTTGACTTCCCAGGCCCCCGCCCTGTTGGGACAGGGGAAGCTCGCCAGAGAGCAGAATCCCAATAAAGGCCTGTAAATTGATTCATCTGGCTGGGAAGATTTGTTATGCACTGGACACCTTGCAGATGGTGCTGAAACCCAGGATCTCCGTTTTTTGTTGGAAGTTATGGATAGTTTAATCATTAACTTCTTTTTACCTCTGACCTCTATGCAATTAAAAATAGAAACACTTCTTATATGAGGGTAGAACATTCACTAAGTTGAACTTGGTATGTTACACAAACTCCAGAATTTAGTCATGTTCAATAAAATCATTGGAATACAATATTTAAAATGCACTTTTAAATTATTTCAACTCCACAGTCCAGAACTAGGGAATCATCTGTAAGGATGATTTGGTTTACATAGGAGGCTCTAAAAATGCTTTACAAGTCACAAGAATGACTGTGCCTGACTTCAGAACCCAGTTACCACAAGAAATAAAAAATCTACTGAGTCTGCTCTTATTTTTTAATGCTTTTATTTTTTAAAAGCAAGATTTATTTGTATTCATTTGCTTAAAAGGCAGAGTGTCAGTGGTAGAAACAGACAGGGAGAGACAGAGGGGGGGGGGACTTCTATTCTTTGATTCACTTCCAAAATGGACCCAATGGCTAGAGCTAGACCAGGACAAAGCCAGGAGCCCAGAACTCCATCAAGATCTCCCACATGAGTGGCTGGAACCCAAGTACCAGGGGCATCTCCCTCTATTTTCTCACAATAGCAAGGAGCTATATCAGAGGCAGAGCACCGATACTCCAACTGGCACTTCAACATGGGATATAGGCATTGCAAGTGGAGGCTTAACATGATGCATCACAATGCCAGTCCCAATTCTACTCTTCTTGAGTTAGGCATTGCTTCAAGAATAGAAACACACACTGAAATACATAGGAAACTTACTGTACCTGAATGCTAGTTTTCTTAGAGAGAAGAGAAATACAAAAGAGAGATGGATCTCCTTTGTTTCCTAATATGCTGTGCCCAGCCTCAGAGAAATGTGCCCTAATGAATGTAAACTATTACAGATGTTATCAATTACATGAGTCTCTCCCTCTATGGAGCTGAGTGAAAGAGAAAGTAGAAAAAGAAACCAATTCAATATTTATCCTCTCTTGGGGAATAGAACTGTATTCTCCAGCTCTCTATGCTCTCCTCTGTTTATCTTTTGTAAAATTGAAATAATGATGATATTATTTCATAGAGATGCATGATGGTTTGAATGTACCCCTTCTAAAATTCATGTTGAAACTTAATTCCCATGGCGCTGTATTAAGAGCTGGGGTTTTTAGGGAAGTGATTAAATTATAATAACTCTGCTTTCCTGAATCAATTAGCACCCTGTAAAAGGACTGGAGGGAGAAAGCTAAGGCCATTTTTGCCCTTGTGCCTTTCAACAAGGCAAGAAAGCACTAATCAGACACCAAATGCTGGCACCTTGCTCTTGGATTTCTCAGTCTTCGGAATGGTGAAGAATAAGATTCTGTTCATAAATTACCCAGTCAGTGGTATTTTGTTACAGCAGAACATACTGATTATTAAATGAGATAATTCGCGTAAGGAATTTGACAATGTCTGGCACACAATAAGCTGTCAATACATCCAACCTGTAACTTTTTCTTTTTACTAACAAACCCTCCCATTCGAGTTAACGTTGTTGTTTTCTTAAAACTGAAAGTACTTAGTGGAACACAATACATTAAAAATTCCTTTGGAATGGTTAAGGCAAGTGTGCAGGCTGAAAAGGAGGGAAGAAGTATTATTTTATTGACACTGGTTCTTAAGGCAAAACATAGACGTTCTGTAAGCATTTTAAATGCAAACATATTGTATTTTCAATGGCAAAATCCCAGCATCTTATCACAGTGCTTGACACATACAAGGCATTCACTTAATATTTGCAGTATCCATTAATAAATAAATGGGCCTTAGCATAAAACCGCAGGCTCCGGGTTTCGGCTCCCAGAGGAAAGCTCCAGAGGCAGCGAATGCCTATGGAGACCCGAAGGCAGGTCACTGTCCGTGGTCCTGAACTCTGTCGCGAAGGAATCTGTTCTTTTGCAAACTGCTTTTTTTCCGCTCTCTTCAAAAATCCCTTTCATAGAGTCTATTTTCAAGACACGAAGACAAACGCACCCCCTTCCCAAATGTTTAACAAATGGGCTAATTCTCACTATCTCGGGTGATTTAAATGTTCTTTAGTCTATAGAGCCTCAAAGCTCTCTACGTAAGAATCATGGATTTGTTAATGTGTTGACCAGTCCTTGGACATCATCTCAGAGAACAGAACCCTCACCACACCTCCTTCTTAAAGACTAGGCTGGGCTGCCCGTGGTACCTTTTCAGTGTCCCCGAAGGCTGCGGGACCACACGTCTGACTCTCAGAGTCAGCCCAGCCCAGACATCTCCGAGAGCTGCTGTCACCCTGCTCCTCCCGCCCTCCTCTCATTAGCACTGAGCAAACAGAACCCCTGGACACTTGGAGTCATTTCAAGAATCCTGGGAGCATGGTCGTGGGACTCCTCGGGCTTCCACCCCGCACCCTCAGACTCCACACAGCTCGGGTGCAGGGGTCACTACGGACACCCGCTAGACTAATTGGACTGTATGCGGACACACGGCATCCTTCCTTTCACTTCCTTCCTCTCCGCGTATCCTCCCGTTCCGCAGTTAGCAGACAGAGGCTCACACTGAAATGTCTCCTAAACATCAAAATTTTAAAAAGTGCACCAAAATCCCCTGCGGGTTACGTGTGTTTGTGTGTCGCGTGTGTCCATCCGCGCTTGTGCAAAATCTCCCAACGTCACAGTTCTCAATCGGGACAAGCGCATCGAGAAATCCGAGATCTTTCCAGGGATTCCTGCACCCTGCCCTCCTCTTCTTTGGCACCTCCCACGAGGTAGGTCTGGGGCTTGCCACAGCGACAGAGGCACAGCAATCTGCTGCAATTCGTTTTCCCCTTCGCTCTTCAGAGAACAGTCCCGAGCGCAGGGCTTCCTTCCCAGTCCCCAGCAGATACGTTGCAACCCCGTGCGAGTCCTTCCCCGGCTTCTGACAGCCCTTCTGCGGACCCGCTGGCTCTGGCCTCGGCCTGGGCGCCGCGCTGTGCTGTGCTCGCGCCGCCCCCGCCTTCCCCTGGGGCCTCGGAGAGCCGCACGTTGGGCTAGAGAGAGAGAAGAGAGAGAGAGAGAGAGAGAGTGTGTGTGTGTGGAGTGTGTGCGCGCGCGCGGGTTTGCTGGGGGAAATCTCCCTTCAGTGGAAGCAGCTCAGCGTTCCTGGCGGAGAGTATCCTGGAGCCCAGCAAAAGCCTCCAAAGCACTGGAGCGTCCCTAAAGAAAAACAGAAGGGGAAAAAAGACAGGAGGGGAAACCCGTTCCCCTTAAGCTCAGGTTTCCCATAGTCTCAGATCCTCCAGGAGCTGGGGAGAGGCGCAGTCGGCAGCCGCTGCCGCCGGCCCACGGACTTAGAAAGACGGTTTTCGCCCTTTCGGGAGGAGGGAGGTGAGGGACTTGGAAGCAAGAGTTGCACCTGGTCTAGGAACCTGCAGAGAGGAGAACTGCGGGGTAAGTACCGTTCTGCACTGGAGCAGAAGGGGCGCGCGCGGGGGGGGGGGGTGAGTGTAGGAGAGGGACGAAACGGAGAGGGCAGGGAATGAGTTATGCAAAAAAAAAAAAAAAAAAAAAAAATCCCCAATATTCCGCAGAGGAGGGTGAGCAGAGCACTCCCAGAATGAATCCCGCCCGGTCTCCCGCGCCGAATTGGCAGGCGCGAAGTTCTTTGAAGCAGAAGCGAAAGTCGAGCGTCCTGGAGGCAGCTGGGGCGGGGCGGAGCGGAGGCGGCCGCCCGGGGCCAGGGCCGAGGCGGCGGCCACAGTGGCCTGGAGTTCTGGCGCCCCGCATTCTCCACCTCCTGATGGCCGGGTTAAGCCTCAGCTTCCCACCCTGGCCTCCTGCTCCGTGCCCGTCTGCCGGACGGCCCAGCTGACAATGGGATTCCAGGCGGCGGCGAGAACGCTCACCTGGCCGAGCCTCCTCCTCCGCCTCCTCCGCCTCCTCCTCCTCTTCCTCCTCCTCCTCCTCTTCCCGCCCCCACCAGCCCTCCTCCTCCGTTCTGAACCGGGAAGCGTCGGGATCCGTAGGCGAGGAAATAACGACCCCTGCAGTTGCATTGCGGAAAATCTCGGCGACGGCGCTAGTTGCGGGCGATGGAAGCGAGGCAACTGGGGTTTCCGGGGAGCCCAGGAAAATAGCAGAGGAGCGGACAGCGCGCTCGCGACGTGGGGAGCCCGAGGGCCCCGCCGCGCCCGGCCCCCTGCGCCGCTGCGCCCGGCGGCTCCGCTCCGCGCCCTGAACGCGCGGCCCGCCCCTGGCGCGGAGACGGCCGGCTGCGCGCCGACTCGGGAGCAGGGAGGGTCGGCGGAGGCTGCCTGCGGCCGGCGGTTTCGGGCAATAATCCCTGCCTCTCTTTCTCTGTCTCCCTGTCTGCTGTGTCTGCTCCTCCCCCCGCCCCCCCGGAAGCAGGAGGAGAACGGCCCCGGAGCGGAGCAGCCACCCTCTGACCATGCCCCGGTGAGGGGCGCGGACTTCGAGGGCAACTTGTCGCGGACTGCCTGGGCTCAGCCAGCGCTCTGCCAGCGGCACGGTGTGGCCCGGCGGGGGGCTATCGTCTATGTCTTCTTGGGGCGCCAGGCGGATCGGGGTCTCGTTTCTGCAGGAAGAGCCCAGCGCGGGTGGCTTCAGGTGGCTGGTGCCGCGGCCGCTGCTGCTAGAGCTGATTCCGCCGCGGGTCCGCGGAGCAGAGACACGGGCGCGGGGAGACCTCGGAGGCAGCGAGGCATCGGACATGTGTCAGCACATCTGGGGCGCACGTCCGTCGAGCCCGAGGGGAGCTTTGCCGGAACACTCCAAACTGCGATATTGATCTTGGGGGTGACGGTCCCTGGCCGGCTGTCGGGTGGGAGTGCGAGTGTGCGCCCGCTCAAGAGTGCGCGCGCGTGTGTATGTGTGTGCCGCGTCGGGCCCCCCCTCCCGCCCCCCTGTTTTCCCGTCGAGTGATGCACTTGGAATGAGAATCAGAGGATGGAAATAGTGTGGGAGGTGCTTTTTCTTCTTCAAGCCAATTTCATCGTCTGCATATCAGGTACGGGACGCGTTGGAGTCGCGGACGGGTTCGGGTTTTTGTGGCGGTGTTTCCAATATGCGGGGTTTTATTGTGTGTGGACGCGGAGCGGGAGGTGGGGGGAGTGGTAGGGGCCCTTTCAGCCCTGCGGGGTCGCCGCCTTGGATATCAAAAGCCTTGTAAGTCCGAGTGTGTGTGTGTGTGTGTGTGTGTGTGTTTAGGATCAGTGTGGAGAGAAGAGAAAGAAGAGGCAGATGGGTGTTGATTTTCTACTGCTTTTCTGGCTGAGAACTCTGGCGCCGAAATCCGAGCCTTGGCAACCCCCACCTCCATCCCCTGGCTTTCAAAGTTCCCCAACTCGGTGGTTCCTGGCTGGCACAATGGACGTGGAGCCCTGCCCTGGCGTCTAGGCACTTTCCTGAGACTGCGGGAGCATGCGGGACTGGGAGATGTAGAGGCCCTTCACGTCTTCTCCCAAACTGGTTAGCAGGGATTAGGATGATCTGAGACCTGCTGGCACACCCCTTCTTTTGACCCAGATGAAAAGGAAGAAAAAAAAAATGAGACGGGATAATATCACAAACCACTTTAGATGACCACCTTTTTTAATTTCCAGCAGAGAGGATGTGCTGGCTCCCAAGGATCTCTGGTGGCTTGTTGCAGAGTCTGTGGTTTCAGGAGCAAATGAGAACCTAGGGTATGGACGTAAATGGGGTAGGGATTTGGAGTGCCTGCACCTGCGTGTCTGTGAGTTGGGAGGAATTCTGATTTCTGAGCAGTGTATTTGTGGGTGCAGGAAATTGAGCATGGAAGGGAGCCATGAAGGAAAGCCCCAGGACCAGCAGCGTTCCCCAGCTCAGTGGCTCCTCCCACTGACAGCCCCCATCTCACTTGCCTGCACACCTGCAGTTTAAACACCCAGCATAAAGCCCATTTGCAGCTCTCCCTCCTGCCTGCATTCCCTCTGCAGAATTGGGGACTCAGCCAATTTCCCATGAAGTCACCAGAAGAGGAGAGCAGGAACCTTGCGCCCCCACTCCCTCCCCCTGGGCAGACACAGTTGAGTGGCACCAGGTGGAGGGATTTGACTGCTGCCTATTCCCTCAGCCCTGCCAATCCCACCCCCTAAGCCAAACCTGCTTCTGGATTGCAGAACCCTTGTTCTGTCCTTACCCTGGACTCCGTTACAAACACCACTGTGCAGTTTCAGTTTTCTTTTCCTCAGGCACAGATGGGAATTTGTTGCCTGAAATCATTCTCTCTGGGGCTTGGCCACCCTACAAAAAGTATACCTCTGCCATACTTCAGTGAAATATGTTGTGTGCCCTAGAGACAAGAAGGAGTGCCCTGCGGTGACCCCACCTCCTGTGGTGGGAACTCTTTTACTGCAGCCTGCATCTTAAGAGCCAACATCGCCAGGTGACTTGTAAAGGTTTACATCAGTTATATGTCCAGGGATAGATTGGGTGGCATCTCACAAGGCCACGTTTTACATCTTTCTCTTCTATATATCTATTTCTAGCTCTCTCTTCTTCCAGAATATTTCACTGGCTACTAAATAGCCTTTCCCTACCTCTCTCCAACATTATAAATAATTTTTAATTCAGACAAGCCATCTGAGTCCCTTTAAGATATACAAAGGGTTAACATTCATCAGGGTCCCTGGTTTCCACCGGTATCCTGTCAGTTTGAATCTCTTACCCTGAATTTGGCCAGGCAATCATGAGAGGGAACTCCTGAGAAAGGGTGGGCTCTTAGCTTCCAGAGGAGGCATTAGTAGGATACCTGTCACAGCTATATTTGATTTGGTGTATCAGCAGCTAAATTATTCAAATAGAAGCATTAGAAGGGAATTATTTCCAACCCAGAAGGAGTGCTATGGAGTATGTGGCCTTTCACTTGTATTTACTAAATAATCATCATTGCAATGTAATGTGAGGATAAAAGTGTCAGCAAAATTGCTAGCTATTAGCTAAACACAGAAAACTAGGTTAGCATTCCAAATGCCTGGTTAGGACCTGCATTCATTTGCACTTTATGAAGATGTTTGGGCAGACTTGTAACATTATGTACTCTGTATTTACTCATCCATAAACTTTAAGAGACTGCTTTCTCCCTGGCCAAGGTGGTGGCTTCCTCCTGTAAGCAGATCCACTCATTCAAACGTACCTGTGTATATGAGAATTGATTATTAATATAATTATGACTCACAGTTGCCACAGTTTGGGGGACCCAGACTTCTCTTTCCATCTACAGCCTTAGGAATGCAATGCACTAAGGCTGAATAATTGTGGCTTAGGGAGCGTTTAGTGAATCTTTCATTTCTCTTCCCATGATTTGCAGTTTTAATTTACTCACAATTGAGCTAGACCAAAAGGAACATAACCCTGTGATCACAGGACCTACTAAATCAGAAATGCTTTTTAAAAATTCAAAAACAAAGGCCTTCTCCACCATCTAGGGATGAATCGCCCTGACCAGTGAATGCATGCTAATTCTTCCTGAGTTACAAGACAGCAAAGACTGATACAGTGGTATAACTGGCTTCATTGCTGAGGAAGACCAGGCTGGAAAAGGCCAACAAAACTGTGCAGCATAAACATTTTGCAGAAGGAAAATAGTGGTAGTTATTTTGGCCTATTGAAGGTATACTTACTCAATATCATTTGGTGGTATTTGTCTGTAAGATGCTCTGGAGCTTTGTAGTTTAGCGTTAACCAAACCTTCCAAGCACTCCACCCCACAAATTAAATGTATACACAGTTTTCTCCCTAGACCTATTTGGATATGCAGGGTATTCAAAAATTAATGAAAAATGCATATTTTGAAAATTAGAAAACACTGTGCATGGGTTTAAAAATATTTTGCACCCAAATAAACTTATCTTTTAACTCCATTTTCTGCTAACTTTGTGTGGTCCTCTCATATATTGCTTAAAGTACAGATTCCTGTGCTTGGTATTTTTGATGGCTCTGCATTTACTGGTTGTGATTTGGTTGGCAAATGGAACTGGGAATCTATTTGGTCAGGATTAGCTAGCTGCTGGGTAAGAAGCATGCGTGCCTTGCATTTGATAGATTTTTATCAGTTTTTGCTACTTAATGACAACACAACAAGGCTAAAGAAGAAATGCATGATCTGGGAGTCCCTCTGCCTCCACACTAAACTCAGATCTGATTGTACTGAAAATGTAAGTCACCCAGGATCTGTAAAGAGGAGGGAGAGAGAGGGAAAGAGAGGGAGAGAGATAATGATTTTTTTTCTCTGTGCTAGCAAAAGCACCATTCCCTTCCCACTAAAGCAGTTCAGATCACTGAGAGTGAATGCTCAGCAGCATGGAGAAAGAATTTCCTGGTGAAAAGACAGCTGCTTAATTTAATTCATACAATGCATCCTATTTTTCCCTTATTTAACTTTGCTTGTCAGTTTACTCATAGTAACAACAGGCATAACAATTAGAATTATGTGGTGCTTTCACATATATTGTACATATTAAACTTGTCTATTCTTGGAATTTATAGTGTGATTTTATATAATAGGCAACCAAAGCCTACAGAGGTCCAGCCTAGAGGATTCACACTCAGGTCTGAGAAACTTCAGTATAGCATTTATGTTTTGGTTCACAATTTCTTGCAAATGTTCTTATTCAGTATTGTTTATTTTGATGTTTCTAGTTAAAAGAGTGAATGAGATTAAGTGGCTGTGAGCCTCAGAGTTTGGAATTGGAAGTTTAAGATGATTACAGTTTAGGGCTAGAATTGAGCTAGTATTTGAGTTGTATATAACAAACAGATGAAACTATTATCCAGTTGCCCTCAGTGTCTTATAATCAGTAGTCCCTACAAGCTAGGACTGTTTAGTACATTATTTTCCTATTCTGAAAATTAAAATGGCTTAATTAAGTTTCTTTATGTGTAGAATGGAGACAGAGTAACTCTTCCCATGTGTTTCTTGTATGGATTCAATAAGATAATGAATTCAATGATTTTTCCTTTAGCATGATGTCTGGCACATAATTATCACGCAATAATTACATTGTTTATAGCCTACAAATAGGACATTGTATACATCTGGTTCATGGTAGAATTTCACTTTCTGCCATGTCAACTTCTTTAAAAGCAAAAGCAACCCCTAGCAAGCAATAGTCTATAGCCTTGAGTATGAATGCCACTTTCAAGGATGCCTTGGCTAAAATTTTTGAAATGTCTTCTAGTTTTCTTTCTCATACAAATGAAATCATTAGCATTGGGCTTTTGTGCATAGTTATGAATGTAACTCATTGTCCCTGTAACCCCAATATGGAGATGAAGTTTGGAAAGTTGAATAAATCACATGGCAAACTTGTGGTGCTTATTACATAGGGGACCAGCATCATTTTCCTCTTTCTGATTGTGTATTATAGCTTTATAGCTCCAACTTTAAAAGGTTTCCAAAATGACAAACTGCATGTGCTTTGAATATGGCTTGAAACAGCATGTTTCTGTTAAGTACAAAAGAACCCCACCAAAGCAAAAAGTACTCATCTGATTTTCTCATTAGCAACATCATTTCCTTAAATACAGTTTCCCATGTGATGCCATAAAGCCCACTTACAGACAGATAACCATCATCTTAGATGAACCTCTCCAGGCAGTGAGTTAAGGGAGTCTTCCCGAGTGATGTAAAATCCCAAGCGGCAAAAGAAATGTCAATATGGGGAAGTATTTCCTTGAGTGGGGAGACAGATTGAATGCCATCCTAGGAAATCGGTACCTAAAACCTCGACTTATCTCATTAATTGAGCTGTACATATGTGGCTTTAGGTCAGAAAGATCCAGGTACCGTGGGTATGTAGGGTAATAAGCCATTATGGAAATCAGAAAACCTACCCCACTATCCCATTCTACATTAATTTCCTCTATGGCCTGGGCAATTTTCATAACCTCTCAGAGTCAGTTTCGTCATCTGTAAAATGGGAATTATATTTGCTTTGCCTGTTTCAAAGGGATTATTGAGGGAAACATTAGAAAGAGATCCTAAACCCCCTTTGCATTTGCAAAATATAAAGTTTCTATGTTTTTACTATATTATAGGCTGATCTTTGCTTAAGATGTAGTTATAAAAACAAAGTTGAGTTTTCATATGAATAGCATAAGGTAATATAAAATGATAGTGAATGATGCTTAATTATTAGGACATAATGATAAAAGCAAAGTTGTAGTGCCAAAATATATTGTGATTTAAAATGATATCTAATTGTTTAATGAAGGATAGAAGTTTTGTAGAAAGGAGAAGTTCTCTGCATGAAAGAAAAGGATACTATGAGGTTGATGTAATGCTTTAGAATGAGAGAGATGAATAGGATCACATCAACCAAAGAGGAAGGATAGGAATCGTAGATGTGTTGTGATAACTGTTACAGCTGAAATAGAAGATTCACCTCACTGATACTGGGAAGCTGGAGTAAATCTACTTAGGGACCTTCTGAGTTGAGAGAATGCAGAAAGTTCTAAAAGAGTTATTCTCTTTGTGATCTTTTATCTTTCTATTATGGATCTTTGCATTGATTGAATGGCTTGAACTTGGTTAAAACTTGTTTTGAATTCTGATGTTTCTTGGGCTATGGAAGTTCTATTGCATGTCTCCAGCATGCATGGTTTGTATCCTATTTGGGATTACATACAGTTGGTTTTTTTTTTTTTTTTTTTTTTGGTTGGGGGCTGGGAGAGTTTTCAAATTTCTCTTGTAAAATGGAAGTGATATTTACTCTGAGGTTGTTGATCTTAAAGGATAATTATAAAGATAACAAAATACCATTTGTTAAATATCTAGTGGGATATCTGGAATATAGTAACCACTACCACCATCATATTTGATATCAGTAATAATAATAGTTTCTGATACTTTGACCTTGTTCTTGTAAATCCCAATTAGTTATTCAATCATTTTACCTGTGTTTAATAAAAAGGATCAACAGCTAACTGGGCCAGTCATTAGAATCACAACAATCAACAACATGTTGACATTGGTATTTACAAAAGTGTGCATGTTACGTCATAGAGTCATGAACAGATACATTGGGAGTGAAAAAGCAAGAGCAGTTAACTCTGTTGTAGGTGGACGCAGGTGGGGGAAGGGGAGGATTGATACAGAAGAAAACATTTGATCAAGTCCTGAAAGAATGCATGAGAGTTTCAGAAGAATAAGGTGGAGCGAAAGAAGACAAACTGAGGAAAGGGTAGTTGGTTCACAGACAAAAAGGGATGGAGAAAATGTGGAGGGTGTGGTGAAGTGAGCACATGAGTATATAGGTTGGAGTAGGTGACTGGAAGTAGGGTTACAAAAATAATCTAAGGCCTATGTGAAGGGGCTTGCAAGCCAAGAAATTAGACCTCATCTTTTAGTCCAGGGGAGCTACAGAAAATGATGCATACTGGTTAGTTTGCAATTATAAAATATATATGTACTTTGGCTGTAATAAGAAAAAACTTAGAAGTCCAACTCTTTGCCTTCTTTTCTTGCCAGTCATTATGTTTGATCACAAAACCACATGAAAACTCCTGTCCTAATAGATCAAGTTAGGCTCATGGGACATTCCTAGTGATAGAATAAGACCATTTTCCCATCTTTTGTGGCCCTGTTTTACCCTGCTCTTTCAAAAGTAGTATATTCATTTTAAACAAATGAAAATGCAATTTTTACTTGAATAATAATAGCACACTTAGCATTAGAAAAAAGCTGAGAAATGAATCATCCATACATTCATTTGTGTCGTGAAGATTAATTCTGGGCCAAGCAGTAGGTGTACTATTTGACGTGAAACAGATGCATAAAGCGTTGCAAAGCATTTTGCAGCAGTTTTAACTTTACTATACTCTGCATAACTCTTATTTATACTACTCTCCATGTTCATATGGGAGAATATACCCATGGCCCACCAAATTATATACCCATTTTACCTTCTCAATGGTTCCATTACTACAGAGTAAGTGTAGAATGCTAGAATGAAACTGTTTTGCTTGTCCACTTAATCACTATAAGTTGTGTGCTGGGGAGTGAGACTGATCTTTCTCTCCAACAACTCATACTTTTTACTAAGAGACTCACTTGTAAAATAGTCCTCATTTCAACAGAATGTGATAAGTATTGTAAGGAAAGATATAAAAAGTGTTGGAGAACAGAGAAGGAACATGTGACTCGTTCTGGAAGTGAGAAGGGCAGAGAGAGGAGAGTTAAGTAGTGTCAGAAAATGCTGAGACTGAGTCTTGAAGGATGCTCAAGGTGGGCTTGGAGGATTTGGGATGATTCACTAGGAGGGGTGTTATGGGGGAGGGGTAATCTTAGCAAAAAAGGCAGGAAGGTTAAATACCACAAAATGAATTCATGGTATGGCAGAGAGGTCAAAGTGGCAACAATTAGGGAGTGGAGTGTGATGGATGAGTGTTTAGGAGGAATGGTTTCAATGACAGTATCACCTTGCATATAATAATGTCAGTATAAACCATCCTGTGTCCTTCTGTACAGTAAGCATCACGTTGTAAGGCCCAGGCTGGTATGGAGCTTGCATCCTTTTGTTCACTAGGAACAGACCAGCAAGGGTTAAAGTTTTGGCTCTGGTACAGCTATGCCCCATTTGGTCCATATCACTAGTCATTTTCCAGTGTTGTCTTTGGTTCCAGGTGGCTTCCCAGAAGCTTTTGAGGTAACCCAGATATAGATTACATAGTTTATCTCCTTACAGAGTTTATTGCTGTGTATTTACCTCCCAGGAAACACAGCCAGAACTGATTAGCTGACCTTGGATTTTGCAGTATGTCAGTTATCTTACTCTTTGATTATTCAATATTCCCTATAACTATTTTGTAATTTTCTTCCCAGTTAACCTTAAACAACTTTAAAGGATTTCCAGGATGCAAAGAATGCAAGGGTTGCAATGAGAGGATTTGGGTGATGAGAAATGGTCTGAGATTGCTTTTAAAGTCATAATTGCTCTTTATTAGCAACATTGGGCTGATAATGGGCTAGCCAGTGTTTGGATTTGATTACATTTGCATTAAGGTGCTATCAGGAAGGCAGTGGGGAGATTGTCAGTGGTTATGGAAAATACAGCCTACAAATGCCTTTGCCTCTTGATCAAGGAGAGGAGGTACTTTTATCACAGAAAATGCAGATTAATCTTTAACTTTGTCCAATACTTCATGCCCAGTGGCTAAAGGGCTGGCAGTAGGAAATGAAGCCTCTGACTTTCAGGTGAGTTTTCTGGAGCCAAGTCTTGCTGGCTTTGCAACACATTTGGCAGCATTGCCAGAGTTGGAATAAACACATTTACTGAAGGATATGAGTCAACATATTCCCCTTCCGCTCCCAGCTCTCCTCACTACATAGTCAGCTACATTTTACCCTCAAGGAAAACAATTTTGATGGTAAGCACTCATTGAGTGAGTTTAAGTCTTCTCTTCTTTATGGTTGGAAGGATAGCAAATACCACCTAGGATTCTTGAATTTAATAATTAGACATATCTATGGATGTTTGTTCCCAGTGTTTAATATGTGTGTCTGTTCCTCCACAAATGCTAATGAATATCATCTATGAGGTAGGCACAGGGCCAGCTACAGGATAAAATGTAGTGAACAAAACAGTCATAATCTTTTCCTTTGTTGTATGGATACCTGGTAATGCACAAGTAGTGTGTGTGTATTTTCCCTTTGCCTAACCCTATATCTGGTATTTAGAAGATATATAATAGTGAATAGCTGAATTAATACAGAAATGAATAAAAAGAATTATCCTTCCTACATGGGAGACTGGGAACCGCAAACTGAGGTTTGGAGAGAAGATAGATACAGAAGTCATCTCTATCAGCTGCTGTCTTATTTTATCAGATGTAGATTTTTTTTTAAAAGATTTATTTCTCTGAAAGGCAGATCCACAAAGAGGGAGAGAAAGGAAAAGTGACAGATTTCCCATCTACTAATTCACTCCCCAAATGGCACAATAGCCAGATCTGGGCCAGGCTGAAGCCAGAAGCCAGGAATCTATCTGGATATCCTGCATGGGTGGCAGGGACTCAACGATTTGGGAGCATTATCTGCTGTATCCCAGGATGCATCAACAGAAGCAGAGTAGCTGTGACTCCAGTCGGCACTCTGATACGAGATATAGCATTGTGAGAAGCAGCTTAACCTGCTGTGCCACAACACAGGGTCCTGGGTATAAGTTTTTGAATGTGCAGAGAGTTACAAGAAAAGAGAACCATTCCAGAGAGCAAGATATTTGATACTTTCTATTTCCTTCACATACTTAACTCATATCTCCATCTGACAAACTGTTTTTACTAGGGCTGTTACAGTTATTAAAAATGTATTTTGATTCCTTTATGTTGTATGAAAACATGCTAAAGACTTGAACTGGGATAATTAGGGCTCAATAGAAGTATTATTTTTCTTTGGCCATGTCATCTCCATTCTCACTGGAGGACATTGCTTAGGATGTTGTGTTTTATTTCTTCTTGGATTTCAGCTTTGGAGGAATCAAAGTTTTTAATTTTTATGCATGTATTTCCACTGAATTTGAAAGAGACAGAGAGATAAAGACCATCCACTGGTTCACTCTCCAAATTCCCACAATGGCCAGAGCTATTCCAGACCAAGACCAGGAATCTGGAACTCAGTCCATATCTCCCTTGTGGGTAGCAGGGAACCGAGTATTTGAACCATTATTTGTTGCCTCCCATTATCAGGAAGTTGTATCTAAAGTGGAGGACCTGGAACTGTACCTAGGCACTCTGAAATGGGATGTGGATATGCCAAAAACTGACTTAACTGTTGTGCCAAATGCCTGCCACAACATGAGCAATTTAGAAAGCTCACTATATGTTGGTTAGCTATGAACTAGAAGGCAGGGAAATAGCCTACTCTACCCTTTAGTCTTGCTGTGTGGCTATATAGGAAATGACTGTGGTCGCCATGGTGTTACAGTATTCTATAAAAAAAAAAATTAAAAAAATTCCAGAAGAGAAGTAAAGATTTATTGATTTATTTGAAAGGCCAAGTTACAGAGAGGCAGAGAGAGAGAGAGAGAGAGAGAGAGAGAGGTCTTCCATCAGTTGGTTCACTCCCCAAATGGCAGCATTGACTGGAGTTGTGCTGATCCAAAGCCAGGAACCAGGAGCTTCTTCTGGGTCTCCCATGCAAGTGCAAGGGCGCAAGGACTTGGGCCATCTTCCACTGCTTTCCCAGACCATAGCAGAGAGCTGTATCAGAAGTGGAGCAGCTGTGACTCAAACTGACGCCTCTATGGGTTGCTGGCACTGCAGGTAGCGGCTTTACCCACTGTGCCTCAGTTCTGCCGCCACCCTTCCCCCCTTGACTTTTGTAGTGATGTGGGGGTGGAGCTGACTAGTTCTTAACAGAAAGAAGAGCCAGGAGGCTGGGAATTTAAAGAATGACTGGGATTTGCTGCCTTTGGCTGTTTAATTTTACCCACAATCACCTGGTTGATCTTTACAACTGTGAGGAAATGGTCAGTGGGATGATTTGTTTGCTTGTTATTTTAATTACAGGAAAAAAGGTTATAGAAACAAATAGTCCCAATGTTAACTCCTTAGTATGTTTGGGGATTATACTGGAAGACTGTGGGAAAGTTAGAAAGTAAGGCATCAGTGGGTATTAAATTTCTGTTGTATGGCTTGATACAAATCCCTTGCTAAGTCTCATAATGCACCATAATGGAGGCATCTCCGAGTGACTCAGACTCCTGTAGAACAGAATTTAAAGTAGTGAAGTCACTATCTTGAATATCAGTAACAATCCCATCCCTTTTTGTCCACCATGGTGAAGTTACTTGTAGCGTCATAGTTTGCTTTAGAGCTGTTTTGTGGTGGCTAAGTGAGAGCTGAATGCAATTTTAAGTGCACACATTGGTACAGCCTTTTGTTTTTTCTCTACTTGCTGAAATTAAAGCTCCAGTAAGCCAGGTAAAGTCTTGTAGAATGCCACATCAGGAGGTACAATGTGTTGAGCAAATGAGTGAGTGAGAGTTTTGCCCCTGTGTTGGTCATCTAAGCTAATAGTGTATTCAGGTGAGATGTTCTTCCTTGGACGGTGCTCCTTTTAACACAGGGACCGTACCTGCAAGTGTTTTTGCATCAGAAACATGAGTGATGTTGAGAATTACTGGATTGATTTGAATGCTAAAAGTGATACAAGGGCATCAAAGAAGATTTAGAGGGAAAAGATTCCCCATCAACTGAATTTTTATTCACAGAAGTTTCAAATGATAACTTTTCACCCTTGCATACATGTACTTTTGTTTTTAACTTTATACCTTACGTATTTCTCCACATTGCTTCCTAGTTGTGTCAGTCCAGAAAATCATGGACTCTATGATCCATCTCAGTAATGTAGCATAACAGAAAGTTACCTGTTACATTAATTATTCAATTGGTGTCAATGCATATGATTGGAGAATTGGTGAGGGGGCAAGGATGAAAGAAAAATCCTGTCTTTTGTAGTGACTTGGCAATCTCAAGGCATCTGGAGGCTTTGCTATCTTTTTGACATGGTTTCCAGAGTTGTCCTGGGCATCAGCATTAACAGATGGAGGGAAAAGGATGGAGGAAAGTCGTGGGAGAGTTCTTTTATGGTCCAAGAAGGAAAGTTGTGGACATCATTTCTGGTCAGTCACATGGCCGCCTCTTCTCGCAAGATGCTTTGTGGGCTAGCCTTATGCCAAGGAGCAAGGGAGAAATGGTGGTGAAAAATTAGTTGACCTCTTCCATTTTCATCTTCATGATTTCCTGGTTGTATTTTCCTAATGATTTATTCATCTAAAATAATATTTATATTTGTCTTTTCCCTTGTTTTTGAGCCTCTATGTTGCTTCTAGTTTACGCCATTTTTGGGCATGTGTTTTCATTTATACAGATTTATTTCTATGGAGTTATTTCTTATAAAAATATTGGCGGCCGGCGCCGCGGCTCTCTAGGCTAATCCTCCGCCTTGCGGCGCCGGCACACCGGGTTCTAGGCCCAGTTGGGGCACCGATCCTGTCCCGGTTGCCCCTCTTCCAGGCCAGCTCTCTGCTATGGCCCGGGAGTGCAGTGGAGGATGGCCCAGGTCCTTGGGCCCTGCACCCACATGGGAAACCAGGAGAAGCACCTGGCTCCTGCCATCGGATCAGCGCGGTGAGCCGGCCGCAGCGCACTAACCGCGGCGGCCATTGGAGGGTGAACCAACGGCAAAAGGAAGACCTTTCTCTCTGTCTCTCTCACTGTCCACTCTGCCTGTCAAAAAAATAAATAAATAAATAATATTGGCCAGTGCCGTGGCTCACTTGGCTAATCCTCCGCCTGCGGCGCCAGCACCCCAGGTTCTAGTCCCGGTTGGGGCGCCGGGTTCTAGTCCCGGTTGCTCCTCTTCCAGTCCAGCTCTCTGCTGTGGCTCAGGAGTGCAGTGGAGGATGGTCCAAGTGCTTGGGTCCCTGCACCCGCATAGGAGACCGGGAGGAAGCACCCAGCTCTTGGCTTCGAATCGGTGTAGCACGGGCCATGGTGGCCATTGGGGAGTGAACCAACGGAGGGAAGACCTTTCTCTGTCTCTCACTGTCTACAACTCTCTCTCTGCCTAACTCTGCCTGTCAAAAAATTAAAAAATCAATATTGTGGTTACTAGATCAAACAGTATGAAGTTCTTTATGCTTTTACTATGTGATACCTGCAAGTAATGGTTATCTATATATAAGGTTCCATATATAAGCTTGAATTCCTGAAGTGAAGTATATAGAGATAAAACTTTAAAAGAGCCTTTCTCAGTAGCAGACACACCCCCAAAACTGTTAAGCAAAAACTAAATAGTTCTGGGGTTGAAGATATTACTTTGCTTAACAAGTTAGACATTAGACACAGTTAAGAAGCAGCAAGTGTCTTTAACATGTTAAAGTTAACAGGACATAAAGGTTAAGAACAAGCAAATATCTCCACTGAGTGTAGAATTTGGAGACTACTTTGTCGGACCCTCGCCAGTGAGGGTCCAACGTAGTCACGACACGGTCACTGTTCATCGGTTCTCAAGGAACTTTTACTTGTGCGGGCAGAAGGAAAGTGGGGAGAGGAGAAAAGAAGAGGAGGGGCCGGCGGTGGTGGTGGTGGTGGTGGCGGCCACCCCAGCCCGCCCAGATCCCAATATCCCTTTATGCTGATATCGTCCAATCATATGAAAGGGCGCGTACAGCCTCAGGTCGAAAGTTCATCTGTTTCACCTGGTTCTTCATACAGTCCATTCTGTTTCATCTGTTTCACCTGGTTGTTTTCGTAGGCCTTGTGGTCGACCGATTGCTGCAAGCTATGCAGATGAGGAGGTTCTCACAGGTGGCCAGCCTGCGGTTCCCCACAGCTCCCCCTTTTGTGTTGTTTATGGCATGGAGTTGTGCCTGTCTTAGGTTCCCAGTGACGCGCCACCTGCTTCTTAGGTTGCTAGGGGCACTCGCCAGTGATTACCCGTCTTTGGCTACCGCTTCATCATGCTAAGCCATATCTGTTGCTGAGGGTCAGAGCGATACATAGCAAGCATAGCCTGTCGGACCACTACAGATCAACAAATCTGATGCACTGTTGAATTCAAGTCCTCAGGACAACAAAAGTGATTAAGCAAGACCTCAAGTAACAATGTTAATGCCATTTACAAAGGAAAAAACTGATACAAAAACATTCTTATTTACATTACACAAAGCTTAGGTGTTAGCCTTGAACATAACTTTCAAAATACCTTCAAATATATGCAACTCAGGTCACTTTGCTGCTTTGCTGCAGTACAAATCACATGCAACATCTTTTTTTCCTTAAAACAATTCTTCAAACAATACTGCAAGTACATCACTAAACACCATGAACTCAGGAGTTTTACCACTTTTTCCTATTCAAAAAACTTATAGTATAGAGCTATAGCCAATGCATCGCAATTAGCTACCATATATTCTCCAATTCCCCCTTTTTGTTTATTAAAGTTTTTAAGCACAGGTGAGTGTTCAATTATTGGCTGCCCTTGGGGATTGTAGGGCACACCTATAACGTGCTTTATGCCAAATTCTCTTAAGAATGTAGCAAAACGGGCCGAAGTGTACGCCAACCCGTTATCTGTTTTGATAATTTTGGGCACCCCCGAAGCGACAAAAGGACTGTAGACAGTGTTGAATAACCTGTTGAGTTCCTTCTTTTAGAGCCGTGGCTGACAATTCCAGAGAACGTGTCCACCGACACGTGCAAACAGCTCTGGCGTCTTTGCATCTGTGTGATTTTAAGGCGTTCTTCAACCTTCTGTAACATTGCAGCTGTACGAGGTGAGGCGAGCTGTGAATTGCCTTCCAAAATGTTTTACAGTAAGGCCGTATCCAGTTTAAGTTACCACATAATTTTTGTAAGTCATTTAAGGTTCCAAGTCCTGTGGTGGATATAACAAAATCTAAAGGGGCCACAGTAGTTGGTGTTAACCTTAGTCCTAGGTACTGGACCACGGTGCCCTTTTGAATCTTTTCTGGTGCAATTTGTAACCCCGCCGTCTGCAAGCATGAGGTTAGCATGGTAAACGCTCTTTCTAGGGCGTCTTCTCTCGCAGCTGCCAACAACAGGTCTGCAAATGAAGTTGCTCTAAGACATCCTTCTCCCATGAAGTTACAGGGATAGCACACACACGAGGTACTTTGCCTGTGGTGCCTTCTTGATCTTTCCAATCTAGCACTTGCGTGCTTTGGGATTGGGCAACAGCGGTGCCCAATCCTACCAAGGTGTTATCTCCTTCCTGGAGGGGCCATGAAGGAGGCCAGTCTTGTTTGGAGATAATACTAACATCTGCGCCTGTATCTAACAGCCCCTTGATTGCCTTTCCTTTGATAATAAGAGTCCATAGTGGGCGCTCTCCAAGAGTCATAGTGAGGGCTGCAAAATGCTTTCCTTGATTACCTCTAGTATCCTTTACAAGGCCTATTATTAGCAGCCAAGCAATGGGCTGCAATGGCAACAGCTGCACTATCCCCTTAGTAGATTGGAACATTTCTTTGAGCTGTGAACAAGGCAACTGAATAAGCCCCTTAATGAATTTGTAGTCCTTCCTATAGTAAGGCCTAAACCGTTGATATCATCCATGGGCTCCCGAGGTTCCACATCTATTGCCTGGATTCCCATTTGAGGTGTTAATACTAAATAGTTGGTGGCTCCCAGCTCTGTGCAGTAAATGCTTGCTGGTCCTTTTGAGACGGTCCTACTCCTCACATGGTTTGTCCTCTCACCCATTGCGTTTTCGGGCCCCTGGGTGTGGGGGCCCGCCACTTGTTTTGGAATGTACTATTCTGGCCATTTAATCTGGTGGACGATAGGAGCGGATTGCCTGCTTTTGGAATAGCACTTATTTGCCCAATGGTTGCCTTTACCGCATCAAGGACACAGTCCTGATTGGCGTCCCGATTGTTCTGTACATTCCCTTTTCACGTGATCTTGTCCACACTTAAAACATTTTCGTCCTAGCCCGTTCCTTGGAACGACCTTCCATGCCCTCTGGGCTAGTTCTCACTTGCATCAAGACCTCATTAGGGCAACTAGCCTAAGCCTGTTTGTCATTAAAAGCTCCTAATCCTTGTTCCAGGCTGGCTGACCATTCCTAGCGTTAGCATGGGCCTGAGCTCTCTCGAGCTCTCTAAGCCGCGGACTAGAGGAGGAAGTCTTTCCCCACCAAGCACTGCCTTGAAGCCAGTTTGCAGCAACATGGGGGAACCCCTCTTATGAGCAAATGTGCCGACCTCTGTCTCCATCTAGGCTCCCAGATTGAGATTCTCTCTGCGTTTCCTCTAGTAAATCAGCCCCTTCATCTAAGAGGGTTGCCATTTCCTAGCTTGGTCGATTAGTTGCCATAGCCTAAGGACTTCAGGCGATTGCTCTGCTGCCCTCAATTGTCTTCCGATTCTACGCCATTGTTCCTGTTCTAACTCACCGCTTTACAGCGGCTGCTTTCACGGGCATCCCCGCTACTTTTTTTCCCTTTTCTCTGCGGCACCAACCCTAGACTTTACCACCTAGACTCCCGTGTTTTCCACACGTTCTAATTTTTTTTTTTTCCTGCTTCCAGTGACCAGTCCGACTATCCGAGTCACGGCACCATTTGTCGGACCCTCGCCAGTGAGGGTCCAACGTAGTCACGACACGGTCACTGTTCATCGGTTCTCAAGGAACTTTTACTTGTGGGGGCAGAAGGAAAGCGGGGAGAGGAGAAAAGAAGAAGAGGGGCCACCCGGCCCGCCCAGATCCCAATATCCCTTTATGCTGATATCGTCCAATCAGATGAAAGGGCGCGTATAGCCTCAGGTCGAAAGTTCATCTGTTTCACCTGGTTCTTCATAGAGTCCATTCTGTTTCATCTGTTTCACCTGGCTGTTTTCGTAGGCCTTGTGGTCGACCGATTGCTGCAAACTACGCAGATGAGGAGGTTCTCACAGGTGGCCAGCCTGCGGTTCCCCACACTTCTTAAGTATTGTTCCCAGAGCATACTTTTATATTTATTGAAGCAGGGATTCAGGTGATTCTGAGAAAATTATTAACTTGAAAGTCAGGACATGTTGTATTTAGTGTTGGTTTTGCTACTACTATCTCGGTGGCATGAGAAAAGTCATGTATTACTCTAGCTACCTGTTGTTTCCAATTAAACAAAAATATTGTACTACGTAGGCCCATTTACAACTTGAGAACTTTAAAAGACTTTCACAAGTAATTATTCAAGTTTGCTGTTGATGCTAAACTTCTCCAGTTTTTGAAATGTTGAAGCAGCAAGCTTAATATACAGGAAGAACTTTCAAGACTGAATGAACAGAAAAGGGGCAAATGGCTTTCTGGACAGATAAGCATGATAAGGCATCATAAGAGAATAACTCAAACTATATTTGTAAATTGTAACATTACAGCCATCTAGTGAGATCCTGAGAAAGAGTCTAGGGGCCATCGTTGATGGCTACGTAAAAGTTTTACTGAACGCTTGTGGTCTTCGTCCTGAAGTTAATCTCAGCTCTGCTCTGTGTGTGACTGTGGGGCGTTTCTTAGCATTGCTAAGCTTTAGTATCCTCGCTGGTAAACTGGAGGTCAATAACTTGTATCTTCAGAGTTCAGGGAGAGTGACATAAAAAATGTAGCAGTGCTTGGCACATAGAATGCACTTGATAAATGGTAGGTCTTGCTATTGTTATGGTTGAAGCTAAAAGAACAAGAGACACATTGGGCAAAATTAGGAAGGAATTGGCAATGTCATGTAAAACAAGGGATTAAATGAGCCAATGCATGTGAAATTGTTTAGCACTATGCCTGCACACAGCGAATAATCAGTGAAGGTTGGGTGAATCTGATTCACCAGGGGAAAGGAGGATGTTTGGGGAATATTTTAAAGGTAATAAGAAAGAGAGCAATCATGTCTTTGCTGAGAATGATCTTTATAGAGAATTTACTGGGGCTGGCCCACATTTTTCTTTAAAGTTTTTAGAACAATTTAACAACTTGTATTTTCATTTTTGCAAAAACAGTTTAAAATTATCAAGGTCTCTAATGTAGGCTTATGGCCTCATTTAATGTGGTAAACATTTGGCCTTGACAGTAGTGGCATAAACTGAACCCTGATTCAGGAATTTGGTTTTTTTTTTTGTTTTTTTGTTTTGTTTTGTTTTTTCCTGCTAGATATATTAGCAAATGTTTGCTTATTGGCCAGCGCAATAAAGAAATGAGGTATCATGTGCCACTCCATGTATAATAAAAGATATAAAATTTGTCCTACGTGTCCTCAACCTACCACTCATTTTTATGAGATATTGGCTACTCTATTGTCTTCTTATTGTTCAGTCTTTCCAGCTTCCCAAAGCACTAATTTGTATACAAGGTAACCTTAACTGTTTGTTCAACCCATTTGCAATGTGAAAACACATTCTGATTTATGTCTTATAGTCACTTGAGAGAAGGATTTTTAAAATGACAATTAAATGCTGGGCTGTTTCAGGGACTGTGACATGGTCCTTTTTCAAATATGTCTGATCTGAGAATTTCAGCAGAAGTCATAAAAAATGAGAAATAGAACATGTGATAAATGCTGTGTTGATGTTAAATAAAAGCAAGTAAACTGTGACCTGAGTATGTTGATCTCTAGGGAGCCTGCTTTAGAGCTTTTTGCAGTGTGTGGGTTTTTTTTTCCTCTGGGATTTCCAGCCCCCCCAATCACATTGGCAGAGGCTGGATTACAACTGAGAATGTAGAGATTAATGGCCTATTGTGACTAATCCACTAAACCCCTACTCCTGTTCCTCTTAAATTGATTGAATTTAGAGAGGCTGGAGATACACCCACACCAGCTAGTCTGATACTAGAGCCCAGTGATTGAATGGGTTCAGCTTTAAATACACCAAACTGAGAATTGTGAAGCCTTCTTGGAATATTGTCATTTACAATTGGGGTTTTTTTATATTAGTTGTTTATTAGATCTCGTGTGTTCTTTCATAATCTCTTCTTTTAAAAAAAAAAACTTCTCACATGATTGCAATTTAAAACAAGATTCAGAAAGTCCAATTTAAAATTTAGAGGAGAGAGATCATTTGTAATCACACAACCTTATTATATCTATTATTAATTTTCTGGCTTGGTTATTTATAGGTTTAACATATATAAATACTTTTCACTTATTTTAAATTATTCACATTATTTTCTTCTGGCCAAAAATCTATGTAAGATAAATATATAGTTTGTGTGCATTAAAGTAAGGTCCACCTAATATGTAGGCAAAACACTGTAAAATAATCATAATTTAAATACATGTGGAATTTATGAAAGTCATAATTTTATGGTAAAGCAATGAACTCAGATTGGATAAAATTTGAACAAAATTAAATTTATAAATCTATCAGTACTAATCCAGTGCTCTTAAAAATAATTAGTTGGAAGATAAAATGGTGAAAATGTAATCATAATAATATTTGCTTTTTTAGAAATTATTGATATTTATTCGAAAGGCAGAGAGACATCTGCTGGTTCACTTCTCAAATGCCCACAATAGCTGGGGTTGGACTAGGCCAAAGCCCAGATCCTGGAACCCAGTCCAGGTCTCCCAGATGAGTGGCAAAGATGGACATGCTTGCGCCACCGTCTGCTGCTTCGCAGGATACACATTTAGCAGGAAGCTGGGACTGGAAGCAGAGCTGGGACTCAAACCCAGGCATCCAGATACGGGACGTGGGCATTCCAAGCAGCATCTTCACCCCTGCACCAGCCACCCCAATCTTGGGCAATTTTGAGTAGCAGAAACACTGGGAAAGACAACTTGAATCTGAGATTTTAAAAAGCATTTTACTTAATGATTAAAACATAAAAGTATGTTTAAATGCACGGAGATGCTATATATATTGCACTGAAAGTGAGTAAGAGCTAGGTTTAAATCCACATTCTGCCTTATACAAGCTGGTTGATTTTGGATAATTTAATTTATTTTGCTTTTCAATTTTCTAATCTGTAAAATACATATAAAAATAGGCTACTTTGATGATTTTTTTGTGAGTGTTAAGCAATAGGAAACTAAACTACTGAGTATGTTATTCTCAGGCAGATAACAGTTTGATAAATATGACTTTCTAATAGCATCACATGAATGAGTACCAAGCAGTCAGCCACTGCTTCATTGTATAGAGGGATTCTTTGAGTTCCCTACTTTGTAGAGAACTTTGTACTAGAAGGTCAGATGCCTTCAGTGTCCCACTGACTGTAAAGAAGAATTCAGTGTTGAAATCAACATTTAAGTTTTCCAGGATATACCATTAACTGACGTTTCCAATTTTTCTACAATTTTTCTGTTTTGTGAAGACACCAGGCACCCACTTTTCCCTGTGACTTTGCTCATGCTCTGTTTTCCCACTTTTTATTTATTTATTTATTTTTATTTCTGAATCACACATGAGTGAGACTCTTGGTCAGCCAGGAGGCGCCTTCTCTGTGAAAGCTGTTGGGAACTCTCAGTCCAGCCAGCAGTGGTCGCTTAATTCTCTATGGCCCAATGGTTCTGTCTCCAGTGCCCCTCATCCACTGACCTGTGTTCCTTTATCAGATAAAATAAATCCTGCTCGAGACTCACCCAGGCTGTGTGTGTACCCCATCCCCACTTCAGTGCAACTCATGACTGGTTGGGATATGCTCCCCTACCCGCCGTGATGCCTTTTATCACATCCTCTCACGTAGTCCCTGCTGATTTAGGTTGTATGTCCTCTTCCTTGACCAACCTACTTCCTTCTACAGACGCTATAGCTTAGCAAACTATAGAAATGATCCCTGAAAGTATAGTCCTTGAACCCTATAGCTTAAACCAGGGCTCCACAAATAGTAGCTGAAGGCTGCCCATTTCCTGATGTTGTGAATAAAGTTTTATTGAACACAGTCATGCTCACTCACTGATATCTAGTCCAGGGCTGCCGTCACTCCACAGTAACAGAGCTGAGCAGTTGTGATAGGAATCCTATTGCCTACAAAGGCTGATCCTTTCCCTCAAAAAAGGTGTGGCCCCTTAATGCACACAGTTAGTTAAAAGGCTTCACACAGGTAGAAGGATAAACTGGTCCATCCATAACTGGATCATCTATTGTCTTTAATAAAGGGCTAGTTAAACTTTGAATAGAGTATTCAGAAATATCTCTACTTTTGTGGGTACCTTCGTAGGTTTTACCACCCCAATCTGGTTTCTTAAAGCACCTACCACTGTCAGAAACTAAAAAAGAAACCTCAGTTTGTGATGGCCCTCATGCTGTGAGGGCAGCTTGGCATGGCTCTGGGCCTGTCCAGGCAGGTGTTCTGGTGGGGAACCCCCTCCCCTCTCCCCTCAAGGATGGCCTATGCGAAGGATGGCAGTTTGGCAGAGAAGGGGCAAGCTCTCTGAGAGTGCTGTGTTGCGCCAACTCTTCAAAAAAACAGTTGACCCTCTTCATTTGGGAAGGAAGGTCAGACCATCTTCCGAAATGAGAGCATCACCTGGAGAATAAGCAATTTTAGGAATGACAACCTGAGAAACCAAACCTTTCCTCCTGATGGTTGCGATGGGCCAGACTCGTAGCCCTGGCTGTGATCTGGTTCTGTACTTGGACAGAGCATTTTCTCCCGTAGCACAAGCTGAGAGATTTATATGGCTTGGGGAAACGATTGTCGTCCTCCCTGGGCAGAGGGGCAAATTGAAGTCAAGAGGCAAGGGCTTAGGCTGGCCTCCGAGGGAGTGGGTTCTGGCAAGGACCCCACAGGCCTCCCAGCCCTCTCAGACATAGTGTTTGAGCTGAGAAGCCCTAAGGCAGATTCTGTAATGCCACTTGACCAAAGATCTTTGCAGCTCTAGACCAGGGGCTGGCAAACCATGGCCCATGTATCAAATCCAGCCCACTGCCTGTTTTGTAAGGTCCAGGAGCTAAAAATGGCTTTTGCATTACCAAATGGTTGGGGGAACATTAAAAATATTTAATTACACAGGAAAATGATAGGAAATAATATTTGGGTACATAGAGTTTTACTGCAATGGCCACACCCAAGTATTTATGCATTAGCCATGACTACAGCTGAATAGTTGTAACACAACCCACAGCCGGCAAAGCCTGAATTGTTTGCCCTTTGGCTCTTCCCAGAAAAAAGGCTGGCTAACCTATGTTCTAGAGTATGCAATATATTAATTAAAATCCAAGGTATTGAAGTCTAATATGTGTAAAATAAAATGCACTCATTTAAAGTCTACTGTTTGATGATGAGTTTTGGAGAAAGAATACACTTCTGTAACCACCACCACACTTAAGGTATAAAACATTTCCATCACTCCCCAATTTCCCTGTGTTTCTTTGCAATCACTGTGTCTCTGCTGCTTGAACTCAGGCAAGCACAGTTCTGATCTCTGTCAGCAGTAACAGCTTTTAAACGAAGCTTTGCAGAGCCTTTCGGATCACTAGAGACTACATTGCGGAAAGGTGAGGGGCGTGTGGAAGATGAAGTTGATTTTACCCTTTCATTTGATAATTCTTTAATTCACTCCAAATACACACTCCAAACAGCCACTTAACTGTGCATGATTTTAGAAACTAGCAGGCCCCATGTAAAAGGGCTCTCCACTCATTATCTCATTTAATCCTTTAACCCTATGAGGGGTGCTTATCCATCTCCCATTTTACAGAGAGTAGACAGAGGCACTCCGGTCACTTACTGAAGGCACACACATACTGAGATGTAAGCTTCAGGACCGACCTCCAAGCTGTCTGAATCCAGAGTCTGAGCCTTGCCTCTATGCCACACCCTTCTTTCATCTTCAGTACAAGTCTCCTTAATATCATAAACTTTATTTTGTTTAGAATAGGGAACCTCTTCTAGAGAGCTTAAAATAACTGGTCCAAGTCACCCAGCTACTCAGTGCCAGAGTCAGCATTTGAACCACACACTCTAAACAGCAAGCAGAACATGCAGAATAGAAAGAGATGAAAAAGCCACTGTTTTTGAAAATTCACCCTGTCTCACAAGTGCATAAGCTAAAAGCCAAGTATGAGTGAGTTCTATATAATGCAGAGGTGAGTGTGGCAGGGGGTGAATAGCAGGCTTTTGCCAGATGTACTTTTACCTTCTAAATGGATAGTCCAAGACCATTTAATTTAATATAAACAACTAATGGTTGTAAAGTGCTTTGAGAAACACTGAGGGATGCATCCAGGCTGACTAGCACTAGTAATCTCTTCCTAGCCTTCACAAACAGCATTTTGACCTGTGTTGGTTTGCTTGCATTGAGAAGAGGTTGAAAAATCAGCCTCAGAAGAGAACCCTGTGGGGTATTCACTTCCTTTCCTCGCCTTCCACCTATCATTAAAAATAGTAGCACAATTTACCAACCCCTAGTTTGAATGATTGTGTTTTTTCTTCAGAACATTTCTGCTAAACATTTGGCATTTAACTTAAAAACAAAATATTGTTTGCTGTTTCAGTTTTCTAGGAGTTTGCCATCAGCCTCCCTGCAAATCCTTCTTACTACTTAGGAGAGCAAGTAGTGTCCTTTGGGGCCCTTGGTTGTTAGTAGAAGAACTTCTCCAAGGCTGGTGTAAGCAGAAAATAAATTCATTAAAGCATTTGAGGTGTCACGGAATCTAAGATTTGGAACTGGAGGTTATATTTACAAGAGTATGCTCTTGTGTTGCTCTGGAAAAGATACCTGCTCCTGTGGTTGCTGGACAGAGAGAGCCAGTTTCCATCACTGATGTGGACTGGACACACAGCACCACTGATGTCCACAAATCTGGACAATTCTGCCACCCACCTCACCAGAATGTGGATCCCCTGTCAGACCAGCTTCCTCATGCTGTTTTCTTCAGATCTAAAGTCTTAGGCATCAGGCCAAGTTCAGTGAGATGCTTGTGATCTATCCAAAGTAAAGTTCAGGATTCTACCTAGGTGAGGTTGCACACAAAGACAGGAAAACACACTAAGCAGAGAGTGAGCTGAACAATGTCCTCCCCAAAATGTCCGTGTCCTAAACCCAGGAACCCACATAGGTGAGCCTCATATGGTAAAAGAGACTTTGCAGATGTGATTGAGTTCAGGTTCTTGACATGGGGAGATTATCTGGGTGGATTCAATGTGATCACAAGGCTCTTCATGAGAGGGAAGTGGAAGAAATTTAGAGTCAGAAAAAGATGTAACAACAGAGTTGGGTTATGAATGATGCTCTTTGGAGATGGAAAAAGAGCCGTGAACAGAGCAAGCAAGAGCTCTCTAGTAAATGAGAAAATCCAGGAAATGGGTTTGCCCTGGAGCCTTCTAGAAGGAACCAAAGTCTGCTGGCATCATGATATTAGCCTTTAAGACTCATTTCAGACTTCTGAGCTCCTGAATTGTAAGATGATAAATTAGTGTTGTTATAGCAGCAACAGGGAACCAATGCATGTTAGAACAGGTTTTAAAAATGTGGCAGGAAAGGCTGGAGCCGTGGTTTAACAGGCTAATCCTCCGCCTTGCAGTGCCGGCACATCGGGTTCTAGTCCCGGTTGGGGCGCTGGATTCTATCCCGGTTGCCCCTCTTCCAGGCCAGCTCTCTGCTATGGCCCGGGAAGGCAGTGGAGGATGGCCCAAGTGTTTGGGCCCTGCACCCGCATGGGAGACCAGGAGAAGCACCTGGCTCCTGGCTTCGGATCAGCGCGATGTGCCGGCCGCAGCGGCCATTGGAGGGTGAACCAACGGCAAAAGGAAGACCTTTCTCTCTGTCTCTCTCTCTCACTATCCACTCTGCCTGTCAAAAAAATAAAAAAAAATTAAAAAAAAATGTGGCAGGAAGTCAGAAAGAACAACCAGTGTCTACACAGCAGCAGCCTGGTTCATAGGCCTGTCTTTCCAGCCAAGGAAAGCATCCTAGGAGTTCTGCAACTAGGCTAGTTGAGTGAGATTGCTTGTGCTCAGTTTGTTCATCCACTTTATTCATCCCATGATATATTCAACAAATGGAGTTGAGGCCAGGCACTGTAAGAGGTGTTACAGTTACATAGGGAATTAAGACAGCAAGACTTAAAGCTAAGCATCAAGAAGTTCATAGTCACCAGATTTAGACTGAATGATTTTTGGTTACCTCTACCTATCAAGTCCTGCCAAAAATTCACACCACGATTTTTGTGAAGAATTGGAGTTAGGATGTCCAGAAGATTTCACAAGGCCCTAAAATTTATGTATAAAGGCATTTTACTGGAAGTAATATTCTTAACATTTCATAATAGTCAACATTTATTGTTTCCTATGTGTTTAAGGTAATACTATATTTTATTTTATGTGCTTTATTTCATTTAATTATCTTCCCAAGCCCAGGAGTTATGGACAGTCATTATCCCCACTGTAGAGATGAAGAAGCTGAGGGTTAGGAAGTCTGATTAGATTCATACTGCCAGGTGATAAGGCTAGAAACTGAACAACAAGTCATCTGACCCATGGTCCAGACACTTTGCCATTCTGCATGCCTGTGTTGTAAACCTGGCCTAGAGGATTAGGGATTCAAGTGTATAAGAAAAATATCCCCGTGTAAGTGGACCTCAGACTTTAGTAGATAAATGAGCTATGAAACTATAGATGCAGAGTTATATAGCTTTCCACGGTGATTTGCTTTAAAGGGAAGCCCATCATTGGATAATTTCCAATCACATGGTAAAAGATCCTATCATTTGACAGTGTGGTAGAAGCAACCCCTATGTTGGTTTCACTAATATAGAAACAAGATCTCAGATTTTTTCACTTTAGAACAGTATTTCACAGGAAACATAGGTGAATCACACTCTCCCTTTCTCATGCGTTAGTCAACAGTGTTGTTTACATCCCCTCTTGCAGTTTCTTGCCAGAAACTATCAGGGTCAGAGAGGGAAACAGAGGTGGCCATCCAGAACACTGTTCTAGGCTGGGTGTCTTCCCTCTGTAACTGCTCAATAAGCATTCACTCAGAAAATGCTGAGACTTGCTAGACTGTGGTTGTCATGGACACAGATTGAGTAGTTAGGGTTTGGATGATTCGCTGACCACCAAGCTAGGGGTTACATCTTGCACAAAAAGTGCCCGAGTGCTCTGCTCCTTGGGTTCTCATTGCTGCTCTTTGCTGAGTTATAGCTCAGCAGTCCTGTTGACAGATGGTGTAAGTTGCTCATTAAATCAGAATCCTCCCCACTCCCAGGGCCCCAGGCATGTCGGGAGACAGACTTGGTGATGTTTTCTGATGCTGAATGGTCTGCAGCTCTGGAGCCGGAAGATAAATATTCTACTTCATTGTGCATCCACTAACTTAAGCTTTGCTGGGTCTGCTCCCTTAGTTTTGACAGGGCACATTTAGAAAAGTGAAGTGAAGTGCTTTTAGGCACCCAGCTCCTCCATCCATCACTTTCTCCTGTACTAGGCCAGCCTGGCCCTGTTCTCTGAAACTTGTCTTCATGTGGTGTTTTACACAAGTATTAGTGACATATAGTATCATGAACCAACAAGAGCTCATTCTAGGCCAGGGTTCAGGGCTTAACTTTGCTTTTGAGACAGAATTTTTTAAGCCTCGTTTCTCTGGAGAGCTTGTTAGGGGAAAAGACAACAGCCTGTGCAAAGAGGTGGCCATAGAAGGCCAGTGTGGTTGCAGCCCAGACAGTAAGCATAATTATAGAGTGAACATGTTACCCATTTGCACGTTTATCCAGACAGCAGTAGGAAGCCATGAGAAGACCGTAGGCTGGGGATTTCATGGGGTCACATTTGCATTTTAAGAGGACCTTCTGGCTACAGAGTTGGTGAATTGATAAGAGTGAGGAGGAAAGCAGGAGAAGGTGACCTTGGAGGAAGCAGTCCACAGGCTCTAGAGGAGGTCTGGGTTGGTGATAAGGGAGTCTGATGAAGACGGTGGTGGTGTAAATGGAGAGCAATGGACAGAATGAGGAACTGGTGAGAGGTATGGGTCAGCAGAGCCTGGTGAATTGCATATGGTGGAGGTAGAAAAGAATGTTGAGTGAGAACAAGATCCAAGGCTTTGGCTCATTGAACAAGGTGTGTGATAGTGACATTCCCAGAGCAAGGGAACAATGCAAAAGGGAACCATCATGTGTAGCACAGACTCTGTATTGAGTCACTCAGAGAATCACAAGGTACCTTGGAGGGGAGAGGGAGATGAAGAGTTGGTACAGGAGACAGAAAAACAAATAACAAAAAGAGAAGACAGTTGCCTCTCCCAGAGAGTATAGCAGGACATAAGAATAAACAAACCTATTATTACTACTGTTCTTAACTAATATTGGCAACACTTCTGTTATGAGTTGTAATTGATTACATAGTATATGTCTGAACTTTACAACAACTTTGAATTCTTTTTTTTGTTAAAGATTATTTTATTTTATTTGAAAGGCAGAGTTACAGAGAGAGGGGGAGGGGAAGAGACAAAGAAAAAGATCTTCTGTCCTCTGGTTCACTCCACAAACGGCTGCAATGGTCCGGGCTGGGCCAGGTCAAAGGCAGGAGCCAGGAGGTTCATCCAGGTCTCCTATGTGGGTGCTGGGGCCCAAGCACTTGGGCCACCTTCCGATGCTTTCCCAGGCATGTTAGCAGGGAACTGGATTGGAAGGGGAGCATATGGGACAGCGGCACTGCAGGTGATGTCCACATCAGTGCCAGCTTTCCATTCTTAGACTCATTTGAACAGATAGCATTTATCATCCTCATAGAGCTGAACAGACTGCGGCTCAGAGGTAAATAATTTACCTGAAGTTAGAAAGCTAGCAAGGGAACAAGCTAGGATTCAAACTCAAGTTTTTCTGACTCTAATGATTATAGTCCTAACTCAGGGAGAAATGTCACCCTCAAAAGAACAAATAAACAGGTGCAGGGTTAGAATGATGTGAATCTGATGAGAGGTCACTTTAAAAATAGTTACTGGAGAAGTTGATGTCTGCTGGTTTTGAACATGGATATATGTGCCAAGTCTTTGAGTGCAAGCACTGTAGTTTGAAGTAGGGAGCAAATAAATGTGATTAATAACACATTGAGTAAACAGGATACTGGGGGGATGGCGTAGGAGATTGCTCTTTGAAACATTCTGCTTTGTATCCTTTAACTATGCTACTTGACCAGTGAGAAGAAGCTCAAACATTTAGCTTGGCCCACATGACCTGCGGGATGTGCTAAGGTGCCTTTATAACCCCACCTCCCGCCTCCTCTCTGTGCACCCACCCTAAGCTTCATCAGAAAGGTTCTCCCCTCCCTCCTCTTCTCCACATCCTTCCTTTCCTGTCTTCTCTCCCTTCTCCTCCTCCCGCTCTCCCTTCATTTCTTCTTTACCTTATTTATTCTTCACTGTTTGTTCAATGATCACATTATAAATATTGCCAACCAATTACGAGCACCTACAAATTGAGTATCTCTTATGTGTCTGAACCTACATTAAGTCTTGGGGCTATGAAGATGAACATCATGAAGGAAATGAAGGTGGCTATTATACACGTAGTTTGTAATGCATTGCATTATATTTTTAAATATACTGTTATAAAGGCTGGGTCTGATGAAAACATAGACCAAGAAAGGGCATGGCTTTGTTTAAATTAGGAGACCTTTAAGCTTATTAAGAACAAGTAGGAATTTTTCAAAAGCTTAGAGGAGTTGGAATTTCTGGCAGAGGAAATAAAACATACCTAAAAAAGCAGCAAGTTCTTGGAGAATGGAAAATAGTGTTCCACAAATATCGACTTGAGCAGTTTCTGATATGTGACAGTTTTTTCTCTCGTTACCACCTTTCGCTTTTCTCTTCCAAAATCCCAAAGCCTCTCCTTCCAACACTGTTTCCTTTTTTTTTGCTTCCCTTCACCTCTTTGCTGATTCTCTGGATTAAACTCTTCATTGCAGGTCTCTGACAGTTTTCCCCCTGCTTTGCTAACCACTTTAAAGGATAGACTTTTAAAAGGCTTCTGTGAATCTCCTGCTATGTTATGGCTCTCGTGCTGTGTGAATCCACATTCCCTGCCCAGAGCACAGGTGCCCCGCTGCTGGGACCCTGGCGGTTGGAGGCTTGCCTCAGAGGTTTGCACCATGGGCTGCAGCATGGGCTGTACTGAATGACAGCTTGGCTTCCACTCCCCAGGATGAGTCACCCGCTGGGTGCCTGCCTTCGGCAAAGGCCACAGCACCAGATTGCCTGCTCACGCTCACCTACAGGGTGAGGCCTGGACAGGACAGGGAGACGGCTGTAGGCAACACGGATCAGAGCCAGCCCAACTCCAGCTTTTCCTTACCTTCAGTGTCACATGATTCTTACCAGCCTACTCAGCTTGCCGTGGGCCGTGTGGTTCTCTGGGTCACTCCTGAGCAGAGACAGGACTGCTTTAAGTCTCCCCCCACCACCGCAGCCCCCACCAAACTAGGTATTGGGCTTTGCTCCAAGACATCCTTGCTGTTTTCTACTGTGGCCCTGTGCCTCAGCTGAGATGTGGAATTTCACCGTGTCTAGGACCAGTGGTACGTACGAGGGACCTCTCTCCCTGTACCTACTGCACACGTTTGTGTTATGGAAACCTATACAGGGGCCTTGAATCTCTAGGCTTAGGACCCAATGTCCTCCCTAACTATCCTTCTGCTCCCCATGGGCTAATGTCACTGAAACCTACTGGACTCAGATTACCAGAACCTGGGGAAAGAATGCTGAATTGTCGGTTCTCACATGCCTTCATTTCCCATTGCTGTGCCACATGTTTAAGTCAGGTATCAGATATTCTTATAATTCTAATTATCATGAGTAATATAGTGGCTAAGACATGCGATGCACCTGCTCTGCCCATCACTGTGCTAAGCTCTTTAGAAGAACTGGCTTGCATGGTCTCACCATGGTCTGTGGCCCTGCAGTTCATCTCAGGCCACTTCCTCCCTATTTTCTTAGCCACCGTGTGTCTTACTGTTGACCTCATCTGCATCCAGCCCTCTTGTTGTTAAGCTCACAGTCTTGCCAGACAGACCAACCTTCTGACAGCCTTGTCCTCAGTCTGCTTCTCCAAAGCTTCCATAGTTCTTGTGGGCAAATCACTTAAAGCCAGTTTTTTGATGGATAAATACAAATTGTATCTATTTATCATGTGTAATATGTTTTGATATATGGGTGCATTGTGGAAGGACTGAATCAAGGTAATTGACAAATGCATCGCATCACATATTTGTCATTTTTATTGGTGAGAACATGTAAGATCCTTCAGTAATTTTCTTACATTGCTTTTCATTGTAGCCACCACAAGGCAGAAGATGCTAATTCCTCCCATCTAACTGAAATGTTGTCTTTGTCCAACAGGTCTCTAAGGCCTCACTTCTAGGCTCTGTTCACCCCCATTCTACTCTCTGCACCCAAGGTTCATCTTTAGGTCCCGTATCTATGTTGGATCATGCAGTATTTGTCTCCCTGTGCCAGATTTATTCCAGTTAGCCTCCTCCAAATATCCATGCTATTGCCAATGACAGAATGTTAAGACCAGAAAGTATTCTGTTGTGTGTATGCCACACTTTCTTCCTCTGTTTATCTATTGATAGACACTGAGGCTGTGCCTACATCTTGGCCACTGTGAACAAAGCTACAATGAGCATAGGAGTACAGATGCCTGTGTGACCTACTGATTCCATATCCTTTACATATAATCCCAGTAGTGACGTTGCTGAATTATGTGGTAACTATTTTTAACCTTTTGAGGAACAGCCGTACTGTTTCCCATAAGGGCTGTACCAATGTACAACCTCACCATTAGTACTCAAGTGTTCCCTTTTGCTCACATCCTCACCAATACCTGCAGTCTTTGGTCTTTTTGACATGTTAACAGGTGTATGGTTACAGTTTTAATTGTCTTTTCCCTGATGATTAGTGATGTTGGACATTTTTCATATACTTGTTAGTCCTCTGTATGCTTTCTTTTGAAGAGTATCTACTTATATCTGCCCTTGTTTTTTTTTTTTTTTTTTGGACAGGCAGAGTTAGACAGAGAGGGACAGAGAGAAAGGTCTTCCTTTTCCGTTGGTTTACCCCCCAAGTGGCCACTACGGCAGGCGCGTTGTGGCCAGTGTGCTGCGCTGATCCGAAGCCAGGAGCCAGGTGCTTCCTCCTGGTCTCCCATGCAGATGCAGGGCCCAAGGACCTGGGCCATCCTCCACTGCACTCCCGGGCCACAGCAGAGAGCTGGACAGGAAGAGGAGCAACCGGGACAGAACCAGCACCCCAACTGGGACTAGAATCCAGAGTGCCGGCACCGCAGGCGGAGGATTAGCCTAGTGAGCCATGGCGCCTGCCCTGCCCATTTTTAATTGGAATTTTTTTTTCTATTAAGTTACTTGAGTTCCATGTATTCTATTATCCTCTTATCAAATATAAGGTTTCCAAATATTTTCTCCTATTTCATGGGTTGTTACTGTATTGAATGCTTTTGTTGTGCAGAACTGTGGGTAAATCTTGTAACATTCTGGCTCCTTCCTCTTTGCTTAGGTCCACACTAAATAATTGGACCTGTGAACTTAAGTCTTATGTTTGCAGAGTGAATGTAAGGATGTCGAAAGGATCCCTATCACATTGTGTATCAGGCAGCTAACAAGTGTTAGTTGTGTAATATTTTGGTACGTGGTTGTTTTCAGTATCATAAAGCGATCACATGGAAGAAGAGGTCTCATTGGTAAAGATCACGGACTTCGAACCAGAGTGTTCAGATACCATATAGTATCTGCCTCACCATATAGCATCTGTGTGATCCTGAACGAATTACTTCTCTGTGCCTCAGTTTTCTCATCTGCAAAATGGGGATAATAAGAAAATCCACCTCATAGAGCTCTTGTGAATATTAAATGAACGAATGTAAAGCATTGTGTATATAGCAAATTAAATAAATGTTTGTAATGACATTATTGATAATAATGATGATGATTAAGGAGAATATTGCCTGTCTCAAGAAGCTTTTATCCCAATAGTAGAGACAATAAATCACATAAAACAAAATGAGACTATATGAAAGTGCTAGTTTACAAGATGAATATCAAAAGCTTAATTAGGTTCCCAATAGTTGTTGGGGACCATTAGTAAGGCAAAAGGATCATGACCTTGAAGATGATCAGGTTGGAGAAAGAGGCGAAAGGAGGGGCTTACTCTTCTTGACATGAGTGCTCCTTCCTTTAATATACCATCAGTAGTCTTTGTAACAGTGTTTGTAGTATGTTATACAAATCTCCATCCAGAAAAACAGGGGCCCAGGATTGTGGATCCAAGGTGAAATCTTGGGGGCTTACATTAGCCATAGGTTGAATGCTTCACCCTTGGGAAACAGAGCATGGATTGAAAGTGATACAGAAGATGGTGTCCAGAGATGTAGCTGGTTATGGAAGTCAGCAGTTGAGTTGAAAGAAGATTAAAGGCATGCCCCAAAGACTGGAAACTGGTGTTAAATGACTGAAGAAGAGGGCTTAGAATGAACGAGAATAAATGGAGCATAAATGTAGTATGCAGCAAGCTTTGAAGGACTTCAGTTGCTGAATTAAGGCAAATAAATTCTAATTAAGGCATCAGATAAATTAACACACTAATGCATCAGATCGTCAATTGTGAGAGTCTTTGGGGACTGGGCCATAAGGAAAATGGTTCCTAATGGTAGAGATGGAATTGGAAACCACCCCTGTCTGGAGGCACTAATGTGCAAATTAGCTCAGGAAAGATGCTGCAGTGGGTGACCCAGGAAAGCCATCTTCAGATTCGGCTTGGGAACACTCAGTGATCTCAGATTGCATGGAAGATATTGCATGAGGTTTAATGGTATGGATCTCTGTCTTTCCAAATTTATTGAGTTCCTCCTGTGTTTGAGGTACTATATATATATATATATATATATATATATATATATATATATATATATTTGAAAAGTATATATATATATATATTTGATATATATATATATTTGAAAAGTATATATATATATATATATATATATATATATTTGAAATGACAGAGGAGAGGTGACTCAGCTATGCATCTTTTAGTTGAGAGGCTAACAGAAGCTAACGGTCTAAGATATCAGATAAATCCTATTCACAAAGAACTAACACTGTGTAGAGGGCAGTGCCTGATGCAAGGGAAGGTACAGATAATGAGCCTTAGGAGGGTGGAGACAGCAGTGATTCCTTGCAGTGGAGCCTGGCAGCTCACACACTCAGAATCACCCAGCCCAGTTCAGACTTCTGCTCTGCTGCTTGGTAGATGTTAAGACCCTGTGTGGATTCATGTAGCTCTTTGATTGTAACTTATAAGATCAAAGAAGTAACTACCTAACAAAGTTATATTGATAATCAATCAAGATGATCATGTGAAGTATGTGTCACTTAATAGATGGTACTTCCTGTTAATGCCAATGGACTATTTCATTAGCATCAAGGCAAAGATATCTGATATCAGAGATACAGGGGCAAACAGTGAAACACAAAAATGATGAGGCATCCTAAAGAAGGAATTAACTCTCGTGATATGAAAAGAGGAAATTTTTGCCAACTGAGCCCCTTGCATCCCCTTGAGATTTACTTGCTGAATCAATGTTCATAGCTTCCTGAGAGCTAGATGATATTAGCTCTTCCTACCCAGATCATTTCTACAATAGCACAGGTATTCCCTTAATTGCAGTGGTTCTTGTTGGTAAAAGTTGGCACTCTGTTATCAGAGAGCAGATCTGCAATGTCCGTTAAACTTCACATGGAGAACAATAAATGAATGCCTTTGAGCCACCATAGCACTGCTTAATGTGTATGGGAAAATGTGCACACGTGTGTGCAGGGAAGCATGTTCCACATGAAGACATTGGAAATGCCCCAAATGTCTGTCTGCAAAGAATGTGGTGGATAGACTAGTGTGGATTCATGTCATGCAACATTATGATACTGGACAAGTAATGGTGATGGCTCCAGGACATGTGTTATGAAACACACTTGCTAGAAATACATTTAATGTGCTATTTATATACAAATGCACATATGTGTATATTTGTAATTAGGTGTTAAAAAGTCTAGGAGGCCATACATCCAATTGATAACAGTAATTAATTATAAGAAGGAGAATAGGTAAGAGGAACTTGAGCATTTTTAGTACTGAGTTACCTTGAGCATATGTGCACGTCTTTAATTACAAAGAAATCCATAAGTAAAATGAAGAGCCTATGCTCACCTCCATTTGCTTTATTCTCACTGTATACCTAGGTACCTTTCAAAATGGTGAATATGAAACTCTCTTTTATAAGTACGTGCGGAAAAGTTAGGACTTAACTTATTTCCATGTACTAATCCTTTATAGAATTGTAAATAAAGCGCCGTTCTGCAATCAAAAAAAATTTGCAAACACTTGCAAAATTAAAATTGGTGCCCAAGTTTCAGGGGAATGATTTAATGTTCTCCCACACATTACTGGCATTCACATATGTCCCAAGTGAAAATGAGCTACATAGAAACAAAAATAGCATTTCTATGAGATGGACAGTCCTGCTTAGCTTGTTTTCCAAAGTGGGCATGCAAGTGCACATTTACAATTTACATTTAGACAGGAAAATTGCCATTATCTCAGTACCATAAGAAAAAATCATAATCCTTGAAGTTGATGCTTTCCAGTGCACAGCAGTACATGTGTGATTTTTCTGACTATGCATGAAACAGATTAGATCTGAAGTCATCAGTAAGACATTTGCTCATTTTGAAATACTTAAATGACTGATGTATTTTTATTTTAATCCATGTACTGACTTTTGGAGAGGGTAAATAGACCATATTGCATCAAATTAAAATAATCATAATAAAGGCATGTTTTCAAACATGCCTTCATATCCCTTCATACCTGAGTTTCATAGCAACCTTCTAGTTATTTGGAGCAGATATTCTTAGCATCATTTTACAACATTAGGTTTCAGAGTGATTAAGTAATTTTTTTCAAGATATCTTGGGCAAAATCATAGCAGGATTTTTTTCTCATAGCACTGATCACTAGCATATATTGCATTGCATATTTGTCATTTTTATTTTGGTCTGACTACCTCAGTAGGATGCAGGGATTCCCTCAACTAGGATTGCCTGTCCTGTTCATTGTCTAATATAATACCTAGCAAATATGTAGAAGTATTTCTTAAGGGGGGCAGTGCTGTGGCATAGAAGGTTAAGCCTCTACCTGCAGTGCCAGCATCCCATATAGGCACCAGTTCAAGTACTGGCTACTCCACTTGCAATCCACCTGCCTGCTAATACACCTGGGAAAGCAGCAAAGGATGGCCCAAGTACTTGGGCCCCTGCACCCATGAGGAATACTTGGAAGATGCTTCTGGCTCCTGGCTTCAGCCTGGTCCAGCCCCAGCTGCTGCAACCATTTGGGGTGTGAACCAGTGGATGGAAGATGTTTCTCTCTCTCTCTCTCTCTCTCTCTCTCTCTCTCTCTCTCTGCCTTTCAAATAATAAATGAATAAATCTTAAAAAAGAAAAAGTATTCCCTAAATAGCTGTTGAATGAGTAAATGAATGAATGGGAACTGAGCCTGAGTTAGCCCCTGGTTTCACGTTTCTTCTATGACATCAGTGACCCCAAACCCTTAGAGAGTGGTGATTGCAAAGATGGAGATGGATTTCTAAATCAAGGAAAATCTGATCATGAGATATCTTCTGGGACAGACAGGTAATACATCAAAGAAGAAAAAGTCAAAGCAGCTATGGGAATGTCAGTCACTAAGTATTATCAGTCAGGTGAGGAAGTACCACCATGGTAGAAACACTCTGGCATCAGGGATGATGGGTACCAACCCTCACTCAGGGGGTCCTCTCAAGGAGAGCAATGCCTCGCCTGAGATCTCCTGGAAGACAGTTGGGATTTTTCTCACAAAGTGGATGAGGGAGCTGTGTATAAAAACTAAGAGGAGAGAGAAATTACAATGTGTATGTGAGAACTGGAAGTTGTGTAGGTAGAGAGCAGTGTGAGAGAGTATGATGGGTATGGAAAAGAAGACTGAAGATGTAAGAAAGAACCAGATTGTGAAGGGTCTTGACAGCCATGCAGAAGGATCTGGACTTTATCCTGAGAGCTACAGGAAGCTACTGAAGAAACAGTGTGTAGGCAGAGCGGAGTAAGAAAGTGTCACGAGTCACACTGAAGCAGGCGGTCGAAGGATGGGTAGGACTTTGCCAGGTGAATGAGTGGGAGGGGCATTGTGAAGGCTTAGTGGCAGGAAGATGGAGAGCCAGAGATGCAGCCAGGTCAGCATGGGTGAGGCACTGTGTGAATAATTGGGATGGGCAAAGAAGCTAGGAAGTCAGGCAAGCAAAATTCTCAGTGTCTTGTATGCAGTTGTGTCCCCTACCCCCAGATATACTCCCAAGCTCCCCAGTAAATGCTGGAAACCATGGATAGCGGTGAATCCTACATGTACTATGCTTCTCCTTATACATACACACCTAAGATAAGCTTCACCATTTCACTTCAAGGAAATACTCTGCAGCTTCTCTTGTGTATATCCACATTCTTTCATCACAACTCTTGTGCTTTGGGGGCCATTATTAGGTAAAATAATGGTTATTTGGAGACAAATACTGTGATACTACAGTGAAGTCAGTCTTATAACTGAGTTGGCTACTAAGTGATTAAAGGGCTGCTAGCATACATGGTATGAATATGCTGGACAGGGGGACAATTCATGCCCTCGTGGGCCAGAGCAGGAGGGGGTAAGATCTCATCATGCTACTCAGAACAGCATGGAATTTTAAATGTATGAATTGTTTACTTCTGGAATTTTCCATTTCTTGTTTTCAGAGCACAGTTGACCGCAGGTAACTGAAACTGTGGGAAGTAAAACCATATTCTGTACATGTAAAAAATATATGGGATTCTCCAATATCCAATAAGGAATAATTCTCCAGTAAGGAGAATTATTATATAATATAATATATATAACAATCCCTTTCTTATTTCAGGCCTTAAGCAACCACATGGTTTATCCTTTACAGAGGTCTTTGATTATAAAAGAGAATTCTGTACACACAAGAAAGTAGTGGAAAAGTGTTCACTTTCAGAAAATAACATTTGGTTCTTAATCCAAGATCTACAACTGACTGAGCTCTGGGGCTAACATATTTACCAGTTCTCAATATGTAGAATGGGGCCAACGGTAACTCTCGGTTTGCCTACTTCCTAGGATTGTCATGAGAAGCAGCTAAAAATGTATGTGAGAAATTAATCATGGTGAAACAAAATTGTTTGCATGATGTTGGGTGAAAGAGAAAAGGATTAAGTGTAGGAATAGAAAGGGTAAACTAGGGTATTGCCCACAATATCTGTTAACAATTGTTCTGGACAAGATGCCTTTTTGAATTTTAAAGATGTGTTTATTTGAAAGGAGAGAGAGAGAGAGAGAGAGAGAGAGAGAGAGAGAGAGAGAGAGAGAATCTTCCATCCACTGGTTTACTCCCCAAATAGCCACAACAGCTAAATCTGAGTCAGACTGAATCCAGCAGCCAGGACCTCCATCCTGGCCTCCTATATGCATGGCAGTGACAAAGTATTTGAGCCATCTTCTGCTGCCTTCCCAGGTGCGTTAGCAAGAAGCTGGATTGGAAGCAGAGCAGCTGGGATGCAAACCTCCACTCCAATATGGGATGCTGGCTTTGTAGGTGGCAGCATAACACACTGTGCCAGAAGCTGCCACAGTGCTGATTTCAATGCTTGTTTTGAGAAAGGGGCCCAAGGCCCTGCTGCTGTTGGATGACTGCGTATGTCTTAAAGGTGTACCTTCCCAATCTTGACACCTTAAAAGGTATATTCACATGTTAAAGCAATGGTGTTGAAATAATGAACTCTTGCACTCATTCATTCATTCCATAAAGACTTACTGAGACTACCCTAGGAGGGTACTCTGCAGGCTGTTGGTACACACAGGTGGTTTTTGCAATTCTTGGAGCTTGCATTCTGATAGAGAATCTTGAAAGACATCTGAGAAGGTCACTTTCTTAATAAATTACATTAAGCTTCAGTTAATGGCCTTTGGTCCCTTGGTGTGCTTGCCACATATTTATGAATCTTCTATGCATGAATATTTGCTCAGAAGCTACCTGTTCCACCAGTTCTCTTTTGGTCCTTCCCATAGCTGATTTGTTGGCCACAAAACAGGGGTTCCTACTTTGTGGGTCATTAGATGCTGACAGGATTATGAAGTTGATAATGGGGATCAGGATCCCTGGTCAGTTTTTAAATGAAAACATTGCAAATATTTTTAATTCTGCTGTAACACACCAAAGTATCACCTTTCTATAAAATCAGAGTGAAAACACAGTATACCCACTACTTCTTTTGTAATACTCTTTGAAATTAATATTTCATTATTATTTTTGAAATGTTCTCAAAATTTTAAAATATCTGCCAAAAGTTTAACACCCTTGATGAAGTTGGGCAGGCTAACAGGAAGGTCAAGTATCTCTGCCTCTGGACAAACCTGTCCCAGTTTAATCTGGCAATCAAAGGTTGTCTCTCATTGATCAAAAGATGTGATTGGCAAATACACATATTTTGGCCAATTAAATGTTGAACAGAGTTCATTCATAAATGTATGAATAAATGTTTGCCAAAAAGCATTTTCAAAACCCAAGGTCTGATGGAAGGTGCAGAGGAATAGTCTTTGATGACACAAATATTGAGAAGTACTGATTTTGAAGGACTTTATTTGTAAAACAAGATTCAACATGTAGTGGTAATGGAGAAGTAAATGCTAAATTGATGGGTTTTCCATTGCAATCTCTCTTGAATAAAAGGCACAGCATTTGGACCTGAGAGGAATGTTTAACCTATTTAAGAATGCTTAAGTAAGAACTGAATTATTCCTTCTGTACTAATTCTGGGGTTTCTTTTTGAAAGTTAAGATGGGTAGCCACATTCTGGAAGCCTACATCAGAAAGCAATACCCTTGCTCTTTCTAATGATACAAGGACTGTCAGGAATTTGTAGCAGGGCAGCAATAAGAATTAAATAAGCAAAGTATTTGCCTCAGTTGCAACCTTAAGGGGTTAAAAAATAAAAAAAAAAAACAAAATTAAGCAATGAAGGGAAGTGGTGTTTTTAATGAAATATATTTTCAAAAATCTGTGTCACCTATGGGTTCTTACACAAATTTGACTTCCCTATTTGTCCGGGTTTTGAGCTTCCTCTTGCTCTTCACTCTCTCCATGCTGTGTTGACGGCTATTTGGATAGCTCTGATTGAGGTATGCATAAAAGGATGTTTGCTACAGAATGAAAGGTGGTGAGAAGGGTATTTGTGGAAGACTTGTTTAATTGCTATTTCTAAAACTAGAATAATAGCTGTCACATTCTGAAAGATGCAGCAGAGGATGGAGAGGCATGAGTAAGTCAAGGCTGCTAATGATCTGCTTCTTGCCTACAGGCTCCTGGAGGCCAGTGCACAGGAGGGCAACACAGGTGTGCAACAGCTGAAATAGGCTTATTGTCTGGGAGACAGGTTTCCTTTTGTATTACAACTTGTGCTGTGTGTTCTGAGCTGCCAGTTGTTGTAATTAACCTTGTGCCTTCTTAACAGTGACTGGGAGTTAATATCCAGCATTTTGCCTTGATTCATTTTATATACTGGGGAGGTGGGAGAGAGGGAGCAAGAGAGAGAACCCAAGAGCACCAAGAATGTCTCAGATTATTTTTCTCCTTTTATGTGCCTCCCAGGGGATGTCTACCTAGAAGCTGTCATTCTCTTTTCTTTTTGTTGGTGGTCTAGTTCTAGTGAAATGGTGGAATGGGTTTATGGTTCCATGTTCCTAGGCACTATAGAGTGATTTATGGAGAGCTATTCAGCAACTTTGTTCTGCGGTACATACTAAGCGTTAGGGTTTAGTTTGTGTTTAGCAGTAGTCTTTGTTTCTTTTTCTGTCTCTGTTTAAAGCAGTATCCCTTTTCACCTAGAACTTCTCCCTGTTTTAATGCTGATGAGACAGCATTGCCAATACTAGCACAATCAAGCAGTTCTAGATATCCTCCTTGTCTCATTTTGCCAAGCCAGCTGACCAAGAGGTGAATCCTTCAAGAATGCGTGGAGGGAGCTCAGTGGATTTGCCATGATGTCTTCAGGAAAGGAGGTGCTTCAACTGTTTGAGGCTACTTGTGATAGCAAAAATTCTGACTGCATTTGAGTGGCTTATATGCCAAACCACAAGGGGCAAAGATGAGGGAACCAGTCTTGGAGCATAGAATATAAAGGGAGAACTGTCAACAAGCAATGGAAGGCATCCAGGGAGGCATGCCACCATCATTTGAGCAGTCCTGCCATAGACCAAAGCACAAGAGAGTACAGAGCATAGCATTAAAGGGAGACTAGGATGCAAAGGTTTAGTCTAGTTCTTAGAATGACTGACATGTGTCAGAACAAAGGGCTCACATCAAAGAAACACAGGGGGAGTCTCAACAAAAACTTGATAGGTAAAACAGCAAGGTTAGAATTAAGTTAAAATTAAATCCTTATGGAAGAACCAGGTGTGGGACAATATGCACACAAAGCCAGAAACAAGGCTATCAAATAGATAAAACTCTGATTTGCTGTACCTGCCCTCACAGGGCTAAAATTTATCCCAGCCAGAGAAGGAGGCAAAGCTGCCTCTGTATCTGACATATTAAGGAACTAGAATAATATAGTGTTGGAGCCTCACAGTTCATATTTATTAGGTGATTACTATTTTCTCAGGCTAGTTCTAAGAAGCCCACATATATTAACTCATTTGGCCCTAATGACTATAAGGTCGGTTCAGTACTATTATCCTCCCCATTAATAGCTGGGCAAACTTGGGCTCAGTATGCAGTTTGGTTTTGGAGCCACATTCTTCACCACTATGCTGTGGTGTTTATACAGGAAAGTCATCAAGTTACCAAAATACATGCTCCAGTGATCCAACAGAAACAAAAATCTGGGCATGGGCTTTCACTCGAATATGGAAGCATATCTGGGGAAAAACTCCTTCCTCAAACATCTCACAGTCAGTATGCTTACAGTGAACTGGGGAACGTGATAAGGAAGCTTCCATCAGGAAACCAAGCTGGCAGGTGTTGCAGTCTGGTCTTTCTAGAATATTTCAAAATCCACTCTCTCCAGTTCATTCATACTGACTAGGGAGGGCATGGTGGGGATACTATTCCATGAATGCTGCCATATTCTGTTAGGGACCTTTGACACCGTTAGGGACCCTGTCCCATCCCCCTGTGTGGCTCTAACGTGTATCTTGTCAAAACTGCACCATACTCTGTGTCCTGAGTTCTCTCTGCATCTTTGGGTCTGACTTACAGAGATGTCTGTAGCTGTTAAAATACAGTGTTCAGTGACTGATCAACACACATTGTGAGCCAGGGAAGCTGGCTGAAACACCTTAAGTTACTCACTTGAAGTGTAAATATATATTTAACTTTAGAGGTTTTTAATCTTCCTGCAGTAGGAGGGCCTTTGTCTTGTGTTTTGGTTAACACTTTCACATGTCATATGGATATTATGCTCCTCTGGAATTTCTATAATGCTAACCCTCTGGAAGCATTTAGCAGCTAATTATTTGCTACATGGCAGTACCTTTTCCACTGTTGTCTTGTACTGTCCCTGAACTCATTAATTGCTATTTAACTTTTCATGGGCTTGTATTGTCTTCCCAAATGGATGAAAAATTCCCTAGGATAGGAATTTTACCTCGCTGATTTTTCCAGGGCTCCTGGGGCAGTGCCCTCCATGTACTGATCAGCATTTTTTTAAAATCTAGAACATTTTGGTTCTTGAATACTAGTCAGAAAGAAAAGATGGAACGAGAGAGAGAGAGAAAAATGAAAGAGAGACAGAGAGAGAATCCATCTGTATTTTTCAAGCAGGTGAGTTACTCACAACTTGTGCTAATTTTACCCTCTGTCTTACCTTCCTTCCTTACAGAGGCTGGGCCCTCTGTGCACCTTGAGCAGCTAATCTGTATGAACTAATAAGCTCTCTTGGGAATTTAGGGTTGCTGTTCTGAACCAAAGCCCCTGGATCACACAACGTTTTCAGAGCTCCTAATTGATTTTAAAGGTGAGAAAATATTATTAGTTGGAAAAACAAACCTATTCTTTTATCAGGGTTGTTAGGCCAACCACTGAATATTTTAGTAGGAGACAGAGGAATGAGGTTTGAAATCTCTGCATGAGCTTTGGACTGAAGCTGTCTTTTAGGAATAACATGAAGGAAAGGGAAAAAACTGATTTCCCTCTGCATGGATGTTATGAAATACATAGAAAGTGATTCATAGTAAGTTATGTCAAAAAGACATTGTCCCGACCCGCGGGACAGCAACTGGGGTCGAGTACCTAGAAGGAGAAATGAGAGGGGCAGGAGACACAAGGATGGCAGCAAGACAAGTGCTGATCAAGCTGCAACTTTATTTTTTGAACTGCTCACTATATATCATTGAGGCATGGGAAAGAGGAAGGGCTTGTCTTCGCTACTGCAGTGCTGACGTAATCAAGAAAAACCCGCGGGGCCCTATTACGGGAAGGGGCCCTGTTACGGGAAGCTACAAGATTAGGGAAGGGGGGTAGGGCGGTTACAGGCGCATGGCTTCTACAAGATTAGGGAGGGGGGCAGGGCGGTTACAGGCGCATGGCTTATAGTACATTTTATCTGACACGCCAGGTTTTTCTATTACCAAGAGGTAAGGCCACCTACTGCATGGTCCCTGACATATCCCCCTTCTTTATCAATTTAAGAAGGATAGCTGTGGTTTAGGCCAAGTTTGACGAACGAGCAGTGCCTGTCTTAGGAATCGACCCGAAACCCTAACACCTCTTACCCGTCGCTGGATATCCTTGCCAGTCCCCAAGGACTCCTGTCTTAGGCGGGTGTGGGTACGGGAAGGTGCCCGTCATTGGCTTACTGCTCATTTTATTGATAGGCCTGGGGCCCTTCCTGGGCTCCCGACTGGACAGCAATGAACGGGGGAAGGTTAGCTGTTGAAAGGACCGTGACCTTATTGGCTATACTTTATTGGCCGGAGAGGGGATGATAAGTTTCCATGGGATCTTGCATGGCTAGACTCTGGTAATGTATTTGAATTGGCCTGGCTGCCAAATTGTCTACTTGTTGTTTGATGAAGGCCACGAGTCTATTGAAGAGACAAGGACCTACAGATAGTATAATAAGTATTCCAGCAAAGGGGCCTAGAAGTGGCAACAAATAGGGAAGCAGTCCATTCCATCCAGTCCAGAAGGGGTTTTCAGCCAGGGCACGTCGACGACGTTCCAGGTCTTTTTGAAGTGTTTTGATTTTATCACGAACAATGCCGGACTTGTTGGCGTAGAAGCAGCATGTTTCCTGTAAAGCCAAACAAATACCTCCCTGTTCGGCAGTAAGCAAGTCTAAGCCTCTACGGTTTTGGAGAACGACTTCCGCTAGGGAGTCAATTTGATCCTGAAGGTCCTGAATGGTGGTGGATAGGGTTTGTACATCATTAATAAGCTGTTGGGACAATTGTCTATATTTGTGGACCGCAATTCCTAGTCCTGTTGAACCTGTAACCATCGCTGAGGAGATTCCCAATGTAGCTATTAAAGGAATAAATTGAACAGCTCGTTTCGGTCGCCCCGCAATATAATCAAAGGAGGGGATGGGAACAGGGGTATCTCCCGAAATGATTTCAATATTGGGGAAAAGCGTAGCATGTGCGCAATTACCGCTCCAATTTGCTGGTAGGACAGTATAGGCTAAATTATCCTTGCATACAAATACGGTGGAATTGGGGGCGTAAAGAGGGAAATCTATTGTTTCATTATCTGTACAAAAGGGAGCGAGGCCTACATCAATATCAAAGGAATTATTAAGGGGAGGTTTATAAAGGCAAGTGATGTTTTCAGCTGGGTAAGGAAGAACAGGAAAGGGATGTGTAGGCTGAGCGTTAGAGGAATCATTAAACATAGAGGTACTATTAAGCGGTAAAAATACGGCAAGAGGAAGGGGGGGTCCCTGGCGCAGACAGAGCCAACAGCTGTTTGCAAGGGAGGGGTTAGAGATATTAAGTAATTTATGGGACTCGGTGAGGATATCGGCGGTGTTGGCATCTAAGCCTTCCATTCCTCGAGATCGGATGTTAGCCAGAGGGTGGTATTGGAGAGAAGGATGAATGCGGTTTCGAGCATCTTTTGTGTTTTTAACCTGGTAAGTGTGTCCTGAGGGCCACCACCATCAGACACTCCCACAGGGGCTGCAGGGTACCAGCAGGCCACTTGTCCCTTAGGGGGGCAGGGAGGAGAGCTGAGGCGTGAAGACGATAAGTCTCCTCCAAATATTCCCCCATGATCTCCTGTTATAGTGGCAAACAATAAATGTTTACTCCCCTCATTACAGGTTTGATACTGAGTATAACAGGAGGAGTGCACAGAGTAGTGGATAGTACTATTGCATTCTGATGGGCATTGATCCTCAGGGCGGGAAGAGTCTAGTTTAGGTTTGAGAGTACACTGCCATTTGGAATCTGTGGCAGCCCGATATGCAGTTTTATCTCCACAGTCATGTGTAAAATGAGGCTTACGATTGAGGACTCGGGATCCATAGGAGGTTGATGTTTGTGGGAGTAATACTGTTATGCCCCCCGAGCAGGTACAAGGGTTATGCTGTTGAAGGAGTTTTTGAATGGCCTGAGGGTTGTCAAACCCTGCAAAGACTGGTGGAGCCCAATGGATGGTGTAGATTGCCATTATCAGGAGAGCAAGGAAGAGGGACATTTTGTTAGGGCCCTTCAGAGGGGTTAATCAGTGAGCCCTCAGGAAATGTGGTAGGGGAAGAGCGAATAGAGAGAAGATAAGATACACAAATAGCAACAATGGCAACAATACCGACAATAACAAGGAGTCCTGTAATGAGTCCCAGTAGAGTCCAGCCGGGTCTTTTTATTCCTGTAAACACAAGGGGAAAATATCCTCAGGGCCAGATGTAGGCTCTGGTGTAGGGTTAATATTAGAAGAGTTTGACGAATTAACTTGTTTAACTAATCTTTCAGGCAGCCATCTGGGTGCCGATTGCTTTTGATCCAGGATGCAGGCTGAGCCGCGGCCCCAGATAAGTACTGGATCTGGGCCATGCCAGCTGTTGGTGAGGGGGTCTCGCCACATCACCATAGGTGGAGCCGTATTAGGGGAAGGGTGCCAGTGACGGTCAGCAGCGGAATGACCATTATTATCCAAAGTTAAAAAATTTGTCACAAAAAGCGCATGATTTAAGCGATCGCGGGGAGAGGTAAAAGAGAAGGAAGTGGCTTTAAGCCGAGTGAGCCAAGTTTTTAATGTTTGGTGGGCTCTCTCAACTATTCCTTGTCCCTGTGGGTTATAGGGAATGCCTGTAGCATGGCTAACATGGAGCGCTTCACAGAATTGTTTAAACTTAGTGCTGACATAAGCAGGACCATTGTCTGTTTTAATTTTAGCAGGTTTTCCCAGGACAGAAAGGGCAGTGACAAAGTGTGAGATGACATCCCTAGCAGCTTCTCCTGAATGGGGGGAAGCAAAGATAAAACCACTATACGTGTCTATAGACACATGGAGATACTTTAATTTGCCAAATTCTGGGAAATGCGTGACATCCATTTGCCACAACTGATTAGGGAGAAGACCACGCGGATTGACTCCTAAATGCGGTACAGGGAGGCTTGTGATGCATGTGGGACATTGTTTTACTATTTCACGAGCCTGATCTCGTGAAATCTTACAAAGTAAACGGAGGGATTGAGCATTTAGGTGATGTAACTTATGTAATTTTTGAGCTTCTTGTACTGATCCCATAATTATGGGGAAGGCAAGCCTCGTAGCTGCATCTGCCTGGGCGTTACCTTCTGATAGTGGCCCTGGTAGGTTTGTGTGTGCCCTGATATGTCCCAAGTAGAAAGGCTGTTGTCTCTTGTGAATTAACTTTTGAATTTGTGCAAATAAGGGCGTAGCGTTAGAAGTTGTCTTAAGAAAAGGGGAAGTTTCGAGTAACGGGATAGATTGAGCCACATATGCACTATCAGTAAAGATATTTACAGGCTGATCGAAAAATTGTGTAAAGACTTGAAGTACGGCATACAGTTCAACCAACTGAGTTGACTGATAAGATGTTTTAAATACATGAGAACGGTTATTTGCCACGAAGGCGGCCATCCCATTGGAAGATCCATCTGTAAACACCGTGACAGCCTTTGGAATGGGGTTACTTTTTGTAATTTTTGGGAAAATGAAGGAATAGGACTGGGCAAACTGTAGTACCGGGTCATCAGGGAGGTGATTGTCAAGAATCCCCATAAAGCCTGACATGGCTATTCCCCAGTCGTCAGATGTTTGAAGAAGGAACTGGGTCTGTTCTTGAGTATATGGCACTATTATTATATCGGGATCCTTTCCAAAATACTGGCGGGAAAGGGAGCGAGCCTTAATGATTAATGAAGTGGTTTGGGAAGAGTATACGGAAATTACCTTAGACGAGGAGGTGGGGAGATGGACCCAGAAAAGAGGTTGACCCTTTTTACCAGGTGTGAGGGCCTTTTGCCAAAACACTCCAGTGGGCGTGTGTGGCGTGGCTAAGACAATAAAAGTTAAAGGGAGGGTATACGAAATTTGAGAGACAAATTGTTGGCTGATGGCTTGTGTTACTTGGTTTAACGCCTCTCTCGCAGCCGGGGTGAGTTCACGGGGGGAAGAGGGATCTGAGTTTCCTCGAAGGATGTCGTAAAGGGGCAAGAGAGTGTCGTTAGGGACCTTTATATAGGGCCTGAGCCACTGAATATCTCCTAAAAGTTTTTGAAAGTCGTTAAGGGTATGGAGGCAGTCTAAGCGAAACTGGATGCGAGGCACGAAAACCTCGTTTTGTTGTAATTTTAAGCCTAAATAGGTAAAGGGGTCTTGTAACTGAACCTTATCAGGGGCAATTTGTAAACCAAGGGCGAGAAGGGTTTTAGTAAGGTCCGTGAAGCAACGAAGTAGGTTTGATTTATTTTGGGCTGCCAATAGAATATCATCCATATAATGTAAAATATAAAGATGTGGCCAGCGTAAACGAATTGGGTCTACTGCTTGTGCCACAAATTTTTGACAAAGGGTGGGGCTATTGGCCATTCCTTGGGGTAAGACCTTCCATTGAAATCTTTGCATTGGTCCCTGGAAGTTAACACGGGGAAGGCTAAAGGCGAAGAAAGGACGGTCATCAGGGTGTAAAGGAATAGTAAAAAAGCAATCCTTAAGATCTATAATTATTTTAAAATAACCATTTGGAATGGCTACAGGGGTGGGGATGCCAGGTTGGAGGGCACCCATGGGTGCCATGACCTTATTAACGGCACGCAAGTCCTGTAAAAGGCGCCATTTGCCAGATTTTTTCTTTATGACAAAAATGGGTGTATTCCAGGGAGAATTAGAAGGCTCTAAGTGTCCAGCCTCGAGCTGCTCCTGTACAAGCGCTGTAGCGGCATTTAGTTTTTCTTGAGTAAGCGGCCACTGGTCCACCCAAACAGGAGTTTGAGTATTCCATGTGATTTTATCTGCATGGGGTACAGGAAGGCCAGTGGCCGTTGCTAAAAATCCGAATATCCGAGCCCGTGTTTATCTGTTTTAGAGGGAGTTGTAATGGGTTGAGTTATGCCCTGTCTTGTTTTTCCAAGTCCCGTGCCAGGCACATAATCCATGCGCAGCATTTGTTGTGTGACCACGTTACTAGGGCTGCACAGGATAACTTCCATTTGGGAGAGAATGTCACGTCCCCACAGATTAACAGGAAGGCCTGGTAATACAAAAGGAGTTACAGTGCCCTGATTGCCTTCACTATCCTTCCAGTGTAATACCTTTGAGCTGAATTGGGGGTTATTAGATTGGCCTATACCTTGTAAGTCAGTAAAAGATGCGGTCAGCGGCCAGTGGGTGGGCCAATGATCTTGAGATATGACCGTGGCATCCGCCCCCGTATCTAGAATGCCCTTAAAATCCTTTCCTTCAATAGTAAGGGTTAGTGTAGGTCTATTTTTTGTGATTGGCTGGACCCAATAGGCATCCGAGGAGCCCAAAGGGGTAATGCCTCGGGGCCTGGAGGAAATTGAGGATGTATTTTTAGTAATTAAAGGCATAAGAATTAGTTGTGCTAGGCGGGTGCCCTGTGGAACGGCAGCCACTCCGTTAATAGCGGCTGCTAGAATCTTTATTTGTCCGGTAAAATCACCGTCAATAATGCCAGGAAAAACTTGAATGCCCTTAAGGGTGGCTGATGCTCTACCAAGAATAAGAGCACAGGTACCCGAAGGCAGAGGGCCCCACACCCCTGTAGGGATAATTTGTGGGCCCTGGGTGGAATCTAATATTGTATCGGAGGTGGCACAGAGGTCCAGTCCTGCGCTACCTGGGGTTGCTCGTTGGAGGGAAGTAATTGTTGAGGCATTTGAGGAACTTGTTGTTGGGCTTGGGCCTGAGGAGGGACAAACCGTATCGCCCCAGGGTTTGTCCTTGGATAATTTGGGGCCAGGGGCTGGCCCCTCTGGGAGTTTCCCGGCAGCCTAGGAGGGAGGGGCTGGCCTGAAGAATTAGTCTTTGACCTACATTCATTTGCCCAGTGATAACCCCTATGGCATCGAGGGCACAGGGTGGAAGGAAGTGGCCTACCTGGAGGGGATGGGGTTATATTTTGTGCCATAGGCCTGGTTGATGAGGCAGTGGGACAATCACGGGCAAAATGTCCAGGCTGTTTACAAGCATAGCAAGTGGAGGTTTTTGCGGAGGGGTTGTGAGCCGATTTAAATGCAGCTCCGATAGCCAGACCCATAGCGTGGGCTGATCCCACGCCAGCGCAGAGCCTCACGAATTCTGAAAGGTCATTTTTATGTTTATGAGGCCGAAGAACGTCCTTACAAACTGGATTGGCGTTTTCAAAGGCAAGGTGTGTAACGAACGCGCTTCCACTCTCTCCCGGGCCGACGAGTCTCTCAGCTGCCATATTAAGGCGCGAAACGAAATCACTATAAGGCTCGTCGGGCCCTTGTTGAACTTTAGCTAAAGAGGCGGTGACCGCTCCTCTCTGAGGGAGTTTTCTCCATGCCCCCATGCCGGCAGTGCTAATTTGTGTTAGTAACCCAGTAGGGAATTGGGCTTGTAAATTATTGGAGTTATACGGGGGATCTCCCAAAAGTTTTTTGAGGGTCCAATGTTTTGATGAGACTTTAGTAAGGTTTTGTTGAGCTAATTCTTTACAAATTTGAACATAATCAGCCCTCCACAGGACGTAATCACCCCCGCTGAGAGTGGCTCGGGCAAGAAAATCCCAATCATTAGGCGTGAACCAGCGGGTTTTTTGGTTTTCTAATAAGGCCTGAGTGTACGGGGCGGTGGGGCCGTATTGGGTGCAAGCTGTTTTAAGTTTTTCAATAAATTTGAGACTAAGCCTTTTGTAAGATGACGGTTGTCCATCTCCCGGTCCCTGATGGGGGGCCTGATCCTCTCCCTCTGACCCCGGATCCTCACTGTCTTCCTCATGTTGGTGGGGTGAATTATCCTCATCCTCATCTTCCCCATCAGTGGTAGGGTCGGACTGGCCTTGGGCTTGTCTCCTGGTTACAGGGAAAGCCAGAAGGGGTTGGGTTTTGGGCTTGGTGTTATTTTGCTTAGATCGTGGAAGGGGTCGTTCCAAGGCGAGATGGCGGAGCTCATCATCGAGGGTTCTTAGTTCTTTAAGGAGCTGGATGTGCTCCCGCCTGGCTTGAAGTGACTGCCGCAGAGCCGACAAGTCAGGTATAGGTGGGTTAAGATCGTGGAAGGAGGGGGCGCAAATGGTAAGGGGTAGGTGAGGATTATATGGCGGGGGTTTAGGGGGATCTGGGGCACTATGGGCAGTCTCCTCTCTCTCTTCAAAGGCTGACCGGTCTCGAATAACAGGATATAATTGGCCCGTCTTGTTGGAGAGGGAAGGGGTGGGCTCCTCGATCACATCTGGGGGGTCATCTGGGGTGCCATTGTCAGAAACAGGGGGCATATCTAGAATGACAGAAGGGCATCTAGAGGGGGGTTGGGAGCATCGCCGTAGCGTCTCCTCGCCTTCCCTCACCAGGGCGTCGACAGCTTTATCTGTATGCCGGGTTTTTATAATATCATTAATTAGATTCCAATATGAAAAGATGGTAATAGGCACCTTGGCAGGGCCAAAAGTCTCATGGAAATCTTTTAGACAACTTCCAACTCTATTCCACTTAACCTCGTCGATTGTGCCTTCCTTGGGAAACCAGGGACACAGTCTTTTTATATGATCAAAAAACACTTTTAAATCTTTCTTTTTAACCCGAACTCCTCGTGTCTTGAGAGTATCTTTGAGGCTTTTAATGAACATTTCCCGTGACGATAATGCCTGCCCCATGGCTGTCACTTACCTTGCGCCGTCTTCGCTCCTCAGCGTCGACCGATGCTGATGATCTCGGGTGGGCAGTTCCGAGCTGGTCGCACAATCACTTGGATCCAAGTTTTCCTCCTGGAAGGCGGCGTTTCTCCAATCTTACAGGCACTTCGAGCCCCAAGGGCCACACTCGAGCCCCACGTTGGGCGCCAGATGTCCCGACCCGCGGGACAGCAACTGGGGTCGAGTACCTAGAAGGAGAAATGAGAGGGGCAGGAGACACAAGGATGGCAGCAAGACAAGTGCTGATCAAGCTGCAACTTTATTTTTTGAACTGCTCACTATATATCATTGAGGCATGGGAAAGAGGAAGGGCTTGTCTTCGCTACTGCAGTGCTGACGTAATCAAGAAAAACCCGCGGGGCCCTATTACGGGAAGGGGCCCTGTTACGGGAAGCTACAAGATTAGGGAAGGGGGGTAGGGCGGTTACAGGCGCATGGCTTCTACAAGATTAGGGAGGGGGGCAGGGCGGTTACAGGCGCATGGCTTATAGTACATTTTATCTGACACGCCAGGTTTTTCTATTACCAAGAGGTAAGGCCACCTACTGCATGGTCCCTGACAAGACATTCCAGAATAATCTAGGGGAAAGGCAGAAGGTTATCCAGGTGTCCCTGTTGGCGCAAGAGTCGAGGGCATGTGTGAGGAGAGTGAGGAAAATTGTTCTTGCTGTTTATATTAACAATAACTAATGGTTATAAATCACAAATACAGAGTTCCCAGAGCTTTTTAAAAAAATTACTTAATGAATACAAACTTCAGATAAATACTAAGTATTTTTGGCTTTGTGGACCAGAATAGCCTTTGCCTCACCTACTGGGCTACTGTACCATACAGGCAGCCATAGACAATATATAAATGATGGACGTGCTGTGTTCCATTAAACTTTATTTGCAAAACAGGCAGAGGATCAGATTTGGCACATAATTTGACAGCCCTTATTCTAGAGGTCAATTATATGTCTTATTCTTTTCTAAATTATTGTTTTTCCCATTACTATGGATTTCCATGTAAGATAGTAATTACCTTGTGGATTATCCATATCAAATAGTGAGTTCCATTTTTTTGCTTTTTCTTCCTTTCTCAAATAATTCACAACTGGGTAGACTAAAATGAAATCTGGTAAGTGGCATAATAGATCCAATTGTTTCATAGACATGAGTCTTCTCAAATTCAACAAGTGGTTGTCAGACATCCATTTCCTTGACCTCATGGTGGTGATGATGTTGTATAGAATATTTGTTCCTGTTTCATTTGGTACCCACTGGCCACTCACTATTAAGTTTATTCTAGTCCCACTAGGACTTGTTTTCTTTTTTTTTTTTTTTTTATTTTTGACAGGCAGAGTGGACAGTGAGAGAGAGACAGAGAGAAAGGTCTTCCTTTTGCCGTTGGTTCACCCTCTAATGGCCGCCGCGGTAGCGCGCTGCGGCCGGCGCACCGCGCTGTTCCGATGGCAGGAGCCAGGTGCTTCTCCTGGTCTCCCATGGGGTGCAGAGCCCAAACACTTGGGCCATCCTCCACTGCACTCCCTGGCCACAGCAGAGAGCTGGCCTGGAAGAGGGGCAACCGGGACAGGATCGGTGCCCCGACCGGGACTAGAACCCGGTGTGCCAGTGCCGCAAGGCGGAGGATTAGCCTGTTGAGCCACGGCGCCGGCCAGGACTTGTTTTCTAATTTCAGTTTGGTTCCTACCCATGGAGTGTCAGATAAAAAACACAGATCCTCCTCAACTCTTCAACTTCCCAACAGTTTATGTCCCAATAAACCCATCATAGGTTGAAAATGCACCTAATCAATCGAACCTATGAACACTCAAGCTTAGCAACATAGCACATTCTGGAGTATTAGTTGTTTGCACTCATGATCCCAGGGGTGGCTTGCTGCTGTGGCTCACTGTCACTGTCCAGCATCACCAGAGAGTATCCTATTGCAGATCCCTAGCCAAAGAAAAGATCAAAATTCAAACTAAGATTTCTACTGAAGGCATATCGATTGCATAACATCTTAGAGTCAAAAATGATAACTCAACAATCATAAATTAAGGACCACTGCTGCAAGAAAAGAGTTGGCCCTCAACCTGGTTAGGCACCTTTTTATTTGTTCCCAGGTACTAGAACAAAAGTAAGGTCTCTGGAAGTGTCAGATTAATTCAAAAGATTTGGAGCCAGGAGCATTGAACATAAGGTTGATGGTAGAAGAATTAATACTAATAATTGACCTTTACAAAGCACTTTACAATTTAAAAAATGCTTTTCTCTGTTCCTCCTGATGACCATCCCAGCGCACCTCTTCCCTCCCTGGGGATTTGCCCTAATGGTGTTTTAGAGCCTGAGATTGCTGATACAATCTGATCTGAGGAGGCACTAGGACCTGAGCACATTACTTATTCATGAACTTACTGATGGAGGTGGAAACCCAAGCATGACATCAGGAGATCCAAAAGGTGATGCCTCCACATCTGCTATCTCTTTAAATATGGGTCCTTACACACCAAGGAGCAGAAAACATACATCATTTAAAAGTGCACATGTCACTTACATGCTTGGAAACATGTCACAGTGAGTGGTGAAACATTATTAATTCCTTTTGCCTTCGAAGAATAATTCATGCACTTACAAGTATAATCTGCATCACAATGAAATAGTTGGATGTAAGCGTAGGTGTAATTAATGCCAGAAAATCTCTGAAACAAGGGAAGCAAGGAAATTAGCAGTTAAGTCAGCTTCAGAAATAATCAGTGTGCCAAGAAATTTAGGGACGTGCTACCACCTTGTGTAGTCTTGGTAATGACGAGGGCCAGTGAAGGGGAGAAATGTGAACACTGCCTCTGATGGCTTGGGATCTGTGGATGAGGCAGGAGCTACTCGTGCTGGTTTGGCGTAGTATTCCTCATTTTGGTGCTGGTTTGGCGTAGTATTCCTCATTTTGGAGCCCTACATTCAGTTCAATGTAACAACTATTTATTGAGTCCTTATTGTAGAGGAGACTCAGCTCTGGACACAGGATGACAAACCTGTCAGGGTGTGCGTGTTTTTGGTGCCCTGCCCAGTCTCCCTTATATGGTTGCGGTGAGTATTGGCTGCTGTCAGCTCACAGCTGCCCTCTTCTTGAGAGGATTTTCCTTAGCCAAACAGGAGCTGCCTGACCATGGAGAATATGTCGCTGTCTTACCCCAAGGAATGAGCCAGTAGTTGGGGAGCGACTCACACAGAGGGTTCAGTTGAGGGGAGGGTGTAAAGGGCTGGACCCCCTCTCAGGTGGAGCCAGTTCCCTGATGCAATTTGAGCTTCCCATGAGGTCACCCTGAACCTTGATGTCCCTCAGCTCCTCTCCTTGCCCTATTTTGTTTCCCTCCCTCCCTTCTTCCCCAGCTCTCCCTTTCAATTAAATCAGACACCCAAATCCCCTTGCCAGATTTTGCTTCAAATCCAAGACACAGTGCTAGCACTTAATGCATCAGTTGCAAGGGGCAAGGCATTGGCTCAGCAATTGACTGCGTCTTATCTCACTGAGTCCTTACAATCACTGTCTCACTGTTGGAATTGAGGCTCAGAGAGGTTAAGTAGTCCAAGTCCGTCAGTTAGTGAGGGACATTCTGTCAGACCCTAGAGGTCTCATTTTATCCTGCTGCCTAAATTGAGTAAGACACCTGACCGAACGTGCTCCCTACCCACCGGAGCTTACAGTGGGATGGGTGCAGAAATCAAATGGAAAGCTCTTATCAGAAAGATGCAGGGAAGGTTATGGGGACTTGGAGGAAGGAGAGTTTACATCCAGTTGATAAACATGCTTGTGTCTAGAGATTTTATCACATGCTTACATGGAGACTGTTTTATCGTCTCTGTTTTTTTTTTTTTTTTTTTTTCCAGCTGGTGTCTGGTCCAGTGTATTTTGCACTTGGTACTTTCTGAGTAAAGTGGATGAGATCAGGGATGTATAAGCACACATAGAAATATTATATGAGCACCTACATTCGCCTGGCTTCGTTAGGACATTTATGAGCATGATACCAAGGGAGGCATGGGATATTTTCCCTCCTGATTGCAAAGATGAGGGGAACAAGGTCTCAGACTTCTTGAGTAATCAGAAAGAAAACAGACTTTTCTTTAATGCTTCTTTCTCTGTAACTGACCACCTGGAAGTCATAAAACACCTTTGGCAGTCTTAGCCTCACTTTTTGGGCCACTGATCTAAGAGAGTAATAGCACAGATGTAGAGAATGATGGCATTTGGAACATATGTTTAAGCTAGAGGTGACAGACTTTCAAGGACTTGTACATGGGATTGGATGTGGCCTGCATTAAACTCCCTTTCCACTATTTTCCAACCCCTAGCAACTGGCCTTCATAGAAAATAGATTGTGATACACATTAATCTGCAATAAATAGCTTGTTCCCCAACTAAGAGATGAGCTGGAAAGGTATTGTGGACTCTCTAATGTTTCCCACACAGAACATTGTTTTTTTAATTTTTTATATTAATTTTTTATTATTATTTAATAAATGTGAATTTACAAAGTGCAACTTTTGTATTGTTGTGACTTCCCCCCCCCAACCTCTCTCCCTCCTGCAGCCCTCCCTTCTCCCACTCCCTCTCCCATCCCGCCCTTCATCGAGTTTCATTTTCATATATATATACATATATATATACAGGAGATCAACTTAGTATATACTAAGCAAGGATTTCAACAGGCTGCCCTCACACAATCACACAAGGTATAGGGTATTGTTTGACTAGTAGTGTTGTTTTTAAGTTTCATAGTAAAACATATTAAGGACAGAGATCCTACACGGGGAGCCTATACCCAGTGACTCCCGTTGTTGATTTAACAATTGGCGCTCTTATGGCGTCAGCAATCACCCGAGGCTCTAGCTTCCGCTGGGGTCTTGTTCACCAGGATCTTTCATTTAGGTTGTTTTTGCCACTGTGTTGTGGCTTTCCATGCCTGTGAGACTCTCATGGGCCTTTAGCCAGATCCGAATGCCCCAAGGGTTGATTCTGAGGCCGGAGTGCTGTTTTGGGCGTTTGCCATTCTATGAGTCTGCTGCCCACACAGTGCATTGTTCTGGATGATATTTACAGAATAGAATTTTTGCTTTGGGAAACAGTGCAGAATCAAACTCAAATATTTCTTAACCCAGCTTTGTTGCTTAGCTTTTCCACTGGTAATTTATGGTTTATTTGACTTTTTCTCACGTTGGGAAAAAAGATATGAGAGAGATATGCACATACGCATTTAATCCTAACACCCTTAGAATGACTTGCATGTTTTCCAAAAAATCTAGTAGAGCCAGATTTTAAAGATCAGAAAATAGTACTTATAATGGTGTGATTTGGTCTTTGCATGAAAGGTACATAATTTCCTCAGTGTTTTCTACAAAATGAGCCTAACCGTCTTGCTAACACCCACTTTCCAGGGTCATCTTAAGAAAATAGGAACTGGCACTGTGGCATAGTAGGGTAAGCCAGTCCTACAGTGCCAGCTTTCCATATGGGCACCAGTTCGTGTCCTGGCAGCTCCACTTCTGAACCAGCTCCCTGCTCATGGCCTGGGAAAGCAGTGGGAGATGACCCAAGTGCTTGGGTCATCCGTGTGGGAAGCCTGGAAGATGCTGCTGGTTCCCAGCTTTGGCCTGGGCCAGTGCTGGACCTTGCAGCCATTTGAGGAATTGATTAGCAGATGGAAAATCTCTCTGTAACTGTGCCTTTGAAACCAGAATTTTCACTAAGCCAGATCCTGGCTAAGTCAATCAATGTTACCTTGATTTGTGTGGCATTTTCTGCTTTCTCTAATGTCTCTAAAAGACATTCCTCTAGAATCGCCTTGCTCTGACTTTATTAAATGCTCTTCACATTTGTTTCAAGGATGGAGGATTGTGCTAATGTCTGAGCAAATGTCTCCTTTGAACTGTGGTTGGGTACCAGGAAGTTAAACACAAAGAGAAGGAGGCACAAGGTTGCTAATCTCATTGTAGATCTGCTTTGTGGAAGAAGTAGTCCAGCTTTAAAACAAAAATGTCTGCAGGGCGTCTGTTCTCCCATGGCCATGAGGGGCCTTGATTCATTTTCCCAAATTACAAAAGCCTGCGAGGAATCTACATGCAGACTCTACCGCTGGAATTTTCCTCCCCTATTTTCTAGGTGATAACAACATTTAGAGTTTATTCAAACTTCCTGTGGAGAAGATCATCTCAGCTGCAAGTAGGAGTAGCTATGTAGGGATAAACCTATGTTTTCTAAGGAATCGTCATGGCGGGAGGCAGGGGCAGGACAACTAAAAAGGCTTAATGGGAAATATCTTTCTGAAAATTGCTCCCTGTCATTTATATATGCTCAAGCTTAGTATGAATTAAGTTACAGTGTATCAGAAGTCATAGAACCCTGCAGAGCCTGTCCTCACAGCCAAAGTCAGGACTAGATCTTAGGGCACCTGATTTCTAAGCTGGGGTGTAGTTCCTGTGCCACAACAGCCAGGGAGATTGAGCCTTGTACCTGTTTCACTCCAACCTACCCCTGTCACGAGAGGATGACAGGTACTTAGGAACTCAGGTGTCCTGGCGCTTGGCCATGTTTTTTTTTTTTCATAAATTAATATATGAAATCAAAAGCTCTCTTTTCAGGAAACAGAATATTCAAATGAAGCAGTTTGGGATTCAGTATGGATGGCTCCCTCTGCCCTATTTATAATTGTCCTTTAGAAAGTATGTTTGAATTTAAAAAACCAAGTACTTTGTAGGAAGAGCTGTAGTAAGATTTGGTCAAAAACAGATAGGTACTCCATCTTATAGCCAGCAGAGGGCGATCAAGTTAACACAATCTTTTTGAGCTGTTATGCTTTCAATTAATGTGTGGATATGAATAAATAAAGAACCAAGTTAACCCAAATGTTTTTAAAACAAACCCTTTAATCAATATCCACTAAATGGGGGAAACATGTCTTACTTTATATACTGTAGTCATTCGCCAAGGAGCACTACAGAGTTATAGCATAGCCTGTAACAGTTCATTAATTAAGACCCAGAAATGGAGGCAGCTTGCTACTATATCACTGTCAGGGCCGTGCGGTTGTCAAAGAGCAGACAGGCATGGAGCTTGCCGTGGGTGTTTGTAACATTTGTAGAACTTTCACATGAAAAACACAAAAAGCTGTACTCAGCCAGAGTGAAAGGATTTCATACCACATGTGATGGGGCACAGCTCTTAATTCATCTCTCATACCTCCCCTCTCCTCCCTAGTCAATTTTCAAGGGCTCGGCAATAAACAAATCAGTGGTGGAGGAGTCCACCTCCCTGGCTCACGCCACAGGCAGCATAAATCAGGTGTGCTCTTGATTAGAGCCACAGGCAGGTTTGCAGCATTTGGAGAGAGAATGAATGGCCCCAGGGTCAGGGAGGTTTTCATAGTCTTGAGACAGAGACATGATGAGTGTGGAGAGTGAAGGTACATACAATACCATTCCCGGGTAGTTGTGCGTCTGGGCCATGTTCCCTGAATCCCTGATACATGGCAGCCACTGTGCAAAATGCCAGAGAAACAAGTACAAGTAAGACATTTGGCTTCCTGTAAGGAGTCAAAATGGGTTAAACAAGAATTGCATTAAGAATATTCAGGAGTTTTCCATGTTTATTGAAGTTCCACTGTTACTTGCCATTAGAACAGCTGGCATTTGGTGAGTGTTTATTATGGGCCAGACTTCTGCTGATTAGTTTACATGCAATATTCATTGACCCTTCATGACATTTCTTTTACGCCATTTGGACTCCCGTGATACACAAGAGGGTTAAGTAACTAGCCCGAGATCACAAAAGTGGAGATCAGAGTCTGTAACACATATATACTGAATGTCAATGACTTAAGATGATTCAAACAATGATTTTTTGATGTTGCAAAAGGCATGTACATTCAGTTGAAATAGTATTTTGCGTTTTGAATTATGATCTTTTCCCAGGCAAGTGATATGCAGTAGGGCATTCTTTTAATTCTAGGCAGTGACTAGGAGTAGTCCTGCAATCATGAGGATAAACAACCAATGCTCTACAGTGTACTGTGTTGCTAAGCTATGATGTTAGGTAGGTTAAGTGCATGGGTATTAAATACATTTTCAATACCGTATTTTCAATTTGTGATGAGTTCAATAGGACATAATTTCATAATTAATTGAAGATACACACAGTATACTTATCTGCAATAAGGGCTCCATAATTGTTTTAACATGCTAACTGTAATAGCTATCACTTAAAGAGAATCGCTATGTGGCAACATTTTGCTAAGAGATTTCCATCTTATTTCATCTCCACATACAGTTTAGTAGTAGGCACTGTCATTTTTGTCATCTTAGAGATGAAGACCTGGTTACCTCTTGCTCTTGGTAATATTGTAACAAGTGCAAGACTAACGATTTGAACCTGGGTGTGATGACAGGACTGGAGAGATTAATAGGAAACCAGTGGATTTTTAAGCCTTAGTGGATGTAAGAATCACCTGGGAGCTTCATTGCAGATTGTTTGACCCTACTCTAGTGATTTCACCCTCGTCACCTGGGAAGTAGTAGTTAAAACTACCCATGGTTCTACCCCAAGTCAAATGAACCGGAGTTCGTGGAGGTAGACCTCAGGTTAGTCTCACGTACAACCGAGGTATAGAACCATTTTCAGAAGTTGGAGCTCAGGAACCTGTATTTTTGTTTTTTGTTGTTGTTGTTTGTTTCTTTGTTTTTTTGAAAGTCAGAGATGGTCACTACAGCCACGGCTGGGCCAGGCTGAAGCCAGGAGCTTCATTCCCATCTCCCACGTGAGTGTATGGACCCAACCAAGCACTTGGGCCATTTTCCGCAGCTTTTCTCAGGCCATTAGCAGGGAGCTGGATCGGAAATGGAGCAGCTATATAGAATGCCTGCATTGCAAACAGAGGCTTTCCCTGCTCTGCACAGCACCAACCCCAGGAACTCAAGTTGTTTATAAACACCCCCATGAGAAACATTGCATTAGCTTTGATATTAATTAACCTCAACTATATCTCAACTATTGGGAGAAAGAAAATGGTAGTGGTCAGTGTAGCAAATGAGGAGTCAGCTATGGGATGAATTCTCCACACTTCCAGGACTAGGGCAGGGGACCTGGTGTGTGCAATGCGGGAGTCGGTGCTCTGAGGACAGTGGTAGTGAGGGACCTCTCACCTGCTTCATCAATCCCGTTCACCTTAGAGGCATTCAGAGAAGACTCTGAGAAAGGAGGTAATGCTGGCAGTTTGAAAACGGATTGAGTGAGGGGTGGGGGAAATGGATATGTTGACAAAGTTGTACCCGTAATTACTGTCATGCCATTGTTTGAGGAAAAAGATTTAAAAAATGGCAGAGTTGTGACGTGGATTCTACCTTCTGTTGGAAGTAAAGCCAAAGGACGAATGAGTATGGGGCAGGGTGGCAGGAGGGGGTTGGGGGGGGGAGCAGGCTTCAAAACGTTCATGGAATTTGGAATGAGAAGTTTCAAAACTCGTACATAGAGCAGTCTTCAAACGGGACGTGGAAAATACATACTATGAAAAAGTTATGCATGTTCTGAAGTTTTTTTTTGACCTCCCAGGGTGCGCATTAGTAGGAACCAGGAGTTTGGAACTGAAGGCAAATTCGGAACCCAATATGGAATGCCAATGTCTTAACTAGAGACCTAAATGCCATGTTAAATGCTGACCCCAACACATAATTGTCATAGCACATGGATAGCGCATACTGTTAGTCAAGTGTAGTCCCCAGACACCATGAACTTTAAGTGACTAAAGCTGGGATTTGAAGCCAGATTAGTCTGGCTCCCAAACCTGAGCTTGTTCCACCACATTAGCTGACTTGACTGTGGTGCCCACACCGGTTTGAAGTCATATCATCAAACGAACCATCCAATTGCCGGGGAACCACCTTGTGGCTCCTTCCTTCCACCTGGAAGGAAGAACCGAGGCCATGGAGGATGGTGTTTGAAATGTTCATTAAAGTTGAAATGAAAAGATAAGCTTGCTTCCATGCCAAGTTTTGAAATTCTTGCAGACAAGGTGTCTTTAAGAAGTTATGGAAAATGTGCATTATGAAAAACTATGGATTTTGGAATTTTTGGCACCAAAATAAACTTATCCTTTTATTTCATTTTCCATGAACATCAAATCCCCTCATATGTGGAGCAAATGAGACAGCCTTGGGAGAAAAATTGCGATGAGCTGCATTATTCATTTTGTCTGGAATTCACTTACTAAGCAGTAAGCTCCCGGGTCTATAGTTAAAGAAAATATCAAACTTGAAACTGCTGTGGCACAGGCAGGTAGCTCTTAGCCACCTGAAGTCCTGTTGCACCATTTCATTTAATTATCCAGTAGGACGTGGTTATCCAGGAAGGAGGTTACCTGCGCCTAAAGAAAGTCTTACAGCTGTTCTCTATGTTGTACTAGAGGAGTCTTCTCAGGGCTGGGTACTTGAATTTCTAGGGGAGATGGTTTTACAAAACACAGATTGATTCTTGGTGTCCCTTTTTGGATTTTGTTTTAGAATTTTGGAGATTTTTGATCATCTCAAAATCTGAGGTACTCAGATGATCCCCTTAGGCTGAGACCTACAATTCTAAAAGCTTAAAGTCAAGGACAACCAAAGGAAATGAAAAATGCAGGTAGATATCAGAAAAATATGAGTGTGTGAAAGCCTGAGTGAACTTAGATTTCTGTCAAGAATAAATGATTTCTGTAGCAGGTGGAGAGTAAATGAGTGTATATCTGAGAATAGGTGTATTTTGGATCTTGTGTGAGGCTGAATCATTAAGAATGATTTCTCATTCTTAAATCTGCAATGAGGTTGAGAAAATTTTATTTGCCAACATTTTTCTTAAGGAGAAGACTGTTGAAAGATAAATTGAGGCCCAATAAAATTTTTAGAGTTTATTTTAGCAAACACTGATTCATGAATTGGCCATCAAGTGCTATAGTGATGCTCTGTTGAGAGTGCAAGGGGAAGGCTTTTATAGGGTGAAGGCAGGAGGAATACTATGGAAATATTTGATTGTTCACAGTTAAGCAGTTGTCCTGTTTGGACTATGTTGCTGGTAAGGCCCAGTTATATAGCTCTCAGTTGGATGGCAGCTTCTGATTGGTTAAACTTCAGTTCCCTTTATATTTGTTATGGGTGTTTACAACAGCTTGAATTTTGCTTATGTTTGTAAATCAGGCGGGGCTAACATTACTTTCAAGTCCAGACTGGCTTTGTCTGCTTGGAAATGTCTGAGGCCTACTCCCTATTTTATTATAAAAACATGGTATTTGGAGAGGAACACTCAGCAAAATCATTCAGTAGGCAGAGAGGGGAGGAACATTATTTCAGTAACCAGGAATGTTCTACAAACAGACTTCTAAGGAAGCCAGGCCCTGTGCCCTTGGAAGAGTCCTTGCTTGCTAGGGAATCTCAGTGTTTGGATTTGCAAGATAAACATTGATAAGAGCAATGTAGTGGAAGGTAGAATGCACAGGAAAGTCACTTGAAATTCTACAAGTGATGGAACAAGATAAAAGCAAAGAGAGCTACAGGTGGCAGTGTGACAAAAGGGGGATTTCGGAGAATAAAATCTGCTGTGGACTTTAATTTCTAGTGGAAACTGTATGCAATCTGAAATATCCTTTCTCATGAAGTGCCCTTCAGTATAGGCTATCTAGGAAAAAATAAAAAGAGGGGAGAGAAAGGGGGAAAGTAAGGGAAAAGGGAGGAGGGAAGTCTTTCATTTGTGTCTCAATAATTTACCTCAAACATTCCTATTTAATTCCTATGCTCTGTATTCTTAAGTCAGTTTTTTTTTCAGACCCTTGGAAAAATTAACATTTGGAGTTCCTTGGAAAAGAGTACAGAAGGTAGTGTGTGAGAGGCAATAATTAGGAGTCAACAGCTCAAAGGCAGCCAAGGCAAGAGTTACCTCTCCATATCTAAATCTAAACCTAAAGACCTTGTTGATTAGTATAAGAGATTTTATAAATAATGTTTACCTGTGAAATGAATGATAATCAAAACATGTGAATTGGCTAGAGGTATCATATGGGTATCACTGTCCTTGAATGAATGAGGCATGGAAATCTAGCAAGCCTGAAAGCTAAAGCTTTATACTCGCTTCTAGAAGTGTCCTCAGCTTAGGGTTCTATTTAAGTCCTGTGTCCCACCACTTACCAGAGCATTTGTTACCTGATTCTAATTGGAAGACTGGCTGAAGCTTGCTGACATAATGTCACATTTCTTAAAGGACATAGTGTGTCACCAACTAGCCAAAATATGAAATTTTTGTGTACATGTGCATGAATAAAAATATGTCTATGGTTGTTAGAGATCAGGCAAAGAAATATTTTCATTGTAGCATTCCACCAAGTGACTGTGCTGAGAAAGGAGCCTAGCTGTCACCCGTGTCCCATTACTAAAGGCCATTAACATATACCCCAAAGTTCCTGTCAACTGGGAATGCCAGCATTGGCTTATGTCAGCCATAGGCTTATAGAGACTGGGCTGATTATTATGGGAATATATTATAGGTCTGGGTTTTGCAACTGTATTGACTTAGGACCAAAAGAGAGTAAGCTTGTATGAGCAAGAGAACAGCTAATATCTAGACTATGAGTCAGATACAAAAAAAAAAAAAGTACTTAGGAGGCATTGTGGGCAATCAAGAGAGAAGCAGTATGTCCCTCAAAAAGCCTACAAAACCATAACTCAAGAACAACTTGGCCAACCAATGTAATAAAACTGAAAATCAAAGGAAGGCAAGGTAGGTCCCAATGGTGAGAGACATTGGTGGATATCAAGAAAGGCTTGATCGAGGTGATACTTTGAAGGTGAGCTTTGAGGGATGAGTAGGATTCTCAGCATACAAAGATAGGAAGCAGAGTATCAGGAGAAGGTTGATGATTTCAAGTGTCAGGAATGGTGGTGGGAAATGGGACCAGAAGGGCCATATTTCAAGAATTATAAGGGAGTTTAAATGCTATTAAGGATGTCATATTTTGTTGCTGATCTGTTTAGAAGATTTTTATATCTCTCATCTACCTTTTCGTAGAGTTTTGGGGGGGTTGTTTATAGCTCTGGTGGACTTGTACCAGATACTGTCATTTCTGCTTTTCTTAGAATTCTATTACACTTAAGAATTGGCTGTCTTCTAAGTCTCAAACATGGAGGAAATGGAGGCAGACAGCAACCCCTACATCTTCTCACGGCCTTAACCTATCTGCATGTTGTTTCACCTGTTGCTGTGGAGATGGAAATGCCACTGTACCTATCAAATCCCAATCCCAGTGCTTTTTGTCTGAATCCCAGCCTCTTTCACCTTCTCATGGTCTTTGCTTCTGCAATTTTTGTTTACTCCTGAATCATCATTTTCTCTCTAGTAATTCATTCCATTATACAAATGGACTCTTGGATCATCTGCTTTTTAAAAATATGATCTCTTGTTTTTCTGCATGCACCAATCTGTTCACATAAAATTTGGAGTTGGTGTAGGTGTTGTGGCACAATGGGTTAAGCTGCCACTTGGGAAGCCCACATCCCAGAAGGGAGTGCCTGTAATTGAGTCCCATCTCCACCTCTGAGTTTCCTGATAATGTACCTTCTAGGTGGCAGCAGGTGATGTCTCAAGTAGTTGGGTCCCTGCTATCCATGGGCAAGACCCAAATGGAGTTCCAGGCTCCTGGCGTTTGGCCATCTCTGGCTAGCTGATGTGGGCTTTTTCTTTCTTTCTTTTTTTTTTTTTACAGGAAAAGTGGACAGTGAGAGAGAGAGAGAGACAAAGAAAGGTCTTCCTTTTCCGTTGGCTCACCCCCCAATGGCCACTGTGGCCAGTGCACTGTGCTGATCCGAAGCCAGGAGCCAGGTGCTTCTCCTGGTCTCCTATGCAGGTGCATGGCCCAAGGACTTGGGCCATCCTCCACTGCACTCCCGGGCCATAGCAGAGAGCTGGCCTGGAAGAGGGGCAACCAGGACAGAATCCAGCGCCCCAAGTGGGACTAGAACCCAGGGTGCAGGTGCCGCAGGCGGAGGATTAGCCTATTGAGCTGCAGCGCCAGCCTCGATGTGGGCTTTTTGGAAATGAACTAGTAGAGGGAAGATAGTCTCTTTTTTGCTCTCACTGTCTGTCTCGCTCTTTCTCTGTCTCTCAGATATTCCCAATTCTTAAATAGCATTTTCTTCTTGATCCATCTGATCAGGCTTCCTTTTTCTGTCACTCCCCTAGGGCCACTATTATCAAGGTCACCAACAATCTCTTTTTTTTGAAGACTGTCACCTTATCTAGAGTAACATCGGGTATAGTTAGCTACCACCTTCTTAAACCACTTCTTTTATTTTTAGATTTATTTATTTGAAAGTCAGAGTTACACAGAGAAGGGGAGGTGGGGTCGGGGGGAGGCAGCGGCAGCGGCAGGGAGGGAGAGATCTACCATCTGCTGGTTCACACCCCAATTAGCCACAATGGTCAGAGCTGTGCCAATCCGAAGCCAGTAGCTTCTCCCATGTGGGTACAGGGGCCCAAGGGCTTGGGCCATCCTCTACTGCTTTCCCATGCCATAGCGGAGAGCGAGAGAGGAAGTGGAGCAGCCGGGTCTCGAACTGGTGTCCATATAGGATGCCAGCACTGCAGGCAGTGGCTTTACCCGTTATGCCACAGCACCGGCCCCATCAAACAGCTTTTTAGTGCTAACAGGACCTCATAGCTTTATTCTTTTTCTTACCTGGCCATTTCTCAAATTCCTTTGCTGGAGTTAGCTCCTCTTATCAATCTCTTAGTATCCCTGTGGATATACCCCAGGAACCATCTGCTACATTTTCTTGTTTTTTTTCACCATGGCCCTGACTGCTTCCTGGTTCTTCAAGACTCTTATTTCCAGCAACCAACTTGGCATTGATACTTGGATGTCTAATAGTCATCTCATACGTACCATGGTCGAATGAAGCTCCTGTGTTCTCCCTTCAGACATCACCCACACTATATCTTTCCCCATCCAAGCAAATGTCTCTAAGAGCCAGAGGATTGCTAAAGCCAATAATTTAAAAATAGGAACCTAGCAATTTAATCTGAAGCCTTCTGGGCTGTGCCTCTAAATAAAAATCTCAAAGGCTGCACATCCCACATAGTTTGCATGTAAGCTTTGGACACTGACTATGTGGTTCACCAGGTTCTAACCCTTCCTACATTTCCCTGTCCATGTGTTCTTCCCCCTAACCTTACCCATTGTTCTCTGGGAAGCATATGGACCTTGCTTGTCGTGAACCTGTTCTGTCCTACTTCAGGTTTTAGCACTTTATTTTCCTACCTGTAATTTTTTTTATGATTTATGCATGTTTTCTTCTAGTCATTCCAATCTCAACATAAGTGACATCTCCAAGAGGCCTTCCCTGGCCACCAAATCCATTCCAGTGTTTCTGCTACTCTCTCAACTCTTGTTGTTAATCTCATCCTAATGCTTACTAACATATAAAATTCTTCTTGCTTATTCATCTATTTTTGTACATGACACAGAAGAATGTTCCATGAAAGGAGGCACTTTGTCTTGGTACCGAAAACAATGCTACCAACTAGGAGTTCCTAACATTCCTTGTTGAGGAAATGAACAAAACATTTTAAGTAATATGTCTTGGAGCCTTACTCACTAAAGGAACTCTTTATCAGTGGACCTACAGACAGGCTAATGGAAGCTCAGGTGCAGTGTTGCAGGCACATTTTGTTCACCTTCTCTAAGAACTGATCTGATTGAGTGAAGAGTGCATATTACAGCTGTAGTGTAGCTTCCAAACATTTTGATCAGTGAAAGACGAAGTTTTGAGTGTAACAGCAGCTTGTTTTAAAGCACTTAAGGACTTAGGCTAATTTATGTCTTTCGTGTGATGTAGCTGCCCAAAAAAACCAATATGACACTAGGTTGGGTTAGGCAATGTTATGTCAGAGTTAGGTTGATGTTAGTCCAATACATTCTACGATGGTGATATTCTTGCTACTCCAAATACGACTCTTGGATCTGCAGCATTTGCATCACCTGACGAATTATCAGAAACACAAAATCTTGGGCACTAGCGCAGACCTTCTGAATCCTAATCTGCATCTAAACAATATCTTTAGATGTTAGATAGTTCATTACGGTTTGATAAACACTGTCCTCCGATTCTCTCAGTCCTAGATTTTTGGTGGAGGCAAAGGTGAGTATTATTTTATGAATAACTAGGATGGTCGGAACACCTGAAACCAGATAATAAGTCAAGGTAGTCCTCCCCATGGAGAAAATCAAAATATGTTACAGTCCTAGGTAACAACCATTCAGAATTAAGACCAGGTGTAACACAGGTGTTGGATGCTAGAGAACACTCACACACTGTGCCACTCTTTAATATAGAGATGTTGGGGGTCTGTCCCTGGAATGGTGGTCTGATGATGATGGAGGGGGGGATTAACTTGGAGTTTGTGAAAATAACATTTAGATAAATTTTACATAAATGTCCCAATATTTTAATAAATGATATGGTAAAATGGTCAATATTAAGAATATCTTCATTATGTCCTACCAGTGTTTATTGTATGCTATTGCATACAATATGCTATTGTGTGGTGCCATGTTGGTTGATTTAATGTTTGTCTCCAGTACTAAACTAAGTCCTTGGCATGACTAATGTCTTGTTTCTAACTTTGCTGAAATGGCAAGTGAATAAATGAATGAAAGAAAAATGGATGCATAAAGCATCACAGGAAAGAAAAGTTCTGTTTTGTCTGTGTCATCCCAGAGTGTAAAGCCAGTGTACTATATGGAGATAGCAATGCAGATTTGGGTTCAACCTTAAAGAAGAAACTTTTGAAAATTCAAGTACTGAGAAATGCGTTGAACTTTGCTGGGAGGAGTCAAATTTTCTGAAACTAGAATTATTCAATAACCCATTTGTTGTACAAACCATATAAATAAAACTGTTTACAAACAAAGAAACTCCATAAATACATGAAAAATTTGCATAGCCTCACTGGGATTCAGCATAAATTAAAAATGCAGTAGCTCCATTTTTGAACCTATCATTATCGGCACACATCAAAAAAATCTGATTAAATCAACTTGGGCTGAAGATATGGCAGTTTAAACTATTATAACTTCTTTAGGAAGATCTCATTTATTTCAAGATAGGCATACTCTACAACTCAGCAGTTCTACTTCTCTATTCTAGATTTTTAAGTGGGATATCCTAGCACATAAATAATGACATTTTGCACAAGAGCATTCATTTCAGCAAAATTTACATATCTAAATTTTGTAGTGATCCAACCATTTATGTAAGGGCATGGGCAACTTAATGGTCATTTATACAGTGTTATGCAACTGAGTTGTGAAAATGAATAGATTAAATCTGCATTATGATAACTGAAAAAAGCAAGTTACAAAACTAGCTATGACTAGATGAATTTTATATAACTTCAGTAACACAGAAAACAGTAATAGTGTATGAGGGTTGTAGACAGAAAAACCAAAAGCATGTATGCAAATTATTTGAATTAAGTTGAGAAGTGAGGGTCCTCAAAGGAGGGGACAGATAAGGGAAACAGAATGGTGACTGAAACCTCAGCCCTATCTTATTACAGATATATAGACAGAAAAAAATTTTTTTAAAGAAAGTAAATCCTAGCATGTTTAGTAAAATGTCAAGTTCTCTTCCAAAAGATGGTGGAGACATTGATGACTATTATTTTCTGAACTCTTTGGTATCTGACAATATATAACAATTTTGAAAAATTAAAGGGAATTAGTTGTCATGAAATTTGAAGGTATGAGGGATAGAAGATCATTCACTTGACTTCTGGAGTCAGTTCCCACCTCTTTCCTCTGATCTGCCATCCAGGGTGGCCTGGTACTTTTTCCTCTGTGAATGGGGGAAAAAAAGGCAGAGCTGAGTTCTTGAATTCCCCCATCATTATCCAACCAAGCCTTTTAAGATACTTTCACAGGTTTCTTGTTGAGTTTTCCTTCCTGGCAGCAGAAGGTCTGTGTTCATTAGTGGGAATACCCACCAAGTTCCATAAAGCAAATGTAGGTCAGAGAAAAAGTGACAGATGGAGATGAGACAGTGGGATCCTGAAGCTGTGGTGAGGACATTCAGACCTGTCTCTTCGCTGACCATAAATCCTATACTAGCTAGGTTAACTCTACCACCATGTTTTCTAGCTTGTGGTGTGCTTGTATCATGCATCATTCCATGAGGTAGTCACAAACCTGTGAAGTAGGGACACCCTGGTTTATGGAGGTAAGGGGGCATAGGTTCCACAAAGAAAATACTTTGCCTGAGATCACACACATAAAAGGATGTCTATATTCAAACCAAAGTTTCTGACACTAAACAGTATCCTCTTTATATTACCTGTCAACTTATTCCTATATTCATTTAGGACATCATTTGTGTGATGCCCTTACCTACATCGTTTTGACTTGGTGAAAGGCATGCATGGAAGATATTGGTCAGAATGGAAATGGGGTTAGAGTTTGAAGAGTGGGGAGCATGAAGAAGGAATGGGAGTAAATATACCAAAACCCAGGTCAGGAGGGAGATTGAATTAACATGTACTTCCTGTCACATGGATTACATGAGAGGGGATATATGTGGTTTTGTTGTATGATGAAGGCAATTTTGACAGAGCACTGGTAGAGAAGTGTTTTCCCTGGAACTTAATTATAAAAGAGGAGGGTGAAACTGGTAGAGTTACAATTACATTTCTTTTTTTTTATTTTTTAACTTTTATTTAATGAATATGAATTTCCAAAGTACAGCTTATGGATTACCATGGCTTCCCCCTCCCATAACTTCCCTCCCACCTGCAAACCTCCCCTTCCCCGCTCCCTCTCTCCTTCCATTCACATCAATATTCATTTTCAATTCTCTTTATATACAGAAGATCAGTTTAGTATATATTAAGTAAAGATTTCAATAGTTTGCACCCACATAGCAACACAAAGTGAAACATACTGTTTGAGTACTAGTTATAGCATTAAATCACAATGTACAGCACATTAAGGACAGAGATCCCACATGAGGAGCAAGTGCACAGTGACTCCTGTTGTTGACTCAACAAATTGACACTCTAGTTTATGGCGCCAGTAACCACCCTAGGCTGTCATCATGAGTTGCCAAGGCTATGGAAGCCTTCCAAGTTCGCCGACTCTGATCATATTTAGACAAGGTCATAAAAGACAGGGTGAGGATAGTAACCAATGATCCTAAGAGTGGCATTAACCAGGTCTGAACTATTATACAGCATTAAGTGGGGAAGAGGACCATCAGTACACACAGGTTGGGAGTAGAGCCATTGGAGGTAGAGTAGAGGTTATGATTACAAAGGAATGAGGCCCAAGTATGCTAGACAGGGTCTAGAACAAAGGACAGAGTCATTATTAGAGGCGCTAAGAAAGGTGCTGTCTAAGCTACAATTAAGTTTTCTGATTGAGAGGCAAATAGAACCTGACAGAGGGGCTTGATAATAATCTGTTGGGCTTTAGGCCTTGTAAATTCAGAGGCCCAGACCTATCTATCTCTTCACATGGGGTATATCCTAAGGGAGGTGTGAACCTCCTAGGGGAAGGCACTCTGTTGACTTTCATTACTTGGCTGGCCTGGGAGGAGAGCTGGGGGCATCTCTAACAGGAAATATACAGTTCTGCTTGTAATGTTGCTGACCCTACTTGGCCATCCCCTCAGCTGCAGTGGTCACTTTGGAAGCTGGGCTGAGTGAGGGGCTTTTTAGCTTAGAGCCAATAAGATCTGTGGCTGTGACCTGGGCATCCTTCGACTCCAGGGCAGGTCCATTTCCAGTGATCCAACTCTTGGCAGAGCTGCCAGGGCTCTTCCCAAGTTGACTTCTGCTGAAGCCCAGGCTTACCACATTGAAAGCCACTGCAGTGGACTGGCCTGTTGGGTCTCCTTGAGGGCGGATCACTGTACAGAACAGCCATTAATAGGCCTGCCACCCATTGCTTCTGATGCCTAGATTTCTTTTCCTCCTGGTTTTTGTTAAAGCAGACCAGAGGATGCAAGTCAAGGGAGTGCCCGTGTCCCATCTCTAATCTTCGGTGGCCTGAACTACAAGTCTATAGTCACAGGCATGTTCTGGAGTAGTCTTTCTAAGGTAGACAATGCCCATGAGGAAAATTATATTCTCACTTAAAAACTTTATTTCCCTTTGGTCTGAAAGGGAGGTTTTTTCTACTTTTTACTTCGCTGATGGCAAAGTAAATCTAGCTATGAGATTATAATTTAAGCTCTTATTTTGGCTACGCTATTACAGAAAAATGTTAGCCATCTCTTTTATAAGGTCTAAAGATTAAATTGTGTGTCCTACAGATTCCTTCATAATAGAATTAGTTTCCTACCTTGAGGAGAATAGAGACATGAAAGAACAAATTGGGCTTAGAATAGAGAAATGAGGGAGCAAGTCCTAGATTGCTTGCTGACAATAGCAATATTACATGAATACTTAGTAAACCGTTTCAACCATTAGATAACAACTTAAGAAAACATTTACCAGAAGGTCCAATGCCTTCTATAAATTTTAAGAATCATGTATTTGGAAACACCTCTTAAATATCTAACATGGTGTAGTTTGTTTAACCAGTAAACTTAAGCACAACCATATAAAATGTTTTTAGTTTCTTTCTACCAACAAGTATAAAACATATGATGCAGAGATTCAGGTCACATGAATTAAAATGTATCTTTGATTAATTTTAGCAGCTTAAATTTATGGACAATCTATAAGCCAATTAAAATAAAATTCTTAATAAAATTTTCCCATGTGGACATACAATATGTACACACATATAACATAATAGACCAATATAGCAATTTTAATAATAGCTTTTAAAATCTTTAACTCTTTGTAGATTGCCAATTGATTTGAATTGCTTTTTGTTTTTAGTAACCTCAGTTAACCATACTTTCTCTCAGTAGGTACTGTTAATACATTATTGGCTTCATCTGTTTACAGAGCCATCCCAAAGTACTGAATACAATAGAAGTGGCTGGAAAAAGTCCATAGGAACCTATAGGAGGACAGCTAAACACAGAACCAACAACGCTTTAGTTTTATGAGCAGCAAACCATATATAACTGTGGATGACAAAAGACTTTAAGTTGCCATGTTTAAAATTATAAACTCATCAGCCAACAAGAGGCACTTGCTTTCTTCACAGTATTTTTGAAAGCACCTGTAGGATTTTACAAGTATTTAACCCTTCAGGCCTCTGGGGCTTTCTCATTAAGATCACTATCATGTCTAGTAACACAAGATCATTAGACTTGTTAATTCTCAAACATTTGTGTTAATGGCATTTTCCATTATAGAAACTTAAAATTTAGTACCACGTCACAGCTTGACAGCACTTCTAATATAATCCAAATAGCCTGATTAGTTGGTGTTTCTATAAGATGAGAGACATAGGTCCTTCAATGTTTTCAGTTGGGCCCAAACTGGAAAAACCAAAGTCCAAGATTGTTTGGAACTTTGATTTTTTGAATGCCTATCAAGAATGCCAAGAAGGCTCAAAATCCAAAATATCTGGTTGAAATAAGATTCCTTAAAATCATAACATAACATAGACCAGTGCTCCCTTCCTATTCCGCCATCTTGCCACTCCTACAATTACATTTCTGTTCACCATGCTGTCTTCATTGGGAAATGATTTTAAGATTGCTTTATTGCTATTAACTCATAAAATCCACGAATCTTAAATGCACAGACAGATGTATACACCCATGTATCCATCACCTAGATCAAAACACAGAATATTTGAGCACTCAAGTATGGTAATGCATCACCTCCCAGTCAGATGGGAATCCACCACTCTCATTCAAAGGACCTAAAAATTATTCTAACTTTTATAACCATTGACTTACCTGTTTTTAAACTTGCTAGAAATAACATTACATAGTATGTGCTGGCTTCTTTCACTTAAGCATTTCTCTTCATTTCACCTATCTTATTGCAAGTAGCAATTGCTCTTTCTGTGTAATTGAAGGATAGTATGCCAACATAGGAATATACAGAAATGTATTTATTCATCCTGTCAATAGTGGATCATTTGCTGTTTTTTGCTTGGATCAATAAACCTAGAAACATTCATTTATGTGTCTTTTAGTAGACATGTTCACTAACTTACTTATTTTACACATATTCCTAGGAATAAAATTGTTAGATCAGAGTTAGTAATGTTTGTAGTTTTACTTTAGAAGGTAACACCAACACATTTCCAAAGTGTTCATAGCAGTTGATATTCCCAACACAGATATATTAGAATTTCAATACCATGATAATATCCTTGCCAGTACTTGGTATTGCCAATTGTTTTAATCATAGCCATTCTTGTAGTAATAGTGGTACTACTGTGGTTTTAATTATTTGATAAGTGATGTTGAGCAAATTCTTTTTTTCCTGTATATTAAAACTTTAGCTTTATCCTCAGAGTAGCTGGATATATGAATTTCAATACAGAATCAAGTACCATACTAATTTTTTTAATTTAAGGTAAACAAATTTCATGTATTTCTCAATACAGGTTGAAGAACATAGTAATTCTTCTCACCCTAACCTCCCTCCTGCCCATCTCCCACCCTTCCTCCTCCTTCCTTTCTTATTCCGTCCCAATTTTTACAATTATCTATTTAAAGTCTATTTTATATTCACAAATTAACTCTATACTAAGAGTTCAACAAATAATAATAAAACAAAACTCTAGGCCGGCACCGCGGATCAATAGGCTAATCCTCTGCCTTGTGGCGCCGGCACCTGGGTTCTAGTCCCGGTCGGGGCACTGGATTTTGTCCCGGTTGCCCCTCTTCCAGGCCAGCTCTCTGCTATGGCCTGGGAAGGCAGTGGAGGATGGCCCAAGTGCTTGGGCCCTGCACCCCATGGGAAACCAGGAGAAGCACCTGGCTCCTGCCTTTGGATCAGCGTGGTGCACTGGCCGTGGTGCGCTGGCCACAGCGGCCATTGGAGGGTGAACCAACGGCAAAAGGAAGACCTTTCTCTCTGTCCACTTGCCTGTCAAAAAACCCAAAACTCTAGTCTTCAAAAGTAGAGACAAGGGCTGTAAGCAGTCATTGAATTTCAAAACATCCATTTCACTCCAATATTACATATTTGGTACATTATTATTTATCACAGATTAGGGAAAACATTTGTCTTTTTGGGACTGGCTTATTTCACTAAATATAATGCTTTCCAATTGCATCCATTTTGTTGCAAAAGACAGAATTTTGTTTATGGTTGAGTAGTATTTCATAATATATATATGTTTACATATATCTGTACATAACATGTATCATACATATATATATATATATATCATAATTTCTTCAATTGTCAGTTGATGGACATTTGGGTCTATTCCATATCTTAGCTATTGTGAATTGAACTGCAATAAATATGAGGGTATAAATAATTCTTCCATATGCTGATTTCATTTCCTTTGGGTAAATTCCCAGGAGCAGATTGCTGGGTCATGTGGTATATCTATTTTCATCTTTCTGAGTGATCTCCATACTGTCTTCCACAATGGCTGTACTAGTTTATGTTCCCACCAACAGTGGATTAGAGTACATTATTCTCCACATCCCTTCATAGCATTTGTTTGTTGATTTTTATATGAGAACCATTCTAACTGGGGTGAGGTGAAACCTCATTGTGGTTTTTACTTGAATTTCCCTGATGGCTATTGATCCTGAGAATTTTTTTGTCTCTGACCATTTGAATTTTCTCTTTTGAAAAATGCTTGCTCAAGTCTTTTTGCCTATTGCTTGACTGGATTGTTTTGTTGTTGAATTTGAGCTCTTTAGAGAGTTTATGTATTAATCCTTTCTCAGTTTCATGGTTTGCAAATATTTTCTCCCATTCTTTCGGTTACCTCTTCACTTTGCTGGGTGTTTGCTTTGCAGTGCAGAAGCTTCTCAGCTTGATGTAATCCCATTTGTCTGTATTGATTTTGATTGCCTGTGCTTCTGGAAACTTTTTCAGGAAGTTTTTGCCTTTCTAATGTCTTGGAAAGTTTCCCCAGTGTTCTCCAGAAGTTTGATATCAGGTGATAGATTTATATCGTTGATCTATTTTTAGTTCACTTTTGTATAAGGTGTAAGGTAGAGGTATTGTATTGTACCTCTATATGTGGAGGTGCAGTTTTCCAAGCACCGTTTGTTGAAGAGGCTGTACTTTGTCCAGGGATTGATTTTTAGCTACTTTGTCAAAGATTAGTTGGCTGTAGATGTGTGGATTGATTTTTGGAGTTTCTTTTCTGTTCCATTGGTCTACACTTTTTTTTTTTTTTGCCAGTACCATACTGTTTCAATAATAACTGCTCTGTAGCATGTCTTAAAATCTGATGTGATGACTCTGGCTTTAATTCTGTTGTTTTAAGATTGCTTTAGGTTTTCATGTTGTTTTAAGATTGCTTTAGGTTTTCAGGGTCTCTTCTGTTTCCATATGAATTTTAGCTTTTTTTTCCAGGTCTGAGAAGTATGCTGTTGATATTTTAAGTAGTCTCACATTTAATCTGTAAATTTCTTTCAGCAGTATGGACATTTTGATGATTCTTCCATTTCATGAACATGGAAGGCTTTTCCATTTTTTGTCTTCTATTTCTTTCTTTAATATTTTGTAATTTTCAATAGAAGTTTTTCACTTTTCTGGTTAAATTTATTCCAAGGTATTTAATATTTTTTGTAGCTATCGTGAATAAGATTGATCTTAGAGGTTGTTTCTCAGCTGTGGCATTGTCTGTTTATTCAAAAGCTTTTTTATTTTACAAAGTTTTTCATGAGTTCTAATAGTTTCTTAGTGGAGTCTTTTGATTCCCTATATATAGAATCCTGTCATCTGCAAATATGGATAGTCTGACTTCCTCCTTTGCAATTTGTATCCATTTGATTTCTTTTTCTTGCCTAATGACTCTGGCTAAAACTTTCAGGACTGTATTGAACAGCAATAGTAAGAGTGGACATCCTTGCCTGTTTTCAGGTAACAGTGGAAATGCTTTCAACTTTACTCAATAAGATGCTGGCTGTGGATTTGTCATAAATTACCTTAACTGTTGTGGAATGTTACTTCTATACCTAATTTGCTTAAGGTTTTTATCATGAAAGGATATTGTATATTATCAAATGCTTTCTCTGCATCTGTTGAGATAATAAGGTTTTTTTCTTCAATTTATTAATGTAATGAATGACATTTTATGTATTTGCATATGTTGAACCATCCCTGCATACCAGGAATAAGTCCTACCTGGTCTCAGTGAATGATCTTTCTGGTGTGTTCTTGGATTTGATTACCTAATATTTTGTTGAAGACTCTTGCAATCCTGTGTTCATAAGAGATACTTGTATATAGTTGATTTTTCTATGTTGTATCTTTTTCTCGTTTAGGAATTAAAGTGATGCAGGCTTCATAGAAGGAGTTTGGGAGGATCCCTTCCTTTTCAATTGTTTTGGATAACTTGAGAGGAATTAGAATTTGTTCTTCTTTTAAATGTCTGGTAGAATTCAGTAGTGAAGCATCCAGTTCTGGGCTTTAGTTTTGTTGGGAAGGTCTTTATTACTGGTTAAATCTCTGTCTTGGTTATTAGTCTATGTAGGTTTTCAAAGTCTTCATGACTTCATGAGTCAATTTTGGTAGATTATATGTGTCCAGGAATCTCTCCATTCCTTCTAGATTTTCCAATTTGTTGGCATTTAGGTGTTTGTTTAGGTGTTCTTTTTATTTCTGTGGTATCTGTTGTTAAATTTACTTTTATATTTCTGATTTTGTTGATTTTGGTCTTTTCCCTCTTTTTTATTTGCCTAATGGTGTATCCATTTTTTAACTTTTTCAAAAAACTAGCTCTTCATTTCACTGATCTTTTTTATTTTTTAATTTCATTTTTATAAATTTCTTTAGTGTTAATTATTTCTTTCCTCTTAATTTTGGATTTGGTTTGTTGCTATTTTTCTAGATCCTTGCAATGCATTGACAGCTCATTTATTTGGTAGCTTTCCAATTTCTTGATTTAGGCACTGACTGTCATAAACTTCCATCTTAACACTGCCTTTGCTGTATCCCATAAGTTTTGATATGAAGCATTTTCATCTTCATTTGCTTCCAGAACATTTTTTGATTTCTCTTTTGATTTCTTCTGTGACCCACTGTTCATTCAGAAGCATGTTGCTTAGTCTCCATATGTTTGCATATGACATAAAGATTCTTGAGTTGTTAATTTCCAGCTTCATTCCACTGTGGGCGAAAAAAATGCATGTGGTGCTAGTGCTGTGGCATAATTGACTAAAGCCTCCACCTGCAGCGTCAGCATCCCATATGGACTCCGGTTCATGTCCCAGCTATTCCTCTTCTGGTTCAGCACTCTGCTATGGCCTGGCAAAGCAGTGGAAGATTGCCCTAGTTCTTGGGTCCCTGTACCAGTGTGGGAGAACTGGAAGAAGCTCATGGCTAGAGATTGGTCCAGCTCCAGCTGTTGTGGCCATTTGGTTAGTGAACCAGCTGATGGAAGACCTCTTTTTCTTGCTCTAGCTCTGTCTCTCAAATAAATCTTTTAAGAAAAATAAAAACAGAAAATATGTATGGTGAGATTTCTGTTTAATTTGCTGAGACTTGCTTCATGGCCTGGTATATAGCCTTTGCTACAGAAAGTTCCATGCACTGGTGAAAAGAATGTATATTCTGCAACTGTGAGATGAAAGGTTTTATAGATATCAGTTAGGTCCATTTGGTCTATAGATTCTATTAGCTCTGTTTGTTGTTTTTGTCTAGTTGATCAATCTATTGATAAAAGTAGGGTGTTGAAGTCCCCCATTACTATTGTATTTGAGTCTGTTTCTCCCTTTGTATCTGTTAGCATGAAATATCTTTCCATCCTTTCACTTTAAGTCTGTGTGTATCTTTGAGGTGTGTTTCTTGTAGGAAGCAAATAGATGGGTCTTGTTTGTTAGTCCATTCAGCCAATCTGTATCTTTTAATTAGATAATGTAGGCAATTTACATTCAAGGTTACTATTGACAAGTAACAACTTGACCCTGCTCTTTTTCTGTAAGCATTCCTATTGTTTGCCTTATATTTCCTTTGTGTATTTTTACTGGGAAATTTTCTGCCTTCACATGCTTTCATAATAATGACTAGCTTTCTGTGTATTTTTGTGTACAGCACATCTGTAAGCATCAATTGTGTGGCTGGACAAGTGATAACAGATTCTTTCAATTTCCATTTATTATGGAAGGTCTTTATTTTACCCTCATCCATAAATGAGAGCTTTGCAAGGTACAGCTCTGGGTAGACGGATTTTTCTTTCAAAACTCAGATATTGTTTCCCCATTTCCTCCTAGCCTGCAGGATTTCTGATAAGAAATCAGCTGTACATCTAATTGGACCTCCTCTGAATGTTACCTGGTGTTTCTCTTGTGCACGTTTTAGAATCTTTTCATTACATTTTACTGTTAAAAGTTTGACTACAACGTATTGTGGTGAAGATCTTTTCTGGTTATGTCTATTAGGAGTTCTGTGTGCTTCCTGTATTTGGATGTCCCTTTCTCCAAAATTAAAGAAGTTTTATGTAAACTATTTCAGTTAATAGACCCTGTAATCCATTATCTTTCTACACCTTCAGGAAGGAACTAAACTCCATATGTTAGGTCATTTTATAATATCTCATAAATCTCAAATTGTTTTTTTTGTTCTGACTGAGATATTGCCAGAGATTTGTCTGCTAGCTTCGATATTCTTTATTTTGCCTCACCAAGTCTGATGTTGAGGCTTACCACTGTATTTTTGACATACTACATTCTCCATTCTTCCAGTTCTTCCATTTGGGTACAAGGGCCCAAGCACTTGGGCCATCTTTCAGTGCTTTCCCAGGCCATCAGCAGGGAGCTGGATTGGAAGTGAAGCAGCTGGGAGGTGAACCAGCACCCATATGGAATGCCAGCACCACAGGCAGAAGCTTAACCTACCATGCCACAGTGATAGCCCTTCATCTTCACATTCTAATATTTAAGTGTTGTGTTCCTTTGGGAGAATCATATTGTCTGCCTTATTGTTTCTTGAATTTTTGTGTTTATTTTTATGCATTTGTGAAAGTATTTGGTTTTTTTTTTTCCTCTGATGGCTTTTATCTTTGAGCTCCGCCTTGTGGGTTAGTGGAATGTCTGCACTTGGAGTGAATACCAAGAGGTATGTGCTGTGTGTGGTCAGGGAGCCCTGGTCAGTGCTCCAGGGTGGAGTGAGTATCCAGGATGACAGCCAAGTTGGTCATGGTAGATCTCTATTGTCAGCAGTGAGGAGGGTATGATCACCTCTGTTGGCATAATCACACCCTCACCTCCTCTCTTCCAAGGTGATAAATGCCTTAGGTTAGCTCACAATGGGTACAATACTTGCCCACAATGCTTCATGAACTGCACAAAGAATCTGTGCAGTCCTCAATGTGAGGACAAATCCTGCTGCAATGACCCATTCGAGGCAATTAGGGAGTTCTGAGCCTCTGGCATGGGACCCAGTGATTACCCAGTGACCCAGTTATACCCTGCACTCTATCATGCATTCCCAATATTCCCACAGTCTTGGGGTGCAGAGGATCTGCTGTATCCCACTAGCCTGTCCCATCCATGGACAGGAAGAGATGTATCCAGAGACAGCTGCCTGATGCTCCGTCTAGGCGGTTTGAGCCCCAAAGCCTGTGATATGTTGAGAGGCTGAGGGCACCTCACAGTCATGTGTCTGTGTGCAGCCCCCTGTCAGTCCTCTCAGCCATACTTAGTGTAGAATGTAGATTTTCCCCTCTGGTAAAATCCCCATATACACAGGCAGAGGAGCTACAGCAGCTGCTACTGGTGTCAAAATGGCACCTTCTCCTCACCAATTGCTGGGTGCCCTTGTCGGCGGAGGGTAAGAAAGAAATGTGCCTTAGTTTCACTGGGTTAGGTGGGTACCCTGCCCCTGCACTGGGACTCAGGCCGGGCTTCAAGACAGTGGGGTTTGCAAGGCTGTCCCTGTGGTAGTATCAGCAGCAGCACGGGCTGCTGTAGTCTGCTTTCACTAGCTTTCCAAAGCAGGTGTGTACTCTTCCTCTGAGCTGTGGGGATCATGTGTTGGTCTGCACTCATTGCTGTGTGTCCACACCTTCCATGCTGATCCAGTGTCCCTCGCCCTTCTGTAGAATTTCCACTGTGAAGTTCTCTCCAACTCTCCCCTGGGGATGCACTTCCTCCACTTTCTTTTCTGCTGTTTTCCTCTCACCTAAGCAGTACATCCTTTCCATATTCAGCCATCTTGGAATCCTCCCTACAAATTTTCTTGTTTACTGGCCATTTCTGTATCCTCTTATAGAGATTCTACTCAAGTTTCATGCCCATTTTTTTCTCTGCTTTTAAAAATTTTTATTAATACAAACAATAGATTTCATATATTTCATAGTTATGGTTCTAAGAAGATATCCATACTTCCCTCCCTGTCCTTCTCCCTCCCTCAGTCTCCCTCCTTCTTTCCTTTGTTTTTTGTTTTAATTTTTACTAAGACATACTTTTAGTCTCTATAATCACGGGCTTAATTCATCACTAACCATAGTATTCAACAAGTTAAAAATAGGAAGACCATAGTTCCACAGTGATACAAAGGCCAAAAACAGCGATCATATCACAAGATGCCCATTTGATTCCTGTTCATTTTTTTGTATTCTATATTAACTGCAACATATCAAAGAAAACATAATTGTCTTTTTGGAATTGGCTTATTTCACTAAGCATAATTATTTCCAGTTACATCCATTTGTTGCAAAAGATGGGATTTTATTCTTTTTTGTGGCTGAATAGTATCCCATGGTGTATGTGTATACACAAATCAGTTGGTGGAGATCTTGGTCGATTCCATACCTTGGCTATTGTGAACTGAGCTGCAATAAACATGAGGATACAAATAACTCTTTCATATGTTGATGTCATTTTCTTTGGGTAAATTCCCAGGAATGAGATGGCTGGGTTATGTGATAAACGTCTTTTCCCTGTTAATATGTCAGAGTATTTAATATATTGTGGATATATAATATATTCGGGAATCTAGTCTTTGGCGTAGATTGTTCTTCTCCCAGCTCATACATGATTTTTTCATACGTTTAATATCTTTAGATGATCACAAGTTCTTGATTTTAATGAGATCCAACTTATCAATGTTTTCTCACTAATAATTCTATTTGTATCTGGTAGAGGGACAAAACCTTTCCCTACCCCAGTTCCTAAACACATCTTCCATGATATTCTTTTAGAAGTTTTGTTGTTGATGAGACAAATTTGGGGATGTAAACTTCATAATTGATTCTTTTTTTTTTTTGACAGGCAAAGTGGACAGTGAGAGAGAGGGACAGAGAGAAAGGTCTTCCTTTTTGCCGTTGGTTCACCCTCCAATGGCTGCCACGGCTGGCGCTGCGGCCGGCACACTGCGCTGATCCGAAGGCAGGAGCCAGGTGCTTCCTCCTGGTCTCCCGTGGGGTGCAGGGCCCAAGCACTTGGGCCATCCTCCACTGCCTTCCCTGGCCGCAGCAGAGAGCTGGACTGGAAGAGGAGCGGCCGGGACAGAACCGGTGCCCCAACAGGGACTAGAACCCGGTGTGCTGGTGCCGCAAGGTGGAGGATTAGCCTAGTGAGCCGCGGCACTGGCTATAATTGATTCTTGCTCAGGTCCCAGCATTCTTAGTTCCTGATAAATAACCTTGATTAAGTAATTTTGAGCTTCAATTTCTTAAAGTGCGAATGGGATAAAACCTTAAATTTATTGTTAGAATTAAGCAATGCCTGTGAAGCATCAAGTGTACAGAAGACACTGAAAAGATATACCAATCACACTTCTTCCATTCTGTCACAGAAATGTTCGCCATCCTTAGGAGTATTTGTCTCCTGCACTGAAAATATCTAATATCTACTTACCATCTACTGTTACAGGGGCTCAGTAATGATACAAAGCTAAGGCTTACTCAGTTGAAAAGAAAATGACAATGAGGAAAGAGTGAAGTTACAACACAAAAGTTAGGGAATGATTAAAAACACCAATTAGAGTATTCAGAGGCCTACAGGATAAATTGCCAAGTGGAAGAAAATTGTCATGAACACTCAGGAGCAGCTGTTTTAGTCTGTAATAGCCAAGGATGCTTTTAATGGGTTGTGATAGTTTCAACCAGGATGAACTAGCATTTGCGAAAGAAGGGGAAATATGAGTATCTATAGGAGCTACTTCTGTAATTGACTGTAATAAGATTGGTTGAAATGAGGAAAGTGGCCATTGGTTAATTGATTAATTCAACTAATACTTAGTAGCTGCTGTGTGCCCAGTTCTGTGATGCTTGGTTATTTTAAGTCTGTGCTGCCATGTAATTCCCTGATATGAGATCTTCAAAAGGCTTATGGAACATGCAAATTATCTTTTGATTCCATTTTTCATTAATGTTTTAAGTACCCTCATATGTGTATGACTACTCTGCTATGTTTATCCCTCTGGGTTGGGCCAGGCCAACTCCCAATGTAGGCCATGGGTCTCCAGGCCAGTGAAAGGAAGTCCAGCCTTTGCATCACAGAGAACGTGCCCTCCAAGGGTGGATACCCTTCCAAGAACTGCATTCACTTAGAGTGTCACCAAATAATCAGCCTCAAGCAGACACTGCTCAGAGGACAGCTTTATTGACTTGTGACAAATAAAGGAGACAGTGGGAAGGTGCATTTGACTAAAACTGTGTGGCTGGGGAAGCACTTTGCCAATACTTTGACAGTAAGGGTTAGGGCTGTGTCCAGGATGTAGGAAGGGGGAATCAGTGGGAGGGCCCTTCCTGCTTACCTGTACCTTATACCTGGGCTACTCAAACAGGTAACTCGAGCTAGTTCCTTGCAACCCTCAGCAGCCTGGCCCCTTCTGAGTACAATGTTGCAAGATAAACTCTCTTGAAACATCCTGCAAGAAACAGGCATGTGGGAGGAAGTTGCTTCATACTCTGTGGTGTGCCAGTACCTGACTCCTACACTGGGTTACAGGAAGGGTGTTAATCCAGCAGGTAACCACGGAGACTACCAGGCAACCATCTTCCCTCTTCTGTAAGCAGCCTTTGCACAAAATCCTAGTGGAATGGCTGGAATTAAATAGTGTTATAAAGTAACAAACATGGTGCCAGAAAAAGTAAGTCTATAGTAGTCTGCCTCCTTTAAAAAAAAAAAAATTCATGAATTAAGACTAAGACAGATGCTGAACCCAGAAAAATAGAACAGTTAACAAATTTGTTCACAGAAACACAGAAGCAGAAACCAAATCAGACATAGAAAGAGTTGGACAGCCACAACAAGTTAAGTGGACATGCAGGAGTTTGTGCAGTGTTCGGGAAGCATGGGAGCGTGTGAAGAGCATGGGCAGCCTCTCCCTGGTAATGTTTATTCTATTCCTTAGCAACTCCTAAAATATCATGAGTGATGCAGGAATACCTGTATCAGGAAGATGGTCTCAGGGTTTTCTTTCTTTTTTTAAAATTTTATTTAAGATATACAAGCTTCATATATTTTATATATACAGATTTAGGAACAAAACGGGTTTTTTTAACAGTAGGAATTTGGAAACTTCCTGGCCAACTTAAAATAGCAGATACCAAGGAAGCCCCCTCCACTGATGTCCATTTTCATTGACATCAACAAAGTGAAATGAAGTCCAAAGTATTACCAAGTTTCCTGAGCATATGTCGAAACACTTCAGGCTCCCTGCATCAATAATCCCTTTCTGGATGTTTCTCTGATTTGACATGGATTTTCTTAATGTATGAATCAAAATAAGCAACTAAGAATGAGGGAGATTATTTAGCTAGCATCTAGTGGCCAATGCATGGGAGTAAGAAATTCTGCTTAGGAATATTCTGTACCCTTTGGGTTTTCTGAATCTCATTTATAGGAACAAAAATTAAATGCTAATGTTGGGGAAACATTTTTATCACTGGGAAGAGAAATTTTTAGGGTCTTCAGTGACATGTGGATCACTGGTTCTTTTAAAAGGCTTTGGCTTTATAATTCTCTATGGCATTTTTATCTTAAGCACTAAATAAATATACATTGGAAAAATAGTTGGAAACTACTGAAATTTCAAAATTCATTTCATAATTTTAGCACCTAGAAATAACTTTATTTATGGTTGGACTTCCTTTTGCTTTTATTCCTTCTCTAAATTGGGATCATATTCTATCAACTATTATGAAGATTTTTAAAATTTGTTTAGGCAGAGTGACAGAAGGGGGTGAGAGAGAGAGCCCCACAATGGCTGGGGCTGGGCCAGGACGAAGCCAGGAGCCTGGGGTTCCATCCTGATCGCCCACATGGGTGGAGGGGACCCAGGTTCTTGGGCCATCCTTCTCTGCTTTCCCAGGAACATCAGCAGGGAGCTGGATCAGAAGCAGTGAAGTCAGGACTCCAACCAGTGCTCCAGTATGAGAAGCCAGTGTCACAAAGTGGTAGCCCAACCAGCTGCACCACAACACAGTTCTGTATACATCTGGTTATATATAGGTACATCATCAGCCTAACTGTAATAAAAAATTGGGGGTACCTTTGTCATAATAAAGATCGTAGATGGGTTTAAAAAGTTAAATGAGCTACAAAAGTCTTAAAAGTAAGTAAATATAACGTGTTCTGGGTCAAAGATGAAGTAATGTTGTAGCAGGATATTGGACAGAGGCAGGACACCAAGGCTAACAGTCCCAGGGAATTTGTATCCAGAGTTTGGGCCATGAACAGAACTGGACATTGTCTTATATACCCTGGCACAAACAACTGTAAGTTTCCTTTATGTATTTGATTACATATTATTTGATTGGATAGTTAAAACTGTAGCACTGCTTAATCAACCATTACACAAAGTTATACCTGCATGCATTAGACTGGCTTTGGTCGACTTAGTTGCAAAGTCTTTTTCTGAAAGCTCCCTCCAGCCCCTGCTGCCCTACCATTTTTGCCTTTGGCTATGTGGTTTTTTTTACAGAGTTAGAGACAGAGAGAAAGGTCTTCCTTTTTTCATTGGTTCACCCCCCAAGTGGCTGCTGTGGCCAGCACGCTGCACCGATCTGAAGCCAGGAGCCAGGTGCTTCCTCCCGATATCCCATGTGGGTGCAGGGCCCAAGGACTTGGGCCATCTTCCACTGCACTCCTGGGCCACAGCAGAGAGCTGGACTAGAATAGAAGCAACCAGGAGAGAATCTGGCACCCCAACCAAGGCTAGAACCTGGGGTGCTGGCACCGCAGGTGGAGGATTAGTCTAGTGATCTGCGGCGCCGGTCTAGTCAGTTCTTCTATCTAAGGGGAAGGGTCCCTGCCTCATTCCCCTCTTTGATGCTCAGACCCTCTTAGGGTCAAAGCACACCATCGTGACTCAAATCATTATCTCGGCTTACAGACTTGTATTCCCCCATCATCAAGACATAAGCCATTCTCTAAACTAATTGCTGGGGTTCCAGCCTCTTCAGTTTGGGCAGGAACGTGGGCAGCTTTTACTCAGGTTTAAAAAGAAAGAAGAGTGATTGATACCTAGTACACATAATCTTGACCAGTCTGGTACAGCTGAACATAGGTGATTTTTTTCACATATACAATACAGGTTCTCTGGGGCTTGCCACACTATATTTTTGGAGAGATTGGTACAGACCCTTTTAAGAATAGAGGGATTTGGCCGGCGCCGTGGCTTAACAGGCTAATCCTCCACCTTGTGGCACTGGCACACCGGGTTCTAGTCCCGGTTGGGGCGCTGGATTCTATCCCGGTTGCCCCTCTTCCAGGCCAGCTCTCTGCTATGGCCCGGGAAGGCAGTGGAGGATGGCCCAAGTCCTTGGGCCCTGCACCCGCATGGGAGACCAGGAGAAGCACCTGGCTCCTGGCTTCAGATCAGCACAATGTGCTGGCCGCAGCGGCCATTGGAGGGTGAACCAACGGCAAAAAGGAAGACCTTTCTCTCTCTCACTGTCCACTCTGCCTGTCAAAAAAAAAAAAAAAATAGAGGGATTTGATAAGGGGAGAAGATTAGGCTCCATGTAGTTATAGGGTCCCCACTACTGAGTTTCTCTGACTGTGGTATTGTAGAATCTTTGCCCTATACATGTCGTATAGGAGTGTTAAATTGTCTTCTCCAATGGGCCAGACAGCATTGTCTATTTAATAGAGTTTTTAAGATCCACAGAATGGTATCCACATGGGTAAACTTAATTCATTCTAAGGCATGCTAGGATCAGACATGTTAGTGATAGTAAATTAACAGGTTTACAGGTTCCTATGGTGCAGTTTGGTAGTGTGACTCCCTTTTGTAGGTGCCCCGCTATGTTCTTAGCTCCAGGCCTCTTGGACCTGATGGCCCAATTGAACATAGCTTCAATAAGGCAATCTGGGGCCGTGAGGAAGGACCAAGTAAGAAACAACAGCACCAGCCAAGCATCCTGTCCCAAAGGGATAAAGAGACGCCAGTAGGAGTTTTTGGCTCCAAGTCCAGTCAGCCGAGGTGCTTGGCCAAAGCTATGCAGACAGCAGGGCAAGGATTGCAACCATCATTAGAACCAGGGGTTACAGTACATCCCACTTAGGAGATTAACACAGGCAATACAAATAGTCTATGGTTTGATGGTCAACTCCTCAAACTTCTGCTGTGAGTAATTGGCTTCCGGAATGACTGAAGCAGAGCCGACATCCTCGGGAACTCTCCTCGAGCTGGTGTGTTCTCAGGTCTCTTGGGATATGGCTGGCTTGTTCTGGATGGCCGGCTTGCACACTGTTGTCGGATCCTAGATGCACTCCCAGTCACCGGCTGCCAGCTTAACCCTGCTGTGGTGGATCCAGGAGATCATGTCTGGTCCTTTTTCAGCAGTTGCTGTGTAGAATGGTAATGAAAGACAGCTCCTTTTACATCTCCAGAGCCAAGGAACTTTAACTTTTTTTGCATTATACAGACCCAAAGTTCCTGGGGGCTATTCAGGTGGCAAGGCATCTCGAAATAACAACCTAGAAATAAAAACAACCAAAGCCTAGAAACAGATGTGACTGCTGTGAAAGTTCACATTCTAGCCCTTTTATTTTCGTGAGAGCATTTTTAAAATAAAAAAAAAAATTACTCTTTTTCTGTCTAAACAAAATACTTAATAATCGAAACCTTATGTTGAGGCCATTGGCAACAGCTAATAGTGCATAGTAGAAATGCTGTATAAATGCTTTCAGAGTGTGAACCTCCTTAGGGAAAGCACCCCATTGACTGAGTGGCCTGAAAAGAAGGTTGGTATAGAGTAAGAAGCATCTGTAAAAGGAAGTTCATAGTCCTGCCTGTAACATTACTGACCCTAGGCCGTCCCATCAATCACAGTGTTTACTTTGGAAGCTGGCCAGAATGAAGGGCATTTTCAGCCCCTGGGAGGAGTGGAGAGCCAACAGGGTCTGCAGTCCTGACCTGGAGTCCTTTGACCTCGGGAGTAGTTCTGTTTTGAGTGGCTCAGCCCTTGGCAGAGCTGACTGTACTCTTTAGAGGCTGGCTTCTGTTGTGACTGTTTGCCCAAAGCCCTGGCTTTCCATATTGGAAAGCCGATGCCATTTGGGGTGGATTGGGCTTGCTGCGCTTTCTTGAAGGTAGATCGCTGTGACAAGCTGTTATTAACGGAACTGTCACTCATCCCTGTATTGTTCTTGCCACCTAGCTTTCTCCTCTCCTTGCTCTTGGTTAGAGAAGATCACAGAGGCAGCCTTTAGGATGTCAGCCATGGGGGTGTTCAGTCTCATGCCTGAACTTCAGTGGCTTGAGCTAGAAATCTGTAGTCACAGGTGTGTTTTTAAGTGTTTCTCCTGTGAGATAAGACTGTTTAGGAGGAGAGCTTCGTCCTTCTAGGTAAGATTAAAACATGATGATCACCTTACTCAACCTTCCCAAGTTATTAGTAAAACTTTTGACTCTTAATAACCTGAAGTAACCATACTTTTTTTATTTGGAACCTGTAGTTCAGTGTTAGACTTTGGTTTTATTTGTTTACAGAATTGTTTTAAGGTAATGAATATAATAGAAGTCATGGAAAAGGTCCTTAGGAATCTAGAAGAAGAAACATGTTTAAATACAGAACCAACAATATTTTAATTTTCATGATCAGTTTATTTTTGTATCATTTTTTCCAGAACTTTGGAACTTCTGATTTAATCCATTGATTTTTAAAGTTGTCAGACAACCTTTATTTAAGTCTCTTCTAAAAATCTAATTAAAAGTGGTTTTATAGGAAAATACAACTTTTTATTTTAAAAAGTGTTCTGACCTACAAAAATAAAAGGTCTAGACTTTAAAAAGCCATGGTTAAATTACAAAGCTCATTAATTGACAAGAGGCAGCACCTGTTTACTGTCCAGTTTTTAGAAAGTACCTGGATAATTTTATAAGCATGTTTCCCTTTTAGGCCTCTGGCCATTTTATTAAGATAACCATCATGGCTGATAACACAATAAGACCTTTAGACTTTCATAACTTTTGAACATTTGTATTGGTAATATTTTATTATCATAACTTAAACTTAAGCACCACTTTACATCTTGACAATATCTTTAATATAATCCAAAGAACTTAATTAATTGGTTTCTCTACAAGACGAGAGATACATCTTCTGACATTTCCAAGGGCCCAACTGAAAATATCAAGGTCCAAAGAATTTAGAACTTTGATTTTTAAGAAGCCAGTCAAAGATACCAGGAGGGCTTAAAATATCTAGTCAAAATAAGAAATAACATTGTGAACTACTATCCATCTATTTAGTCTGGGGGATTTAGTTAGTTATACATCAGATTTATTCATATTTACAAAGTCATCACTAAAATACTTTAAGTAAATATACAATAGCAACCTTAACTCTATTTTTTTTTTTTTTTAAGATTTGTCTTTATTTTGAAAGGCAGAGTTATGCTGGGGGTTGGGGGGAGATCTTTTATCCACTGATTCACTCCCCAAATGGCCATAACAGCCAAGGCTGGACCAGGCTGAAGCCAGGAGCCAGGAGCTTCTTTTGTGTCTCCCACGTGGGTTCAGGAGCCCAAGCACTTGAGCCATCTTCTACTGCTTTCCCAGGCACATTAGCAGGGAGCTGGATTGGAAATGGAGCAGCCAGGATTTAAACTGGTCGCCATATGGGAAGCTGGCGTCACAAGTGGTGACTTTACCTGCTATGCCAGGATGCCGGCTCCAACCTTTACTATTTAAAAATTTGTCTCTTTTCAAACAGTCACAACCAGAAAAGAGCTTCTAGGACCTGATTAGAAAATTGACAAAATAACCAATTATGAAAAAATTATTAGAGATATAGCAGTTTGCAAAAAAGGATTTTAAAATTTAAGATGGAGTTTATTTTTAGGTATTTGTTTAACATACTGATATACATATATTTAAAGCCTCATTGCTTTAACAGATTAGACTTTAATTTTGATGTAATGTTTAATTTTTTAAAACCCTGTAAATATTTTAAGAACTATAGTTAATTTTATCACACACAAAAATATTTTTCCTTCAAATCTTTGTGACTTGTTCAACTTTTTTGTAACTTATTTAAACCCTTAGGTATTTTTTACATTTTGAAATAATCTTTTTAAAATTTTCTACGTTAAGATACATTTTTTTTAAGTAAAAGAACATATCGTATCTTAATCTTACATCCCAGAAACTTCTGAGTGTCACCACCCCAGGCTGAGACAACTGCTTTCTTGTTCTTTTCTCCCAACAAAGGAGTAGAGCTAGTGTACCACAAACCAAAGGGAACCCAAACTGAAGAAGAGGGGAGGGAGAGGGGTTTAACCCTTTAGACCCCTTCCCTACTTTAGTCCCAACAACACAGAAGTTTGGCTTCTTAACCTAACAGTGCATTTTAGGTTACAAAAAAGACAATGCAAATTTTATGCCATGTTTCAGTCTCATTGTTTGAGAACTCCAGGGATCCGGCTGGAAGTCTGAGGGTCAGAGGCTCTGTTTAGAGTTGAGACAGTAACAATTTCGAGATAATTTTGGAGGTAATTTTTGAAGACTCAGTTTTTGTTTTAGTGTCTCCCTGAGTTGTTCTTTAAAAGGTCTGTGGGTCAAAGGAATTGCCAGCATCTTGGTGGCCTGCGATGGACACTTTGTACTTCCTGGAAATATTCAAGCCTTGGGCTGTGTGAAGTGTCAATGGCAGTGGAAGAGGTGGTGGTAAGGGCGGGAACCTTCCCTGGCTCTGCAAAGAAAATGAGCTTTTATAACGTTCTGGTTGGCAGAATGTTGAACATTGCTGATTGTTTGACCAGCAAACCCAAGCGTAAACATGTCCCCCCCACATTTTTTTTTTAAAGAACAAATTTAAAACAACCTATTTCCACATGAACCAGATATAAAGAGATATTGTGGCTAATTTAAGAGTTTTAAGATATAAGAATGTTGAGGCTGGTGCTGTGGCACAGTGAGTTAGCCCTGACCTGCAGTGCCGGCATCCCATAAGGGCACCGGTTTGAGACCCGGCTGCTTCACTTTCAATCCAGCTCTCTGCTGTGGCCTGGGAAAGCAGTAGAAGATGGCCCAAGTCCTTGGGCCCCTGCACCCACATGGGAGACCCGGAGGAAGTTCCTGGCACCTGGCTTTGGATCGGTGCAGCTGCGGCTGTTGCAGCTGTCTGGAAGTGAACCAATGAATGGAAGACCTCTCTGTCTCTACCTCTCTCTGTAACTTTGTCTTTCAAATAAATTAAATAAATCTTAAAGATATATGAATGCCTTTTATTTATAAGCCAATTAAAACAGAACTCTTTTTTTATTTGTATGTATCTCATAAATACAACATTAGGAACACAGTAATTCTTCCATGTGTATCTGCCCTCCCACCCACTCCCCCTTCCTCCACCCTCTCCTGTTTAGTCTGAAAAAGAAAAAGAAAATGCAATAAACAAACTAACAGAACTGTTCCTCTATAGTCTAGACAAGGGAGGTTCATGGTTACTGCTTTTCAAAGGTGATTTTGCTTTTCCCTCTTTTTCCCTTCCCTCCTCCTCCTTCTTTGCTTTTAGAAACTTAATTGTCTTTAAAGAAGAACCCAAGAATGATAGATATTTTGTGAGCTCTTAGACATAACTATGAGACATAATAGTACCTTCCATTTAATACACTGAAAGGAAGTGATTCCTGAGAGCAAGTTTTACTATTAAGTCTCATGATACAACTCTTTGGAGACAGAGTTCCTACATGGGAAGTTAGAGCACAATGGCACTTGTTTATTTAACAAATATCATTCTTATGTAGGACATCGGTATTTACCCAAGGCTCTTGACATGTACACTAGCTCAACAAGGCCATTATCAAACTGAAAGTTCTCTCCTCCCTTCAGAAAAAAGTACATCCTTCTTTGGTGGCCTCTTCTTTCCATGGGATCTCACCCACAGAGTTCCTTTATGTAGGACATGTTTTGCCAGAGTGTCTTGGCTTTCCATGCCTGTAATGCTCCCCCTGGGATTTCCAGACAGAACAAATGTCTTCAGGGCTGATTCTGAGGTCAGAGTCCTACTTAAAGCAACTGTTCTATGAGTCTGCTGTATGGACTTCTTCTCATGTTGGAGTCTTCACTCCATTTTAATTCTATTGTTTCCAAACACTTAGTCCTAATTATAGAATCACTTTAACACTTGATACTATCTACATGATCATTTTCCCACTTATTCCTATCCATTTGATGTTTATAACCTTTAAGCTGCTATTTTTATTAGCAAGTTTAAGGGATTTGGGGGTTCTGTGGCTAGTTGTTTTTTTTTTTGTTGTTGTTGTTGTTGTAGTTTTTATTTTATTGTTTTTGACAGGCAGAGTGGACAGTGAGAGAGAGAAAGGTCTTCCTTTGCCGTTGGTTCACCCTCCAATGGCCGCTGTGGCCGGCGCACCGCGCTGATCCGATGGCAGGAGCCAGGTGCTTCTCCTGGTCTCCCATGGGGTGCAGGGCCCAAGGGCTTGGGCCATCCTCCACTGCACTCCCTGGCCACAGCAGAGAGCTGGACTGGAAGAGGGGCAACCGGGACAGAATCGGTGCCCCGACTGGGACTAGAACCCCGTGTGCCGGCGCCGCAAGGCAGAGGATTAGCCTGTTGAGCCGCGGCGCTGGCCATCTGTGGCTAGTTGTTAAGCTGTATCCTTAGAAGTAATTCTGTAGGAATATATGCAGGATTATACTGCTTGAGGTTACAAACTTCATACATTTCACAATTACAACTTTAGGATCTTGGTAATTCTTCTCACTGTGCATATACGCTCATCCCCTTCCTCTTCCCTTTCTTATTCTCACCCTTACTCATTACTAAAATCTATTTTCAATTAACTTTATTCATATATAATTAACTCTGTTAGTTATAGAGTTCAATGAATCATATGAAAGAGAAAAGATAAGGAAAATATTATACAGGAAATGATCAATGTTTCTTTTGCAGTGCAGAAGCTTCTCAATTTGATGTAATTTCATTTGTTGATTTTGGCTTTGATTGTGCCACTGGGCTCCTTTCCAAGAACTCTTTTTCCATGCTTATGTCTTGTAGGGTTTCCCCAGTGTTCTCTAATAGTTTGATGTCAGGTCGTAGATTTAAGTCTTTAGTCCGTTTTAAGTGGATTTTGGTGAAAGGTGTCAGGTAAAGGTCTTGCTTCATGCTTCTGCATGTGAACACCCAGTTTTCCCAGCACCAGTTGTTGAAGAGACTGTCCTTGCTCCAGGGATTGGTTTTAGCACCTTGTTCATAGATGTTTGGATTGATTTCGGACATTTCTATTCGGCTCCATTGGTCTATCCATCTGATTTTGTACCAGTATCAAGCTGTTTTGATTTTAACTGCCTTGTAGTATGTCTTGAAATCTGTTATTGTGATGCCTCCAGCTTTGTTTTTGTTGTATAAAGATTGCTTTAGCTATTCGAGGTCTCCTATGGCTCTATCAATTTCAGCATTTTTTTTTTCTAGATCTGAGAAAAATGTCTTTGGTATTTTGGTTGGTATCACATTGAATCTGTAAATTGCTTTTGGAAGAATGGATATTTTGATATTGATTCTTCCAATTCATGAACATGAAAGATTTTATTTTGTTTATTTCTTCAATGTTTTATATTTGATTTTTTTTTGGTAGCTATTTTGAATGGGATTGATCTTAGATGTTCTTTCTCAGCCATGCCATTGTCTATATATACAAAGGTGCTTATTTTTGTGTATTGATTTTATATCCTGCTACTTTACCAAACTCTTCTATGAGTTCCAATAGTCTCTTAGTAGAGTTCTTTGGGACCCCTAAATAATCATATCATCTGCAAAGAGGGATAGTTTGAGTCTTCCTCCCCAATTTGTATCCCTTTAATTTCTTTTTCTTGCCTAATGGCTCTGGCTAAAACTTCCAGGACTATATTGAAGAGCAGTGGTGAGAGTGGGCATCCCTGTCTGGTACCAGATCTCAGTGAGAATGCTTCCACTTTTCCTCATTTAATATGATGCTGGCCATCAGTTTGTCATAAATTTCCTTGATTGTGTTGAGGAATATTCCTTCTATACCCAATTTGCTTAGAGTTTTCATCATGAAAGGGTGTTGTATTTTGTCCAATGCTTTCTCTGCATCTATTGAGAGAATCATGGAGTTTTTGTTCTTCAGTTTGTTACTGTGATATGTCACATTGACTTAAGAATGTTGAATCATCTGTGCATACCAGGGATAAATCCCACTTGGTCTGTGTGAATGATCTTTCTGATGTGTTGTTGGTTTCAAATGGCCAGAATTTTGTTGAGGATTTATGCATCTATGTCCGTCAGGGAAATTGGTCTGTAGTTCTTTTCTGTATTGCATATTTTTCAGGTTGAGGAATTAAGGTGATACTGGCTTTATAGAATCAGTTTGGGAGGATTTCCTTCCTTTAATTGTTTTGAATAACTTGAGAAGAATTGGAGGTAGTTCTTTAAATGTCTGATAGAATTCAGCAGTGAATCCATCCAATCCTAGGCTATTCTTTGTTGGGATGGTCTTTATTTCTGACTCAATTTCTGTCTTGGTTATGGGTCTGTTTAGGTTTTCTCTGTCTTCATGGCTCAATTTAGGAAGGTTGTATGTATCCAGGAATCTATCCATTTCTTCTAGGTATCCAGTTTTTTTTTTCCCCAGTTTGTTGATATACAGCTCTTTGTAATGGTTTCTGATGATTCTTTTTATTTCTGTGTTGTCTGTTGTTACATTTCCTTTTTCATCATCTCTAATTTTATTGATTTGGGTCTTCATTCTCTTTTTTGGTTAGTTGGGCCAATGATGTGCCAATTTTGTTTATTTTTTTAAAAAACGAGCTCTTTTCTTTTGTATTTTTTTGTTTCAATTTTATTGATTTATTCTCTAATTTTAAGTTATTTCTTCTAGTTTTACATTTGGTATGTTTTTCTAGATCCTTGAAGTGTATAGACAGTTTGTTTTTGGTGCCTTTCTAGTTTATTTTTTTAACTTTTATTTAATAAATTATAAATTTCCAAAGTACAGCTTATGGATTACAATGGCTTTTTCCCCCCAATAACTTCCCTCCCACCCACAATTCTCCCAACTCCCGCTCCCTCTCCCATTCCATTCACATCAAGATTCATTCTCAATTATCTTTAATATACAGAAGATCAATTTAGTATATACTAAGTAAAGATTTCAACAGTTTGCACCCACCCAGAAACACAAAGTGTAAAGTACTGTTTGAGTACAAGTTATAGCATTTATTCACATTGAACAACACTAAGGACAGAGATCCTACATGAGGAGTAAGTGCACAGTGACTCCTGTTGTTGACTTGGCAATTTGACACTCTTGTTTATGGTGTCAATAATCTCCCTAGGCTCTAGTCATGAGTTGCCAAGGCTATGGAAGCCTTTTGAGTTTGCCGACTTTGATCTTATTCCAACAGGGTCATAGTCAAAGTGGAAGTTCTCTCCTCCCTTCAGAGAAAGGTACCTCCTTCTTTGATGGCCCTGTTCTTTCCACTGGGATCTCACTCCCAGAGATCTTTCATTTAGGTCTTCTTCTTTTTTTCTTTTCCATGGTTTCTTGGCTTTCCATGCCTACAATACTCTCATGGGCTCTTCAGCCAGATCCGAATGCCTTTAGGGCTGATTCTGAGGCTAGAGTGCTATTTAGGACATCTGCCATTCTATGAGTCTGCTGTGTATCCCGCTTCCCATGATGGATCGTTCTCTCCCTTTTTGATTCTATCAGTTAGTATTAGCAGACACTAGTCTTGTTTATGTGATCCCTTTGACTGTTAGACCTATCAGTATGATCAGTTGTGAACTGAAACTGATCACTTTGACTAGTGAGATGGCATTGATACATGCCACTTTGGGATTGTATTGGAATCCCCTGGCACGTTTCTAACTCTACTGTTTGGGGCAAGTTAGATTGAGCATGTCCCACATTGCACATCTCCTCCCTCTCTTATTCCCACTCTTATATTTAACAGCGATCACTTTTCATTAAATTTTAAACAACTAAGAATAATTGTGTGTTAAAGAGTTCAACCAATAGTTTTAAATAGAACAAAAAAAATACTAAAAAGGATAAAGTATTATATTGTACATCAACATTCAGGACAATGGCTGCTCAAGTCATTGCTTCTCATAGTGTCCATTGCACTTCAACAGGTTTCCCTTTAGGTGCTCAGTTGTCACCAATCAGGGAGAACATACGATATTTCTCCCTGGCTTATTTCTCTCAGCATGTTTTCCAGATTGCTCCATGTTGTTGCAAATGACCAGATTTCATTGTTTTTGACTGCTGTGTAGCATTCTATAGCATACATGCCCCATAATTTCTTTATCCATTCTACTGTTGATGGGCATTTAGATGGATTCCAGGACTTGGCTGTTGTGAATTGAGCTGCAATAAACATTAAGGTGCAGACAGCTTTTTTGTTTGCCAATTTAATTTCCTTTGGGTACATTCCAAGGAGTGGGATGGCTGGGTTGTATCATATGGTTATATTCAGGTTTCTGAGGAATCTGCAGACTGACTTCCATAGTGGCTTGACCAGTTTGCATTCCCACCAACAGTGGGTTAGTGTCCCTTTTTCCCCACATCCTCTCCAGCATCTATTGTTGGTAGATTTCTGAATGTGAGCCATTCGAACTGGGGTGAGGTTAAACCTCATTGTGGTTTTGATTTGCATTTCCCTGATTGCTAGAGATCCTGAACATTTTTTCATGTGTCTGTTGGCCATTTGGATTTTCTCTTTGGAAATATTGAGGTCCTTGGCCCATCTCTTAAGTGGGTTGTTTGTTTTGATGTTGTGGAGTTTCTTGATCTCTTTGTAGATTCTGGTTATTAACCCTTTATCTGTTGCATAGTTTGCAAATATTTTTTCCCATTCTGTTGGTTGCCTCTTCACCTTCCTGACTGTTTCTTTTGCAGTTCAGAAACTTCTCAATGTGATGCAATCCCAAATGTTAATTTTGGTTTTGACTGCCTGTGCCTCTGGGGATTTTTCCAAGAATTTTTTGCCTGTATCTATATCTTGCAGGGTTTCTCCAATGCTCTCTAATAATTTGATGGTATCGGGTTGTAGATTTATGTTTTAATCCATGTTGAGTGGATTTTTCTGTGAGGTGTAAGGTCGGGGTCTTGCTTCATGCTTCTGCATGTGGAAATCCAGTTTTCCCAGCACCATTTATTGAATAGACTGTCCTTGCTCCAGGGATTGGTTTTAGATCCTTGGTCAAATATAAATTTGCTGTAGATGTTTGGATTGATTTCTGGTGTTTCTATTCTGTTCCATTGGTCCATCCATCTGTTTCTGTACCAGTACCATGCTGTTTTGATTACAACTGCCCTGTAATATGTCTTAATCTGGTATTGTGATGCCTCCAGCTTTTTTTTTTTTTTTTGTACAAGATTGCTTTAGCTATTCGAGGTCTCTTCTATCTCCATATGAATTTCAGCACCATTTTTTCAGATCTGAGAAGAATGTCTTTGGTATTTTGATTAGTATCACATTGAATCTACAGATTGCTTTTGGGAGAATGGACATTTTGATATTGATTCTTCCAATCCATGAGCATGGAAGATTTTCCCATTTTTTGGTATCCTCTTCTATTTCTTCCTTTAAGATTTTGTAATTCTCATCATAGAGATCTTTGACATCCTTGGTTGGGTTTATTCCAAGATATTTGATTGTTTTTTTAGCTATTGTGAATGGGATTGATCTTAGAAGTTCTTTCTCAGCCATGGCATTGCCTGTGTATACAAAGGCTGTTTTTTGTAAACTGATTTTTATATCCTGCTACTTTGCCAAACTCTTCTATGAGTTCCAATAGTCTCTTAGTAGAGTTCTTTGGGTCCCCTAAATAAAGAATCATATCATCTGCAAAGAGGGATAGTTTGAGTCTTCCTCCCCAATTTGTATCCCTTTAATTTCTTTTTCTTGCCTAATGGCTCTGGCTAAAACTTCCAGAACTATATTGAATAGCAGTGGTGAGAGTGGGCATCCCTGTCTGGTACCAGATCTCAGTGGAAATGCTTCCAGCTTTTCCCCATTCAATAGGATGCTGGCCGTGGGATTGTCATAAATTTCCTTGATTGTATTGAGGAATGTTCCTTCTACACTCCATTTGCTTAGAGTTTTCATCATGAAAGGGTGTTGTATTTTATCAAATGCTTTCTCTGCATCTATTGAGATAATCATATGGTTTCCTGATGTAGGCACCAATTGCTATAAACTTTCCTGTTAACTCTGCTTTTGCTGTATCCTACAAATTTTGGTATGTTGTTTTGTCATCTTCATTTATTTCAAGAATTTTTAAATTTCTATTTTGATTTCTTCTGTGACCCACTGTTAATTAAGAAACATGTTGCTCATTCTCCCTGTGTTTGCATATGATGTAAAGTTTCTTGAGTTTATTTCCAGCTTCATTGCATTATGATCTGAGAAGATGCACGGTATGATTTTGATTCTTTTAAATTTGTTGAGACTCACTTTATGTCTGAGCATATCGTCAATCCTAGAGAAAGTTCCATGCATTGGAGAAAAAAAAAATGTCATTTGTGGTTGTAGTGTGGAAGGCTCCATGGTTATCTGCTACTTCCATTTGATCTGTGGTGTTGATTAACTCTGTTTCTTGCTGATTTTCTGTCTGGTTGATCTGTCCCTTGCTGAATGTGGAGTATTGAAGTCCCACTTTATATTGTATTGGAACCTATGTCTCCCTTTAAATCCATTGACACTTTTTTAAATAGCCAGGTGCCCTATAATTAGGTGCATATAAATTTATAATAGTTGAGGCCAGTGCTGTGACGTAGTGGGTAAAGCTGATGCCTGCAGTGTCAGCATCCCATGTGGGTGTTGGTTCAAGTCCCAGCTGCTCCACTTCCTATCCAGCTCTCTGCTATGGCCTGGGAAAGCAGTAGAAAGTGGCCCAAGTCCTTGGGCACCTGCATTCCTGTGGGAGACATAGAAGAAGGTCCTGGCTCCTGACTTCGGATTGGCTTAGCTCTGGCCATTGTAGCCATCTTGTGAGTAAACCAGTGGATGGTTCTCTCTCCCTCCCTCCTTCTCTCTCTCTCTCTGCTTCTGCCTCTCTGTAGCTCTGCCTTTCAAATAAATAAATCTTAAAAAATTTTATAATGGTCACATCTTCCTGTTGAACTGATATCTTACATAGTGCTCTTCTTTGTCTCTTAATGGTTTTTGTGTTAAAGTCTATTTTGTCTGATTATGATGGCTACACCTGCTCTTTTTTGGCTTCTATTGGCATAGAGTATCATTTTCCATCCTTTCACTTTCAGTCTGCATGCATCTTTGTTGGTGATATGTGTTTCTTATAGGCAGCAGATAGATACATTTTGTTTTTTAATCCATTCAACCAGTCTGTGTCTTTTAAACAGGAGAGTTGAGGCCATTCACATTCAGGGTGACTATTGCATATTTCCATTAATAGTCCTAATTTTTTACTTTGGGTTCTCTTTGTATTTTTTCCTGGGCGATTTTCTGTGTCACCTTTTTTCATAGTGATGTTCTTGTTTCTGTGTTTCCTTTTATTTTTTTTTAATCCTTATTATTCCACCCATTGGCTATTTTTCTTTCTTTTTTTAAATGATAATTCCTACTCTAAAGAAAATCTCTTTTTTAAAAGAGTTATTTATTTGAAAGAGTTACACAGAGAGAGAAGGAGAGGCAGGGAGGGAGAGAGAGAGAGACAGCGAGCGAGAGAGCGCCTTCATCCGCTGGTTCACTTGCAAATTGGCCACAATGGCTGGAGCTGCGCCAATCTGAAGCCAGGAACCAGGCGCTTCTTCTGGGTCTCCCACGTGGGTTCAGGAACCCAAGGAAAGGACTGGGCCATCTTCTGCTTTCCTAGGCCATATCCAAGAGATTGGAAGTGGAGCAGCCAGGATACAAACCAGCACCCATATGGGATGCTGACACTGCAAGCTCCTGTGTGTTGCATATACTTGAGCATCTTTTATAGGACTAGACAAGTAGTTACACATTCTTTCAATTTCTGTTTGTTATGGAAGATTGCTATTTCACCTTCATTCATAAATGAGAGATTTGCAGGGTACAGTATTCTGGGGTGACAGTTTTTTTCTCAAGACTTGAAATATATCTCACCATTCTCTTTGCCAATTGAGTTTCTGATGAGAAGTATGCTCTGAGTCTAATTGGAGTTCCTCTGATTGTGATCTGGTGTTCCTCTCATGTACATTTTAGAATCTTTTCTCTGTTTTACTGTGGAGAGTTTGCTACATTGTGTTGTGGTGAAGATCTTTTCTGGTTGTGTCTCTTGGTAGTTCTGTGTACTTCCTGTACTTGGATGTCCTTTCTCCAAATTGGGGAATTTTTTCTTTTTTTTTATTAAAAAGGCCTTCTAATCCCTTCTCTGATTTTTCCTTAATATCTCAATTCCATGTGAAAAAATTTCATTTAGTTCATAAATTTGCTTCTGATTGCTTCTAAGTAATCTGATAATTAATTTTCTGAATTCTGTTTCTGGCATATGCTCAATCTCTTCATCTTTACCTTCTACTATTGAAGTGCTGTAGTGATATTCCTTTGGGCTCCTAGTGTCTTCCTCATTCTTTATTTTTTTATTTTTATTTTATTTTTATTTATTTTTATTATTTTTTGACAGGCAGAGTGGACAGTGAGAGAGACAGAGAGAAAGGTCTTCCCATTGGTTCACCCTGCAATGGCCGCCGCGGCCAGTGCACTATGGCTGGCGCACCACACTGATCCGAAGGCAGGAACCAGGTGCCTCTCCTGGTCTCCCATGGGGTGCAGGGCCCAAGCACTTGGGCCATCCTCCACTGCACTCCCGGGCCACAGAAGAGAGCTGGCCTGGAAGAGGGGCAACCGGGACAGAATCTGGCGCCCTGACTGGGACTAGAACCCAGTGTGCCAGCGCCGCAGGCGGAGGATTAGCCTATTGAGCCGCGGCGCTGGCCCGTCTTCCTCATTATTAAGTTTCTTCCTTTGTTTTATGGCATTTGTGTAATTGTTTTTTTATTTATTTATTTTGCCTGGTTGCTTTTAGTTTTGGTTTGTGTCTTTGTGGTTTAGTGGGATGTCTATACTTTGAGTGCCAAGAGGTGTGTGCTGGATGTGGCCTGGGAGCTCTGTTCAGTATTACAGGATGGAGCAAGTGTCCGAGGTAAGGCACCCATGGGCCTTTGTTGTTCTCTGGTTATATGGATGGAGGAAGGTGTTTACCTCTGTTGGTGTGACCTGCCCTTCTCACAGCTGCAGGATGCCCGGTGTTAGTCCCTGGTGTGTTCAGTACTAGCTCACACTGTTCAATGAACTGTACCTGTTATCTTTGGATTCTTTCCTGTGATCACCGTTTCCTCTTTTATGAGCTACTATAGGTCCCTGGGTCATGTGCGGGTGTGTGGAGCCCCTGCCTACTGGAGCCTGCCTCACTTCTCAATGGTGGTGGGCAGGTATGAGTTTCAGAGAGCCAGAGCTTCCCCTAGCTGTGCAGCTTCTGTAGTGGGGGAAGGAATTCTTAATTGTTGTGGCCTTTGTTTTTGGGTTGGGGTGTGAGGCAACCCCTGCTATTGGTGGGTGTGTCCATGGGAGGCAGGGGTGGCAGCCACCTGCCTGCATTCAAAAATAAATACAAAGGAACAAAATGGCTTCTCCCAGCTGGCTGCAAGTTCCTGCAGGGTGAGGAGAGGGGGACAGAGGTGTTTTACCTCCCTATTTGTTCATTTTTTTTTTTTTCCCTCCTGGCGTGGAACTTCAAAATCCATTGGCCAAGCTCTCCCTCCTGCTATCCACAGCTCCATGGACCCATGGATTCCCTCTCACCTGATTTGGCGGCCTGATGCTCTCCTCCCTGGGTGCAAGTCTCTGCTGTTTTTGTTCGTTTTACTTGCTCTTTTGCGTGGACATGGACCATCTCTGCTGTTCGTGCTGGGTTTCCTGCTGGGGATTTCCCAAGGCTTTATCTCAGGAGTGTGTTTTCTCCCCTTTTTAAGTATCAATTTTGCCGATTGATTCCGACCGTCCTGTTGCTATTTGGCCATCTTGGAACCTCCTAGAATTTTTTTCAAAAAGTTTTGTTTACTGTCCCATATAAACGTTGGAAGCATTTTAAGTCTTGTAATTCTACTACATGTGCATAGATGCATAAAATACAGTTTTGTAATTTTAAAGTGAGTATACTGTATCAAATATGAGTGATTATATAGTGTAGTTGCATTTCATATTTCATATTGTAATACTTTAGTCTAAGATAGACAAATTATATTAAGTGAAAAAGCAAATACTTCACAAATTGCTTTTTCACTTAATATAATTTTAGTTTATCTTGATACTTATAGCCTTAATTCACTTACTTTAACTACTGTGGAGCATTTGTGTGGATGAATCTGACAATTGAGCTGTTTCCATATTGATTATCTTGATTTCTATCTGACTTTCTTGTTCTTTTACCCTCCCCCATCATTTTCTTTCTTACTCTCCGTGTTTCTCCATTCCTGAATTTCCTGGGTAAAGTTCTCAATTTTTTGTGTTTTGTTTTTCATTAGCTGATTTGAAGTCATGTGCTTATTTGAAAAGTTAATCTACAAATACTGATGTTTGTACTCTTTTCTTTTTTAAATAATTTTGTCTATTATTCCCATTCCCCCCTCTATTACCTTGTTTAGAGTTTGCATACAATTGAGATAGGAAAGCCCATGAGCTTTAACATTGAACAAACCTAATATGTCCCGCATCTGCTGCCTAGTGACCTTGGAAAAGTTACATAGATTTTTAATGTTCATCTCCACATTTCCTGTTTTCATAGATTAGTTTTGATTGAATGCAGTGGTCTATTTGAAAAGCCTAGATGGGTGTCTGGCCTTTAAAAATGAACTGATAATTGGTGGCTTTTATTTGTTTGAATCATTCTTGTATTTCTGATGAGAATGGGACTTCCCATTGTTTTATCCCAGCTTTGGCCCAAGTAATTCAATTTCTTGGTTTTTTGTTTTTTTTTTTTAACTTTTATTTAATGAATATAAATTTCCAGTGTACAGCCTATGGATTACAATGGCTTCCCCCTCCCATAACTTCCCTCCCACCCGCAACCCTCCCCTCTCCCGCTCCCTCTCCCCTTCCATTTGCATCAAGATTTATTCTCAATTCTCTTTATATACAGAAGATCAATTTAGTATAAAGATTTCAACAGTTTGCACCCACATAGAAACACAAAGTGAAACATACTGTTTGAGTACTAGTTATAGCATTAAATCACAATGGACGGCACATTAAGGACAGAGATCCCGCATGAGGAGCAACTGCACAGTGGCTCCTGTTGTTGACCCAACAAATTGACACTCTAGTTTATGGCGCCAGTAACCATCCTAGGCTGTCGTCATGAGTTGCCAAGGCTATGGAAGCCTTCCAAGTTTACCAACTCTGATCATATTTAGACAAGGTCATAAAAGACAGAGTGAGGATAGTAACCAATGATCCTAAGAGTGCACTTACCAGGTTTGCACAATTATACAGCATTAAGTGGGGAAGAGGACCATCAGTACACACAGGTTGGGAGTAGAGCCATTGGTGGTAGAGTAGAGGTTATGATTACAAAGGAATGAGGCCCAAGTGCACTAGACAGGGCCTAGAACAAAGGACAGAGTCATTATTAGAGGGGCTAAGAAAGGTGCTGTCTAAGCTACAATTAAGTTTTCTGATTGAGAGGCAAATAGAACCTGATAGAAGGGGCTTGATAATAATCTGGTGGGCTTTAGGCCTTGTAAATTCAGAGGCCCAGACCTATCTATCTCTTCACATGGGGTATATCCTAAGGGAGGTGTGAACCTCCTAGGGGAAGGCACTCTGTTGACTTTCATTACTTGGTTGGCCTGGGAGGAGAGCTGGCCAGGTAAAGGCAGGTGGCATCTCTAACAAGAAATTTACAGTTCTGCCTGCAATGTTGCAGACCCTACTTGACCATCCCCTCAGCTGAAGTGGTCCCTTTGGAAGTTGGGCTGAGTGAAGGGCTTTTCAGCTTAGAGCCAATAAGATCTGTGGCTCTGACCTGGGCATCCTTCGACTCCAGGGCAGGTCCATTTCCAGTGATCCAACTCTTGGCAGAGCTGCCAGGGCTCTTCACAAGCTGACTTCTGCTGAAGCCCAGGCTTACCACATTGAAAGCCACTGCAGTGGACTGGTCTGTTGGGTCTGCTTGAGGGCAGATCACTGTACAGATCAGTCATTAATAGGCCTGCCACCCATTGCTTCTGATGCCGAGCTTTCTTTTCCTCCTGGTTTGTGTTTCTAAAGTATATCCTAAGGAACTAGCCACAATTGCAGTAAAGCTTTATTCACAAGAATGTCTGTCTAGTAGTCTACATAGTTATGGCAAATAATCTGGCAGAGGGTGGGTACTATGTGTGTGTGGTAGAATGATTTAGTGTTTCCTGTGAATGTCTGAACTGATGCCTTTCTACTAAGAATGTTCAATCACAAACCCAGTCATTTTCTAGAATCTTCTTGCTTCCCACCTGTTCCCTGCCCATTTTTGTCTTAATTCTATTTCTCTGGTCTTGGTGACATCTTATCTCTATTGCTATTTTGAGTTCTGTTTTATCCTCTAGGATTTGATGACTTTTTAAGATTTTATTCCTTTCTTTGAGAGGTAGAGTTACAGAGGGAAATAGAGAAAGAAAGGTTTTCATCTGCTGATTCACTCTCCAAATAGCCACAGTGGCAGGAGCTGGGCAGATCTGAAGCCAGGAGCTTCTTCTGGGTTCATGACATGGGTACAGGGCCCAAGCACTTATGTCATCTTTCCCAGGTGCATTAACAGGGAGCTGGTTCAGAAGTGGAGCAACTGGGACTGGAACCTGGGACCACACGGGATGCTTGCATCACAGGTGGTGGATTAACCCACTATGTGCCAATTTCAAACCCACTATTAAATTTTTATTTTATGTCAGCCATCCTGTGCATTTTGGAACTATTCATTCTCACTTTTTTTTTTTAAAAAGTATTTATTTATTTGAAAGGCAGAGTTACAGAGAGGCAGAGGCAGAGACAAAGAGAGGTCTTCCATCCTCTGGTTCACTCCCCAGAGGGCCACAACAGCCTGAGCTGTACCTGTTGAGGTTGATTAGTTCTGAGAGGAGAGGCACAGTGAGGCCAAGAGGCATGGAATTACAAAACAGACACTGGGAGTCAGGTGAAAGTGGGTTAGAGACGAACAGCTCGCAAACTCATTTATTTCAGTTGGTACAGTAGCTTATATAGCTGAGGCAGCCAATCTGGTCAAGGGGCAGTTTATGCCATAACCAATCACTGCCTGTTGCCAGGCAGGCTTCTTTGCCAGGTGGGTTCTGAAGCCATTTCCTGAGTAACTGAAGCTCGCTTGCCAGCGCCATCTTGGCACAGCCTTCTCATTCCACCACATGCACTTATCTGAAGCCAGGAGCTTCTTCTGGGTCTTCCACGAGAGTGCAGGGTCCCAAGCACTTGGGCCATCTTCTACTGCTTTCCCAGGCCACAGTAGAGAGCTGGATTGGAAGAGGAGCAGCTGGGACATGAACTGGTGCCCATATGGGATACCAGCACTACAGATGGAGGTTTACCCCACACCACAGCGCCAGACTTAGGTTTGATTAATTTTTTAAAATTATAGCTATTAAAGAAGATCCTCGCATTTGTTCTCTGAGTCTTGGGAAGAAATAGGCACAGTGGCCTCAAAGGCACAAATTTGGGAATGTCAGTATACTTAAGAGCAGTGTCAGCTCCACTACTTACTGTGTGCAAGACTGTGACACAATTAGCTACCTTCTTTTAACATGCTTGGTTTCCTCACCTGTAAAATGAAGGTGATTAGAATGGCATGAGGGGCTGACATGAGTTTAATGAGTCAGTTTATGTAAAGAGTTTAGGAAAGTGCCACCTTGTAAAAAAAAAAAATCTTTATTTTTGAAGATTTATTTATTCATTTGAAAGCCACAGTTTCAGAGAGATCTCATTGGCAGGTTACTCCCCAGATGGCCTCAACAGCAGGGGTGGGACCAGGCAAAAACCAGGAGCTTCATCATGTCCCCTGCGTGGGTAGTAGACGCTCAGGTACTTGAACCATCTTCCACTGTTTTTCCCGGCCAGTAGCAGAGAGCTGTATCAGAAATGTAACAGCCAATTCATGAAACTGCACCTAAAAGAGATGCTGGTGTCACAGGTGGTGGCTTTATCTGCTATGATACAATAGCATCCCCATAAAATTGTTTAAATTTATGCTATCAGTGTTTGTTTTCTTGTGTGACTCTTGAATGCTAAGAGATTCTTTAAAGGGTCCAGCTCTGTGGCATAGTGAGCTAAGCCTCTACCTGAGGTGCCAGAATCCCATATGGGTGCTGGTTCATGTCCCTGCTGCTCCTTTTCTGATACAGCTCTCTGCTATGGCCTGGGAGAGCAGTAGAAGATGGCCCAGGTGTTTGGGCCCCTGCACCCACGTGGGAGACCCTGAAGAAGCTCCTGGTTCATGACTTTAGAATGGCTCAGCTCTGGCTATTGTGACCATCTGGGGAGTGAGCCAGCAGATGGAAGACCTTTCTCTATAACCCTGTCTCTTAGATAAGTAAATAAAATCTTTTAAAAGAGAGCCATCTTTGAATACAATTCACAGCCACCCTATCCCTGTGATCACCCCACACATATCATACACTCGCCAAGTCCATTCCATTTAACACCATAGAACACTTGTGACACAAAAATTCAGTTAGGTCAAATTGATATATTTCAAATGAACTTCTTCAATCTTCCAATCATATCTCTTAACCTTGAAAATCAGAGCACAGCATTTGGCATCAGCAGTGCACAGAATGTTTTCCGTGCCCACTTTTGCCTACCTTTTGAAAATCACAATTGCACGGCCTTGGATGTTCCACAGGAAGCAGATTTGTAGAACTGCAGAGTGTTAACCTAATGATGAAAGAGCATTTACTTGCTGTCCAAACAAAAGAGGATTGAGGGAAATATGGCCAGAATGATGAAAGCACTTTATTGACTGAACTCTGTAGAAGACTTAGTGTATTTTTCCACTTTTGTGCCTTTTTCTTCTAAGTTGAAGAGACTGTGGCTCTCAGGAATAGTGTATGCTTCACTTCTGTGATAAAATAGAATTTGTGTGTAAGAATCTTTCCTATCTTTGCATTTCTCGTTTTTGTAATCCATATTCCTACATATGACATTTATAACAGAAATAATGTTATAATGGCATTCCCAGACTTGAGGAGAGTTATTGTTTGAGGAAAAAAAATGGTTAAAGTACATTTGTCTTCATTCCATTAGAGGTTAACTATTGGATGGAGTCTCAGAGAAAACAGACTCCATTAGTTTTTGGTTCTTTCTATTCACTGGTAATATTCTATCCTTAATTTGCCAGGGAATGAACTCTGAGAGTATATGAAAATATTCTGGAGATGGATTTTGGAAAAACAAAAGGGGCTTTCTCTAATTAGAACTCTGGAATTGGCCAAACCCTGTTCGTCTCTCTGTTTTCCTCGACAGTGTACATCCTGTTTTATCTCTTTTCAGTATGCCTTCAAGACAAAGTCTAGTTGTTACAGATCTCTTTGATGGAATTAGTGCTCATGCTATTAGGAAACTTTGGACTTTGCTGACAACTGAACTACCTAGAATAACTGTAGTCAAATGTTCTGACAACTGATCTTACTTTAACAGCACTTACTTAAAACCCCTTGTTAGGTAGCTAAAAGAGCAGCAGTTTGGTCACAAGAAGCCCAGAGTCACACACTGTTGACTTCTGCTCTTAACTCTTCTGAAATCTTTCATCCTTCTGTTTCCCCAGGTGACATAAAACAGAATTTCCAAACTCCCTTCCACATCTGTAACACAAGGTCATATTTTCATTTTCCTGAGCATGCTGGCCCATATTTAGAAGATAATGAAATATAATTGAATAGTTTCATCATTATCTTGTAATACAACTCATTCTCTCAATCCCACAGCCCTCACTTTTGAAGGAGTTTATGAAAGCATAGGGGTTGTGTTGAATATTTACTGATGGAGAAAAATTAGAGAAGGGGCCCTCCCCACCCCACTTCCCAATGCAGCACCATCAATACCTTCATAAAGATGATTCCCTTATTATGTGCCTCTCGTCCTACAACATTTAAATATAAAGGAAAGGATCTAGGTCATCAGATATCTAGCAACTGTGTCCTTTCTGTTTCTAGTTGAATTGGTTTTATTGATTGATTTATGAGTTGGCGAATAGTGATAAGGAATACAGGAGAAAGGATGTAGAAGGAGAGAAAGAAGGTGCATGTTCTTGGGGTCATTTCAACAGCATGCATACAAGACAAAATAAGGCTCAATGTGTGAATGACTTGAAATGAATCTAATTACCCTCCTGCTGAGTCTTCAAAATGGCTACAGCCATGTATGGCAAAGACTGCCTACATGCACAAAATATCATGCAATTTATCATCTAAATTGGGGCACCTTTGAGAGTAAAATGGACCCTACTTATAATTATATTGGGACAAGTATAAATTGAGATTATGTTAGGCAAGTTACAAGTTTAGTCACTCTTTATCCAAAAGATATTTATTCCTCTTCATCCATCTTAAGGGAATGGAAAGCCTTAAAATTCTCTTCTGTATCATTGTGGAAGGTGAGGTATTCTTCAAGACTTACATGATTTCTCTCCAGTCGGACACCATTATGTAGTCCATAGCTGGACATTTCCCTGGCTTTCTTTACATTAAGGCAAATTCATGAACCTAAGTTTGATTTGGTTAAATGTGAACAACAATAATAGGTGTTATTTCTAACCCTCTAATAATACTATTCATGGTCGGCACCATGGCTCACTTGGCTAATCCTCCGCCTGCGGCGCCGGCGCCCCGGATTCTAGTCCTGGTTGGGGCGCCAGATTCTGTCCCAGTTGCTCCTCGTCCAGGCCAGCTCTCTGCTGTGGCCCAGGAGTGCAGTGGAGGATGGCCCAAGTCCTTGGGCCCTACACCCACGTGGGAGACCAGGAGGAAGTGGCTGGCTCCTGGCTTTGGATCGGCGCAGTGCGCTGGTCGTAGTGGCCATTTTGGGGGTGAGCCAATGGAAGGAAGACCTGTCTCTGTCTCTCTCTCTCTGACTGTCCACTCTGCCTGTCAAAATACTATTCATGTATTCTATGAAAATAACTTATGAGAAGTCCTCTATCCTCATCCTAAATCTGCTTCAAGGTATACTACATGTTGGCTTTGGAACCCATACATTGCAGGTAGTAGAACCGTAATATGGAAGGAATCCGGGCCCTAAATTGGAGAGGCGCATGCCAATCAGGTAGACTGGTTAGAGATTGTACATGTCTGAGCAAGAAAATAAAACTTGTATTAAGGCATTGAGATTTTAGACTTTTCCCATTATAATAAGTAAGTAGAATAATCAGCACTAGCATTATTTTAATTTATGTTTTATAAAATTAGCTTCAAATATATGACACCCTTGTCTGCCTCATTAAGCTATGAACCTTTATAAGACAGAGATCCAGAATAAGTATTCATGTTTAATGAGTATGTGTTAAGTATTTTCTGCATTGGTTTATATTATATTGAATTGAAATTAATTGATTGTATATAAAATGGTGAGAAACTTCAGAGATATTGTGCATTCTCTTAGCTTGAGGGATCACAGATTTCAAAAAGTGGCCTTTGAGCTGATAATTGAAAAGTTGCTTTACTTTGGATACACACTTAAAATGTTCTAGGAAAGATCAATAGCATGAGCAGCTGGAACACAAACAAAAGCATATAGTTCAGCCTGAGACAGAGTCGGTGAGAAGCAAATGTCTACATTTACTTCAGTTCAAACATATTTGGGTTCCTTTTCTGGCAGGAAGACAAACACATGAAGAGCTAATTTAAGAAAATAGCATGCACGATAAAGTATAAGCATATAATAAATGTGATAACACAAATTGTAAGAAAAAAGAGTACAGATTGGTGGCTCCTCCCACAGGGCACTAAATGTAAGAAGAAGGATGCAGAACAGAGAGGAGACAGAATACAAACTCACAGCCAGACTGAATTTATTCAAAGAAAATAACCTTGCAGAGGTCGACAAACTACCAGTGCGCACACAGACCAAACATGTGGCAAAGGGCCAGACCCCAGGGACTGGGCTTTTTTATATCTTAGGTGGGCTAGGGGTGGGCGTAGGGAGCAGCAGGTGGAGGTGAGCTTCCCCATACAACTGCTTCAAGTTTGGCCCACTGGCTTCCAAACCTGGTAAAGAATGCAGGGGGGTGGGTGGAGATTAGGGTTTGAGACTGAACTGGTCTCTTCAAAGAAGGCATGGGTAACAAGAAGCTAAAATGGTTGAGGCTTATGTCCTTGTTCCATCGGAAACTATGCCCAAAGGAGACCAGACTGTACTGAAAAACAAGTCAGTTAACCATACTAATAGGTTATTGAATGCCTCATTAGGGAATTTGTACTTATAGAGCAAGCAGCAGGGAAGCATTGAAGGGTTACTGTGCAGAGTCTTGAATGATGCTAAGTGAGATCAGATTTTACTTTGTACATATTTGGGATGTCATAAATAATTCTGAAGGAACAATAGAAGACGTGAGCAGAGTGTTGCTTTAGTAGAAGAAGCCATAGTGGGGGCAAGAGAACAGCAGGGACCCTGGGGCAAGGATTCTAGTTATTAGGTAGTTGACCATAGATAGGGGCATTGTCCAGCATCTTCATCTAAGCCATAAAATTGTGCGAAAAAGAAAGAGTTGGAGTTACAGCAGAAGTAGAATCAGTGTCTGAATCCTGACTGTTGGGGTGACTGTATCAGGATTAGTTTCAGTTGTGAGTGACAGGCAGTTCTAAATAAGATGGTAGTTGATTTCTTTTAATGAAAGCAGTATAGGGATCCCAGCATCCTCTATCATTTTGCTGAAAATAAGACTTTTGCTTCATGGTTCAGGAAGGCTGACCTTCATATTCACATTCCAATTAGCTGCTACTGTTGACACTTCCTGGAAGTCTTACATGTTTCTATAATGCTTCATTGGCCAGAACTTGGTCACTTGTACACATCTGGCTGCAAAGGAGGCAGGGATTCTGAGAAGCTATGTGTTTTACTAACACTGGGACTTCTCTTAAAGAAGAGGAGGAAAATAGGTACTGGAGATTAGCAGGCCTATCTTTGCCATGGGTAAAAAAGACAGTGTGGTCATTTAGTTCTACAGAATAGTAATACCTTAGTGAGTTGCTGGAAAAAGTTGGTGGAACTGTAATGAAAAATCACGATAAGGAGTCAAAATGTGTGGGTCATTAATCATTGAAGTAAGTACTTGGGATAGGAAGAATGCTCAAGTCTTCTCAGTTAAACAATCAACGTAATTCAAGTTCTAAGTTTCACTTTTGTGTTGGTTATTTGTATAATGGAGTTTTTGGTTTTTCTGGAGAGCCCAGATATGCTCATAATTAATGATTCTTCCACTTACTGGTATGTGCCATACCTGTCATATAGTGCCTGCTCAGAAAATACCATGAGGATCAGAATCATAGCAAAGGTCTAAAGGATGTTGACCTTATGTTGTATGAAAGTAAGTAAATAAATACAACTATCCTAGCACCTTTTCCCAAAGTTTGCATGTGACCCTGTGTCCCACCATGGCTAACTGATTCTGTAGATCATTTTGTCTGCTTTCCCCTTGGGCACTGGATTTTTTCTGGGCTTTATCCCAGCAGAAAGCGCAGCTTCCCCACAGGACTTCCCTGAATTGGTTGTTTTCCTGCTTCAATCTCCTGTTCTGTTCCCCCAGTTTTTTTGGCGACTGGGGTTTGACTCATAAATGTCATGAGTGTGCTCGTTAGCTCCTGAATTCTCCCTGGGCAGGCAGGGCTGTCTTTCTCCTCATGAATTGGCTCAGAATTTATCGGATGGGATGTGCAGATCCATGTTTCTTTGGGCCATGACCTTTATTTTATTTATTTTTTTTTAATTCCAAGGAGATTTAAGTAAAATTTTGCCTTGGGTTTGGTTTATCAGAGTGATTTTCTACTTATTGGCTTTTGGCCAGATTGTTTTTCTACCTCTGGCTGTACTACCACTCTTTGAATACCAGCACTATCAACATTAAGTAATGGAAGTCATGGAGGTAATGGGTACCATTTATTGAGCAAAGACTACTGTCTTAAATCCAATAGTTTTTTATAACACTTTTGACAGTGCTTACGGCATTTATTTACAATTTTCAGATAAGGATATTCTGGTGTTTTGTGTTCTATTGCTGTTTAGTCTGTTTTAACAGAACTTTTTTTTTGTTTGACAGGCAGAGTTAGGCAGTGAGAGGCAGAGAAAAGGTCTTCCTTTTCTGTTGGTTCACCCTCAAAATGGTTGCTATGGCTGGCACGCTGCGCCAATCCAAAGCCAGGAGCCAGGTGCTTCCTCCTGGTCTCCCATGTGGGTGCAGGGCCTAAGCACTTGGGCCATCCTCCACTGCACTCCCAGGCCACAGCAGAGAGCTGGACTGGAAGAGGAGCAACCAGGAGAGAATCTGGCGCCCCAACCGGGACTAGAACCCAGGGTGCTGGCGCTGCAGGTGGAGGATTACCCAAAGTGAGCCGCGGCGCTGGCCTGTTTTAACAAAACTTTGAAAAGACAAGTAGTTTGCCCAAAGTGACACAGCTAGTAGGAAACACAGGATTTAACTCCAGGTTGTCATGTATTTTCCATTATTTCACACTTATCTTCAAAATAGCCTAAAAATTCTGTGTGATTCATTTCTTTTAATTTAAGTTAGCCCTCTTGAATTCAAGAAACAAAGAGATACAAGTTTATTTTATCCTCATTGAAAGCTATGAGCTGTGATCAAAGGGTTCGTGTGAGAAGAGATTAATTCCACAATTGACTAACAAATTGATTTGGAGGATTATTAATACTTTTATTCCACTTGTAGTTTAAGAATTGATTTGTTATATCAGTACCCATTTACTATTGTGAATACCACACACACACACTCTGTTATTGCTGCGATGAATGGGAGGCTGAGTGAATCTGGGCATGGACTTGAACTGCAGGGTCTGAAGTTTCATCCAGCTGTTTAAGTGTGAATTGACTCAGGCTGGCGCCGCTGCTCAACAGGCTCATCCTCCACCTGCGGTGCAGCACCCCGGATTCTAGTCCCAGTCGGGGCGCCAGATTCTGTCCCAGTTGCTCCTCTTCCAGTCCAGCTCTCTGCTGTGGCCCGGGAGTGCAGTGGAGGATGGCCCAAGTGCTTGGGCCCTGCACCCGCATGGGAAACCAGGAGGAAGCACCTGGCTCCTGGCTTTGGATCAGTGTGCTGGCCGCAACGCGGCCACTTAGGGGGTGAACCAATGGAAAAGACCTTTCTCTCTGTCTCTTTCTTTCTCTCTCACTGTCTAACTCTGCCTGTCAAAAAAAAAAAGTGTGAATTGACTCTACTACCAAAATGAAGTATACTTGATTCAGATGATAAATAGTAGGAAAAAAATGATCAGGAAATGTGTCCTTAGACTGTTTATCTCATTTATATGTGACAGAAGAGAATCATTCATTAGAGAAGTGATACTTCTTGATTAGTTGCCTACTTGTCAGAAATCCAAATTGTTTTTAAATTAACATTATTCTATCATTATTATCTTGAGAGTATCCCAAATATTTTTCTTTCAGAAATGCTCACCAATATTACTGTGGCAATGCAAATTGTTACAACATTTTTATGAAATAACTTAATATACACACTTAGTCCCTCAATGCTGATTTTAGCCTACTATGAGAAGAATGGCCCTGTAAGGGGGGTGGGGATCAAGGGAAGCTCTGCAGTACGTTGATTGCAGTATTCAGACAATTGAATGGCCATGGGAAGGGGGTAGGGGATAATTGATAAATTATAGCATATGCATACTAAAAGGGAGAATGAGGAAACGATGCAAGAAGTAATGTTTGGTGAAAGGAGCAGAAACAATTACTGTCTCTCGTGATTACACAGATTAGAGATCATCTTTCTGTCCCTGTTTTGCATTCCACTATTATCATTTGGGTTACAATGTTCTTAAATTTTCTAAGGACCAATTATCATTAAATATATTTCAGGGAAAATGTGGAAAGTAGTTTGAAGGAATGAGTGTTCCTTAGAGGAAATGGTTGTGAAAAACATTTCCAAATGGAGCTTTGCACACCTCTTCCTCTTTCCTAGATTTATTAAGCAAATATTTGTTAAGCATTGTAGTGGTGGACCTGTGCATTGTGTTGCATGATAGTAGAGGAGCCAGAGCGTTTACCCTTGGGATAGTTTTAATTTAGTCAGAGAGATAATCTAATAGGAAAATACAAATCAAAAGTGTGTGAAGACATTTTTGTAGAAGAGACTAAGGAAACAAAGCAACTTAACGTAATATGGGTTCCATAAGGGATCCAGAAACAGAAAATGAATATTCAGTTAATAACACACAGGAAATCTGAACAAGGTGGATTTTAGTTAATAATACTGTATCAATACTGTTTATTTACTGTGACAAAGGTACCATACTAACATAGTATGTTAATAACAGGGGAGCCTGTATATGGAAACTATACTTTTCTATAAATATAAAACTATTGTAAGTCAAGTATACATATGGATATAGAGGGAAGAAATGGCATCAGACTATTGTCTGCCACTCACCCCATCCTTATTGGTATCTCCCTCTCAGTTCTCTATCCAACCCTTAAATATTGTAAATACTGAGCATGTGGGAATTCTGTTCTGTATTGCTTCTGGTTTCCCTATATATTTTTAAAATTTATTTTTATTTCCTTGAAAGAGTTACAGAGAAAGGTAGAGCCAGAGAGAAAGAGAGAGGTCTTCGATCCTCTGGTTCACTCCCCAAATAACTGCAATGGCCAGAGCTGATCTGATCTGAAGCCAGGAGCCAGGAGCTTCTTCCAGGTCTCCCACGCAGGTGCAGGGGCCCAAGGACTTGGGCCATCTTCCACTGTTTTCCCAGGCCACAGCAGAGAGCTGGATCGGAGTAGAGCAGTCAGGACTAGAACCATCTCCCATATGTGATGCTGGCACTGCAGGTGGCGGCTTTACCTGCTGCGCCACAGCACTGACCCATCTGTATATATTTTTTTGTTTTTGTTTTTTGACAGGCAGAGTGGACAGTGAGAGAGAGACAGAGAGAAAGGTCTTCCTTTTCCGTTGGTTTAACCCCCAATGGCCGCTGCGGCCAGCACACTGCGGCCGGCACACCACACTGATCTGAAGCCAGGAGCCAGGTGCCTCCTCCTGCTCTCCCAGGCAGGTGCAGGGCCCAAGGACCTGGGCCATCTTCCACTGCACTCCCGGGCCACAGCAGAGAGCTGAACTGGAAGAGGAGCAACTGGGACTAGAACCCTGGGTGCCACGCCGCAGGCGGAGGATAAGCCTATTGAGCCGCGGCACCGGCCCCATCTGTATATAGTTTCATTTGTAGTCTTAGTGACTTATTCTAAGTCAAGCCTTTGAATAGTATCTATGTCAAAGAACCATAAAAGTCTGTCTCATCTAGACTTTTCCTCAGACTCCTTTTATATCCCTCTACCAGATATGTCTCCATTACTGTTCATGAGCTACCTCAAATAACTGCTGATCTCACTTTATGCCCCAAAGCTACTCTTCCTTTGAGTCAGCCTCGTTATCTTAACTTTGAACATCTAGTCCCTGAGGCCAAAAAGGGTGAGTTACCCTTCACATATGGTCCTTATATTTCTTTATCCTGGTCATGAACCAGTCTGTCTGCAGTGTTTTGTCACCAGCTCCAGCCTCTTGGGAGCCTTCGATGTCTTACTCCTGGCTATTGACCACATCATCGCTTCTAACCCTGCATCACCCGTGCTCACCTATAATTGCCACTCTTATGTTTTTTGAAAAAGACTCTTTCCTGCCTACTTAGTCTTTAAACACTATTGCTGCTGATCTTCATGATACCAGATTTTTTATTTAAAACTGTGTCACAGCCTCAAAAGGCTATCATTGTCACACAACCTATTGGATCTTTCTAGTCACTCTCTATTACTTCATCCTCTATAATTGAACTGCAGAATACTTTAATATTCTCTATATATTATAATTCAGTGTTTTGCTTTTTTCTGTCCTCCTCCCTTACTTCTTAGAGAATGTTTCTTCTTAGAAAACAGGAAATTTCTTGATGTCTCCAATGCTCAAAATACTGCCTGACAAGCACAGGTGCTCAAAAATGTATGTCAGATCAATGAATGTGCAAATGAGGGGGAGACCCTAAGATTCTGAAATTCAAGGATGTGAAGGATTGCATTAGAGTTGGAATAATTAGAAGAGGTTTCTGAAAGGAGTCGCGATTTGTGAGGATTTGTGAATTAAGACAAGTACAGAAGTAGATAAAGAGGGAGTTCCAGAGGGGTGGAAAAGGCGAAGACTCTCACTGATTCTCAATTCTAGTTGCCTTTGAAACTGATTTCAGCTAAGCTTTTTAGGTGAAAATAATGCAGACTGCCTACTACCGAGCTTTCAGTTTCCCAATATGCCAGTGTAAGCACAATTTTACAATCAGCTCGATTGGTGCTATTCCATTGTTCAAAGACAATTTTTGGTTAGACCTGTGTTCTCTGCTGGAAACAGTCACTTTGTCATCCCATTAGCCTGTGCAACCCTTTAAATGTTCTGTCCAGTTGAAATGGGAAGTGGGGGAGTCACATAGGGTGAAAAGAGATGAGTTTCATCCTTGTCCCACAAACTCAGAAAAAGTGAAGAATGGCAGAGATGTAAATAGTCTCAGATCCAGCATTTTCTCCTCTCTGCTCCTAAATGAAGCACATGGAGCTAAGTAAAAGTTGTTCGCTATGGCTTTGATTTCCCCAGGCAGGGTGTCAGCTCCTGGTGCTCCTCCATCTGTCAAGTGAACAAGGACCCATCAACCAATCTGAAAACACTTTTGTCCGCATTCTCACTGCCCACAAATAGAGGCATCACATCCACAAGACTTTAGATGTAGACTGAAACCTCTCAAGATTGTGCAAGCTGGACAGTAATTTTACATAATGGATAACTTCAGCATTTATCATGCCTTCACCCAACTTTGGACACCAATTAGAGAATAAGCTCTGCATCAATAATAGGATTGCCAAATAAGCTTCATTCCCTGACTTCAAGAAAGTGCCAGTTCAGTATGAAAACTACATGCAAATAGATCAAGTGTGGGGCAGTGTCTAAGGGCTGGAGTGTAGGATAACACCTAAGAGTGCGGATGCACAGAGGAGGGACAGATCTACCAGGTGGTGGAGAAGTCAAGCAGTTGAGGAAGGGCATCATTCCGGTCGGCCCACTGGTGCCATGCGGTGTCACAAGGCAGTCATTTACATTTCCTCTGGTGACGCCTACTCTTCTCGACATTCCCACTTCCTGCATAGGAGGTAGAATTGGCCATTAAAGAACAGTGATGTCTTGGGGTTTTGGTGCATCCAGTGTTACAAGAACTTTGTTTTTTTTTTTTTTTTTTTTTTTTTTTTTTGTCTTCGAACATCTGGTGTTCTTCCAGCCCGACTCTGTGCGGTCTTTCTCGAGTTTGGTCCTCAGGCAGAGAACAGTTGATTAGGGAAACAAGTGTTCAGGGCTGCTACTTCCCCCATTAAAAGCAAATAACGACAGTATCCTATGTGATATAACTGCATCTGTTATTATATGCTTAGTTCTATCTTCCCTAGGAGCACCAAGCACAGGTATAACTTACTGACCTCGGGCTTAGAATCTCATTTTTGCAAAGTGAATGCTTACAATTTAATGTGTTTTGGTGGGTGGGAGAGTTTTATTAGGCACTCTGGTTTTCCCCCACTGAATCCTTTTGTGAGGGCTCCTCTGTTCCCTTGTGCACCATTCTTTCTCTGCCTCACTTGTATACCCTCAGGTGCTGCTCTTGAGTATGGTCAAGCGACCACTATAATTTCCACATGGAGGGATTTTGCAGTTGTGTTTTCTCTAAGCCTGAACTAGTTAAGTTACTTCATCTCACAAGTAGTAAGTTGAAACTATTTATAGATGTACAACAGTTTTAAAAGTTCATATCAAAGTTAGGTGAAAGAATTAAAGTATGGAAATATAATCACTTTGTTTATGGAAACTGGTGATATTCCCAGGAGTCATTCAGAGATATACTTTATGTATTTATGGGAAGAAAAGGGAGTTTCACGGGCTGGAAATGTGGCTCAGTGGGTTAATAAGCTGTGGTCTGCAATGCTGACATTTAATATGAGCATTAGTTTGAGACCTGGCTGCTCCACTTGAGATCCCCCTGCTAATGTGCCTGGGAAAGCAGCAAAAGATGGCCTAAGTAGCTGGGCTTCTGCCATCCACATGGTAGACTCTGAGTTCCAGGCTTCTGGCTTTGGCATAGCCCAATCTCAGCCATTGTAGGCATTTGGGAACTGAACCAGCTGATGGAAGACCTCTTTATCTGTTTCTCTCTTTCTGTGTGACTCTGCCTTTCAAGTAAGTAAAAGATCTTTTAAAAGGGTAGTGGGTAGTTGAGGAAATAATCTGGTTTTTTGAGTGGTTGGGAAAACCCAGCTTGAGTTTGTGGATGATTTTTCTCTAAGAGCCCTCCTGTTTTGGTTTGGTCCAATGGGAATGGGATATAAAGAAGGGCATATTGAACTTTATGTAGTCTAGTGATGAATTTCATGACACTGGAAAATTTCATTATGCATCCTTTCTGAAGTGCCTATCGCTCAGATACCATATTCCCATAATTAAACCCATGCATTTTAAAATTCTTCAGATTCCTTTTCTTTAAAGTAATTCACTTCTAGACATTTGAATAAGAAGCAGAACTAGATAACAAAGACTTTCTAGCTCTAAGAGTAGAGTTAGAAAACCATTTCCTGCAGGCCAAATTCATCCTGCTGTGTACATAAAATTTTTTCTTATGTATAAGTCACATGTACTTAGTTATTGTGTACTCATATAGCTGCTTCTGTACTGCAATGACAAAGTTGAGGCATTGGACAGTGTTCCTCAAATCCTAAAATATTTACTGTACAGCCCTTCACAGAAGAATGTGCTGACTCTTGTTCTAAGCCCCCATACTTTTATATGTTACAGCCTTTCTCTGTGCCCTAACTTCCTCACCTGCAACAAAAGCAATTGGAGCAATGAACTCATGCTTCTTTCAAAATCCTTTGATTCTGCAAGACCAGGTCGATGGATGGAATGGACAGAACAGGCTCCTATTCCATCTCTGAGACTGTGAATTTTCTTTTGAAACTCACAGGTTCTCAAAAATGCCACAATGAAAAAAAGGGAATAAAATAAAAAATGTTTTCTCTTACTATGTATATTGCTGCATCTGGCAGTGATAACAGCTTTTATTGTCAACACAATTTTATTTTGATTAGACACCTGGAATTTTCCCAGGGGCTGGTTGCAGGTTAAGAAATTCGGATGCATCGCAGCTAAGGCTGTTCTCTGTTCACCTGTATGCTTGGAGGAATTCCCAATCGGCTTCCTATTCACTGGAAATCAGATGTAAGCAACAACGAGATGACTGCTGAGAACATGGGAGGAGGGGTTCACACCAGAATCCTGTGTTTCTCTGGGTGCCGTATCTTAGATAAGCCTCTTAGAGTACTGAAGCATAACTTTAGGTGATGTACTTAGGAATGTGTCATTCTGTCTCCCTCATGTGTCAAACAGAATGAGGTCAGACTGAGAGCATCCAGGGGCATTCCAAAACATACTGCACAGCACACCCTCATTTCGTTTTCCTCACCTGAATCTATCATTTTTTATAATTGATAGATGTCAAATGGGCTGTACTAGGGCTGACTGATTTCTGGTGGGTGAATTTGTTCTTCACAGTACATATCACAGGAAGTTATTAGGAACCTGCAGTTCTGTCATTACAATAGGCTTTGTTCAGATGGCCTGTTTGTCTAATCATTTTCTAAAATCTTACATAATTCTGCTTCTGAATGGATAAGACAGCTGAAGAAGAGACGATTGGAGATGAAAAGAGAGCAAAGTGTTTTTCAACTTTCTGGATGAAACAGATTTTCAACAAAACTCGTGTCAGTGGCAACAATTATCCAGGGCTTTTTTTTTCCTCCTTTCTTTACAAAGAAATTTCTTAAATTGATGTTTTGGTAAGACTCCTAGGTCTTCCGTGTGTGTGTGTGTGTGTGCGCGTGCGTGTGTCTGAAAATCCTAGTGATTTTACTCAGCATTTTATTGAGTTAGCTTTCCCTTTTGGCCATCTTGATGAAAAACATCTATCTTTTTTTCTCACTACTTTATCATTTGTAGGAATGACAGTATCTTTAGGATATTATCAAGTGTCAAGAAAACCTGGAGAATGTTTTTAAGTATGCAACAAGATGACACACTTATCCAGCAAGACTCAGCAATTTGGATAGATAGGAACAGATGGATCTTTCTGTTCGGAGTAAATAGTATTGTCTGACTAGTGTTCAATGTCATGTTTCATTCCTTCTCATTTAGTACACATAAATGGGGCTATTGGTGATTCCTTTTGGTCAGCAACTATGTACATGGTATCACAGTTCCTGGCAGAATATTTTTAAAATGAGCGATGACACTTGACATTGCTATAGTGAAAGAGTTTGCAATTGCAACCAGCCAGAGGAAGGCATAGATTTTGTATGCTCTGTAATACATTAAACAGTTCCAAACAATAATAAATTATCCCATATGCTAACAGACATTCAAGAGAGTGAAAAACTTTTATCTGAGCCTTCAAATTTCATTTTGCATATCAACACAAAGCATCTCTTAGAAAATTTTAATATTCCTTGTTCTTCAACATAAATACTGTGTAATTTAGAGAAAATGCTACTTGTTTTTTTCTCATCTTTGGAAGTTTGCTCACTATCTTCGAAAAAATCAGACTTATTTGAACAATACCACTCATGGATTCTATAATCTTCAAAACAATTTATATCTGTTTCAATCAAGTATCCAACTTAGTTGTATTACATCAAGTCTCAAGTATTTATGTGTTGAGGTGCTGGCATTATGACATATCGGTTAAAGCTGCCACCTGTGATGCTGACATCCCATATGGGTGCTGGTTCTTGTTGCAGCTGTTTGATTTCAAATCCAACTTTCTGCTAATGGCCCAGGAAAAGCAGTGAAACTTGGCCCAGGTGTTTGGGCCCCTGCCCACCCATACAGGAAACCTGGATGAAGCTCCTGGCTTTGGCTTGGCCCAGCCCTGGCCATTGTAGCCATCTAGGTAGTGAACTGGTAGATGGAAAATTCATTCTCTCATTCTCTCATTCTCTCCACACCTCCCTCTCTCCATACCTCCCTCCCTCCATCTCTCTGTGTAACTCTGTGTTTGAAATAAGTAAATATTTTTATAAGTATTTGTGTTGAAATATAGTTTTATTCAAGTTATGTTGTTTGCACTTCTCCTTTGCATTACAGTTAAAGAATTACAGTGATTATACTGTTTTTTTCCTTTGAAATTATGTGGGTAAGTTAGCAATTAACAAATTATTTCAGTATCGAATGACATATTTTGGGATTTGTGAGTCAAATGGTCTATGTTGTAGGTACTCCACTTTGCAATTGGACTGAGAAACCAGCCATGGACAGTATGTGAGGAAATGGGTGTGGCTATATGCCAACAAGAGTTTACTTATGACCATTGGAATTTGAATTTAATGTAACTTTTCTTTGTCACAAATGCCATTCTTCTTGCCTTTTAAAAATAATTTAAAGCTATTGTTGGCTTTAGGGCAGTACAAAATCAGGCTGTGGGCCATATTTGACTAATTGGTATTAGTCTGCCAATTTCTGTTCTAATATATCATGCTCAAGCAGTTACACAATGAAGTATATATTATAGATTTTATTTTTTATACACTGAAACTTCAAAATAGCATAGAAAATAGAATTGAAAGATCATTTTTGCTTGCAAAAACCATTTTGAAATCCATGTAGTTTAATTTTAAAACACACAATTTCATGAAATTTTGAAGACTCTCCTTATACTGAATTTCAAAAAAGAATTTGTATCAAAATGTTAAGATACTTCACTTTTAAATTTTTAAGATTTATTTTATTTGGAAGAGTTACACAGAGAGGAGAGGCAGAGAGAGAGAGAGAGAACGAGCGAGTGTGGTCTTCATCTGCTGTTCACTCCCCAATTGGCCACAACAGCAGGAGCTATGCCAATCTGAAGCCAGGAGCCAGGAGCTTCCTCCAGGTCTCCCATGTGGGTGCAGGGTCCCAAGGACTTGAGCCAACTTCTTCTGCTATCCCAGGCCATAGCAGAGAGCTGGATCAGAAGTGGAGCATCCGGGTCTCGAACAGGTGTCCATATGGGATGCCGGCGCATCAGGCCAGGGCATTAACCTGCTGCGCCACTGTGCCAGCCCCAAGACTTCATTTTTAATGAAAATTTTGAAATGCCCTAATGTCATAGTTAAAGTACTGTGAGTTTTTGAAATGCATATAAATATCGTGAAGACAAATTTTTCAATACCAATGCAAAATTAAAACTTTGAGTGCTAAGAACATGGCTTCACCAGAAACTGGCTCTGAGAACAAAGAAGATTTATTTATTTTATTTGTTTAAATCATCCAATAACTGGCAATAATCCTGTTTGTATAAAACTTGGTGGGTTTTGGTCAAACTCAGAAGTTCCTGTCTATGAGAAGGAAAGTTAGTACTGCCTCATCTCAGATATAGAACTGTTAGGTAATGTTCCCAGTTTAAGTTTTGTAGAGATGTATATCTTTTCCAAACTTGGGACTTGTTTGACATGAAGAGTTGGGCAGAAGTCTTATATCAAACTGCTTTGTGCTTATCGGTAGGTTGTACTGTCGAATTTTATTTCACTGGAGCATAATGTGCATTGCCAATTATTCATTTTAGGAATGACATTAGGTGTGAGTGCATTGGGTAATACCTGTTCTCATGGATTTTTGAGCCTTTGTGACTCCCATCTTATCCTTGATGACCCTCCAATGAGTTGGGAAGGAGCAGGGGAGGTGAATCATGCAGTGCCAAGGAAGGAGAATCAGAACCTAGGGAAATGTCCTATTTCCACCAACTTTGTGCAATTTGCAGCCATGTAACTCTTGATCTGGTTTCTCAGCTTGCTCAAGTGTGAAGGCCTCCTTGCTAATGCCAAATGTCCTGTATTCACATGATGCTACAAGTTTCCAGAGTCTCTACTCAATCTTGCACTTGGCTGTGTGGTTGGAAAGAACGTGTCCAACATTTGCTTTGAGGTCACTTTGGCTGCTGCTTAAGAGCAGGTGCACTGGCGTTCAACTCAGCTGTCTTCAGGATCTTACTTATGGTCTGCAGCAGTATCTGAAATTCTACATCCCATGGGAAGTCAGAGCACCAAGAAATGTACTGTACTTTGAGGCATCCATGTCCCAGCTTTTTGTGCTACACAGCTTGAAAAGTTGTGTCTCTCCAGTCTTCATAGATTCTTCATCCCACGTCAATTTGCTTATAAAGTTCCCCAATCCCTCCATCAGTCCTAGAAAGAAGGCTTCTCTTTTACTCATCCTATGTCACAAACTCTCCTTTAGCTGCAGAGCTACAAGCCACATGAGAAAAATGTATCTTCTCTGCCACAGAGAGCTGACCAGTACAAGTTCATTGAAAAGCTAAAGGGATTTTGCAAATCGTCTCTCTGCAAGACACCTTGTTTTCAAACCTATTTTCTCTTTCCTTCTCTCTAACACAGAATGATGAATCTCATGACTAGGACACTGAGGACAGGAAAAAAAGTTAGGAGTTAAAGTAATTAAAGAGAAGATTTAAAATTTGCTCTATACTAGCCAAATAACAAGTGAAACCTATATATTATTTTCCTTCTAGTGTAACTGAAAACTGAAATATGAGTGTAGCTTAATGAAGGGCTAAATAGAGGTTGATGCATTGTCTGTACTTTGGGTCATACTGGTAGGATAATGGAATTGCTCTGATTCACCTGTCAGCTGTCATAAATTCAAGCATTACTTTGAGGTCATGCCAATGTGATCTCACAGATCTGTATGATATCTTCCAACATCATGAGTCCTGTATCCTTTCTTCCTATCATATCAAAAGGACCCATCAGGATGGCTTTTGACCTAGCAGTTGCATCAGAGTAGCTTTGTTCCATGCCAAACTTCCACTCAACTCTAGAAGGCTGCTGATTCTGACTTGCGGAGCAGCAGGTGATGAGTGAAGTAATTGGCCTCCTGGCACCAACATGGAGACCTAGACTGAGTTGCCAGATCCCAGCTTTGGTCCTGGCCATAGTGGGTATTGTGGGATTGAACTGGAGGGTGGAATTGATCTCCCTCTGTCAAATAACATGAATCTTAAATCCGTCCCATAACAGCTACTTATTGTTTCTATTTTCCTGGGACCTGAGAAAAGCTGGCTGATTATATCACTCAGTGTTTTTGCTTGGCTATTTTAGAAAACATTTAGCCTCTCCAAACACAAGAGTTCGAAACACAAAGAGAGCTCTTGTGGCTCTTGTGTGGAGTCTGCTGCCTCTGTTCAAATCCACTGGGGTGTGTGTGTGTGTGTATGTGTGTGTCTGTGTCTGCATAGGGGTTCAGTGAGAAGAGGACTGTCAGCAGAGGTCTTAAATATATAATTACTGTTTCTTTAAATATCTAGTATACTTTATAAAAATATGTGGCAATATGTTTATACATTAATGATATCTTTGAAAAAGAGAGAGAGGAAAGGTTGTGGTATAGCATGCCTTTTTGGTAGAAGGAAGTTATTTTATGCATATGCAACCTTTTTGCTTGGTCAGCCCATATATAAGACTTCTGGACTATCATCTTAATCATTTTGTTTCTTTTGTCTCTTTAGCTCAACAGAATTCACCAAAAATCCATGAGGGCTGGTGGGCATACAAGGAAGTGGTCCAGGGAAGCTTTGTTCCAGGTAAATAGACATTTGTCCTTGTTATTTTATGCTTAAAGAATTTGAATGAAAGATAGTATTTCCAGAATTTCACATTTGCACGTGGACTGAATGTATTACAAAAACCAACATAGTCCTTCAAGAGAGGTTTTATTGAGTGACAACTTAACCGGGACTCAATATTTGTTTTCGTATCTGAGCCTACAATCCCAAGGACCTTCCATTTATAGGAATCTCTGTAGGAGAGGGAGATGGTGGTTTGAGAGGTAAAGCTCTGTCTGATGCTATTTGGTTGTGTAAGAAAGGGCCATTTATCAACATTAAAGAAATAGGAAAAACTGACCATGGCAATGAAGCTCACTGGGATGCATGTTGTCACTAATGTGACTTCAGTAGCTTCCATAGTTGGGACTTAGACTGGGCCAAAGAACCAGCTAAAAATAAAAAAGTTTATGCTGCCAGCATGTGGGGTTAGGACAGAGGATCAAAGATAAGATTAGAGCCACAAACATTCCGTGGCTAGTTTAGAAGTAACATGAAAAGGCCATGTCTTCTCCCACTACTCTTATCCTCATGTGGTCTCCACCTGGCTGTATCAACATAGAAGTGGGGAGAGGCATAGAAAAAGCAAGAAAGCTACAGGGAAGGATGGCAAGGAAGGCAAGTAAGATTTTTGAAAGTAGTTTTAACTGCTTAGATTCAAGAGAGCAAAAGGAAGAAAGTTCTTGAAAGGGAGCCAATATTTAATTCTTATGCAAGTACTGACTACAGAGGCTAAGGATGTCCTCTGAGATCTCTAGGGTTGGGGACAGTGCCTCCATGTCTCCTGGGTCTTTTGTGGTTGCTCTGTCTCCTCTTCCTGTCGTGAAGAGTTCATGCATCAGCTATGCAGAGCTAGGCAAACTACCCAATTGCTCCGAGATCATTTTTCTCGCTTATAACTACCAATGATAGTTATTCTTGAGCTTTCCAATAAGGAGGTGATCAAGCATGGGGAAGGAGACTGATCAGTCCAGGAGAACACTAGCTATCTGCCAAATAACCTTAGAAAATAACAGTCAGTGGGCACAGAAACTGAATTGAACTAACTCACCCCAAAATGACCAGGTTCTAATAATAATATTACAAAGTACATTGACACAAGCTATGTTCATATTAAATGATATAGATATGTGGCATTTGATACTAATGATTGAGGACATCTTTTTTCCAACAGAATATATATAAATTTATCTGGGAGATCTTCTCATATTCAAAGTATTTCAGAAAACACATTTATAATTATATTCTTATGAACTATAGAACTACAAAGACGAAGGGGGTTCCCTTCAGGTTGTAATAAGCCTGTTAAATTAGCCTGTCAAATGTCTTCTGTAATGACTGAAATACCCATCGATTGATAGCACTGTATGATCATTGTAAAATTTTGCTTTTTAACCCCCTCTTTTCTTTGATGTTTCCTCACTGTTGACACATTCTTCTCTTGATTTGTGTTTAAGGCTGATATTCAGATTTTTTTTTTAAAGACTTATTTCTTTATTTGAAAGAGTTACACAGAGAGAGGAGAGGAAGAGAGAAAGAGAGGTATTCCATCTGCTGGTTCACTCCCCAATTGGCCGCAACGGCCAGAACTGCGCTTATCCGAAGCCAGGAACCAGGAGCCTCCTGACTTGGGCCATTTTCTACTGCTTTCCCAGGTCATAGCAGAGAGCTGGAATGGAAGTGGAGCAGCCGGGACTAGAACAGGTGCCCATATGGGATGCCGGCGCTTCAGGCCAGGGCGTTAACCCACTGTGCCACAGCGCCAGCCCTCAGATGGTTATTAACTTCTAAGATGTCTGCAGAAAAGAATTTACATCTTTCCTTTATATATTAATTTAAAAGAGATAAGAGTTCCCTTAGTTCCATCTTCAAATGAGATACGTGGGAAGCCATAGGGTGCAGAGGTTCAAGCATGGGCTGTGAGGTCAGACAGACCTGGCCTTGAGTCTGGGACGATGGTTTCTTGTCAGATGGAATCTCAGCAAATTACTTGCTCACTTTCAGCCCCTCGTTTCTTCCCCTGAAAAGTGGAGAAAAGAATCAAATCAGTAACATTGGCATCGTGGTGCAGAGGTTAAGATGCCCACATCCCATGTTGGAGGACCTGGAGTCCCAACTCTGCTTCTGAGTCCAGTTTGCTGCTAACATGCACCCTGAGACAGCAGTGATGGCTCAAGTACATGGGTCCCTGCCACTCATGTGGGAGGCTTACATTGAGTTCTGGGCCCCTGGCTTTGGCCTAATGCCCAAAGCTATTGTGGGCATTAGGAGAATGAACCAGCAGATGGAAGATCTGTGTGTGTGTGTCTGCCTGCCTCCCAAATTTCAAAAGTAAATAAATTTAAAAAAAAAAGAATAAAATAAGCATTATGCAGTTTTGTGAGGATTAAGTTGTATAATGGTGGCAAAGTGCTTATTTTGTGATGTCTAGTGATTTATCAGTAAGTATGTGTCACTTGTTCTATGAATGTCATTATATTTTACCAATGAATTAGGTATGTGATACATGTCTGCTTGAGAAGAGGTAAAATATAAAAACTGGAAAGTACAATAATGCAAATGAAGGTCTCTGATACCTGAAACATGGAGACTACTAAGAAAATATTCCATAAATTTGTGAGGTCCAGGTCTCTACGCAGTGGGCAACTGAGAAATGGCTTCATCATCCTCTGAATTTAACAGTCCTCAACCCTTTGGACTTTCTTGTGAGGAGGAATGGGATCTGATGATTTTACTTCCTAAACTTTGGGGAACTCTAACTGGTGAAAAGTAAAAGGGTCATGAGAATTTGTGAATTAAACAACGGAACCCGAAGCTTTCACATCTGACAGACTTCAGATGACCTACTTTAGCTGAGCTGGTGCTTGGGGCAAAGAAACCTTTCTGTTTCGTTATCATTACTTGTAAATAAGGTTAACAATGTCCTTCAGTTTGCTATGAGATAGATTTCTGGTTATGGATATGTGAAACAGGAGAGCATTTCACGTGACTAAACTACTTGAATAAGCTTTATTGTACCAAGTTTTTTACTAAAGTGTCTAGAAATAATGGTCAGTGGTCATAACAGTTGTGAGTTGATGACTTCAAAGCTTGTAGTGAGTGGAAATAGGAAAGTACTTCCAAAGTTTGTGGAAAAAGGTGGGATTGAGAAGATGTGTTTATTTTGGAGCAAAAAGTTTTAGAATTTTTGCATAATTTTTTCATAATGTGTATTTTCTATGAACTTTCTGATCTACCCTGTATATGAACCCTATAGCAATGGCAGTTACTTTATTAATTTACTATCAGAATATCCAAGTTTGGTCAGTTCACACACCCAGTGCAGAGCTCCATATTTGAGCCTATGAGTAAAGAGGTAGCTGATACATGAGTATTACTCAAGAGCAAAACACAGTCTAAGAGGGAAGACACATCATGACTCAGGGTCACAAAGAGCTTCAACGTACTAAATACAACAGATGAAGGAGGCAGTTACATACTGTATATTATTCTGCCTGCCAGGGTTTCACAGGCCTTGTTTACCTATTCAACTTCATATTTCATCTGACCCGATTCACAGCCAGGGTCTGCCTTGGCAAAGACTAGATTTTGTTGTCATGTTCACCCTCCACACAGCCATGAGCTCAGGAAAGGAGCCTTTTCCCAGACCTGAGATGTTACTCTTGGTAATATCTACACCAATCATGGTCATTCCAGTCTTTCTTGCTAGGGGTTGGTTTTGGACATGGTGACCAATTCTATGTCAATTTTACTGGGCCATGGTATCCAGACATTTGGTCAAACACATCTGGATTATGCTGTGAAGATAATTTTTAAAGATTTATTTATTTGAAAGGCAGAGTTACAGAGGGAAAGGGAGGGAGAGAAAGGGAGGGAGAGAAAGGGAGCTCTCCCATATACTGGTTCACTCCCCAAATGGCCACAACAGCTGGAGCTGGGCATACCTGAAGCCCGGATCCAGGACTTCTTCCGGGTCTCCCATGGGTACAGTGGCCCAAGCATTTGGACCATCTTCTACTGCTTCACCAGGCTGTAACAGAAAGCTGAATTGGATCAGCTGGGACTTGAACCAGCACCCCTATGGCATGCCAGCACCATAGGCAGAGGCTTTACCTGCTAAACCACAGTGCTGGACCCCATTGTGGAGATATTTTTAAGATGAGATTAGCACCTATGTCAGCAGACTTTGAGTAAAGCAGATGACTTTTGGTAGCACGTGTGTGCACCTCATTGAATCAGTTGAAGGCTTCAGGAGAAAAAGAATGCAGTCTGAGGAAGGGGGAATTCTGCCTCTAGGAGCCTTTGGTTTAAGGTACAACATCAGCTCCTCCCTAGACTTCCACTCTGCCCCCTGTACTGTAGATTTTGGATTTGACATCTTCTGCAATTATGCATGCCAATTCCTTGCACTGAATTTCTCTCAGTTCCTCCACTTTGTTGGTTCCATTTCTTGCGAGACTCTTACTAATAACACTAATGTGAATTTATCCATGTGATAGGCAGTTCTATCCATGGTATACAGAAAGAGGGTTGAATGGAAAGTTGGAAACAGTCCCTATTTTTGATGGCACATTTGAGAGCTTAACCAAAGAACCACCTCATCACTGATTTTGTTAAAGGAAATAAGTCTCTTATTGGAGCCACTTTGAGTAAGACTTTCTGTTACCTGCAGCCCAAAGCATTCGTCCAGAAGCAGGTGTCTCAGTGCTGGGCTGAAAGAAGGTAGGAAGCTAGAACTGGCTCTTGGCAGTGTTAAGGATCACTCAAAATGGAGCAGGGAGAGCACATGAGGAACATCAATGGAACAAGCAAAGGAGGCAGCCATGCACAGTGGCTTTGTGGGGTGGAGATACTTCTGAGAGCCTAATGAGAGGAGCACAGGGTAGAGTATAATGAACAAGGAGGCCGGCAAGGTTGGGAGGGACCAGATTATGCAACTCTTTATCCTCTGTGTTCAATAGTTTAGACACAATCCCTTTAGAGACAGAGGAATTCTGAGACATTTGTAATATCAAATGTGTGTTGCATAGAGCCGGCTATGTCTACAGTGGTGGAAATGTACTGTATTCCAAGGAGAATATGTGAGACAGAAGAATCAATGAAGTGTTTTTTGATTATCCAAGCAGGAGATGGAATGCATCTAAACTAAAACTATAAAACCAAAAATATCAGATTAGTCATGTTATTGAAGGGTTGGCATGGGTTTCTTAAGTAACATTTGGAGTTTATATGCCCTATATTTTTAAAAGTACATATATATATATAACACATGTATATAACAAATTTATAGTTTAGCATAAGTACATGCACACATTTAGCACGTCTCAGGAAAATTTGTGCCAAACACTATCTATTCATATTAAATTTATCCAAAACATCAGGAAAATTGGGCATTCTTTTTAGAGAAGTCCCCATGCTAAAATTTGGTTTGCCAAAAGAGGTGACATATGAGCCCTTAGGGCTTGTACTCTCCTAGGAGAGACAGGTACTAAAGATATGCAAGCCCTTACCCCTAGTGCCTGCTCCCCATGGTCATATTTCAAAGAATGTTTCTTTTCAGACTCAGACACCGGAATCTTGGTGTTTGCTTCCACCTTAACATAATTAACTCATGATCTTTGGCTATGTATATTTTCCAACTTTCTGGAGCCCTAGAGCAGCGAAAAAGCGTCTCTTTGATTCTACTGCCTCTACAGGATCACTTCCAGGTCATTTACCCTGAGCTCTTGGGCTCACTCATCTAGCAAGCTGTCTCTAGACCCCTGTAGTAGTATGACCATACTTGGTCCTGTGTGGATAAAGACCTGAAGGACCTCCACTGTGGCCTCAAGGAGCTGAGAGAGGTGGGTAAGTGTCTACCACCTTACCAGGATTGCTAGAGAGGGTTTTGGAGGCTTTCCAGTCTAAAAGAGGAAGCACCTCCCAGGAAAAGCAATGTGTAGATTGATTCCCAAAGGGCTAGGCAAATTCTACTACTGGAGAAAGCAAAGAAATGGTTTTTCCAGAAGGGAAACAAGATGAGCAAAAGCCTGGAGGCCTGCAGAGATTGGGTCACTGAGCAAGGAGAGTTCAGTTATTCAAAGCTAAAGAAAGAAACGGGGTCCAGATTCAGGGCCCTCTATCAGCTGGGAGCCTGGATTTTACCTTAAGGCACTGAAGAGCCTAGGAAGGGATTGAAGCTCTTCCAGAATTGAAATTAGAGTTGAAGGTGATAGGAGCTGAGATTGGAGCAGTGAATACTCCACAGAGGCTAAGGAGAGTCCAACTTCTAGGGACACAAACTGCCTCTCCTCTCACCATCTGCCCTTCCAGGATGTAACCCAGACCTTGCAGGCAGCAGGAGCTCAATGCTTGCTAAATCAACTTAGATCAGAACATACAGGAATCTTTGCGTCTTAATAACTTAATAAAAAAAAGACAAAACGGAGGCCTGACTAGACACAGCTGTTGCTTTGCCTTTGAAATGAGGTACAAAGTCATAATAACAAATAACAGTAATAATAAACATTTCGGTACAAACTGCAGTATGCACTTTTCCTACAAAGAGAAAGCACTCAGAGTTCAGGAGATTCCAGCAGGGATAGTCTATAACAATTAGGGCTGGTCTTCCAGGAATCCAAGACTAGAGATTGGGAGAGATGTGACCAGTGAAGGGTAGACTTAGAGAACCATTCCAGGCAGCAGAATGAGCCTGAGTAAGACTCAGAGGCAGGTGTGGGCACAACAGAGCGAAGGCCAGAGTGCACAGAGACAGAGATGAAGTGCTTTGAGGTCAGAGTGGTCAGCGCCAGCTCACAGAGGGACTTGTAGGCCCACACTTAATTTCTGGAAGGAGATCCTGTGAGTAATGGGAGGACAATAAATTCGTAAGTAACTAACTCTGCCTTGGAGATGTGGCAAGTACCAAGAGGTCATAATGCAGCTCCTCTCCATCAGAAGAATGAACAGAGGCCCCTATAGCTGCTGTTTCTGGTCAGGACTGGAACCAGCACGTGCTGCGGTTCCCTATACCATCCTGCCCTGCTTCTCTAAAATGGAGCAGAAACCGTTCACCTGGGACAGTGTGTTCTCCCAACATGTTACTTCCCATCTCTTACTGTGGAATAGTTTTAACATCTTAGGGCTATTACAAGATGAAAATCATGCCCAACTACCTGTGGTATGACACTAGTGTCTAATTAACTGCGTTTTTCAAAATAGTCATTCCTTTTCCTTAGGAAATTCTCAGGCAGGTGTAAGGACAGAGAACTCGTTTTTCTGTTTAACAATCCCCGGAAGGAATGCCAGCTGGACATTGGAGGGTGCTTGGTGCTGTAGGATGACCTTCCTGAGTTGTGCGTGCTCCCCAGTCCTCCATGTGATAAAGGGTACCTTCCTATGTAACAATTACCACTTATTTAGCACCTTACAATGACACACACGCACTGTTTCACAGTTTCCTAGGGTCAGGACTCTGGCACAGTTTAGCTTGGTCCCTCTGTATAGGGTCTCGCAAGGCTGCAAAAGGTGTTAGTCTGTCTTTCTAATCTAGGGCAAAATTCACACAGGTCTTGGAAGATTTCAGTGATTTAGGGACTGATGCTGTGGCATAGCAGGTGATGCTGCCACCTGCAGTGGCTACATCCCATATGGGTACCAGGTCGAATCCCAGCTGCTCTACTTCCAATCCAGCTCCCTCCTAATGCACTTGGAAAAGCAGCATAAGATGGCTTAAGTCTTTGGGGTCTCTGCTCTCACATAAGATCGAGCTCTCACACAGATCGAGATCCTGGATTTGGCTTGGCTCAACCCTGGTCATTGCAGATGTGGGGAGTGAACCAGTGGATGAAAAATTTCTTCTCTCTCCCTCTCCCCAGCCCCCCACACCCACCTCTGCCTCTCCTTCTCTGACTCTGACTTTCAAATAAATTTTTTTAAGTTACTTCTATTTATAGGACAGAGGCCTTTGATTCCTACAAGTTGACCCTTCTCCAAAGGCAATTCCCAACATTACTGTTTGCTTCTTCAAGGCTAGCAAGGAAGCTTCTCTCTCACTTTGAAAGTCTCCCTTCTAGAAGCCTCACTTTTAAAGGATAATATCCCTTAAGATTAACTCAGAGTTGACTGACTGAGAAGTTTATTCACATTGCAAGATCCCTTCACATTTGCCATTAAAAGTAATCTAATCGCTCATGGGCAAAGAATCCCATTATACTCTCAAATGGTGCTGTAATAGAAGGTATGTACACTAGGAAGGTAGGAATCTTGGCTCTGTTTTAGAATTTGGCCAATCACAGTGCCCCTCATCCCTTCATGTAATAAAGACAACAGAAGACTGAGGATGCTCAATCCAAATCAATTGTAGAAATCATTTGAAGATGAAATAGGCATTGTTCTTGCCTAATGTCCTCAAATTTTGAGGTAGGAAATACTATTCTTTGGATTGGATATTGCTTTTATTTATATGAATAGTGTCTCCATATTCCTTGGGTGTTGCAGCTAATTTTCTCAAATTTAACAAATGTAGAGGGAATGGGAAAAGGAGGGATTTTGTACATAACTCTCAAGACTCAGTTTGGGGAAACTTGTTGGCCAGTGGAGCTGTTTTCTAGCCCATGCCCCTAAGAAGGAAGCAGTGAGGTAGGTGGGACAAGGTGCATAATATGATTTGCACTGACAGCCAGGATTTCTCAAACTATACCATATGCCAAAGCCCCTTTGGGAATCTCACACAATGTCATCAGTTTCTTCGCTACAGAATTGTATGTGAATTCTTTGAGGGAGGAGCTTTGTTTAGACCTCTCAGGGAAAAAAATCCCCATGGCATAGTGTTTGGATAAAGGCATTGTTAAAGACATAGCCCTTACTGTGTAAATTATTGTTTAATTACTGAGTTTCCATAAGAAGAGGGTGAGTACACTAGTATTCAGCCCCCTGGACTTAAGTTTTGTGGTTCAATCTTCCTTCTTTAGATCATGGAGGCAGCAAAGAGTATTGGAAAGTGCCCACTGGTGTGGCTGTTTCATGAACCCAACATGCAGTCTTAGGCAAGTCACTAATGTCTCAGGATCATGTCTTCCTCACATAAAATTAAGATGTGGAGCTGCATGGTTTTCAATGATTCTTACTCCAATGTTCTCTGAAAATTTGCTAATATAAGATTGGCTTGGGAGATAGAGCATTTAGAAATAGAATACTGATTTCATTTGCAAGGCAATTTTATGTTTTCAATAAACGTGATTGGAAGTAGAATCAATGGTGTATGTGTCTCTAGATTTCTGATCTCTTTAGGAAGAAACAAGTTTGTACTTCTAACGAATATATTCTCAGTATGGGAGGGTGATATTACACTGACTCACCCTCAATTATAAATGCTTTCAGTTGTTTTTTCCAGAAGTTGGACTCGGTGCTTAAAATTTACTTAGTGTGATACGTGCCAGACATCTAGTTAGATGCTAGAGATACAAATAAGAATGAACTGCATTTCCTGATCTGATGAGCTCAAGAGTTTAGAGACATGCAAATCAGGATTTACAGTATAGCCACTTAACAAACATGACACAGGTGTGGTAAGATCCACTGGTTGCATGAAGAAGAAACAACTAACTCTCCTTTTGGTGTCAGAGAAGTTGTCTTGGGTCCTTTTCTAGAGAAATTTTTATCTAAAAGTTGTGCAGACATCTAACAGGTAGACAGGATATAAAAGAGCATCGCCTTTCCATTTTTTAAAGTTTTTATTTATTTGCATACATTTCATAAATACAACTTTAGGAACGTAGTAATTCTTCCCACTGCACCCACCCTCCCATTCACATTCCTACCCCTCTTCCTCTTCCCTTTCCTGAACTCAGTCTTGTTTTTTACTAATCTGTTTTCATTTTAACTTTACACACAGAAGGTTAACTATTTTAGGTAAAGAGTTCAGCACTTTGTATGAGGTAAAGAAAGAGAAAGAAAAAGGAAAAAAACAACCAAACAAACAAAACCCCAGAAAACAAAAACCACAAAAAAATGACAAGAACAAAAGCTGTTCCTCAACAATACAGACAAGGGCTGTTCAAAGTTACTGCATCTCGATGGTAATCTCGCTTTTTTTTTTTTTTGAAAATTAATTATCTTTAATGAGGAATCCAAGAATGATACATCTTTTGTGAGCACTTAGACATAACTATAATTTGTGTGACATAAGAATATCCTCCACTTAATACACCAAAATGAAGTTGTTTTTGAGAAAAAAATTTACTATTAAGTCTCATAATATGCTCATTGAAGACAGAGGTCCTGGGTGGGAAGCTAGTTCACAGTGACCCCTGTTGTTTATCTAACATTTAACACATTTATGTATAACATCAGTGATCACTCCTCACCAGCAGCCCTTGACAAGAGCTGCCTAGGCTATGGAAGCCTTGGGTTCCACAAACTCCTTTAGTATTTCCACAAGGCCATAAGCAAAATGGAAGCTCTCTCCTCCCTTCAGAAGAAAGTACATCCTTCTTTGGTGGCTGCTGCTTTCCACTGGGGTCTCGCCCACAGAGGTCCTTCATGTAGATTTTTTTTTTTTTTTTTTTTTTTTTTTTTTACCACAGTGTCTTGGCTTTCCATGCCTGAAATGCTCCCCTGGGCTTTTTAGCCAAACCAAAATGCCTCAAGGGTTGATTCTGAGGTCAGAGTGCTACTTACTGCCTTCAAACTTCATTAAATACAATGGAATCTGAACTACTAAATGACATATTTTAAACTTCTTGCAATCAGCAAGCATTACTACTTATCTCATAAATGACAGCCTCTATTATTACCACACTCCAGAGCTGGGTGATAGAAGGCAAACTACTCAGAAGATTGTGCTTTGAGTCTCACTCCATCATGTAGCAACTCCACAATGCTTGGAAATTTCCTTTTATCACAAAGCTTTGGCTTACTCATATGTGAAATAGAACAATAAGATGTGTCTCAAATATAGTTGTCAAAGTAAAATTTTATATTAGACCTAGCTGTACCTTAAAGACTATGGAAGTACACAAAAGTATTAACTCTTGTTACTGCTTTAATTGCACATTAGGTTATTTAAGGTTGTGAAGAGGGGTTCTACTCAGGTGTACTCCTACTCTGAGTTCCTAAAATATTCTTATTTTTTTTAACTACCTGGAAGGTAGAATGACAGATTTTTCACTCGCTCATTCACTCCCCAAATGCATGTAGCCAGTAGGGTTGAAGTAGGTGGAAGCCAGGGACCAGAAAATGCATATGCATCTCCTTCATGGGTGGGCTGTGATCTGCTACAACCAGGTGCATTAGCAGAAAATAAAGAAATGCAGAGTAGCCAGATGTAAACAAGACAATCTGTTATGGGATATGGGTGTCCCAATCAGCAGCTTAACTTGCTACATCCCAAGACCTCAGCTACTATTAGCTTAGCACATGTACATTAAGATGTACCTTGGGTACACGTATGTATCAGCATGCACTGAGAGAGTTTGATTGGGTCAGTTTGCAGCCATCAAGTATGGAGCACTCTTACTGGATGGGCTTTTGTGCCAGTCATCCTCAGAGGTAGATGAATTCCTTGGTGTCACATGTGAATCTCTGGAAAAAGAACACAGGTACCTCCAGTTAATCAACCACTTGAACAGCACACTTTGAGTTTCCAGACCTATCCAGTCAGGATTGTACTAGCAGAGGCACAATGAGAGTGGTCCATGCTAATTGTGAACAGGTGTATTGTTTGGAGGGAATTCAACAATAATAAACACTGAAGATTTAATCTGCTTTTTATTATCCCTGTGTACTCAAATTTTTAAAGTGTCAGTAATACAAATACTCTTTCCTCCATAATTCTTCCTTTGGCTTCAGCACTAAACAATTGCTGTACTTACTATCAAGTTTTAATACCATATGTGTGCTCTTTAAATTAGTACATTTTTGTTACTTATGCTATCTAAAGTTTTTGAAGTTAATTGGGAGAATACTGAGATGTCCAGTTAGCCCCCAGTAGGCCTGGGCTGAGCTGCATGTGTTTGTTCCAAGAGTATATTCCTACAGGTTCCAGACTGGTGGGGTTCACAGTAGGAAAGTTCCTGTCTACAACCCTTACATTTTCCACATTTTTGAATTTAAATTTTTCATTCAAACTAAGGAACCTTAGCATGCAATTGTAAGCACAGAGAAACATAACTTGAATTAAATTATGTCATTCTATATGACGATTTGGGACTTCTGTGAAACACTGAAGAGGAGTGCAAATTGTAAGGTATAATGCTTTAGATGGTCAAGTGCAGTTTTCAGCTCTTGCATGGAATGTTTTCTTAAATTTGAATAGTACTTTTAACTTCTACGTTTCTTTTTCTTTATTGCTTGTCCTAAAACTAAAGATGAAAAAAATGACTATTTTTGTGCTTGATTATTGTGTGATTATTACTTGAAATAGTTGCATTTTTTTAGAGCAAGGTGTGTTATAAAATGATCTGCTCTTGAGGTTCAATATTTTAGATATACCTTAGGCTCAGTTTCCATTCACTGAAAACTCATTCAAGGGATGGAAATCCAAAAAGGAAGGGCATGACTGTCTTCTGGGAATGAAACAAACTAATGGGTTAACATCAATGGTGTTGGCCTCCTAACCCTCTGGCTTCCCAGTAGATAAGAATCCCCTTGTTCCTCCTGCTGGCAAAGCCTATTCAAAAGATGAGCCCTGATTGTCTTCATATGCCACTTTACAGCTCTATTGAAAAGGAGCTTCTTATTGCAAGTGTGGTGTTCACCTGTTGTGTGGTAATGGGATTGTTTGCAGAATGCGCAGCAGGATGCATAGCCTCAGGTTATGCCTTTGCTTCAGGTGAAAGATAATCAAAGACAACATGAATCATAACCCCCAACCTGGAATCCTGCTGCTTTTACCTGCAAAATTGTGACAGAGAGGTACCTGTGGACTTTTCTGGAATGTAACATTCTATAACATTCCTGAAAAGATAAACTATATAGCAAAAGATTTTGTTCAGCAAACATCCCACATAGAATGCTCTCAGGAAATTTGAAACCATATGCAAGCCAACTCTTCACCATCTCAACCTGAATTTCAGAGTCCCAGTGTAACCATGAGGATGAGATTAAGGGGTGTCCTTTGTCCCCAACAACCCACATCATACCTTCTTATAAAAAGATCCTGGGATGATTTTTACAATCCTACTCGATGTTGTATGGCAAGCTGTCTTTTCACTAAACAGACATGGGAAAGTAGTTCATACTAAGGCGCAAATCTGTGATTGTTAGACCCAACTCCAATCACCAAAAACTTTCAAATACCTCCTCTTCCTTTGTGGAAGATTGCAGTTTTCTAGATGTTCAGTTTCTAGATTTAGTAACCTTCTGTGCTTGTTCATCATGTCACCTCCTAAAAGATGTTCCAAATGCTCTCCCTGCTTTCTCAGCTCTTCTTAGAGGCTTGGTGGTCATTTGATTTACGTGAACAGCTACTAAATCCCCAGCAGTAGTTCCAGCCTCTTTTCAATTACAATCTCATGAAATTCTAAGCATTTAGATAGTTGTGCCTCCCCACCTGAGCACCTGAACGTCAAAGGATATAGCTAGTATCAATTAACTGTTTCATTTCATTTCAGACTATTTGCCTCACTCCTGGAGATGTGACTGGGTTTTTTTGCTCAGAATAATCTAACACTGCATCAACTGCTGAGAGTCATGCATTTTCAAGTGTTTCATATTTAGACTATGCCTTTCTTGTATTTGCTGTCCTGAAGTAGGCAGGCATACAGGCTAAAATTGATTAGATTTGTGAACTGGAAGACCACACCTTCGCCACGTCCCTGTGTGACCTCATGTTCTACCTGATACCTTTGCCATTCCCCTGTGTGACCTTATCCCCCTATCTGTGCACACCTGGGTGCCCACCAGCCAATCAGGTTAATTAACCACTCCCCTTTGGGAGTGGGTTAAAAGCCAGGACACGGTGTGGCCCAGCCCTCTCTTCTTCCCTGGACTCTTGCCAGGAGATGGGCTTGCTGTAGCCCTGTGCCTCCAGGGCGCATGGCCTTCAGGCCATATGCTCTAGGCTTCCGGGCCTAGATGCTCATCCACATGGCTGGTTCCTGGTGCTGGGTATGAACCCCTCTTCACCTCTCTCTTAAATAAAGCTCTCACTCTCCTATGCATCTTTCTCACTAAATAAAAGCTTAAAATGTACCATGCTGCCTGGTTTATCCGTGCTGATATTTAGAATTCTTCTCTAAATATTAGGCAAGAACCCTCTCGGGCTTACTAATACTGGTGATTTAGTAATAATCCCGTGGTGAAATTGTATGACACCCCAAATTCTGGTAGCACATGTAGCACCTCAGATAGCATTTCTAGGGAATTTTAAGGGGCCACATTTTGGTATAAATTTTAGGGGGTCATGTCCGATTTCAGTTTTTGATAAAATATGACCTTTTCTATGGTTAATTGGGAAAAAAAGTCTTCATCTCATCAGTATGAAACTACAACAGTAATGGATTACTATGGTTTTTATAATGTCATACCATAATGTATCAGTGTCACAATGTATTTTGACTCCTGATTTTAGTAACTGTTTTGTATTACAACTACTTTTTCTTGAAGACATTCTTAGAGCACTCTCACATTGTTTTCTAATGTAAACTGAGGATTTTCTAAGCTAGGCAGATATTACACTGCCTTTTTGATTATCTTCATATCTTGAGTTATTTCTATTCTTTCTCATGTATTGTATCCTCTTGATAATTTCTTGAATCCCACATTTAAGTTTTGCCTTTTTGTTCTTTTATAGGAAGGCTTTGTGAGTGATCAATTTTCAGGGTCCTCTGGTGTCCAATAAAAGATCTTTGTTTTGTCCTCACACTGGAATGATAGTTCAGCTGGTAATAGAACTCTAGTTTCAGAATTCTCTTCATTCAGGCTTTTGTAGACACTGCTCTACTGTTAGCTTGCAAATAGTGCCCTGGATAAGAAACCTGTGCTCTTCTAAATAAATGCCACCAGCCCAGGCTCTTACTAGCCTTGGGGATTTTGTCTTCGATGCTCACAATGGTTTCTGCCTATTGGCTTTTTTTTCATTGTGTGTGCTCAGAAGGCTAAAATGCAACTTCCAAAAGGGCAGGACCTTTTTTCCTCTGCTTTATTTACTAACCTATAAATGCTAAGAATAATGCTTGACAAAAATAAACAGCTCACTAAGTTGTCTTAACATTTTGTTTCAGAAAATTTTAACTTTTCCAAAACAAAAATTTTGAGATAGTAATGCAGAGTTCCCCCATATTTCTCACTAATTCAAAAATTTCTTACCTTATAGAAATTTTTTTTCTATTTTTTTTATTATCTTCTCCCATCTGTTCTCTCTGCTTTCTCATTCTGAATGGGCTTTTTGGCACATGTAGATCTACCTTCTAAGCCTTTATTTTCTTTCCTCTGCAATTTCTATATCCTTTCCTTGCTCTCATAGTTTCTATCTCTGTCTTTTCATATTAAGTCCATAGGAGATTCTCCTTACTTAATTTTAATATTTCTACTTTGCTTTTCAGTAACATCCATTCCTTTCTATTAACTTTTTAAAATTTAAATTTACTTATAATTTATTTGAAAGGCAGAGTTAGAGGGAAAGACAGAGACCGAGAGGTCTTTTGTCCTCTGATTCACTCCCCAAGTGGCCTCAATGGGAATAGCTGGGCTGGACACAGACTAGGAGCCAGGTCCTTCCTTGGTGTCTCCCCCATGAGTGCAGGGGCCCAAGCACTTGGGCCATCCTCCTCTGCCTTCCCAGATTCATGATTAGGGAGCTGGATCAGAAGTGGAGTGGCTGTGACTTGAACCAGTACCCATGTGAGATGCTGGCATCACGGGTGGTAGCTTAACTCATGATGTGACAATTCCAAACCCACTATTAAATTTTTAAATTCAGCAAACAGATTTTAATTTTTGAAAATTGTTCTTATTTTTCTATTTATTCCTGTGAGCATTTTCTTGTTACATAAACATATTTCTGAATTCCTATAGGAATATTATTAGATATTTTTAGTTTTCTTTCGTCTTCCATGCTAGCTCTCTGTTAATTTTGGCTCTTCTCTTTGATACTCTTGATTTTTCCTTAAATGCTTATTCTTGGCTGTTTGTTCTTGTTTTTTAAAAAAGGACTCAGTTGCTTAACATTGAGAACTGCTGTGGTTTCCTACATAGTTATGCCTGTTTCCATGATAGGCCTCTACATGGAGTGAAAGGGTTAAAAATGTACCCTTCAAAGTATAGGAGTGGAGGATAAAGAGGCAAGCTCATCAGCCTCAGACTCCAATTAAGGAATCAGTTTAAGGAGTGGGATCTGTGGTTGTATTTCCTTCCTCTGCAGAATTGCCTTTCTTACTTTTGTCTTTGCATCAGCTGTGTGGCTCTGAAGTCTCCTTGGTTTGATTTGTTTCTCCCTTGTCCCAGGCACACACTGAAAACCTCTAATACTCCAACCATAGTTCATCTTTAGTTCACTGGTAGGGCCTGCCATGGTTCCAGCACAGGAGAGAATACTTTAGGATGAATATGCAAAGGAGGAGAAGCAAAGGCCTCCAATGCCTCCATGGGCTGGGCTCTTGTCACCATCCTATGTTTAGCCTGCTTCTGCTCCCTGTACTCTGGCCTGCAGGTGGGGCTTTCTCTAGAGACCCATGAACACAAGGAAGAAAGCCTGTAATCACTACATGGAGTTTATTCTATCCCAGGCATTCATTATTTTATTAAATCTTACCCTATCTGCTTGATATTTTATGAAACACTCCTCAAATTTGCTGACCCTGCAAATGGTACTTGTTCCATGTATCAGAGTGGTCATATCTTTGTTTTCTGATATATTTTCTGTAATTATATCTGGAAAGTATGGGTAGGAGACAAGATAAATATATGTGCCCTAAAGGATAATGGACCAAAATGTGAATGACTCCCCTTTTTTCTACCAAATTACTTCTTTCTTCCCAAAACTCCTGCCAAATCCTTCCAGAGGCCTGAGAGGCCAATGGTCCCTCCCCTCCCCTCCCCTCCTAATCTCTCCCTTTTCTCCTCCAATCTCCTTCCATTTCCTCCCTCCTGTTCCCTCCTATGTCTTTCCTTTCCCTTACCTTTCCCACCCCCTCTCCTCCCCTCCCCTCTCTTCCCCTGCCCTTTCTTCCCCTGCCCTTTCTTCCCCTCCCCTCTCCTCCACTTCCCTCTCTTTCTCTTCCCTCCCTTTTCTTTGCCTTCCCTTTAGGTCAGTAAATACACTTTGTCTAGGTACTGGAGAGGGTTTGAACAAAACGGTCTCACCCTCTCAGAGCTTATAATTCATTGAGAGAGACAAATAAGCACATAATCAAATACATATTCAGTAAGATACTCTTCAGCCATCAATAAAGAAAGGATGGGAGGGAGCAAGAAAGAAATCCTGTCATTTGCAGCAACGTGGTTGAAACTGGAGATCATGTTAAGTGAAATAAACCAGACACAGATAAATACCTCCTGATTCCACTCATATATAGCATCTACAAAGGCTGAGCTCATAGAAGCAGAGATTAGAATACTGGTTATCAGAGGAGATAAGCAGATGATGGGGGAATGGAGAGAGACTTGGAAACAGGTACAAGGGCACAGCCACATTGGAAAAATAAGTTCTGTATTTCAAAAATAGTGATTATGGTTAATGATTTCATGTAGTATAATTCAATAGAAGAGAGGAGTTTGAATGTTCTCATTAGAAAGAAATGATAAATGCTTGTGATGATGGAGAAGCCCTAGGTATCCTGAGTTGGTCATTAAACAATGTATGGTATGCCACATGCCAAAAGTGCAATTATTATGTCAATAAGATTTTTTGTAAAGTGCACATTTATATGTGTGGTATGTTTTGTGAAGGAAAATATGCATGGGGAGGTCTTGCTGGGAAAATGTTGTTTGAAGTGAGCCCAGAAGGGCAAATACAATATGGCCAGCAGAGCAGCAAGAAAAGCTTATGACAAGACAGAGCACAGACACTGCAGGTCTTTGAGTGGGAAAGAGCTTGGCATGTTGGAGGTTGCTAGAGAAAGCCATGGAAGGGATTCAATTGCGTGAAAATGGAGAAATTAGGAGGAAGGGCTTTGTGGGCCATGTGGAGGTAGTTAATTCTTTAGTTGTAAGCCATTAACAAATATTAACCAGTAGAGTGGCTTTCATTATATGCTTTTTTTTTTTTTCCCACAATCAGTTTAGCCATTGTGGGAAGAACAGTCTAGAAAGACGACAAAAGAGGACTTTAGGAAACTCATTGGCCGGCGCCGTGGCTTAACAGGCTAATCCTCTGCCTTGTGGCACCGGCACACTGGGTTCTAGTCCCGGTTGGGGCGCCGGATTCTATCCCAGTTGCCCCTCTTCCAGGCCAGCTCTCTGCTATGGCCTGGGAAGGCAGTGGAGGATGGCCCAAATCCTTGGGCCCTGCACCCTCATGGGAGACCAGGAGAAGCACCTGGCCCCTGGCTTTGGATCAGCGCAATGCGCCGGCTGCAGTGTGCCGGCCACAGCGGCCATTGGAGGGTGAACCAACGGCAAAAAGGAAGACCTTTCTCTCTGTCGCTCTCTCTCTCACTATCCACTCTGCCTGTCCAAAAAAAAAAAAAAAAAAAACCAAAAACCTCATTAGAAGGATATTCTAGAAGCATAAGTAAGAATTAACAGTAGTTAGATGCAGAGAGACAGGAAAGAAGATGGAGATAAGTGGATAAGTGGATTGAGTATGGACAAATTTTGGAGGTAGCATCTGCAGGACATACCAATGGAGTGAATGGAAACAAGTGGAGTGAAGGATAAATTGTAAGTTTGGTGTCTCAACAACTTGGTGAGTAAGGGTGCCACTGTCTGAAGCAGTGAACTGAGGCTGACACAAGTTTAGGGTAGAGAAAGTCAAATATGTTAGCCATGTTAATTATGACATACTTGTGAAACATTCTCAAGGGACATCATGTTGGTGAGAAGTCTGAGGGCTCCTGCACTTTTGCCTCTAGTCAATGTACACTTGATACTGAAAGCTGTGGAGTGAATGACATTGCCTAACAGAAAATACAGCTTAGAAGCAGAAGATGGGGAATGAAAGAAAGCCAACCTTTGGAAAGGCAGGCTGTGTTGGAGAAAGTTTCACTCACTGTGATAATTCAGAGTAGTGTAGGACTGCATCAACCCCAGACTTTGTCTGACATTACACAGCACTTATTTTGTACCTGGTGTGATTCCCAGGGCTATGGATATGGTACCTCCTTTGTTCCTAAGGGAGTTTCAATTATCAGCCCCATATTATAACTGGAAGCATGTGGAGGTTTTATAACGTGTTACATATCTAGTAAGTGACAGTCAGGACACAAACTTAGTCTTACCCAAGAATTCACTCTTAAGTATACTGCCAGAATGCCTCTCTGACCCTTCTGTGAAACCCAATCATAAGTGAGCATGGAAGGTTGGACTGGAAACATATCTGTTCTTGTTTGGCCTTCAAGACTTTGATTGTAACTCTTGCCACTTAGAGCCCAGAGTTATAGCTTTTAACTACAAAATAATTATTATATCTATCATCTCATTAGGTTGCTTCTTCTACCATCCTAATTTCAAACTTTCACAATAAAGTGATATATCTTTTTGGTTTTTATTTTCTCCATGTTCTTTTCTCACCATTGCTACCAGATTAATCAAAACACAACAGCATCCTGTACATCTTCAATCAAAAATCTTCCAGTGTCCTCACATTTCTTACAGGATAGTGTCCATACTCCTCTCCTGGTATCTGAAGCCATCTCTAACTTGGCCTTGACTTCTAAGCTCATCAGTCACAATTCCCCAGCATGTAGCTATGGCTGTCAACCTGGACTAATTATTCCCTGGGTATGTCCTCAGCATTCTCGCCTCAGCAGCTTTGACATGCTTCTCATCACACTTCATTCCTTTTCCTGCACTACCCCAGGCTCAGGGCTCCCATCTCTGCCTGCTGGAATCTGATCCATCCTACAAAACTCAACTTTACTGCTTCCGCTTTCAGGATTCTTTGATTTTAAGCTGGGAGTGGGCAAATTCTCTTCTGAATTCTTACACATTTTTTTTTGTGTGTGTGTGCTGCTAATAGTAGCCATCACATTAGAGGAATTTGTGTGTACATACTGTCAAGTCCTAGAGGGAAAATTATTTGTATCTTTTCCTGTCTTCTCCTGGCTCCCCCAGATGTCTGTTGCATGCCTGGTTAATAGTAAGCACTTAAGGTAAGCACTCCATAAACAGATGCAGGTATTCTCTCCAGACTGCTCTTTCTATCTGATGGGTTCCTGTAGAGCTCTGCCCCTTTTGTCTTGCTTTGCAGTGGAATGGTTGTTCTTCCTAAATGAATTCACATTGTGGAGTGATTTATTACATCTAGCTCACTACCAAAAGTGTTTGTTTTGTTTTGTTTTTGTTTTTGTTTTTTGTGAAGTGGTGTTGGTAGGAGCCCTTGATTCACAGATGGAAAGCAAGTCCTGAAAGCTCATATGTTTTCATCTAAGTAAGAAGAAAATGAACTTTTTCAGGCTCTCATTTTACTAACGTGATTTTTTTTTATTATAAAACATTTTCTAACTGGAATTTATTTTTAAGATGGAGAGGAATTATTTTGCAATATCCCTGAAGTAGATAGCTTGAGATTTGGGCCAGAATTATTTTACAATATCCCTGAAGTAGATAGCTTGAGATTTGGGCCAGTATTATTTTGAAATATCCCTGAAGTAGATAGCTTGAGATTTGGGCCAGAAAAAGAAACACTGTATATTAAGTTTTAACTTTATAGTTTTAGCAATAAAAGCAAGATATTTAATCAAATATAAAGTATGATTCAACCTGGTTGTATATTCTTTCATAACTGTATAAGAAAAACCCTATATAGAAAACAGTAAATATAAAAATATGTATCCAGGCCAGCGTCGTGGCTTAACAGGCTAATCCTCCACCGTGCGGTGCCCCGGTTGCCCCTCTTCCAGGCCAGCTCTCTGCTATGGCCCGGGAAAGCAGTGGAGGATGACCCAAGTCCTTGGACCTTGCACCTGCATGGGAGACCAGGAGAGGCACCTGGCTCCTGCCTTCGGATCAGCGAGATGCGCCGGCCGCAGCGCAGCGGCCATTGGAGGGTGAACCAACGGCAAAAAGGAAGACCTTTCTCTGTCTCTCTCTCTCTCACTATCCACTCTGCCTGTCAAAAAAAAATATGTATCTATGAGTGATAAGATTTTTTCTTCTTTTTTTATATTCTAATTTTAAAAGAAGTAACATCATATAATGAGATTTGTAACTGTAAAGCTGGGTAGTTCTGCATACATTTCTACAGACTTACTTCTAAAGGTACAGTTTATAAACTTGCCATGGGACCCCAAATCCCATTAAGCTGGGTAGCAAAAATATCTTAAGTGTTAAAGTTATCATATGGATAAAGTATCTAATAATAATAATAGCACTCTGACCTCAGAATCAGCCCTTAAAGCATTCCGGTCTGGCTGAAAAGCCCATGAGAGTATTTCAGGCATGAAAAGCCAAGACACTGTGGCAAAAAATGGCCTACATGAAGGATCTCAGTGGGTGAGACCTTAGTGGAAAGAAGTGGTCTTCACAGAAGGATGTACTCTCTGAAGGGAGAAGAGAACTTCCTCTTTGTCTATGGCCTTATCTAAATACTGATGGAGTTTGTTGATTCAAAAGGCTTCCATAGCTTAGGAAGCTCATGTCAAGAGCCTTGGGTGATCCCTAACATCATACATAAGAGTGTCAATTGTTAAACCAACAACAGGAGTCACTGTGCACTAACCTCCCATGCAGGACCTCTGTACTTATTTTGTCTAAGTGCTTGCAAAAGATGAGTCATTCTTGGGTGCTTAAAAGTTAATTAAGTTTCAAAAAAAAAAAAAAAAAGGAAGGGGATTGACTTCAAGATGCAATGACCTTGAACAGTCCTCATCTTGACTATTGAGGAACAGAGTTTATTTGTGTGTGCGTGTGTGCAAATTGTTTAACTCTTTCTTAGTATAGAGTTGATCTTTTGCATATAAAGGTAATTGAAAATGGATCTTAGTGGAGAATTGGGCTGGGAATGGAATAGGGAGGAGGAGGGGTGGAAGTGTGGGTGGGAAGGCAGGTATGGTGGGAAGAATAACTATATTCCTAAAGTTGTACTTATGAAGTGCATTAAGTTTGTATTCCTTAAATAAAAGATTTCCTTGGGAAAAGAATAAATAAATAGGAATAGGTAACATATATGTGAAAAAAGGAACTAACATCCTATTACATTCATGTGAATTTTATTAAAATATAAATTTTATTTAAAAAGAATTATGGAAAACATTCTATAGAGTCTATGTAACATTTAGGACTTGTAAAAATCTGTCTTGTAAAACTAATTTTATTGAGATAAGATTTATTTACAATAACATTCTCTAAATGTGTAATTCCGTGCGCTTTTACAAGTGTATTCAGTTCTATAACTAACCACAGTCGTGATATATGACATTTTATCATCCCTGAAAGTTACCTTGTGCCAGATTAAGGTTAATCAACACTCCCTACCTTTGACTACTATCAACCTACTGTCAATATATTTCTACATTCTAGAGTTTTGTGTCAAAGGAATCACACATACATGGTTTTATAGCATTTCTTTCCCATAGCATAATGCTTTCAAAGATTATCTGTTACTTCAGTAACTGTATTGTAGTCCATTCCTTTATGCTACTAAATAGTGATTTATTCTATACATATACCAGATTCACTTATTAACGGGTATTTGAGTTCTTTCTAGATTTTCCTATCTGAATGAAAGCTGCTATGAACTTTCATATGCAAAATGATCTTCTGTATATAAAGAGAATTGAAAATGAATCTTGATGTGAATGGGAGAGGGAGTGGGAAAGGGGAGGGTTGTGGGTGGGAGGGAAGTTATGGGAGGGGGGAAGCCATTGTAACCCATAAGCTGTACTTTGGAAATTTATACTCATTAAATAAAAGTTTAATAAATGGAAAAAAAGAGAAAAAAATATTTAGGAAGAAAAGGAGCTGCATCAATTGAGATGGTTCTGTGGTCTTATTTTTTTTTATTTATTAACATAGTGTATTACAGATGGTTATCTGCTCTCTCCATACACATATTCTTTGTCTTTCTGGGAGAATCAGTTCTAATTTAGGAGTCCTTAGTCTAATCTCTATACCATTCAACAAAATTCTTCTTCCTCCCTTTTATTTCTCTTCCTCCTGAATAACACAAATATATTGAGTTAAATAATTGCCTCTCATTCTGAGGTCTCCCCTAAGTACTTTGTATCTGGATTAAAATGCTTTGGCTTCTCATTCAGAACATGACTTTCTGACTCTCTGTTACCATACTAGTCATTATTCTTTGGACAAACTCTAATGTGTTACTTTTACACTTACCATGTGATTGCCAGAAATGAATACTCTAATTTAAATTGGGAGTGAATGAGTCAATTATTTCTAGGAAGCTAGATTTCTATTAATGCACTTAAAGTAGTATAGAGGTTATTTTGAATGTGAAGAGATTTAATTTCTAGGTCTATCTGTAACTACAGGTAATTTAAACCACATTTGTTTCCTACCTTGTTGCTGTGTGGGTAGCAAAGATGATCTCAGAGAACCCATTGACTCATCCATCTCTTTAGGTTTTGGGTGGAAACTCAGGCTGGCTTCAGAGCACTTTTTAAAAAAATCAGTGTGGTTTTCAGTCCCTGAATTAAAGCAAGCCCCTGCTGTTTAAGAGGATCATTTCTCCCCTGAAATGTCTTATCACTGCCAGCAGGCAAAAGAGGCTATGGAGAGCAAAAGTATTTTTAAGTTCCTGTCAACAGTGAGCGTGTACTCAATGTAGAACAAAGTTACTCATTCCAGATTTAAGTGTTGTTGTAAAACAAATACCCATGGACAGAAAAAGTGATCTAATATGTATTCTATATGTGAGGATTCTCAGAATCCCCTCAGGAATTAGGAAATAAAGATGTCTGATTCCTCAGAACCAAGTTGGAAAGAAAGAGGATCATTAAGCCACATTTCCTCCATTGTGGGAATATCAGAAGAGTAAAAATTCAGAAAATGGATGACTTGGGAAACATTTTAGAAAGCATTTAATTCCACATTTTAATTTTACACATATATAAAGCATGGCTAAGGGTAGGAACATTATTTCTCTGTGGTTACATGGTTGGTTTGTGATAAAACAGGACTCCTGACCCAAAATTTCTACTACACTATATTTTTTATACTATTTTGAATGCACCCTAACATAGACAATCTCTTTTACATTCATTCTAAACAGAGCTTAGGAAAAAACTCATCACATGGTTTGATACAGCATAAAGAAAAGCATAAGCAAAATTTTGTGAGGAAAATATTTCCAAGTGCAGGGTGGAGAGGAAGTCGGAGACCTACCATTAATCATCCTGTCAAAGCAAATAACTTGCTTCAAGTTTGCAAAATGCTGATAAAACTTATTGTCTTATTTGCTACTCATCACAACTGAGCAAGTAAGCAGGACAGATGTGGTTTCTCTTCTTGGCAAGTGGGAACTTCAGGCTCAATGTAGGCTACTGAGAAGGTGACTCAGCTGTAAGTGACAGTCTTGCTCAGCCTTGGCTATTAAAACACGTTCATTGTTGTTTTTGCCACACAGTTCTGCCCACACAATAGTTAGTTCTGATCCATCCTTTCAGTTACTGTACATGTTTACCTGTGCTTGCATCAGCAGTACAATGGTGCTTTCCTAGACATCAAGAGTCTTTGTTCACATCTTGTGCAAAATCAGACAAGATATTAAAACATCTGAATTCAGGAAAGTAGCATGGTACCACAGTGTGCCATGGTAATGTAGGAATCAGATCCATTTCATCACTGACATTTAAGAGCTGTGTGATTTGGACAACAGATTCCGAGCCTCTGTGCTCTTGTTCACGAAGAGAGGGATAAAACTACTTACTTCATAGTTCATGAGCTGATAAAATTACTAGTGACAGATGTGCCTAGAATATATCTAGTTAATTCTCTCCCCTTGGCAAGCCTTCCCCACTACCACTTGCTTTTCCTAAACTTTGGTTCTGTTACTCACTCTACTCTCTGGTATATGCATTACTTGATTATAAGTGTTCTTCTCCTAAATTACTTGAAAATGCTTTGTCAACATGTTACTTGTTTTCTCCATCCTCTTAGTCACTGTTTATTGAATACCATCTAAATTCCAGGTACCTGGATATGATAGTGCAATTGCATAGAACACAGACTGACTCATAAAGATGTGGTCCTTGAACCTGTGAGATTACACGGGCATATAAATGAAGCATAGATTCTAGGAAAATGCTATGAAGAGTACTTGAACAGAGACAGAGGTGGGTGGGTAAGGTCAGAGGGTCTGGCAAGGCACAGGAATCAAGTTTTACAGAATGAGTTGAATTTTTCCTACTCATACTTCTTCATCGTTTTGGGGAAGAATAAGGGAAATCTAGACTAAGCTAACAGAATTACCAAAAGCATGAAGGCTTGAGAAGTTCTAGAAAATGGAGAAAGGATAGACCTACTGCATGGCTCAGGTGGTCTTCATGGTATCACGAATGTCATGCAGGTTCTTGGCCAGAAAATGAGAGTAAAGCACTCAAATCTTTATTCTTTTGTAAATTTTTGTGAGTAGATTATTTTGTGTTTTTTGGAGAAAAACTTGATCTTTGAGCTAATTAATGTCTATCCTCTTGACCTTATTGTGAATATATACTTCTTTGTCAAATGTATAGAATGCATCCTACCTAGTACAAAGAGAATTTTTAATTGCATATCCTGTATCTAAGCCCAGATACCACTCACTGATCCTTATCTTGCTTGATCTCTGGAGTATTCTGTGCTGTTGCCCTTCTCTCCTTTTTGAAATCTGTCTCTCTTAGGGTCTGGGATAGTATCTCACCAGTCTTCCTTTCTATTGGTCAATGTTTGGTGTGAGTGAACCTTTATCTCTTCATTTAATTTCATAGGATTATTTATTTCACTCTTATCCATTCAGCTGCCAACTGAGATATCCCACATTTTTTCCAAAATTGACCTTATTATCTTTTACTCAAAATCTGTTCCTTTCTCCCAGGCTACCACATCACATATCTTAATCATTCTCCCTCCCCCCCCCCCATTACAATTTAGACCTTAGCATGTCTCTGTTCTACTAAACTGTTCAATTGTGCCTCATTGACTTCAAGTTAAAAGACATAGGGGTAGTAGACAGTGTGTCTGGCCTTGCCTGTCTCAATAGCTTCATCCATATATTTTACTACAGCCCATTGATAACCATGAATATATAATGCTCTGATATGCCACTGTGCTATGATAATAACTATTGTTGACACTTGTTAGGGGCTAATTGTGCTTCAGGCAATATGCCAAAATACTACATGTTCTTTGTGTTATATAATCCACGCACCAACCACATGTGGAAGATTCCTTTAGTGTCTATTTTTGGTGAAGGACACTAAAGTTTAGGGGTGAAATAATTTACACAGGTTTGTAGCTAGTCAGATCAGAGCCAGAATTCCTACTGTTAGGCATGATGCTATGTTGTTTCTCTCATGCTTTATATACGCTGTTCCCCTGCCTAGAATTTCCTCTTCTCACCTGCTTATTTTGACTGGCTGACTACTATTAACCTTTCAAGATACCTCAAGTGTCACCTTCCTTAAGAAGACAGGTACTTCCTCTCTGCTGCTCCAATATCTTCATGCTTCCAGAAATCTTACACATTTTATCACCTGTTATTTCACCACTACTTGCAAGCTGGCGAGTCCCTGGAAGGCGAGGACCTTGTCACATTCATCTTTTGATACCTAGAACGGAGCACAGTATCCAAGACCCAGATGTAACTTCTTATGTGATTTTAGAATAAATAAGGTTTTGAAGAATATCCCAATGTCTCACATGCTCTGTGACCTCACATAAGAATTTAAATCAGCATCACTAGCTTCATCTCTCCAAGTATAATCTAAGAAAGTTGGATTATAGCTGTGGTGATTGTTTCAATGTCAGCATCACCTGCAAATTTGTTGAAAATGAAAATTCTCAGACTCTACCCTATATGTCCTGATCCAGAAGTTCTGGGGGTGTGGCTCAGAAGCTGTCTAAGTTATTCTAATTTGTGGCAGTATTTTAGAACCACTATATCAGAGATTGGCAAACTATGACCTGAGCTCCCATGAGGCCAATTCCTACACAAAGTGCATTTTTGTAAGTGTACTTCTTTGGTCAAAATCCACACTAAATTGGGATCATCAAATACCCTTCCAGTTCTGTGACTTCTTTGTTGTGAGCAAAGTGTGATGCTTCTAATTGATAGCAGGTTACCCGTCTGGAGACATGGGTTCTAGACCATCTGCATCCACTGAGTTGTAATGCAAGTTATTCTTACTCTCTGAACTGTAATTTTCTTATCTTGAAAAATGAAATTGAGGTAAGTTTACCAAAACAGTCATGGACTAGGTAGAAACAGAAAAAGCATGTCATATATTTCAAGCAAAAGTAACTTAACACCAGCCAATGGGAGACACAGATATTTGAAAACTCAAGGAACAAAAAGAGGGTGCCAGAAAACTTGGCATGAGTAAAACAAGAGATCAACTGCTACCCTCAGGGCTCAGAGAGCAAAAAGAAGTGGCAATATGAAAGAATCTGGGAGTTGGGAGAGGGCTTTGTTAAAATTGTAGTTCAAATTTCTAAGGGCAAGACATGATAAGCTGGTATTCTTACTTCTAACAATGTTGGTGCCTCGTGGTTGGTTCTTGGATGTCCATAGCTTTACGCTAATACTAATCAGAGATGTGGTCCAATGGGTAGTTGGAATACCCAGGAGGCTGTGGCTTGGCAAGTACCAAGATAACCTGGGGGGTGGGGCTGAGGAGGGTTTAGCTTTGCTACTGAAGATTGTAGAGGGGTGGTGAGGCCTTGAGTCTGTTAAGGAGAAGATGAAGAATGGAGTTGTAACTGCTTCTGCTGCTACTGCTGCAGTGACATGTGCTGAAGCTGAGAGGGAGCCCCTTCTGCCCTCTTCCGAACCTCCAGTGCCTTTCATTGGCTGATCCTAACTTGAAGTCAGCTACACCAGAGAAAAAGCAGTGCAGCTTGTAGCATCCAGTCTCAGTATTGCAGAACAGAAATTGTAAGGGGCATGGTTTTTGGAGCTGAGAAACAGACACATATGCAGCACAGTCAGGCTGATGATCTTCTAGGCACTTTTTGAAGAACTACGTTGTGTATGTATTGATTACATAGATCTGCCATGGGTCCACTTGGGCCTCCTTTACCTACTCTAGACATAATAGGACATAACCATCCTCTAGGGAAATGTAAGTCACAGCTCCTAATATAGAGCTCTAACGGGGCCTGCTTTCTTCCCTGGAATATTTGAGGTTACAGGAAGAATAAGGAAAAGGGATTCACCTTTTTTGAGCACTGGTATACCAAAGGCAGTATTTCACAGTACAGTGTGAACTCATAGACTATACTTCAGCCTTACCAAGAACACACTGAGTGCAGACTCTGCCCCTCTCACTCTCTACACTGACATTATACAGTGTGATTTCATGGAGACCTACTAATTCCAGGCACTTAGTTTCTTCCCTACGCTGCCTCTCCATCCCCACCTCCCATAATCAGCCATCCTGGCTCTCCTGTCCTCTACCTGGTTGAACTATGTACTACTCAGTGTTTGTTTTTATTACTTATATATTTTTGGTCCACTAGTGGCTTTCAAACATTAATTCATTCAGTTCTCATAGCATTGTCATTAGCCATGTTTTGCAGCTGAAGAGTTAAGTGTTGGAGAAATAAAGATCTTATCCCTGGCCAGACATGGGGAAGTGATATAGCCAGGATTGGATTGGACTCAGGCAGAATGGCTTCAGACCCCACTAGTCACCATACTAAAATACAGTACACTTCCAGGTACCCATCACCCAGCTTGTATGATCTACAAATACTGCCATATTTGTTTCATATTTCTCTCTTCTCTTTTTTTTAAAGAAAGATGCAAGCATATTTCAAAGCATTTGTATAATTTTAATCCTCTTGTCTTTACTATCTAAGTAACTTCAAATTTTGTACTTTCACTTTTGTGTAAGCTTCAAAAACACACATAGTCTATTCAGGTATAATTGACATTGAAAATGTTGTGCATATTTAATATGTGCAACTTGATGAGTTTGGAGATAAACATACACTTCCAAAATCATCACTGTGTCCTAAGCATAGCCATCACCTCCAAAAGTTCTTTGCTGCTCTTGGTTAATATTGTTTTGTGTATGTGGATGGGCATTTGGTGTAGCATGGAAAGCTAACATTCCATGATGGAGGGCATGGTTTCAGGTCCCAACTCTGCTCCCAATTCTAGCTTTCTGCTAGGGCACACCAGAAAGGCAACAGGTGATAACACAGGTACTTGGGTCCATGCCACCCGTGTGGAAGACCTGTACTAAGTTCCTGAATTCTGGCATTGATTTGGCCTGGCCTCGGCTGTTGCTGTGGGTTTTGGTGAATGAACTAATGGACAGATTCTCTCTCTCTCCGTCTCTCACCCACTCTCCCCCTCTCCCTCTTCCCTTCTCCTCCTCTCCCCTTTCCCCCCTCCCTCTCTCTCCTCCTTTCCCCCTCTCCCCCTGTTCCCCTCTCTCTCCCTCCTCCCTGCCTCTCCCTCCTCCCTGCCTCTCCCTCTCCCTGTCTCTTCCCTCGCTGTCTCTTCCCTCGCTATCTCTGTCTCTCCCCCTCCCCCCCCCCCACCTCTCCCAGGCAGGCATTGCAGCACAGCAGGTTAAGTGCCTGTTTGAGATGCCTCTGTCCCATATCGGAGTACCTGGGATCCAGTCCCACCTCTGCTTCCAATCCAGCTTCCTGTGGTTGCACCTGGGAGGCAGCAGATGATGGCTCAAGTGCTTGTCCCTGCCACCCACTTGGTGGACCCAGAAAGAGTTCCTGGTTCCGATGTCCAGACCTGCTGTTGAATACATGTGGGAAGTGAACCAGTAGATTAAAGATCTCTCTCTACCCCTTTCAAATAAGTAAAAGTGAATAAACATTTTAAGTTTATAAAAACAACAATATTAAATATAAAGTCCACACTCTTAGGAAATGTTTCAGTATACAGTTTAGTCGACTATAGGTGATAGTGTTAACTCTGTGAAATGCCTAGGATGCCCTCATCTTACATAAACAAAGCATTGTAGCCATTGACAAATAACTTTTTTCCTCTCTTCCCAGCCTCTGACAACCACCAGTCCACTCTATGCTTCCATAAGTTTGACTATTTTAGGTTCCACATGTAAATGAGCTTATATAGTATTTATCCTTCTGTGTCTGGATTATCTCTCTTAAAGTAATATCCTCCACATTCACCATATTGTGGTAGATGACAAGATTTTCTTTTTAGAAATTCAATAATATTCCATTTTATGTGATCTCAAAGAAATATCTCCACTCCCAAGTTCATTACAACATTATTTATAGTATGTTTTACCACATAACTTTATCATATTTGTAAATGTGTACCCATTAAACAATTTTAGTACTATTTCTATGCCATTAATCTTTATTGGTATGATATTGTACAGTACATTTCTTCCGCAGCTTATTTTTTCTACTAAATTTGTTGGATTTATTTATTTTGGTAGATGCATGGGTTTTTTTCATTTAACTACAAAATAATAGTCTGTTAAATGGATTTATTATAATTTACTCTTCTATTCTGATATTCATGAGCATTTAACTTATTTCTAATTTTTCACTATAATAAACAATATGCAAGGAAAATGTTCTGTAGTTTTTCTTGGATACATATGAGTTTATATCAAGAATTTTATTTCTGGATCATAGAGTGTATGCATATACACACACTATATATATAATCTTTATATATATATATACATACATATATAATCTTTAATTCACTACTTCTGTAGTGCTCTCAGCAATTTCAAATTGGTTGTATTCCACTGATGGGGCATGAATCCATACCCTTATCTGTAGATGGTATTATTGAGCTTTTGCATTTTCTCTGTGTGATGAGGCTGAAATAGAATATTCTGGTTCATTTTCTGTGCATTCATATTGGTATGAGCCAAACTGCAATTTTACTGCTTCACTTCTTTGTGCTTGCTATTTTGTCTTACATGAAATAATCTGTTTCTCTATTCAAGGATCTCTATTTTTTTATGTCTCAACTAAAAAATACCTTGAAGCCACTGTAGCCTCCTTTCTCCAAATGCATTTAGCTTTCTCCTTTGTCTTCCAAGGCACTATGATCCTGAACATCAAATGTTTATGTCAAGTGTCCTTGAATAATCACTAATACTGCCCCCTTGATTCTTAAAAAGTGACCGCATTTGGATAATAAGTCAATGCTGACTGATGCTAATTCCATATGACTATGATTGAGGTTTATTAGCATCTCTTGTTTGCCTCTTTTCCCCCCCTTGCAAATTGGAGATCATCTAGAGCACTGATCTCTTCAAAGTGCTGAACTTCCAATAGTAAGTGTTTGTTTTGAGCCAATCACTCCTTTGTTACCCAGAAAGGTTTTCAGCAACTTAGGTTTTATTCACGTTTCATGGACCCCGACTTGGCCCAGGCCCACCTTCTCCCCAGGGAGAAGTGTAAAGATGCCTTTATCTGAAGCAGAATTTCCCAGTTCCCTGTGATCTCTTTGCCAAAGGAAAGCACCATGTAGTCAGTAGCTGAAGAAAAAGAGGCTGCTTTCTGTTTTTACTTCAAGTTTTGTTTAAGAAGTTGAGTTTTATAATAAGTCATTCTGTTTCCAGTTTGAAAATGTGATGCAAAGCCTTATAGATTAGAATTATTCTGGGAGCTATCAAGCAGACCCATGCATAAAAGGAATTGCTCTTCAAGGAAGACAACTTGCAAAATGAAAATAATAGTAATAATGTGATATTGATAGCCTCTGGTTGCCATGGAAATACTAATTCACCTGTTCCTGTTAGGTATTGTGGTCTGTTTCACTATATCAGGTTTAATAGAAATCACATCCCCTGCCATGTATTTAACCATATCTTGGATTTAAAACATTCACTGGGCTATAATGGTAGTGGGTAAGCATAGATTTGTGAATTTTGGTGTGTGCATTGCTGTGATCTCACTGTTGGGTTTAGAAGGCAGAGAAGTCGGTGCTCTTAAGCTAATCAATTTCCATTTGTGTGTATAAGACGAGCTGTTTGTTGTGCCCATGGAGGCTCCTTTATTTTTCAGTGTTTCCAATTTCAAATTCTTGTCCCTTTGTTAAATGGTGGTCATGGTTACTGTATCTCAAAGATTGCAAAGGAGCAAATACTTCTAACTCTTAGCAACTTCATCAGTTTGTTCCAGCATTTTATTTGTAGATGGAGTAAATTAGTGTAGAGGGGGAGACTGGAGGAGTGTGTATGTAAGAGAGGGAATGTACTAGCATTTATTGAACATGATATGGCCCAGGAACTATCTGTAGAACTTTGTAATTACTATTGTCTTCAATCCTTAGGATGTTAGAAATCTTTGAATTTTCTGGTTTTTGTTTGTTTGATTTTTGCCCTTATTCCAGGAACCACTGTGATGGGGCACTCCCAGAGTTCTATACAGGTCATTCTCTCCCTACGTTATTCATCTGGGGAATAGATACTGGACAATGATGGACTGTCTCTTGACTCCAGAACCTGCTGTTTTCCCCCTCTAGTTAGTCAATCCTAAAACTGCTTAATCTGTTTTGCCTTGTCTTCCCACAAAAACCACAATAGAGCCTCTTATACACATTTTTTTCTTTTACCTCATAATGGGCTCTGGTGATTTCCTATGTCTTCTCTTGGAACTAATATAAATCCTTGATTTTTGCTTAGTGTTTAAGTTTACGAAAGAACAGTAGATCTCTGTATGAATCCTTCATATGATTAGTAACAGAATCCAGTGTTGTTCCCAATACACAATGGTGAATTGAGGAGCATTATGTATATTTTTAAAGTGTAGAAATGTGTGTTATTGGGCAATTAAGCAAATGTGACTTCAGATTTTCCATGGCCAAGAGTTGGAAACATTACCCTCCACATAACTAAAGGCAAAAGGTTTAATTATTTCTCCCAACTTCATCCTTGATATGTACTAAGGAGCACATAATTTGAACAGAGATGGAAGAGGTGTCTGGTTGCACTTTGTTTGCTTCCATTTACATGTGATTCCTCAATTCCTATAGGACTGAGCCACGTTTCCTCTGCTATCTAGAACATTCCTTCTTCCCCAGGAGCTGCTTCTTCGTATACTCTCCTTCTCACTTTGTTCTGTTAATGTTATCCAATTGTTTGGCAACTCATCGTGAAGGCAGAAAGGTCAACAGGCTTTGCTGCATGATCTTTAAGAGGCTGGTAATGTCAAGATAAACGCACCCTTTTAAATCTGTTTTTAAAGGCCACAATCATTCATGAATTTCCGGGAGAGGATAATGACATCAAAATTATTACCAGAAACCAGTCGCTGTGGTCACCAGGGGCAGTAAGGATTTACAGCTCAGCTGGACAGAAGCCTCTGCTACCAAGAGCCTGCGTTTCATCTCTGGTTGGCTCAATTGTAGAGTGTAGCACAATTATTCCCCTGAACTCTGCATCAAAGAAATGTGCACACTATCCAAATGAGCACATGCCCCACTAAATATAAAAACTGAATTCTAAAAAGTCTTCCTCTCTAAGTATATAGTGTGTGAGAAGTATACACACTGTATGATATAAGAAATTATAGAATAAATCCACTTTTTAGTGCAATCATATGACTTTATAATTGGATTTCAAATGGCTGAAGAGTTCTGGTTTCTTAGAATATCTATGAACAGTTTCAAGAGCTCATATATCTCAATTTCTTTACTTCCTTTGGGAGATTCAGGTACAAGGTGACTCTCAAGTGCCATTGGTGATCAGAGACCACAACAGGTCCCATGTATCTTGCTGATTTACAGCAGTGATGGTCTCTTTGGAACTTTTATGAATGAAAAATAGCTGAGGCCTTCGCACGTTACCCAAAACTGTGTGATTGGGACTTTTTAATTTCTATTTATTTGAAAAGCAGAGATACATAGATGGACAGGTATCTTTCATCTACTGGTTTACTCCCTAAATGCCCACAATAGCTGGGGCTGGGCCAGACCAAAGCCAGAATCCAGAAACTCAATCTAGTTTTCCCACATGGATCCATCATCTGCTGTTTCCCAGAGTGCATATTAGCAGGAAGCTGGAGTCTAAAGAAGAGGTGGAACTTTACCTATGCACTCTGTGGGATGTGGGCATCCCAGGTAAGACTGTCCCCAAATGCCAAGGGCCCACCACTTACTATTTTTACTTATTTGAAAAGTAGACAATGAGAGACAGAATTTTTAAACTCCAAGTTCCATGCTGCATTCCTGCATCTCTGCTTCAGGATTATTGTCAGTATGAGACAACATGATGCTCTAAATGGATACCATTTATAAAATCAGGCAGAACACTCAGAAGTTGTTCGAATGTGGTTAGACTTGTTGACCAAAGATATAATCTATTAAAAACTAAAATTTGAATTGGTAATTGCCCATCTCCTGATAATTACACCTAAACCAGGCAAGAGTGAATTCCAAGAGGCCTAACTGAATACCTCATTCTTCTTGGAGCATTAGAACATGAGAAAAGGAAAGAATCAAGAGGAAAACCAATGATAAATAGCATAAATGATCTCGGTTTATTTATGTGATTAATATACAACATGACACTGAAGGTGTTCCATTTATTAGTGGAAAACCTTAAACTCAAAAGTAGTTATCTGGGGCTGACACTGTGGCACAGCAAGTTAAAGCCCTGGCCTGCAGTGCTGGCATCCCATATGGATGCTGGTTCAAGTCCCTGCTGCTCTACTTCTGATCCAGCTCCCTGCTAATGCGCCTGGGAAAGCAACAGAGGATGGCCCAAGTCCTTGGGCCCCTGCACCCAAGTGGGAGACTCGGAAGAAGCTCCTGGCTACAGATCAGCTCTCTGCTCTGGTTGTTGCAGCCATTTGGGGAGTGAACCAGTGGATAGAAGACCTCTCTGTCTCTGTCTCTGTGTCTCTGTGTCTGTATGTCTCTGTAATTCTTTCAAATAAATACATCTTTAAAAAAAAGTAGTTACCCAGTAGCTTAAGCAAGACTACCAAACAGGGTTAGAGGAGGTGGGTAACCACGGTTTGGAGGAAATGCAAACCCAGCAAGGCATGTTCTCCAGACTACAGCTAGGAAGAGTTTTAGTGATCCACTCTATAGGCATTAGTAAGAATCTAAGTGTAAGTTAGTTTTGGACTCTTCAAGGTCCTAATTCTCCTGTCATCAAGACAGAAGTTTCATGGGCCCAAAGAGGTGATAATTTTATAGATTTATGTTAGAGATGTGGACAGTTTGTCTCATTCCAGATTCTGTCACCAGTTTGATTGGTGCTGCCCCTTGAAATGCAATGGATCACAGACCAGTGTCGTTCTCCTTCATATTTTTCCACTCCAAAGGATTATTCTAAAATGCTAATTCAGGACAATAGCCTCTCACAGTTGCAAGTGATGCAACTGATAGAATTGTATCTCACATGGTGTTTCAGTAATTTTAGTTATACCTCACTTTGTGCCAGAGCTATACCCTTCTAAGTCTTTGAGTGAATCAATTTCACGATTCTGATTTCACTGAAATGCTATAAAGCATGAAATATATGAAAGAAGTATCATTTTCAATAAAATCTCTAAGTTCTTCAAAAATTCTATAGAAATAAAGATCTATGAAATCACTGATATACTTTATTAACTGGGTTTGCATATAATTAAAAATAAGAACACATTTGTCATAAATTTCATGATTAGGAAACACTAATTCCTTCCTAAAATTAGGGAACTATGTTTGTTTCCTAAAATTAGGGATTGAAGATTTGGGCCAAGTCCAACTCTACTACCCCTATGCTTTTTTAATAACAGTATAGTAACTCATGGTATTTTTAGTTCTGTCACTCATAGTAGCTCATTAGGTTCTCATCTTTATTATCTCATTTATCTTGTTCTTGGAGGCTTAGATATTGTCACACACACTTACTGAAGGGAAACAATCTTGAGAAGTAGGCCAATGTAAAAGGACTTAGACATCTTTCAAAAGAAAAAACCTAAATGGCCAACAGACACATGAAAAAATGTTCAGGATCACTAGCAGTCAGGGGACCGCCAATCACAAACCACAATGAGGTTTTACCTCACACCAGTTATAATGTCTTTCATATAGAAATCAACAAACAACAAATGCTGATGAGGATATAAGGGAAAAGGTACCCTAATTCACTGTTGGTGAGCATGTAAACTGGTAATACCACTATGGAAGACAGTTTGTAGATACCTCAGAAATCTGAATGTAGACCTACCATATGACTCAGCTATCCCATTCCTGGGAATTTACCCATGGGAAATGAAATAAGTAAGTAAAGGAGTTATCTGTACCCTCATGTTTATTGCAGCTCAATTCACAGTAGCTAAGAAATGGAATCAACCTAAATACCCATCAACTGAAGACTAGATAAAGAAATTATGTGGTATGCACTCTATGGGATACTATACAGTGGCCAAAAAAAATCAAATTGGGTCATTTGCAACAAAATGAAATCTGGAAAACATGATATTTAGTGAAATAAGCCAGTCGCAAAGGGACAAATACTATATGTTCTCCCTGATCTGTGATAACTTATAGAGCACCTATCAAGAAATCTGTAGAAGTGAAATTGACACTTCCAGAAGCAATGACTTGAACAGCCCTTGTCTTGACTGTCAAGGAATAGTTTTTGTTTTTTCTGTTTTTCATACTACTTGTTGAAATCTTTACTTAGCATAGAGTTAATCATATGTGTATAAAGTCAATTGAAAATAGACCTCAGTAAAAAATAAGAGTGGGAATAAGAGAGAGAGGAGGAAGTTTATAACTGTAAAGCTATATAGTTCTGCATACATTCCACAGACTTACTTCTAAGGGTATAGTTTATAAACTTGCCCTGGGACCCCAAATCCCATTAAGGTGGGTGGTAAAAATGCCATCATAAGTGTTAAAGTGATCATATTAAGTGTTAAAGTGATCATATAGATAGGATTAAGTATTAAAGTGATCATATAAGTAAGATCAAATGTCTGGCAATAATAATAGAATTATAAAAGAGAGAATGCTCCAACATAGGAAGCAGTTCACACAGCTGACTCATAGAATGACAATCGCTTTAAGTAGCACTCTGACCTCAGAATCAGCCCTTAAGGCATTCTTGTCTGACTGAAAAGCCCATGAGAGCATTTCAGGCATGGAAAGCTAAGACACTGTGTCAAAAAATGGCCTACGTGAAGGATCTCTGTGGATGAGGCACCAGTGGAAAGAAGGGGCCATGAAGAAGGATGTACTTCTCTCTGAAGGGAGGATAGAACTTCCACTTTGCCTATGGCCTTGCCTAAATAGTGATAGAGATTGTAGATTCAAAAGGCTTCCATAGCCTAGACAACTCATGTCTAGAGCCTCTTGTGACCACTGACGACATACATAAAAGTGTTATTTTTAAATTAACAGGAGTCATTGTGCACTTACTTCCTGTGTAAGACTTCCATCTTCAATGAGTTGTACTATGAGAATGAACTGTAAAACTTGTTCTCTCTGTGTGTGTGTGTGTGTGTGTAAGTTGTTGCAATCTTTACTTAGTATAGAGTTGGTCTTCCGTGTACAAAGTTAAATCAAAATGAATCTTAATGGAGAATGAGACTGGGAAAAATCATTATATTCCTTAAGTTGTATTTATGAAATTTGTACTCATTAAATAAAAGATTCCTTTTGGGAAAAAATAAATAAATTTTCCAAAAAAAAAAAAAAATGGTGCCTGGCCAGCACCGTGGCTCACTTGGCTAATCCTCTGCCTGCAGCGCTGGTACCCTGGGTTCTAGTCTCAGTTGGGGTGCCGGATTCTGTCCTGGTTGCTCCTCTTCCAGTCCAGCTCTCTGCCATGGCCTGGGAAGGTAGTGGAGGATGGCTCAAGTGCTTGGGCCCTGCACCCACATGGGAGATCAGGAGGAAGCACCTGGCTCCTGGCTTCAGATCAGTGCAGTGCGCTGGCCACAGCGGCCATGTGGGGGGTGAAACAACGGAAGGAAGACCTTTCTCTTTGTCTCTCTTTCTCTCACTGTCTAACTCTGCCTGTCAAAAAAAAAAAGGTGCCCAGGAAGGCTTCTGGGAGCTGTCACATGGGCCAAAGTCACTCCTACTCACTACTATTTGCTGAACAGATGTTCTCAAAAGCTCTTGACACTGGCACTCACGAAACTGAGATTCTATTGAGTGACTTCCCATTTCTTCTACCTGTCCCACTCTGCCACTTTTTAGTGACAACATGTAACTTGTGACAAACTACTCCGCTAAAGTGACTCAGTTTTCTCACCTGAGAATATTTGCTTCTCTTCTAGAAGGAGATTCTTTTCTACAAAAGGTGCTTGTTTAGAGTAGGGGAGAGAAAGAAAGGAGGGAACAGGTCTTGTTTGCTGAACACCATTTCTACAAGGAAGGTGACAAGGTCACTGAGGCCCAACCTTAGGGACTGCTTCCCAGCCACACTGCATGGATATTTTTAGTTAACTTCTCCCATGTGTGTGTGTCAATTTTATTGTAAGTTTCAAGTTCATTCCAGAACCTAGAACAAAGGCTTGACATGTGTGCTGGGTTGAGAACGTTCAGTGCCTGTATTAAAGAAAACAACAGACTCTAGACTTCCAGGGAATTATGATTCCAGTCCTTCCTATGATAGATGAGGAAGCTGACATTCAGTGAAGGGATTTCAAGCATCAAGGCAGGCAGTTTCATTTCCTTTCCACTAGGATGTCTTCAGCTGTCACCTACCTCTGTTTCTGAAGGATTATGCTAGAAGGTGGTGGAGAGTATCACTGAGCAGAGAACTAGGGGTTTTGTGAGAGGACAGTGAGAGTCCCCAAGCCTAGAAAGAGAGTGTTGATTTGAAAGAGTCAGATGCTGGTTTAGTTTTACTTACGTGCACATTTATTGCACATTCCACCTTGTAGGTCCTCGACTCATGTGGCCCCCTACCCTATATCACTCGGTTGCACCCTGTAAACCCTGTGGTTTTCCAAGGCTCTTTCCTGTCTTCACTGGGGCAAGTTCATTCTTAAATGGAAGCCCATGTCTACCAGAATCATACCCGTGGCCAATTAAGAGCCAAACTGTCACTTTTCTCTCTAAGAATTATTGTCCTTTGCTTTTATATATATATAAAATATACATATTCTGTATACACATCCATGGGGACTTCAAAATGTTCATGGAAAATGAAATCAACAGATGTTTATTTTTGTGCAAAAATCTTTGAAATCCATACACATTTTTTTATGACATGTGTTTTCTATGAACTTTTTGAAGGCCCCTCATCTATATTTTCCATGTACATGAAAATAAAAAGGGCATAAATGTCCTCCCTGGTGAAATTTGTGGCTTCCCATGCTTTTCATTAGCTTCTGCAGCTGCCTCTCTCTGACTCCCACCTCTTCTCTGTTATCGCCATCTCCCTCTTTATCCACAGCTTGAAAAGCAATCATCAAATCCATTTGTCTCCACAGAGTTGCCCATCACCTGCTACAAAGGCTGGTATTTTATGTATGTTTCACTTCTCCACAATCAAAAATATTTTAAGATAAACGAGGACAGGGAAGGTGTTCATGAATAGAAATGACAGTGTCCTGATTTAATCTATTCCTATCGAGATGCTTTACCTATTTGGTTTAAGTGGCAGTTAGATGTTTTTTTAAAAAAATTATCCCTTTTAAAAATGCAGTGTATTTGAAGCAAAAAATCATCTAGTCCTATGTGAATGAGGCTTAGGAAAATTGCTTTCTATTACCAATATTTTCCATCAAGAGCCCCAATGTGGAATGTGTCCTTTCAGAGTTATGTGTTTTTTCTCCTTGGAGACCTTTCTTACTAATCATCCTGACATTCTAAGCCATGTAACCTAGCATGGAGTCCTTCTTCATGCTGTATGACAAGGAATGGGTTGGCTTCATTCCCTCTCTGACCCCATTAGTTATGAGGGATAATGGAGAGGAACGATGTCAGGTTTTGTGTGACAAGGAGCCTGTTTGGGATTACTCTTCCCTGGACACAGAACATAGTCAACGTGAGCAGATAGGGGCTCTGGAGCATGACTGCTTTAAAGAAGAGAAATATTTGTAAAGGTCATAAATATTAAACTTCCCCTTTTGCATCTGTATGTAATATACATGTATATTGCAAACACACACACACAACACACACAGCAAGTCAGCTGTGACATGTCTGGCCCCTGAACTCTGACACCTGCTTTCCCCCTGAAAATGGTAATATTCATGTCCATATCATGATCACCACCACTATCATCAATGTCTTCAGCACCATCAGTATCACCACTGCCAGCATTATTATAGCTATGGCTCACTAAGCAATTTCTATGAAGTGTACACTACTCAGCATTTTGCATATTTATTATTTATTACTTCTAACAAACTTGTAAGATAAATATTTGTGATGATCATCATTTTAAGAAGCCTGAAGCTTATGGACAGGAAGTTATCTGTTTTTAGAGGATGGTGTTGGCATCCTCTGTGGATTAGGAAGTGGCTTCTTGTGGCTGCTGAGTGTTTTGGGTGTCCCTCTGATACACCTGCTCCTCTCTGACCTTGGTCCCCTTCCTCTGCTTCTCTTTAGCTTGGGATTAGTGCTAAGCCACACCTGACGCCACCTTGCGATCTGGCTGCTCCTCCAGCACACATGGGTTGGGTTTATGATGAGATTTATGTAGCCTTTCTGCGCTCTCTCATGTCAACAGGTTCCCAGGACATCGCCAGATCTAAATTTTACTCAATAGGACTGACATTGTTACTTTACATTTGGTCACATTTCACACATGTGGCTGTCTAAGTACAAGTGAGTACTTGATGGGTTCAGCATGTGCCTGGGATTATCACAGTTTAAGAATCCTCAGAAGCGAATGTTCCCCTTCTGGCTAGAGGGTATGGATTAGTTTATATTACACTAACGCTTTTGCTGAGAACTAGATAGCATGTGTAAAATATTTTTAATATATCTCAGAAGGGATCATAAGGCTAACCAAGGCTGACAAGTTCTGAATATCCAAGAGCCCAAACAGAAAGGAATTGAAGAATCGGATATAAGTAATGGTGGATGAAATAATCGCCAATAATTTTATAAAGATAATAAAAATACAAGCCCATGGATCTAAAAAAACTTGATGAACCTCAAGCATAATAAAAAAGGAAGCACACCTTGTGATACCATTGTAGAATTATTAATAAGATCATGGTAATTATAAATGTACAATGAATTAATATCAGATAATGTAGACTTTAAGGCTACATTAGTGTTAAAAAAGTTATTTCTTGGGTTAGGTGTTTAGCCTTGCAGTTAAGTCATCAGTTAAGATGCCAGCATCCCATGTTGGAGTACCTGGGTTTGACACTTGGCTCCAGCGGTGTGCTAAGGTGCACCCTGGGAGGGAGCAATGGTGGCTGAAATAGTTGTGTTCCTGCCATCCATGTGGGAAACCTGAAGTGCATTTCCAGCCCCTGGCTTCAGCCCTAGCGTTGTGCCAGCTATTGCAGGCATTTGGAGAATGAATCCATGAATGAGAGTTATTGCTCATTCTCTTTCTCTCTCTCTCTCTCTCTCTCTCTCTCTCTCTCTCTCTCTCTCTCTCTCTCTCTCTCTCTCTCCCCCTCCCTCCCCCTCCCTCCCTAGCCTCTCAAATAAATAAATACTTAAAAATAGGACATTTCTTCATGTTAAAAGGGTCAATCCACTGGGAAGACAGTTTTTAATGTGTTCCCATCTGAAACATAGCTTCAAACTAAATAAAGCAAAAATCTACAAAGCTAAATATAGAGAAACCTGTGATTACAGTGGGAGATTTTTAAGACAATTCTCAACTGATATAACAGACATAAGATAACCCTAAATGATTCATAAAAGATGGAAACTAAGTTTCCTTCACAGTGATATTACGCCATAATAAATCACAGCTGTAACAAATGTTACTAACAAATGTTAGAAAGTTAAGCCACACATTTCTCCATCACCTGGGGGTCAAAAATCATAGCTAAGGCTGCCGACGCAGCTCAATAGGCTAATCTTCCTCTTGCGGCACCAGCACATAGGGTTCTAGTTGCGGTCGGGGCGCCGGATTCTGTCCTGGTTGCCCCTCGTCCAGTCTGGCTCTCTGCTATGGCCCAGGAGTGCAATGGAGGATGGCCCAGGTCCTTGGGCCCTGCACCCCATGGGAGACCAGGAGAAGCACCTGGCTCCTGCCTTCGGATCAGCGCGGTGTGCCGACCACGGCAAACATTGGAGGGTGAACCAACGGCAAAGGAAGACCTTTCTCTCTGTCTCTCTCTCTCTCACTGTCCACTCTGCCTGTCAAAAAAAAAAAAAAATTCACAGCTGAAAGTTGGTGCCTATCTTTGCTTCCACCAGGGGCTTCTGCAATGCTGGGAGTTGTTTCTTGATATAGAATCTAGACTTAAGGTAGCAAATGCACAGAGGTATTTACTTGGTTAAAAACTCATCAGGCTGTACACTTATAACCTGTTCACTTTTCTACTGGTAAGTCAATTTAAACAAAGTTAAATTACAAAGTGTACACTCAGATTGTTCTTTGTACGAAAATCTCCAAATTCCTGTCAGCTGCTGAAAGTTGTTGTGAGGATCAACTAAATTCAATAAACCACCCTTCTCTCCCAGTATTCAGAATGACTGAAGCACTGGAAGGTATTCATTTTGGCATGCAAATCAGTTCAAATCAAAAGTGTTTATAAGCTACAAAATTTATTTTTTTTCATTTATTAAACTTTTATTTAATGAATATAAATTTTCAAAGTACAGCTTATGGGTTACAATGGCTTCCCCCCTCCCATAAATTCCCTCCCACCCACAACCCTCCCCTTTCCTGCTCCCTCTCCCCTTCCATTCACATCAAGATTCATTTTCAATTCTTTTTATATACAGAAGATCTGTTTAGTATATATTAGGTAAAGATTTCAACAGTTTGCCCCCATATAGCAACACAAAGTGAAAAAAATACTGTTGGAGTACTAGTTATAGCATTAAATAACAGTGTACAGCACATTAAAGACAGAGATCCTACATAATATTTTCTTAAAATTAATTAATTTTCTATGCCATTTCCAATTTAACACCAGGTTTTTTTTCATTTCCAATTATCTTTATATACAGAAGATCAATTCAGTATATAATTAGTAAAGATTTCATCAGTTTGTACCACACAGAAACACAAAGTGTAGAAATACTGTTTCAGTACTAGTTATAGCATCACTGCACATTAGACAACACATTAAGGACAGATCCCACATGGGATGTAAGTACACAGTACCAAATTGTGGCCCTGCAGAAGAGTAAACAAATAAAATGGTTGTAATTATTTTTTAAAAAAGATTTATTTATTTGAAAGCCAGAATAAGAGAGAGAGTGAGAGGAGAGGAGAGGAGACGAGAGAAGGGGAGGGGAGAGGAGAGGAGAAGAAAGGAGAGGAGAGGGATGAGAGGGGAGGGGGGAAAAGGGCATTTGGGTTGGTTCCAGGTCTTAGCTACTGTGAATTGAGCTGCAATAAACATTAATGTGCAGATGGCTTTTTTATTTGCCAAATTAATTTCCTTTGGGTAAATTCCAAAGAGTGGGATGGCTGGGTTGTATGGTAGGGTTATGTTCAGGTTTCTGAGGAATCTCCAGACTGACTTCCATAGTGGCTTAACCAGTTTGCATTCCCACCAACAGTGGGTTAGTGTCCCTTTTTCCCCACATCCTCTCCAGCATCTATTGTTGGTAGATTTCTGAATGTGAGCCATTCTCATCGGGGTGAGGTGAAACCTCATTGTGGTTTTGATTTGCATTTCTCTGATTGCTAGTGATCTTGAACATTTTTTCATGTGTCTGTTGGCCATTTGGATTTCGCTGTGGCTCAACAGGCTAATTTTTTTAAAGTTAAATATTAAAGTTAAATTGGAAAGGCAGAGTGAGAGAGAGAAAGAGAGAGAGATCTTCCATCTGCTGGTTCACTCCCCAGATGGCTGCAATGGCTGGGGCTGGAGCTGGGCTGGTCCAAATCCAGGAGCTTCCTCCAAATTTCCCATGTGGGTGGCAGAGGCCCAAGGACCTAGGCCATCTTTCACTGTCTTCCCAGGCACATTAGCAGGAAGCTAATTAGTAAGAGATGGGACTTGAATCTGTGCCCTTATATGGGACACTGGCATCTCAGGCAGTGGCATTATTTAGTATACTACATTGCCAGCCCCGACCCTAATTGTAGACCACAAAAATGTCTGTATCTTGGCATTTGTGAAAAGAAGGTAGAAGTAGCTTTTTCCGATGGATGCAGGAAGTAGTGATTGAGATGCGAGGCACTCTGTCATGTACTGGGAATACAGAGTTAATAAAATAGAGGGGATGGCCCTTTTCCAAAGTGGCTATCATCTTCCTTTGTTTCCCTTGGTTCCTTCTTAGGCAGAAAGTGCCTGTGTTGGGGAAGACTGAGCTATGGTGCACCTCAGTGCTGTGCATTGGAGATGCTCTGAGTTGTTGGGATCCTGTGAAAGCCTCTGAAAGTGTAGCTCTCAACTCAGACTATGCCCTGGCACCACAGCAGCCCTCACAGAGGACACATGGTCTGTCTCCCTCTACCTCAATCTCTTACTCAAATGTCTACTCCAAGGCCACTCCCACCCACCTGGAATACACCTTCTCTGAGGTACTTCCATTATGAAAATGCCCCCTCGTGCCCTCCCCAACACACACACTCATCCAAGATGGTTGTCTTGAAAGGGGCTTTGCTTTGTTTGAACAAAGAAAAAATTTTAGAATAGATCCTACACTAACCACGTATGATTCAGATCTGTATGGTTCAATATTGGTCCACAACAGACAGACATAACAATGGATGTCCTTGGATTAGCTGTCTGATCTTAGGCTTCAGAAACTGTGTGCAAACACTTAGTGTATGTGCTCATTTCTAGAAGAGGGACTTCGAACTTCTCTGAGGTTCTCAAATGAAGAATTTTAATACCACTTGAAAGTAATAGCTCATTTACTATGCCTTACAGAATCCTTACCTCTACCTCATCATTCAGCCCCTGGTGATTAACTTTCTTTTTTAGTCCTGCTTTTCACTTTGAATAATTTCCTCTCAAATTCTTTCAAGATCTACTTGCTGAATTTCTTAAATTTTTTTTTTTGTTTTGTCAGTCTTCTAATCATCAACCCACATTTCTCCAACTGTTTCAGTCCCTGGACATGTGTTATTTGGGACAAACTCCCCTTTTTATTAAATATTTACAAAATATATTTACTTTAATTTTTTTACTTTTAATTGATATATAATAATTGTATATATTTATGAGGTACAATGTGATATTTCAAAACATGTACTTGTATACAGTGTATAATGATCAGAGTCACGTTTCCAGCACCTCAAACATTTATCTTTTTTTTTTTTTTTTTACAGAGTGGACAGTGAGAGAGACAGAGAGAAAGGTCTTCCTTTGCCATTGGTTCACCCTCCAATGGCCACTGCGGCTGGCGCATCGCGCTGATCTGAAGCCAGGAGCCAAGTGCTTCTCCTGGTCTCCCATGGGGTGCAGGGCCCAAGACCTTGGGCCATCCTCCACTGCACTCCCGAGCCACAGCAGAGAGCTGGACTGGAAGAGGGGCAACCGGGACAGAAGCCAGCGCCCCGACCGGGACTAGAACCCTGTGTGCTGGTGCCGCAGGCGGAGGATTAGCCTATTGAGCCGCGGCGCTGGCCACATTTATCATTTTTTATTTGTTAAGAATATTCACAAGGCTGGCGCTGTGGCGCAGTGGGTTAATGCCCTGGCCTGAAGCACTGGCATCCCATATGGGTGCCGGTTCAAGTCCCGGCTGCTCCACTTCCAATCCAGCGCTCTGCTATGGCCTGGGAAAGCAGTAGAGGATGTCCCAAGTCCTTGGGCCCCTGCACCTGCGTGGGAGACACAGAAGAAGCTCCTGGCTCTTGGCTTCAGATCGGTGCATCTCTAGCCATTACGGCCAATTGGGGAGTGAACCATTGGTTGGAAGACCTCTCTCTCTCTCTCTCTCTCTCTCTCTCTCTCTCTCTCTGCCTCTCCTGTCTATCCTGTCTCTGTATAACTCTGACTTTCAAATAAATAAATAAATCTTTTTAAAAAAACATTCACACCCCTCTCTTCTGGCTCTATTTAAATATACAAGTTATTGTTAACTATACTTAGCACCCAGTGCTATAGGACACTAGAGTTTACTACTCCTATCAAGTTGTAATTGTGTGCACATTAACCAAACTCTATCTCCCCCTTTCCCAGTCTCTGGTAAGCATAGTTCTACTCTCTACTTCTAGGATATCATCACTTTTAGCTTCCACATATGAGTGAGAACAGGTGACATTTGTCTGTCTGTGCCTGGATTTCTTGACTTAACAAAATAATCCAGAAATCTCACTATTGAGTACATATCCAAAGAAAAGAAATCGGTCAGTTGAAGAGACATCTGAAGTCTCATATTTATTACAGCAGTGTTTATTGTAGCCAAGGTAAGGAATCAACCTATGCGTTCATCAGTGCTGAGTGGATTAAGAAAATGTGATAGCAACTCACAAAGGAATATTAGCCATTAAACAATGGAATACTGGCATTTGGGCCAACATAGATGTCCCTGTTGATTATTAAGGAATTAAAATGCCAAATGAGAAGGAAACTAACAAGATCTATGTAACCTATGTTAAGTGGCTCACTGACTTCATGATCCAACCTCAGCATGACATATTTTCCAGATGAACATCAGCCACAGAAGTAACCTAGCGTTTTGCTTGTTGATGCTAGAGATGTGTTTTAAGATGACATTAAACAGGCCGGTGCCGCGGTTCAATAGGTTAATCCTCCGCAGTGAGCCGGCTGCAGCGCAGTGGCCATTGGAGGGTGAACCAATGGTAAAGGAAGACCTTTCTCTCTGTCTCTCTCACTGTCCACTCTGCCTGTCAACAACAACAACAACAAAAAGATGACATTAAACAATTAAGCACTTGTCCACTCCATTTTCTTTCTCCTTGTCACCAGAGCAACGCACTGCACCAACATTGGTGCTCAATCTTGTATCTTGTTTCTTGTGTCTATTCATTAGCATTGTATCATTCTACATGTTTCCTTTTGAAATTTTAATTTTTCCATTCATGCACTGTTTTTGAAATATATACATGTTTATATACGTCCATGTAGTTTATTAACTTGATCTGATCCTTGGGATTATATTTCACCCAGTTTCTTTTACGAAATGTTTGCTAACTTGATGGCAAAATAGCACCAATGGTTATGAATGGATATCAAACATACTAAACCTGGCACAAAAAAAAAAAAAACCAAACAAAAAAAAAGAATACCAGTTAGTGTTGTGGAATAGCAGGGAAAGCCATCACCTACAATGCTGACATCCCAAGTGAAGGCCAGTTTGTGTCCTGGCTGCTCCACTTCCAATCCAGCTCCTGGCTAATCAGCTGGGAAAGCAGAAGATGGTCCACTGCAACTCATGTAGGAAACCCAGAAGAAGCCCTTAGCTTCGTCCTGACCCAGCCTTAGCTGTTGTGGCTAGCTGAAGAGTGAACAAGCAGATGAAAGACCTCTGCCTGTTTTTCCCATTCTCTGTATAACTCTGACTTTCAAATAAACATCTTTTTAAAATTTTTTTTTTTGGACAGGCAGAATGGACAGAAAGAGACAGAGAAAGGTCTTCCTTTTACGTTGGTTCACCCCCAATGACTGCTGTGGCCGGCGCACCGCGCTGATCTGAAAATACCATCTAATTTCACCTTTATGTGGGGTCTTAAGTTCAGCTCATAGGAGTAGAGAATAGAATGATGATAATGAGAGGTGACAAGTACAGAGGTAGATTGGAAATGGGGAGAGAGGGGGGTACAAAGTTTCAGTTAGGGAGGAGGAATAAATTCTAATCTGCAAAAAAAATGAGTATAGTTAATAATGTATATTTTAAATTGCTAGAAACAGCGGATTTTAAATAGTCTCACCACAAATAAAGCTATGTTCATTAAGCTGATTTCATAATTCTATATTTACATGCATCATAATATCAGATTGTACTCTAAAACTATATATAATTACTTTTCCAATAAAAACAAAATTTAAAGTAAATACATATTTCTACAAATTAATGGTGCATGTGAACGTTTTGTCATGTGATTGAATATCTTCTGTGAATTTTTAGTTCAAAACTTCCCACTTTGCCTATATGGAGGATTTAAATTTTACATTTATCTATTCATCAAAGTTTTCTTTGACAGCAAGTACATTTCATATCAGCTCACTCACTTTCTCTATGCTGATGTTATAGAAATATCATTCTATAATTCTAAGCTTTATAATTTTGATTTTCAACTTTTGATATTTTATCCATATGGAATATATTCTTGAACAGTATTAAGTGAGAATTCAATTTTTCCCTCGGTGAGATGACTCACTACTGTTTATTAAGTACCCTGGCCCTTAGTCCATGCTGCTTTTAATGCATTTCTTCCCTTTTTCAACTTCCCATAAGCAAAGGGTACTTATGGCTTCCAAAAAGTTTTTGAAATATATACAGGGTTTTTGAGAATATGCATTTTCCATGAACTTTTTGAGGACACCTGTATATATGTGTGTGGTTCTGGGCTTTCATTTCCATCACTTGAATAGTTGCCTACAACTTAAAATTGTATAAAACCTAATATTTGGCATAGTGTGTCATCATTCTCATATTTCTAGACTATGCTTAGTGCTTTATTCTTTCATATGAATTGAACATTTGTTTCCTGGTTAATACAAAATATGTAATTTTAAATGCATGGATTATGATACTCTAATAGTTATTCAACTTGAAAATAGGTTGTTGTGATGATTAGCATATTTCCATTTTATTTTGCCATCAAATTTGGCATTTTACAATTCTTCAGTTTTATAAACAACATTCAGTGATATTATAAATGATTAGAAAATATTAAATTTGTTTTCAAAGGGGCCAGTTTTACAGTGTAGTGGGTAAAGCTGCCACCTATGACACCGGCATCCCATATGGGTACCTGTTTGAGTCCTGGCTGTTCCATTTCCGATCTAGCTCCATGCTAATATGCCTAGGAAAGCAGTAGAGGATGATCCAAGTGCTTGGGCCCATGCTCCCACATGGGAGACCTGGAAGGAGCTTCTGCCTCCTGGCATCGGTCTGGCTCAGCCCTGGCAGTGCGGCCATTTGGAGAGTGAACCAGCAGATGGATGATCTCCCTCCCTCCCTCCCTCCCTCCCTCCCTCTGTGTGTGTGTGTATGTGTGTGTGTTTGTAACTCTGCTTTTCAAAATAAAAGGAAAGTAAAACTTTTGAAAAATAAATTTGTCATTGCATTGGGTAGGAACATTATTGAACATATAAAATATAGTTTGATGAACCATCTGCTACTCTTGGAGTATTTCCTTATGTGTAAAGTAAGTACATTGCAATCAAGGATATCTAAGGGCCTTTTCATCTCTAAAATGTGGTAAGACTTTGGCCTCTGCATTACTAGATAATAAAAAACATGAGCAAACCCAGCCTCTTCCGTTTTGGAGCTCCTGGTATAGTAGGAGGCAATTTGGTATCCCAAGTCCGTGTGAATGCTTGCGAATGGTTCTGTGCTTTTTCTTTGGGTTCACAGATCTATATTCAGATTTCAGTTTTTCTACCTATTAGTAATGAGGGCATTGTTTAGTCACTCCAGACTTCAGTTTATTTGGAAGTAAGATTAACAATGCTGATCTTACAGGGCTGTTGTAGGAATTAGCCATTTAAAGAAATTCCATGCAAATTACTTAACTTCTCTGGTCCTCTGTTTCCTCATCTGTAAAACAGATACTAACCATCACAGAGTCATGATAAGGACGATGAGAAGTGGTAATTAACTGTTTAGTACCATGCTTCATAAACGACCACCTACTGTTACTATTCCCTGGCATATTGGGGCTGAAAGATGAAATTTCCTCCAAGTCCGGCTTCTTCCTCATTCCTGGTGTGGTCCCCTCACTCACCCAGGATGTGGGCCCACCTTTCATCCCGTGTGGGCTCCCAGGAAGCTCTGTCTCATTTAGCCAGGTATGGCAGTGAAACGATTGTTTCAGTTGTTGGAGCTAGTTAACTGGAGAAACAGCGGTCCCTTCTTTTTTGAATTTTCACTTTTCCAGGATGCCAAAATCATTTTCTGATCGGCATGCATTTCTGTCTCTGTGCCCTTGATGACTCTCAGAAATCCAGGATGCTTCTCCCTGTCGTGACTCCCTCTGATTATTCTTGGGTTGTGTCATGTTTTTGGTTTTTTGTTTATGAGTATCACTTTTTTAAAAGATTTATTTTCTTTAATTGAAAGAGTTACAGAGAGAGCTCTTCCATCCACTGGTTCACTCGCTAAATGTCTGCAAAGGCCAAAGCTGAGCTGAAATGAAGCCAGGAAGTTCTTCCTGATCTCCCACATGGGTGCTGGGGCCAAAGGACTTGAGTCATCCTCCATTGCTTTCCCAGTCACAATAGCAGAGAGCTGGATAAGAAGTGGAGCAGCTGGGACTCAAACTGGCACCCATATGGGATGCCAGCACTGCAGGCCAGGGCTTTAACCTGCAGGGCCACAGTGCTGGCCCCTGTATCATTTTTTTTTTGACAGGCAGAGTGGACACGTAATTCTTCTTAGTTTCCTGTGTATTGCATGTACAGTTCCATTATAAAGTGGAAAATCAGCTACCCATGTTACAGATCATTGACGTGTAGTGAGGAAGAAGGGGAAAAATCCAAATGTACTTTGGAAAATTACTTTCCCCTCATTTGCTTTAATAAAGCATATCATGTTTTATATATTGGTTAATATGACTGAATAAGATTATTTTGCATTATCTTCTTTTTATGATAGACTCTTGCTCTGTATCATGATCACCTATGAAAGATTAATGTCCAAGTCATTGAGAATGTAATTTTAAAATTATCTAAGGTATTTGCAGCCGAGCATACTGTCACGCTCATGACCCTGGGGACAAACTACTTATACCTGATGAAAGCAGAAATTCTAGTTCCAATTACAGGGCTGATCCCAGGCCTTTCAGCCTAGGAGACATTGCTGACTTTGTAGAAAATGCTCTTCATCATTATCCTCGTCATCCTCATGATAAATGCCAAGATAAATGGTCAGGATAAGTGATCATAAAGTATACATTAACCATAGGTGCATGCGATGGTGTTAGGAGTCAAATGCATTTTTCTGAAACCATCACAAACACTGCAAGGTCAGACTTAGAGTTCCCAGCTTTCAGACCCAGAAAGCCAAGCTTGCATCAAACAGGGCTAAGTGACCTTCCCAGGTTGGTAGTTGGCTGAACCAGGACAGGAAGCTTGGGCTTCGTAGCCCAGATGCTTGGGCATGTGTGGCATTCCACTCTTCCACAGTCTCATCATCCTCTGTGGCAAGTTTACCGAAGCTTGATTTCGTTTTATGGTCATAGAACTCAAACCTTCATCGTATACTTAGAGCTAGAATGAACTTAGGGCTTCAGTTTCATTACCTCAGCTCTGCTAAGTCTGAGAAAGGCTGGCATGTATTTTTCTTAAAAGTAAAAGATATTAGTGAGTAATGCTTCCCATGAGGGAGATTTGGAAGAAATTCCTGGCCCCTGGCTTCAGTCTGGCCTTGCCCTAACCACTGGGGAGTAAACCAGTGGATGAAAGATCTCTCGTCTGTCCTTCTCTCTTTGTAACAATACCTTTCAAATAAATCTTTAAAATATTTTTAAAAATGTTATTTTATCTTAATACCATACATTATTCAGGAAATATTTATAATTTGCTTTGTTATATATAGAACAAAAATGATACTGTACATGAGTATATAGTACTATTAAAGAATTCTATGTCCATAAATAACTGTCCTAAAACACAGAAAATGAGTGGCATAAAAGAGATGTTCAAATATTTTCCAAATTAAGAGAAAGGAACTTATTTCCAGCTGGAAGTATTAGAGGAAGGCTTTACCGCAAAAGGTGGCTGATTCTTACAGGAGTAAAAGTTAGAGAGGTTGTGCCTTTGAGGTTTAGTAGTTGCATGTGTGGAGGTGCGAAAGGCTGCTATCACTGGGGAAGCAGTTTTCTCTGCCCAAGAAAGACCAGGGACTACTCTGTGTGAGGACTGTACTGGGCACTGAAGTCAAAGGTGAGGAGCTCTTTCCATCCTCTAGCAGCCCACAGTCTCCTGTTCAGGTGAGAGTCTAGAGGAGAGGGAAGGAGTGTAGACAAAGGCAGAAAGGCGGGAAAATGCTGAATCTTCAGAAGGAACCCCAGCTGCTCTGTTTGGGAGAAGAGAAGGGAATGCAAAAAAAAAAGTCCAGAATAGAAGTAGAGTCATCCACATCTACAGTCAATTGTATTTTTTTCTTATTTTGGTAAGTTCTGAAAGCCTTTGTGTGTGTGCAGTAGATATGATTGAGAATGAATTTGTCTTTCAAAATTCCTTAAGAGGGTAGTGCTGGAGGGATCATCAACTTCCAGTAATGTCTGCTACTGATTTCTAATGAAGATGACAGTAGAAATTCACATTTCGAGTCCCTCTTTGACTTCAAGTACATATCAGAGGTCAAATAAACATATAATACTTGAACTTAAAGGCTGAGATAGAGTATGTCCATGAATTATTAACATTCCCACTTAACCAATGAGTAAATTATTTAGCTTTTCTACCCTGTTCCCGCCAAAAGGACAATTATGGGTTAGACACTTTTTGTACTCCCAGTTTCTTATATATCTACAATAAAATATAGTTCCAATAATATTTTTCTAGTCATGATTTCTGAGCTTTCTCATTTGAAATTTATTTTCAGTTACCTCTATTATTTTCCTTTCAAATGGAGTGCGTCTGCATATTCACTGTTGATTTTGTTGACTTTATTTGCAAGAGTCTCCCTAGAGTGTTTTAGTACTCTGCAAAAGAATCTTCTGGAAGGAAGCAGTAATGAAATAAGAGAAATGATCAACAAAACCAAAATTATAAAACAAGCCAGATTGATTTAAAAATATATAAGCAAGGTTGATTAAGAAATAAGAGAGATTACACAAATAAAAAGTGTGGATCAATAAAAAGGTGATATAACTATGGATATAGTAGAGAGATAAAAGAAAATTATACTGTTTTGATCAGTAATTTTTATATGCCTAATATTTTTAAATGTAATAATTTTCTAGAAAAATAAAAATGATTAAACTTGGAAAAGTATAAAACTAAAATGTATCAACAACCATTATAGAAATGTGTTTCTTTGAAATCTGATATAAATGACTTTATAATGACACATATTTAAACTTTCAGAAATAAATAAGAAATATAATTTATTGTATAAGGCTCATGGAACCTTGACATCAAAATCAGATAAAAACAAAAGTGAAAAAGTATCAGCTGTTCTTCTTTGTGATTTACATATATGTGTGTATATACATATATATATACACACACACAAACATGCATATGTTTATATGTCATCTTTTTTTAAAGATTCATTTGAGAGGCACAGTTATAGACAGAGGGAGAGAACAGAGAGATGTCTTCCATCTGCTGGTTCACACCTCAAATGGCCACAACAGCTGGAGCTGGGCCAATCTCTAGCCAAGAGCAGGAGCTTGTTTTGGGTCTCCCACATGGGTGCAGGGGCCCAAGCACTTGAGCCATGTTCTACTGCTATCCCAGGCCTTCAGCAGGGAGCTGGATCCAAAGTGGAACAGCTGGAACTTGAACTTGCGCCCATATATGATGCTGACACCACAGGCAGATGCCTAACCTACTAGGCCATAGCACCGGTCCCTTTTATGTCATCTTAAACAACAGCAAATTTAATCAACAGACTATTATAAATACAATGTCATATTTTTATTTTTTAAGATTTATTTATTTGAAAGACAGTTGCAGAGAGAGAGAGAGAGAGAGAAATGTTCCATCTGTTGGTTCAATCCCCATATGGCCATAGTGGACCATGCCAAAGCCAGGAGCCTGAAACTCCATCTGGGTCTCCTACATGAGTGGCAGGGGCCCAAGTGCTTGATCCATATTCTGCTGCTTTCCCAGGTTCATTAACAGGAAACTAGATCAGAAGTGGAGAAGCTAGGACTCAAACCATCAATCATACGGGATGGTGGCCTCAGAGGTGGCAGCTTAAACAACTGCACTACAATACCATCCTCTATATTTATTTTTTAAAGGAGTTTGTTACTTCATTGGAGTCTCATGATCACAGCAAATGTATGATAATCCCTATAATAGAATTCACATCAGTTCCCTTGTTACTGTGATTTTAATACAAACAGAAATCCCATGCTCATAGATACAATTCTAAGAATATATAATGATACATTCCCCCCTTTCCCTTTTATTTTCTTTCTTTTCCTTTCCTTTTCTTCAATTTTTGAGATAGTGTATTTTTAATTCACATTATAGTCACAGGTTTAGTGTCCAGTGAATAAAGAGTTCAACAAGTAAAAAATAAAAAGACCCTAGTTCAGTGAGAATATAGGCAGGGACTACAAACAATAATCAAGTGAAAAGATGTCCATTTCACTCACATACAGTAAATCTGACAATAATCCCAGATCATTAAAATTATAGTAGTATATCATTATTAACCATTGCTTTGAAAAATACAAAATGAAGTTTTTCGAAGATATTTTTGCAGCAATACGGATACACACAAGAATTTCTTTTGTGTTTTTAGATTCATTTCTAAGTTTAGCTCCTGCCTGGAAGGGATAATACACAATATTTATCTATCTGTGCCCAGCTTATTTCACTCAACATGATGTCCCCTAGTTGCATCCATTTTGACACAAATGCTAGTATTCCATTTTATATACGAATAATATTCTACTGTGTGTATATATATCATTTCCTTATCTGATGATGGGCACGTTGGTTGATTCCTTATTTTGGCTATTGTGAACAGTGCTGCTATAAATACAGTGAAGCAGGTATCTCTCTAATATAATGTTTTCATGTCTTTAAAGATATACCCAGTAGTGGAATTTCTGGGTCATTTGGCAAGTCTACTTTTTTTTTTTTTTAAAGAAATCTTCATACTGTTTTCTTCAGTGGCTATACTAATGTACATTCCCATCAACAGTGAATAAGAGTTCCCCTTTCTCCACATCCTCACCAGCATTCGTTACTTTCTATCTTTGTGATAACAGCATTTTTTCATGCATTTGTTGGTCATTTATATCTCTTCCTTTTGGAACTATTCATTGAGGATTTTGTGCATTCCTTAATGTGACTGATTCATTATTTTGTTGTTGGTCTTTTGAATTGCAAATATATCCTGGGTATTAATGTTTTGTAGGATAGGTAGCTTGCAAGTGTTTTTTCTGATTCTTTTGCATGTCTCTTTACTCATTGATTGTTTCCTTTGCTGTGCAGTAGCTTCTGAGTTTGATATAATCCCATTTGTCCAGTTTTGGTTTGTTGCCTGTGCTTCAGGGGTCTTTTCAAGAAATCATCACCTATTCTAATGTGTTGAAACGTTTCCTCCACATTTTCTTCTAGCAACTTCACAGGCTAAGGTTTTAAATTTAGGTCTTTGATTCATCTTGAGTTGATTCTTAGGTATGGTAAGAGGTAGGGATCTAATTTCATTCTTCTACATATATGCATCCAGTTTTACCAACACCATTTATTGAAGATTATCCTTTCTCCAGTATGGTTTGGGTGCTTCCATCAAAAGCATTGGCTATATGTATGTGGATTAATTTCTGGGCTCCCTGTTCTGTTCCATTGATCTAGGTATTGGTTTTTATGCCACTGCCATGCTCTTTTAATTACAGTAACTTTGTAGTGTGCTTTGAAGTCAGGTATTATGGGGCCTCCAGCTTGATTTTAATTTTTATTTATTTATTTATTTTATTTTTCCCCTTATGATCACTTTGGCTATTCTGGGTCTTCTATGATTCTATATGAATTTTCAGATTCCTTTTTCTAGTCCTGTCAGTTATGCCATTGATATTTTCATAGGAATTGTATTGAATCTCTAGTTTGCATTACATAGTAAAGACATTTTGATGATAACAATTCTTCCAATCCATGAAGAAGGAATATCCTTCCATTTTTTTTATGTTTGATGATTTCTTTCATCAGTGTTCTGTAATTTTCTTTGTAGACTTCTTTCACTTATTTGGTTAAATTTATTCCTAGATATTTTATTTTTGTGGCTATTATGAATGAAGTTTGTTTATGGATTTCTTTGGTTAGTTCACCATTGGTCTATTTAAAAAGCTACTTTTTTGTATGTGTATTTTATAATTTGGAACTTTATTGAATTATTAATGTGAACAGCATTTTGTTTGAATGTTTAGTTTTTTATTTAAAGACTTAAGACAAACACACTTAAGACAAACACACATGTGAGCACATACACGCACAAACACACACACAGATCTTCAATCTGCTAGTTCACTCCCCAAATGGCTGCAACACCTGGGGCTGCGCCAGACTGAAGCCAGGTGATTCTTCTGGGTACAAGGGCCCACGTATTTTGGCCACGTTCTGCTTTCCCAGGTGTGTTAGCAGGGAATTGGATCAGAAGTGTAATAGCCAGGACTTGAACCAATGCCCATATGGGATGCTGGCATTATAGGCAGTAGCTTTACTCCTATGATACAACACTGGCCTCAAGGTTTCTTGCAACATCATGTCATCTGCAAGCCTCCGTTCCAGTTTTGACATCCTTTATCTCTTTCTTCTCCCTAATTGCTCCTGCTAAAACTTCCAATACTACATTAAGAGTGTTCCAGATCTGAGAGGAAATGATTTTGGCTTTCACCTTTTCAGTTTGATATTGGCTGTTGTTTTGTCATATGTAGCTTGTATATTTTTGAGGCATGCCCCTTTTGTACCTAATTTGTGAAGAGCTTTTATAATGAAGATATATTGAATTTTAGCAAATGCTTTCTCTGCATCTATTGATACGGTCATATGGTTTTTGTCCTTCATTCTATGGGTGTGATTTATGATATTATTGATTTGTGAATGTTGAACCACCTTTACATCCATCAGATAAAGTCTATTGGATTGTAATGTGTTTGTGGATGTTTTGTAAAATTCAGTAGTAAAGCCATCAGGCCAGAGCTGTGTTGATCCAAAGCCAGAAGCCAGGAGCTTCTTCCTGGTCTCCCATGTGGGTGCAGTGGCCCAAGCACTTGGCCCTATTCTACTGCTTTCCCAGGCCATGGCAGAGAGCTGGATCAGAAGTGGAGCAGCCAGGACTTGAATTTGTGTGCATATGCTATGCCGGCACCGCAGGCGGTGGCTCTACCCACTACAATACAATGCCAGCCCCTCTGGATTGATCTTTATTATTTCTTGCCTCCTGCTGAGTTTCAGTTTTGTTTCTTCTTATTTTTACAAGTGTTCAAGATGCATCATTACATCATTTGAGACATTTCTTTTTTTTTTTTTTTTAGTGTAAGTACTAATGCTATAAAGTTTGCTGTGAATACTGCTTTTGCTGTGTGCCACAGGTTTTGATATGTTTTGTTTTCACTTTAATCTAGTTCAAGAAAGCATTTGATTCAATTTTTAATTTCTTCAATGACTCATTGATCAGTAGCATTTAATCTCATGTGTTTATGAATATTCTATTGCGTTGATTTCTAGTTTTATTCCTTTGTGATCTGGTAAGATACATGGTATGATTTCAGTCTTTTTTTTTTCCTTTTTTTTTTTTTTTTTTTTTTTTGACAGGCAGAGTGGACAGTGAGAGAGAGACAGAGAGAAAGGTCTTCCTTTTGCCGTTGGTTCACCCTCCAATGGCCGCCGCGGTAGGCGCGCTGCGGCCGGCGCACCGCGCTGTTCCGATGGCAGGAGCCAGGTGTTTCTCCTGGTCTCCCATGGGGTGCAGGGCCCAAGGACTTGGGCCATCCTCCACTGCACTCCCTGGCCACAGCAGAGAGCTGGCCTGGAAGAGGGGCAACCGGGACAGGATCGGTGCCCCGATTTACTGTGGCTTTCTTTGTGGCCTAATACATGATTTGTCCTAAAAATGTTCCATGTGCTGATGTGAAGAATGTATATTCTGTAGTTGTTGGGTAAAAGGTCCTGTAAATGTCTGATAGGTCCATTTGCTCAATAGTATGTTCAACTCCAATGGATCTTTCATGACTTTCTGTCTGTATGATCCTTCCATTCAAGAGGGGGGGTGTGAAAGTCACCTACTATTGCCACTATAGTTGTATTCTATTCTGTCGACATTTAGGTCTAAAAGTACTTGCTGTATGTATCTGGGAGGTCTTGTGTTGGGGATGTATATACATTCCTATATATGTATGGGTTCATACATACTTAGTATATATCATATCATATCATATATATCTTCTTGCTGACACTTCTAACAATTTGACTACAATTTTCCTAGGAGAAGATCTTGTTTGAGTTTCTTGGGGTCCTTTGAGCTTCCTTTGTCTCAGCGTCCATGTCTCTTTCAAGACCTGGGGAATTTTTAGCTATTTCATTTAGCAGGTTATCCATGACTTTTTCCATATCTTCAGCTTCAGGAATCACCAGTACAAATATTTGGTCATTTAATGTTATCCCATATTTCATGTAGACTTTCATCATTCTTTTTAATCCTCTTTATTTTTGTCTAATTAGAATATTTTTTAAGTCTTTTCCTCTGGGTAAGAAATTCTTTCCCGTACTTGGTCTATTCTGCTTTTGAAGTTCTCAGTTGTATTTTTTATTTCACTGATTATAGAGTTTTAATCTCCAAAATGTCCATTTGTTTCTTCCTAATGATTTCTCTCCTACTATATGTTTAATTCATTTCATGTGTTGATTTCCTCATTTATTTAAGCTGCCTATCTTTGTTCTCTTACATTGCATTTTACAGTTATTATTTTTATTTCTATTTCTGGCATTTCATACATTTCTTTCAGATCAGGATCTCATTCTTGAACTGTTTTGCTCTTTTGGAGGTGTAATATCACCTTGTTTTTTATTTTATAATAAAAATTATTTATTTGAAAAGCAGAGTTACAGAGAGGCAGAGAAAGTCTTTCATCTTCTGGTTCACTCCCTAAATGGCTGCAATGGCCAGAGCTGGGCCAATCTGAAGCTAGGAGCTAGGACCTTCCCCTGGGTCTCCCACATGCATGCAGGGGCCCAAGGACTTGGGCCATCTTCCACTGCTTTCTCAGGCCATAGCAGAGAGCTGGATCAGAAGTGGGGCAGCTGGGACTCAAACAGGCACCCATATGGATGTATGCAACTTTTTCATATTCCTTGTGCTTCTTTGCTGACACCTGAACATCTGGTGAAATAGTCCCTTCTTCTTTATGGAATAAGTTTTTTTGGAGAAGAGTTTATGGTTTACATGGAACATAAGGGTATTACTTGGCTTGTTGCTTTAGCTTTGTTTCTAGGTGACCTCAGAAGTATAACCACTGAGTGATTTCTTTTAATTAGTGTCAGCTGTGTAGATAAGTGACACAGTGAACTAGTCTGCTACAGTTCATAGGGGTAGAAGTGTGACTTTCACGTGAATGTTGGCTTTAAGGTGTATTTCTTCACTCCCCAGAGGTTTGGGTATCAGTTGCACTAGGGATTGTGATAGCCAGACACTAAGTGATCTGTCCCTTCTCCCACTGGCAAGCCAGAGTGATGACGGGGCTTATTGCACCAAAAGATGTTAACTCTAGGCTGTGCGAAGTGAATGGACCCTTGCTCAGGTCCTGCTAGGGAAGCACAATTGGTGCTGGGCTTATACCTCCAACAGCCCTTCTCCTAGTATTGGAGGATGTAAACTGTACCCTGATCTGGTCCTCCAGGGTGACTACAAGGTGTACAAGAGATTTTGTACAGGCTGGTATAGGTACAGAGAGGTGAAATGCAGGCAGTTTCTTCCCTAGTTCCCACCAGGTAAATTCCAGTGGTTTTGAGGAGTGAATTGCACAACGTGACTTCAACCTTTGTTCTGTAGGGACTGCTGGTCTACTGCTAAACATTAAAGCTCCGTCAACATCAATTTCAGGTTTGGGTGAAAGTAGAGATCAAATGAAGTGACACTTGATTCAACAAAGATAATGACCAGACTCTCGCCATTTCATTTTTGATAAAAGACTTTGGATCATGGACCTTCTGCATCTTCTCTCTGACCCTCTCATTATTTCATAGGTTACATCAGGTATTAGACAAATGTGATAACCACCACACTATGGAAACTTATAGGCTATATCAGGTGAAAGTTACAGTCTGGCATCATCTCTAACACTCAAGGAAGCTCTGTTGGGATGCAGAATTTTTATAATTAAGGGCAAAAATTATTTTCATCCTCTTTTCTACTTGAACCTTTAAGTTATTTTTTCTCTCACCTTTCCTATATCTTCATTTTTAAATGTTTATTCATCTACTTAAAAAGCAGAACTGCAGTGCATGAGAGAAAGAGAGAGAGCAAGCAAGTGCTTCCATTCACTCCCCATAAATGCCTTTAAGAGTCAGGGTTTGACCAGGCAAAAGCCAGGAACCCAGAACTCCATGTGGGTCTTCCCCATGAGTGCCAATGACCAATCACTTGAGCCATCATCTGCTGCCTCCCAAGGTGCATTAGCAGGAAGCTGGATTGGAAGTAAAAGTCCTAGATCTCAATTGGCACTCCAGGATAAGAGAATCCCAGCCAGCTGTATCACAACACCTTCCCCTTCTAACACTTCATTTGTCATTTTTCCCCTTCCATGTCCAGATGTTGAGAGAAAGTCCGATTTGTGGTCCACCTTCTTCTAGCCCCTGGCTGTTGCTCAGATGTTCAGAGAGTATGGATCAGTGGAGCCAAGAGCTCAACATATTTTAGAGAAAGTTCTCCAAAACTGAGAATTTGTGAGAACATGAAAGGATCTCTTAAGAAAGCTTATCATCACATCGACATCGCAGAACAATTCCCAACAGCACCCCCACCCCCACCGTAGCCACTCTTTACAGTAAAAATCTGGTAAATGATTGTCCTCCATGAAGTAGCATTGACATCTTTATTCCAGCTCTTCCAGGGAAAATGGAACTCACATGTTGCTCACTACTAGCAAAGTACCCTAAGGAGTCACAATGTTTGAGTATAAAGCCACTGAGGCAAAGACTTGAAACCTGTAGTGTGAAACTGATTGGTGAGCCAGTCCCTTGGCCAGGGATGTCTGTTCTGCATTGCTCATTCCCTTCATCTCAGTGAGCAGTAAGTTTATTTCAGTTCATGGATACTGCATCATTTCAGTGACCATAACTCTGATTGATGTCTAAGGTACAGCAACAGCTATACCAAGATTCCCTACTGTCAACTTCTAAGAAAATATAAGCATGTGTCTTTTCCACAGTATTGGTAATAAATTATAGTTTTTTTGGTACAATCAGCAAGATATTGCACTTATTTCAGAAATACACAGCTGCTTTCTTGTGCACCAGACAATTTTGTTGTTTTGATTCCTAAATAGGTTAGGTTGTTTTTTCTGTATCTTTTGGGTTGAGTTCCAGTTAAAAAATTATGATGTAAGGAATTTGTTTCATTAACTCTTGAAATACATATGTGCATATAATATCCATTGTTTGTGATTGACTGCTAAAGGATAACGAAGGGAAATTGCATACTTATCATGGGGATTTATTCTGGTGCTGAAAAACAAGATATTAAATTATACCATAAGAAGAAGCATAATTCAATGAATTTTTATGATCTGTAGAGATGGGCAAATTGCATTGCAAATGATAAACGAGTTTTCAGCATCTAGATCTACAAATAAATCATCATAAGTAGATATTTTGATTTATTAATATAACCAAGAAGCACCCCCTTGGGATGTGAGTGTTATTTTCAGTGACTGTCCTGGTAAGAGACAGCCAACTTATTAATGCTTTGTGTTGTGTTTTTTTTTTCCACTACAAGTACCTACTCTGAATATTTTAGGAAATGGTTTATTCCCTTACGAATAAGATTCCTTGCCCATGGAAATGGAAATAAATGTTAATTTGATTAGCTCAGTACCAAAACATAGTTCAAGGTTGATAAAACTCAATAGGACAGTTGGGAAGTCTTTTTCTCTGCCATTTCCTTACCTTTATTGCATCCAAATACACACATTTCTCTTAGGAATAAACTCTAGGCATTTTATTTTCTATCTGAATTACAGAATTCACATCAAACCCCTCTATCTTAAATTTTTCCTACTCCTATATCATTGGAAAAGTGATAGAATAATGAGCATTTATGTGTGTGATTCTTCCATCTGTTAAGATCCAAAACTGTAGCCTCAAAATCATTAAATAGAAAAAAAGGTAAAGATTTAATCTATTTACTAAGTATTATCTGACCACCAGTAGGTGAGGGGTTCTGCTGGAGTCTGGGAAAATGGAATGAACCAACTCCCGCCCTCAAGGTTACAGTAAAGTGAGAGACATAAATAATCAAACTGGCTGTCACAAAGCAATACTGTGTATGCATGAAAAGAGAGGGCAAGATCTCACAGGAACCCACAGGATAGACATGTAAACTGGACGGCATTGTTGGAGGTGCCAGAATGGCTGTCACTGTGAAAAGCATGGTGAGCAAGGACTTCCAGAAGGAGTTCATGCTCAAACTTGATTTTAAAAAAATGTAAGGCGCATAGAAGGCTTTGTCTGGCAAAGAGGGTGATGTGTGGCGCTCGTGGATTAAATGGAGTGTATTTGGCGATCCACAGGGAGATCAGTCCACTAGGAGGTACAAAGTGCAACCTGAAGAGCAAAGTGGAAGCAACTTGGCATCTAGAAGGAACAAGAGACTTGGTTACAACAAATCTTGTTTCTGTACAAATCTCCCTCCCCTTATTTCTCAATGTAGGACATTCCTACAGCTACCTATTTCCTATACAGGCAAAGAAGGGCTGCATAAGGAAAAGAGGCCTAAGATGTAGTCAGAAATGGGGTTCAATGCTGACTATAGATCTTACTACTTACAAGCCTTACTTAAACTTCTCACCCATTATGTTAAAAGACAACAAGAAAACTAATTATATACATGAAAATGAGTCATATAGGATTGTTGTAATGCTTGCAGAGGAGGGTCTTAGAGTGCGACACAAATTAAAGATACGTGATGGATATCTTCCCTTTTTCATCTTGGTTTTTAAAACATAATTCTGTCTCCATTGATGAACCTTAAGAATCAAATCAAATCACACAATTAGTAATAAATATAACTTAATAATAATAAATATAACTTAGATATATGGTATGTTTCTTATTTACGTCTGGATTTTCATCAGTCTTTAGATACTTTATCCTGTTATGTTTGCACCCATTCAGGCCCATCTTCCCTCCTCTACCCCCTCTTCTCCATGACCATAGACTGCTCCCCCTTTGTATAGTACCTCCTGTGTACATTCCCGGGACCCCAGTCATTGGAGTGAATTTGTAGGCCTGCTTCACATGGCCCCTTGTCTCCCCTCTCTTCTGTGTATCAATAACTGCTTTTTTCTCTTGCACACCTGACTTTTGCAGTGGGAAGACCTGGTCATCTTTCCAGAAGACTCACATCTTTAAAGTTGTGTGGGGGACTGGGAAATAGGTGCTTATTTGTGCTTTTTTCCACCTGCTAAGCTTCGAGCTTCTTCAGTCCCTTTGACCAATCACAAATTCTATAGCGAGAACCTCTCTGGCCTGTTTTTCCTGGTTTCCTAACTGGTCTCTGTCTTATAAAATCAGCATAAATCCCAGAGTGACTATCAAGTTATCTCTCTTAAGGGCATCCTGCTTCTTCTGCTTCTCTTTGATCTGGAGACCAGGCCAGTAGTGTGGAGCTTGAGGGTAGTTGCTTGTGTTCAGGATCACCCAACTGGGGGCAGCCTTTTAGTGCAATGACTAGGCCTCTCTTGGTGTATTTTTCACTTGAATATAAATGGCATTTCCTAAGTGCATACCTTTAGAATACAAAGATGCTATTACTAGAAGTTAAAAATTTACTGCTGGCCAGGTAGGTAGGTAACTCTAACATAAATGGACTGCCTTGCAGCCAGGATTCATACCCCATCCAATCCCAAAGAAAACACAAATATACCTTCAAAAACTTAAATGAATCTCTACTAGGGTGTCTTTAAAAGTAGTAGGAGATTATATGGCATGACGGGTAGCAATAGCCTATAAAAATAGCCCAACTCCCTACATTGTGTGTCCCTTAATGGCTTACGCAGTAAGTCGGCAGTGGCCCACTGAACATCTGGGCCCTCATTCAGTCTCGTTCACTTCACTGAAAAACCTCAAACACAGCTTTCTTCTTCCTCTTTCACCCGGTCCTTCTATCCAAGATCTATTCATTCTCTAGACTGAGCAGTGTCTTTCCAGAGTACATCTGGCTTTCAGTCTGCATCTCACAGTCAAAGCAGCAGCATGGTATGGGCCATGAGCTGGCAAACTTGTATTTCTGTGGAAGGCCAGATAGTAAATGTTTGAGTTTTCAGGTCAGCCACATAGGCCTCAGATGAATGTTCTTCTTTGCTTTCTTTTTTCTTTTAGGCAAGCATATAAAAATATGTAAACCATTCTTACCTTATGGGCTGTACAAAAACAGGCCTCAGGTTGGATAGTTTTCTAATTCCTGGTATAAAGAATGAAAGCGTAAGTTCTACTTAGACTGAGAATAGCTTGGAGGCTGACACAGCTAACTGAAGAATGCTCCGTGATTGTCAGGGTGGTACACACGTCTCACTTGCATTAGCTTACTTAGTCTTCAGAGCAACGTTATGAAACAAGCACCATACTGATGGCTTATTAATTCATTGAGGCTTAGAACACTATTTCCACCCTAGCCCCCAGCTCATCGACAGTCCAGATCTTATTTAATGTTGTAATGTGTTAATTTATTGAATTCTTTTTTGCTTTGCTCATCCCCATTTATTGTCCCTGTAGTAATTCTTCATTGCTGTGAGCCAAAGAACCAACTCCAAACTCCTTTCTTCCCACACTCAAGGCCTCAGGAACCTGCTGACATTGGCCTCATGGCTGCTCTGCTGGCTGCTGGGCTGCCCGTGAGAGTTCCACTCAACAAACCTAGGTCCTGTATGCTGCCAGCCATAACAGAGGACCCCATCCTACATACCAGATTTTAATGTCCTTTATCACTTACCTGCTATCGATGAAATGTCTTCAAACAGGTCCATGCCAAGAGTGCATTATGAAAAAACTATGCATGGTTTTCAAATTGTTGCATCAAAATAAACATCTTTTAATTCTATTTTCCAAAACCTTTTTCAAGTAACCTTGTGACATAAAGCACATAAATTATTCTTTTTTTTAAAGACTTATTTATTTGAAAGGCAGAGTTACAGAGAGAGAGGGAGAAAATCTTTCATCTATGGGTTCACCCAAATGGTTACAAGGGACAGGGCTGGGTCAGGCCAAAGCCAGGAGCTTCATGCAGGTCTCCCACATGGAGAGGGGCCAAGTACTTAGGTCATCTTTCACTGCATTCCCAGGCACATTAGCTGACAACTGGATCAGAAGTGGAGTGGCCAGGACATGAACCAGTGCCCATATGGGATGTTTATGTCACAGGCAGAAGCTTAACCCACTATACCACAATGCCAGCCCCTATCATCTCAATCTTTAAACCTCAGTTTAGGATAATACAAAAGAAGGACAATGTTATTACCTTCATAGAATTCTTGGTAGTTGGCTAGTTAGTTGATAAGGATTAAGTAGGTTAATATCTGTAGACAATGTCTGACACTGCATTATCTCCATTCTTACCAGCTTTTTCATTTTAGTGGATGAGGTGACTGGTCCTTGGTCTATCATTTCCTGTCAATACAGCCTCATAAAAGTCATTAATATAGTTTGTGCTTTTTTCTTCTTAAGTGGTCATTCATAGCATTTCAAGATCACCCTGAGAGTCCACTGAAGAGATCTTTGGAAAGTCAAAGAAACATACAAATGTAAGAAATAATAATTGTGATTCATTTATTCATGAGTGCCCAACATTATCCCAAGATCTGCGCATTTACTGTCAGTATGTTTCCCACATCAACTCTCTAAGGCAGGCATTTGACAAATGTGGACCTTAGCTATGAAAGCACTTGAAGGAGGCATCGGGCACATGTGTGGATTTCTTGCTTTCACTGATCCTGCATGAAACCAGGGCACTGGGTATCTGCAAACTGTGCTCTCTTCACTCTCATTGCTCCTCACACCCCTGGCTCAGGACTTGAGGCCTGCTTGAGATGCTGCTGCATCACGAAATCCAAGACCGATATCCCAATATCCCACATGTGACTTCTATTTTTACAGCATGCCCTTTGAACTGGACTCATGAGTACCCATATGCAAATTACCTATTTTGTGAACTCTTTGTGCACAAAACCAAAAACTCCTTAGCACAATTCTAGATCACTCTTCATTATCATCATAGAGCCCTGGTTGACTTGTTCTGCTGAAGAAACAGTGGTCTCAAGAGAGGAATGATTTCCTTTCATGCTCAGGGTCAAGGTGTAATCAGAGTAGAAACCCTAAAAGGACTGTAAAGATTAAGGGGTTATTATGGGTTTGGACATTATGCAAATTGTGGGCACAGGACAAATACTCTCCTGTATCTGGTGCTGGAGACTTTTCACTCACCATAGGAGTAGAGGAGGAAAAACGAGAAGCAGGAGAAGCAAGGACAGAATGGATGACCTGTAACCTACAGAGACAGATCCTTTCACTACCCATAAGCCTTCAACTTTGATTATGGAGAGCTCATCTGAGAGAGCTGACACACACAGAACACCAATCAGAATTCCATGGTGCAGCAGGCCCAGCCACTGCCTCTCTGTAGCTACACAAACCAGCAGGCAAGCCACCCAGGTTTGGAAGACCTTGTTCTGATCTTGCCTATTTCAAATGATATGGCTCCTCCATCACTCCCACCTTCCAAGTCCAAAGCTAAATCTCTCTTGTGGACCACACTAACTCAAAACACTGTAGAAAAAAGATTTTCAGAAACAAATTTCAACTTTGCTAATTGGAAAATACCTATGCTCCACTTTTACTAAGTATGTGATGAGCAAGAGCTTGAACTCTTCGCCAATTTTTTTACCCAGCGATTTCCCCACAAGATTCTGCTGCCTCTGCATTCCCTCCTTTACAATCTAGTAGAATAATGCCTTCCATATACAGTGATTGTACAAGATAGGCTTATCATTTACCCTAGACAGTGCTTAGTGTTCTAAAAAAGTACTATCTTCTTTTTATTGATGTCTACTTAGGGATCAGTAATTAATGAGGAAAGTAAATTTTTGAGGAGGGTAGAGGGGCATTTATTACATCCCTCAAGACACATATCATTGATTTGGAACTGTCCATAACTGGATTATTCACCATTGATTCCCTTTCCTAGTAGGGATAATGGAGAGTCAGTTGAGATTTTACCACACCAATTTAGAACCTGGCTTTGGCTCCATTTTATGTGGAGTGGAAGAAATGTGCTCTTCCATATGGAATAGAGAGGAATGGGTTAGACAGACTGACTTGATTGCTCTCAGTTTATGGCCTACGTGACACCACTGGATGATTGCTGAGAATTATACTGTGACCAAAATAAGATGATTAAAGCCAGAGGCCGGCCATTGAGATGAAATTAAACCACACATTGTGATTTTTAATACCAGACTCTTTTCCTGTGGTGTGTTACATAATAGAAACCAATTGAAAAAATATCTATCAGGACAAATAAATATAAGTAAATTGAGGTGCTGTGCAGAAAGCGGGCCCAGGGGAGACCCTAATAAAAGGAGGTACTGTTGGACTTGAGAGCAGTATCTTTTAATTGATAAAAGGGAAATGGAAAGGAAGAGAAATTCATCAGCAGAAGATGGGATGGTGCTGTAATTTTATGAGGTTAGTATTTTATGAGATAAGGAATTTCCAGGGACAAGCATTAAATGAAAGGAAAGTTAAATTTATCCTTGGCTGACTCACTCAATGAAGAATTGCAGGAGAGCAAATTCTTGTATCTCATGCCTTTCTGGTTGCTCTTTTTCTCATCTCTAAATGTCTGTAGCACCTGCAGTCTGAACATGTAATTGAGCACAAAATTTTTACACCACTTTGATTGTTCCTTCATTATCTCACACGGTGTGCCTTTTAATTGTTTATCCAGAAGATGTAGCAGTCTAGGGAAGTTGAACAAAGGACGGCAGCCACGGCCTGCTAGCTGGGACCTTTTTGTACTTTTGTGTCATCTATCATAATGCAAAATACAGTTGTATTTATTCAACACATACTTATTGAGTCTACTGTGTGCCAGGCTGTGCCAAGTATTTAAGGATGAGTAAATAAACGTGGTTCTTACCTTAGGAACGTAGTCATCCATATTGGTCCCTACTTAGTGGATGAGCTGAGCCCTTCCAGCACCCCCATCGTCTTTGTCCACAGGGCTGTGTGCAGGGCCACCTGTCTTTTACCCTGGCAGATATTATCATTATCATGCTGTTCACTAGTCTGCCATATGGGGACCAGGATCCTTCAGTGCTTATGTCCCTGTGGTTCCCACTAGAAAAGTGACCTTGGGATGGTTATTGGAAGCTGGCTGTGTTGCACCAACTTATGTTGACTTCTTCCTGCTACCCTGAGTGTTTTTACTGGGAATGTAAGAAAAGGTCTCCTTGGTGGCAACCATTTTGTTTGAAGACCTCCAAAAGTAATGCCCTGTTCCTTTAGTTTTTTTTTGTTGTTGTTGTTGTTTGTTTTGCTTTGTTTTGTTTTGTTTTTGACAGGCAGAGTTAGACAGTGAAAGAGAGAGAGAGACAGGTCTTCCTTCCGTTGGTTCACCCCACAAATGGCTGCTACGGCCTGCGCATTGCACCAATCTGAAGCCAGGAGCCAGGTGCTTCTCCTGGTCTCCCATGCAGGTGCAGGGCCCAAGCACTTGGGCCATCCTCCACTGCCTTCCCGGGCCACAGCAGAGAGCTGAACTGGAAGAGGAGCAACCGGAACAGAATCCAGTGCCCCAACCGGGACTAGAACCTGGGGTGTCGACGCCGTAGGCAGAGGATTAGCCTAGTGAGCTGCGGCACTGGCCTCTTTAGTTTCTTAGAGTATCTCCTTTAACTACAAGAACTTCTCCCAGGTTCAGTTGATAATATTCAGTAGATGAAGGAACCACTGAGCTAAAGCCAGCCCTAGTTGATACTATTTAATTGTCCCCAAGTTGTGTTCCACATAAAAATATTCCTTCCTCACCAAAAATCAGCACATTTAATAGAAAAATCTTGAGAAGCTTGGCTCTTTTTTATAGAAAGCTTTTATTTAATAAATATAAATTTCAAAAGTACAACTTTTGGATTATAGTGGTCCTCCCCCCCATACCAGTCCTCCCCATCCCTAAACCATCCCAGCTCCTGCTCCCTCTCCCATCCCATTATTCATTTAGATTCATTTTTAATTATCTTTATATACAGATCAACTCTATACTAAGTAAAGATTTCAACAGTTTGCACCCACACAGACACATAAAGAATAAAGTACTTTTGAAGACTAGTTTTACCATTAATTCTCATAGTACAACACATTAAGGACAGAGGTCCTACATGAGGAGCAAGTGCACAGTGACTCCTGTTGTTGATTTAACAATTGACACTTTTATTTATGATGTCAGTGATCTCCCAAGGCTCTTGTCATGAGCTGCCAAGGCTATGGAAGCCTCTTGAGTCCACAAACTCCAACATTCTTTAGACAAGGCCATAACCCAAGTGGAAGTTCTCTCCTCCCTTCAGAGAAAGATACTTCCTTCTGTGATAGCCCCTTCTTTCCATTAGGATCTCGCTTGCAGAGATCTTTCAGGTAGATCATTTTTGCCACAGTGTCTCGGCTTTCCATGCCTGAAATGCTATCATGGGCTTTTTAGCCTGATCTGAATAGCTTGGCTCTCTTGTACGTCAGGATTCATTTTCTGTCCCCAAGAAATGTTGGGGTCAAAGTTTGGCAAGTGTGATTGCAAATGTCCAAGTTCCTTTCCCCCTTCTTTGTCTCAGGGCTTTCATGGGTTCTTCATATGGACAAAACGTTTGGAAGCCATGTAGTCACCCTAATAAGAGTTAATCTGTTGATTTCTCGAGCAACCCAATGATAACTCATGGGAACATGCCATATACCACTTTTATACACTTTTATGTCATCTAGCATGGTGCAAAAATGTGATTATATTCCTTCAACACATAAAGTTTGAGTCTCTCAGTATGCCAGGCTATTGCTTGGTATGTACAGACAAATAGAGCAAAGTTGATTGCTATCATTATGCAGCTTACAAACTTGTGCATAAAAATACATAAAACAACACACTTAGGATAAATTGAGGGAAGCACTGTGAAGGATATGAGAAAGATGAAAGCAAAGAATAGTCTGGGTTTCACATCTAGAAAGAGCTCTTGAGGAAGCTGCATATTAGGCAACTTGAAGGGGAAGGAGATACCAATGATACGAAAAGAATGGAAATTAAGGAGTTTAATGTATAATCCAGTCTTTTGCCTAGAAACTCTGAAATCCTATTCTGTCTCTGTTGGCTTAGAAAGTTAGATATTTTGACCGGCGCCATGGCTTAACAGGCTAATCCTCCGCCTTGCAGCGCCGGCACACCGGGTTCTAGTCCCGGTTGGGGCACCGGATTCTATCCCGGTTGCCCCTCTTCCAGGCCAGCTCTCTGCTATGGCCTGGGAAGGCAGTGGAGGATGGCCCAAGTGCTTGGGCCCTGCACCTGCATGGGAGACCAGGAGAAGCACCTGGCTCCTGGCTTCGGATCAGCGAGATGCGCCGGCCGCAGCGGCCACTGGAGGGTGAACCAACGGCAAAAAGGAAGACCTTTCTCTCTGTCTCTCTCTCTCACTATCCACTCTGCCTGTAAAAAAAAAAAAAAGCAAAAAAAAAAAAAAAAAGTTAGATATTTTGAGAAATGCATTAACATATTCAAATTCATGGAAAATAGTTGAGTATATTACAGATGTGTCCTTGGTGACATTTTTACTATTTGTGATGGTTTTGTGCTTGGCTGGAGTGTGATCCTCAGCTGTCATTTTAAAGTCAAATTTTTGCCCTCATGTGAAGTGGGCTGCAGTTGTTGGGTGAGTGACCATCTGGTAGCCCTTTGTAAGCTGGGTGCCAAAAAGGCCAAATGGGCATGGTTTTGAGCTACAGGGAAAGAATTTTTATGAGGAAGATGGAGTCAGAAAGAAAGTTGTACCAAGCAGGGAAAAAGAGATGCACTGAGCTCTAGACAGTTTAAAGGATGGGACCTGTCTATCACTTGCATGAAGATTTTGACAAGATGAGCTTAACTGCCCATTTCTACAGTTTCAAAATTAGAGTTTGAAAACTGGCAAATCTTAATCATTATCCTGTTTATCATAAGTGCAATGAAGCTGGAGACAAATACTCCACGAAAACTGGCTAAAAGTCAAACTATTTTTAACATACTTTTTTTTTTTTTAGTTTTTTTTTTTTTTTTTTTGACAAGCAGAGTGGACAGTGAGAGAGAGACAGAGAGAAAGGTCTTCCTTTTCCATTGGTTCACCCTCCAATGGCCGCTGCGGCTGTCACGCTGTGGCTGGCGCACCGCGCTGATCCGAAGCCAGGAGCCAGGTGCTTCTCCTGGTCTCCCATGCGGGTGCAGGGCCCAAGCACTTGGGCCATCCTCCACTGCACTCCCGGGCCACAGCAGAGAGCTGGCCTGGAAGAGGGGCAACTGGGACAGAATCCGGCGCCCCAACCGGGACTAGAACCCTGTGTGCTGGTGCCGCAGGCAGAGGATCAGCCTATCAAGCCACGGCGCTGGCCTTTAGTATGGTTTTGAGGAGCATTTCTTTCTTGAGTTTGAACTGGAATAGTTAAGAATTGTTGGGTTTTCATGACTTGGAAGTAGCATGTTTGCAGTGACAAACTGCTCAGTGACCTTTTGCTGCCAACCTAAAAATGTCTTAACTTTATCAAAGAAAGCCTAGTATGGTTGAAATTAGTTGCTTTTCTTACTTGATGTAACAAAACTGTACCTCTGAATATTTATTGATACTTTTCACAAAATCAGATGCAATCTTGCTCAGTCCAAATCAGTGATGTTTTGTGGACACTGAGATGTGATATCTACTCAAGTTGGGTTCTGAAGTCACTGTTTGGTGGGCAGAAGCAGGGAGCCTATATTGAAACACCACTTCTATTGATAACCAATATAGTTTTTCTGGTGACCTTTTCTTGGTTTCCAACATCCAAAACTATTTCTTCTGCTTTCTATTTTCCTTCTTTTACCTCATTTAGTTTCACTCTCCCTTCTGCACTTTCACTCCCTTTATATTCCTGAAGCCTATTGTTGACTCTCATTAAATGCCACAGTTGAAGACACATTTCTAAACCGCCATTCAGTTCTGGGTGACAACTAATAGGAGTCACTCTCCAGACTCTAATTCAGCATGCACTGCCAGTCATCCCCTGTATCTCTTTTCTCTGATTCCCCTCCATGTCTTGTAATACTGGGGTCAAATCTCTGGTTGTTAATCTAATAATAAAGCTGCTAGTTTGAGTACTGTTCTTCTAGTTTCAGCTAGTGGTTATGATAGCCATTAATGTGTATGCCATTTATCAATGAATTAGCAGTTGTAAGGAAACATCTTATTCTTTTAATATTATGCCCTTACATCTGTTACTATGTCTTCAGAATTTATGATGCAATAGTACACTTTCCCTGTATTAAAAGGGACAAAAATGAATGCCAATTTTGTTTAACATGTCTATAGAGTTGGCAGTTAATACTGAAATTTTTCAAATAACCCTTCCAAAATTATACTTGTGAAATAAAAAATAAATTGACCTATTTAATTTCTAAAAAAAAAAAAGTGACATGTTCAGAGAATCAAGAAGTGTTTGCTGTATGCTGTATGGGTTGGACAAAGAGATGGGCAATGTGGCTGGGGAGGTACATGAGGGCCAGACTGAAAATTCTGGTCTATATGGCAAGGGAGTTTGGCTTGTTCTTGTGGACCAGATCAGATCCAATGGGAATTTTTGAGTCAGTGATGCTAAAAACTAATAATAGTAATGTAAAGAGGCAAGATCCTATTGACAAAGAGAATATAGTAATTGTCCAGGCAAAATATATTGAGGTCTGATTGACAGTGAGAAAAGATGACCGAGGCATTTCTAAAGGTGAAATCAACATTGATGTGAAACCATGAGAGAGGAGAGGAGTGTGGCTTAAAATGTTGGGGAGGGGGTTGATAATGACAACCTATTTAAATAAGCTGCTCTCTCTGTGCTCTCAGGGTACACAGATCTTCCTCTAACCTGAACATCTGCTTGCGTTCTTGCCTTTCCTGGTTGACTGGGAGCTCCTCAAGGGGAAGTAGGTTTTATTCATCACTGAATTTCCAGCACAGCTGGAATGATCAAATTTCAAGCACATTCAAGGAATTCAGCATTTAGTGACTATTATTATTTTCAGTTTTCAATAGTTGTGTTTTAGTAAATGTATGGATGACACACTTTGGACAGTTTAATAGTGGGTTTTGAGGGCCCCAGAGAGAATGGTAGGAAGCTGATAGAAATGGTTTTGACTGTTTGGGTGAATTTATTTCAAGGAGAAGGAAAGTGACAACTCCTAAGGGAAGAAGAAATGTAATGGGTGAAGGGACATAATAGCTGACCCAGTTTGGTTGCACAGCTAAAAGGCAGATATGGAAAAGGTTTGAAAGCAAGAATAACACAGGAAATGAGTTCTGAAAACCCAGCCATCTCAGTTGACTCATCCTTAGCCTTGGATAGACAGCCTTTTGCACAAAGACTACACAACTTTCTCAAATATTATAGAAATTTTGAAATTAACCTGGGCTTCATTTTTTCTGCATTTAGAGCCTCTCTTTGTTAGACTGGATTCTTTTCACTTAGGGAATGTCACTGAGTGTGAAGTTTTAATATAACTTTCATGAAAATGTTAATTTGACCTGCTGAGATTTTTATAGTTTTTCCAGTGGCTGAACAATGTCTTCTCCTAATGATCAAATTTCAATTATTTGCTTAAATTGTTATTTTCATACTTTTTAAACAATGCTGAGGCAAGTAAACAGAATTCTTAGTAAAAATTCAGCATTTGTGTTTCAGGCATTTTATACCCTGATTTTTTTTTTTTTTTTTGCTTGTTTGCAATAAGTGAAGCACAACATGAAAGCAATTAACAACTTTAATTAAAGAACTTTTTCTAATAATGCAAATGCTGAGTATTAGGCTTTAGTTTCTTCTCTTAGTTTTATAAAATATTTTATGAATTTGATATTTGAAAAGTAAAGTATATTACATGGTTTTACTCTCTAATAACTTTTTGCAGCAGTCATAATCTTGATGTCATATCAACATTGCTCCCTTTCTTCTTTTTCTTCCTCCTTGTCCTCCTTCCTTATTCCTCCTCCTCCTCTTCCTTCTTTATTTAAAGATTTATTTCTTTGAAAGGCAGAGTTACAGAGAGAGAGGGCAAGAGAGGGGACTTTCATCTGCTGGTTTACTCTCCAAATGGCCCCAAAGGCTGGAGCTGGGTCCATCTTGAGCCAGGAGCTTCTTCCAGGTCTTCCATGTGGGTGCAGGGTCCTAAGCACTTGGACCATCCTCCAGTGCTTTTCCGGGAACATTAGCAGGGAGTTGGATCAAAAGCAGAGCATCCACAATTCAAACTGGCACCCATGTGGATACCAGCATCTGAGGTGGCAGCTCTACCTGCTAAGCCACAATGCCAGCCCCACTTCCTTTCTTTTTATCAAACTGTGTCTGTGTACTGATTTCTGGGTCACCATCACATTCAGTTCCATTCAGGCATCTTCTTTAAGTTTTGCAAGCCAGGAGTTAATAATTGATTATATATCTTAGATTCTAGAAGTGAAAGATGTAGATGGGTCAGTAATAGCGAGGGACTTCTAAGGATTTAGCTATAGGAGAAATAGATTTATTTCCCTTTCAGAGTCAAACTATCAAATCAACTCATTGGCCGTTAGAAATAGGCACCTATCTTCAGAGGATATTTCCATAACATAGTGGAGACACTGTTGAGAGACCCATTTTTGTGAATAATACATAGTACTAGAGTAATCAGGAAGGACAAAATAATGAGCAATAAAAGTTATGAAAATCAAATCTGCAAGATGAGTCTCACATCGCTCTTAGAGGTTCTGTACCTGTCCAGTTAAAGGGCATTCATCTCGACAGAACTCTACCTTGGGGATAGATACAGGACCTGATACCATAAAACACTTAAATTATTCAATTCCTTTTCCTTTGAGTCCATGCTTGAGCAACCTTTGAATAAATATAGCTTTCCCTATAGTTTTTCTTTAAGAAGAAAATTTCAGTGTGGCCTGACAAGTACTTTTATTGTAAATCAAAAAATCGGTGTATATACTTTGATCTCTTCTAAGTTTAGTGTATGTGAGTTGGTTACACAAGTCCAGATCTCTGTAGCACTGATAAGAGGCAATTTTTGGACTTGCAAAGTTAGAAGCCAGACCTTGAACTACAGTAAATTCACCCACAAAGCCTCCCAGTAACCACTGCAAAAAACAGACTAACATCATTCTCTATGATATGCAGGACTTCTGAATACCTTCAGCACACATGTCCTGTTCAGGCTCCTTAATTGGGAGAAATCAGACCTACAGAAAGGAGGTGACTTGACTAGGGTCATACACAAATTCGACCTCTGTGTCAGCTCTGTGTTTTTCTATTGTCTGATGCAGCCTCTTTATACATCATCATTAATAACTTTTCCCAATTCATGGAGAGAATTCAAGTTCCTGGATTATCATTATTCTAACCCCTACTCTTATACAGTAGTGAGAAATGATATCTATGTGCAAATGAATATACCACATTCTCTTTTTATTCTTTCTTGTGGAGTCAGGACCTGCACAATTTCTATTTACTTTTCAAGATCCACCCTATTTGTTACTTCTGATTACAACACTTTCCTAGGCTTAGTCCCTCCTTCTTCTTTTTTTATTTTTTTATTTTATTTTTTGACAGAGTGGACAGTGAGAGAGAGAGAGAGAAAGGTCTTCCTTTTCCATTGGTTTATCCTCCCAGTGGCCACTGCGGCCAGCATGCTGCGGCTGGCACACCGCGCTGATCCGAAGCCAGGAGCCAGGTGCTTCTGGTCTCCCATGCAGGTGCAGGGCCCAAGGACTTGGGGCATTCTCCACTGCACTCCCGGGCCACAGCGGAGAGCTGGCCTGGAAGAGGAGCAACCGGGACAGAATCTGGTACCCCAACAGGGACTAGAACCTGGTGTGCTGGTGCCGCAGGCGGAGGATTAGCCTATTGAGCCACGGCGCCGGCTCCTTCCTTCTTCTCCCAGCCATGTCTTTATTTTATACTTACACAAGCTATTAAATCCATACATACCTATTACATTGCCTATTGAGACAGAAGCTCTGCTGAAAAAGTATCTGTAGGTTTTATCTCTGCATGCCAGCACCTATCACACCATCTGGCACTCAGTAATTTCTCAATAAAAGAAGAAAGAAATCAAAAGAAAGAGGGAAGGAAAGAGAGAGAATCGGAGAAAAAAATCTGAGTTAATACAAGAAATTAGAGTGTATTTTCCACCTGGAGAGACTTCCGTTTTCTACACATAGGTAACTGGATCAAATAAGACGAAGTTGCAAAAAATGTAGGGAGAACCACATAGGTGGCTTAAAGCAGTATTCAAGGGTGATTTGGAAGACCCTGCGGTGCTTTCTCTTCTTATTACTTTAAGCAGAATGTAATTATAATGTATTAGAATTTTTCTTCACCTTCTAGGGTAAATTTAAATAATACCCTTAGAACGCTGGAGGCACTGGGGAGGATTTTTGCTCATGGTCACACAGATGCTAATAAATAACCATATCAATTCTCCAAAGTGACCTCATGTCAGAGCTGAAGAATAGTTGGTCCAGTGCTAACTGAGATGCTGCAGTGGTTGAACAGATGGGAAAGAATCAAAGTGTATGCTTGAGAAGAGGTCTTGATGACATTCAGTGTCAGAGACAGCGGTGGATGTTAATCCAGCAGAGCTAATTCTGTAGTGGGGAGTGAAATATTATTTAATCAGCAGTGCTTCATACATAATTCAATTAACTGCCTTCACTCATCAGTATTAACGAGAACAGGAGCCTGGATTAATGTGCAAGAGCCTCATAAAGGAGCTCCCAGCCTACCTAAGCACTGCCAAAACTTAATAAAATCCTGCCAATCAAATTGTGGTATGTGGACCCAATGCATCAGTGCACTGATATTACAAATTATCCCGAGCTCTGCTCATTGTTTCCTAATTCTTTAATTATGCTGATATCTGCACTAAAATGTTTAATTAGTGTATGGGGGGAAAATGAGTAAGATTGCCTGTCGCTTCCTTGACTATCAGTATTTAGCATCAAGTAAACAAAATTGGATTTTATTGCAAATGGTTTTAAACGGCAAGTTCAGCTTTTTTTATTCTGTAAATTTCAATAATTGACCAGGAAACAGCAAGTGGGTTTAACAATCTCCAAGATAACCTTGATCTTTAGAGGCTATCAAGGCTGCCAGAGGACTGGTTTACATCTGTCTCTTATCTTTTAGGTCAGCCTCTAAACTACAAGAACCTTAGTTTTGTCCTGTCTGTCTCTGGGGTCAGGTCTTAAAGAAGAACAAAATACTAACAAAATATGATTCTTTGAAAGCATGGGGAGATGGGCACAACTCTGAATTTTTTGAGATGAATGCAGCCTGAATATTCTGGTCACACTCATCTCGAAAAATCCAGAGTTGTAAAGATGGATGGCCAATATGTTTGAAAACCATACTTCACCTGAGAGAGAGCAGTCAATCCAACCTTTAGAGCATTTGTATTTACTGCACAAATTTTATATGTTAGCTTTGTATCAGGAAATGAGTTAAGCCATGGATATATAGAGGAGAAAGACAGTTTTAGTTCCCCAAAAGATAAAAAAAAAATTGCAGGAAACTAGAACTCCATCCGGGTCTCTGATATGGGTGACAGAGATCCAAGGATTTGGGCCATCTTCTACTGCCTTCCCAGGCACATTAGCAGGGAGCTGGCATCAAAGTGGAGCAGCCAGGATTTGAACTGGTGTCCATCTGGGATGCTGGCTTTGTGGGATACAAACGTTGTAGACAGTGTCTTAAGTTGCCATGCCACAACACTGGCTCCTAACTTGGCACACTTATTGCAAGACAGTTTTACAGGGTTGAAACAGAAATAAAGTCACCGGAAAACCTGCTGCACCTGAGTACCCACAGTTTGTTTAAGTTCTGGCTTGTATGCATTCAACATTGTAATACACTTTTACATCTACTTTTTAATCCTATTTTATGGAATCTTTCTTTGCTGGAATTCTGAAAAACATCCTCTCTCGGTTTTCCTACTGTGCATTGACTACCACATGTCATTTTCTTACCTGATATTTTCTTCATCTTCCCTACCTACTGGGCTTGCACGCTTAAGAAGTTTCTCAAAATTAATATAAAATCCAATTCCTGATTTCTTAAGGAGAACTTCTGTTACTTCTTTTCTTTGTTTTTTTTTCCTTTTCTTTTGACTTTCCTAAATGGTTGTTGTACAGTTTGCGAATATATTTCCAATTAACTCAAGTCTACTTTCAAATAACACTCTACCACTTACTGAGGAGTGAAGTTCCTTAAAGTATTCCTCAGCTCCTCTCTCCTATTCCTCACAAGATTACTGTCATTCACTTCCTTTATTTATAAATTATACTCACTGAATATGGCATTGCTATTGTCATTTCAAACTGTTTTCTGCTGTGATACTTAAAAATAATAAAAAATAAAATATTTTACTTCCATTGATTTCTTCTTTAATGTTCTTCTTGCTTTCTCTACATAGACCTGAGTTTCTCACCTATATCATTCTTGTGTTAAAGGAACTTATATTAACATTCTTCAGGTCTGGTGACAACAAATTCCCCCCATTTTCCTTTACTTTTGAACTTTAACTTTCATGTGTTAGTGCTTTACTCCTTTATTAATGCGTTTGGTGAATGGTTCATCGATTTTTGTGATGATGTTGTCGCTATAATGCCTAATTTTTTTTTTTACATAGAATAAAGTCACAGAGTCCTGAAGTGTGACATTTTTCTGTGTTGTTTTTAGTTTCTATTTCTATTTTGTGTATAGAAGATTCTAAATAGTATTTGTTAGATGAATTTTTAAGTAAATCTTTCCTCATACTGTTGCATTTTCTTTGTATCTTCCTGGATTACATTTTGTAATTTTCTAAACTTTATATGGAGCATAAGCTATATTTCACAGGTCAAATATGTAACATTTTAGTAATTTTATAGTCTTTCATGAATTTAATTTTTGATATACAAGCTAAGAAAAATTTTATATTTTACTAGCCTGTTGTCATAATTTCTATTTTAACTAGTTCTTTTTTAATTTATTGAAGGCATTTGTGGCTGAAAAATATATGTTAAAGTCTTATAAACGTTTGACAAATATTGAAAAAGAAGTATTTGCAAGGTATTGTATCACACACACACCAGCTCATAACATCAAATTTATTAATTATGTTGTTTAGGGTCTTCATTTTTTATTTTGTCTATCAGTCAAAAGGTAAGAGAGAATCTAATACTATCTCCTGCACATTGTTCTCTTCAGTTATTTCCCAAAGTTTCCCCTCTTTACTCTGTAATTTTCCTCTGGGTATTTCAATGCTATATTATTCAGTAGGTAAAACTTCAGAATAATAATGATAGTTCTAATTTTTATTCATTAAATTTTCTTTTCAATTTTTTGGATTGGATTGAACTTGGCTTGCCTTTCATACTGTGACATTGACATTCTTAATGTTTGCATTTGCTTCATTAGGTTTTTTGCCCATAATGTTATTCTATGAAATTCTATATAGAATTATAGATGGGATCATGTGCATTTTTTTTGTAGAAAAGGTGCGGCGCTTTTGTTCAACTAGTAGTTTCACAGAGCCACAATCCATTAAGTGTTGAGGCACAATAGAATAGAAATAATTTAGGCAAAACAAATTGACAGACAATAACTACCATAGTTATGTAATTCAATGTCAGCTCTCAGGGTGAGGCTTCACGTTGGGAAGATTTGCAAAGCAGAACAGATGGCAAGGCATTCTTACCAAAGAAGTTGAGGAAATCCTTCTACCCAGTTCCGTGATTAACTTCCCTGCCGCCCAGCCAGTGACACTACTGTTAAGTGTCCTTGATATGTCGGCATGGCACTTTTTAAAATTGTATCTCCAATCATGAAAGTGTAACAAAAGACACCGACTTCTTCTCTTACCAATGTTCAGTAACTGGACCATCTCATTGCTGGACCTCTGCTGAAATTTTATCTAATTATAGTATTTCTTTTCAGACTTCATATACAGCCATAAGCAGTGTCTTATTTTTGTTTCACTTTTGTATGAGATTTTAAATAACAAATGAAAGAAGTGAATGTGCAATCTTCAGGCAGAAAACTAAAGTTCTTTGGGATCCACAAAAAATGATAATAAGGACTGCCATACATTCCCAGAGTTATTTAAGGAGAGTATATCGTTGTGTTCAAGAGACAGAAAAGAGACCCTCTGAGTACAGATAATTTATTGAGATTCTCATGGTACGTTTGATATTTTGCAATATCCTAGAAGAAATCAATCAAACAATTCAGAAAGCCTGATGTGAGAGTGTGTGTGCATTAAATCTCCAGTTTGTTTTCAGGAGAGAAAGAACAGTCATTCATGGTGGCAGAAAACGCTTTCTGTTATGAATGTCCTAGACAGGCATAGAGTTGGAAAGTGCTCAGACTTGATGATGTCCAGAAAGCTGACAGGGAACTTTAAATGATGAGTAATCTGGAGAGAGTTATTTTCATGGTAGATAAATGGCACGCTCTATTAAGGTTGACCCAATATCAAACACAAAATAGGCAATCAGGCAAACAGAAAAAGAGTATATCATTTCCTATAGCAAAATTGAAAGCAGATTCAAAGATGTGAAGGCAGACTAGACTAGAGATAAAAAGTAATATTACTCTGGAAGAGTAAAAAAAAAATTTCAAAATAGAACTGACTTGTCTTGAGCTGACATTGTGTTCATGAAGTTGACAACTCATCAAATTATAGGGTGATCATGTTGCTAAATAATCTGCTTCATATAATTCACCAGTCCTTCACCAATTGGTTATTAGCACTCACTGCAGGATAGACCACAGGGACACAAAGACTGATAGATACTATATCTGCCCTCAGTGAAATCTGTCTTCTAGGAAAGACAGAGGTGTGAACAAATAGCTTCAGCATCCCTGAAGCTCAGGAAGTAATTTTCTGGGAATGGTTGTAGTATTTGCACAGCTTTGAGAGAAGAGCAGAGAGGACATTCCAAATAGAAGCACAAACGTAAAGGTGCAGGATGAGACGGGGGGAACAGGCCTGGTTTAAAATGGCCTCTGTGATGACAAATCCATGTAAACAAGGTTTGAAATACTGAACTGGAGTCTTTAGCATTTCATTTACTTATCCTGTTTTCCTGGATGGTTAGAATGAATCAGGACATGCAATTTCCTTGTCCAAACACCTTTAACTCATACAGACACAAAATGCTCCTCTGTTATGTCTGTCAGAAGATGGCTGAGTGTCTGGGTACACCCCAGTTGTGAATTTTTTTTTTTTTTTTTGACAGGCAGAGTGGACAGTGAGAGAGAGAGAGACAGAGAGAAAGGTCTTCCTTTGCCGTTGGTTCACCCTCCAATGGCCGCCGTGGCCGGCGTACCGCGCTGATCCAAAGGCAGGAGCCAGGTGCTTCTCCTGGTCTCCCATGGGGTGCAGGGCCCAAGTACTTGGGCCATCCTCCACTGCACTCCCTGGCCACAGCAGAGAGCTGGCCTGCAAGAGGGGCAACTGGGACAGAATCTGGAGCCCCAACCGGGACTAGAACCCAGTGTGCTGGCGCCGCTAGGCGGAGGATTAGCCTGTTTAGCCACAGCGCCGGCAGTTGTGAAATTTAAGTCAACCAAGTAACAGAGCACACTGTAGTCATGGATAACGTGACTAGAATCTCTGTTTCCTGACCTTCATTGCCACCCCAGCTAAATCCCCAGGAGAGGTTTACTCACAGTGGATGTGCTGGCAAGTGTTATACACTGGGAAGGCACACTGAAATAAGCAATGCCTGTATTATTTATGCATAATTTTCCTAGATCTTTACCTAGCTTTACCAATCTTTACTATTGTTCTAAATGTTTGAAAGGATGAAAAATTCTAAAGAATTTTATAGCCTGATAGTAAGTTACAAATTTAAATTCATGATTAGGAATCTGATTCCACATCTGGTATTTGTTCAATCTTCCATAAGCCTGAGTGGCAATTTTCCAAGTATACCTTAAGTTCTTAATACCCTTAAGTATTATCTTCTGTTTGTCTGTGGAATATATTAGGAAAAAAGGATGAGAGAGAAATTCAGGTGAAGTTCTGAATTCAGTCCATTCCTTCTTAATATTTGAATGAGTTCTCTTATGAGATACCATTCCAGTTGTCAAATTAATTTCAGTATGGTTAAGTCTGCTATTTTGCTATTGTTGTGTATTTCAGCAATAGCGGAAAAAAAGAAATGAAAAGTTTGTCCAAGATCAGGAAAAAGCAAATATCAGTTTTTACTACTAATGGTGTATAAAACTGTAAAAACTGGAAATATAATTCATGTACAGTGGAATGCATATACCTGTACTATAAAGCTCAGTGAATTTTGACAAATAAAAACACTCACATAACACACCCCATCATGATAGAGGACATTTTCATCATATCCCAAAGATTTCCTTTTTTCTCTTCCCAGTCACCTCATCAAGAAGGAAATAATGTTTGGATACCTTCTATCATATGCATAGATCAGTTTTGCCTCTTCTAGGACTTCATACAATGAAATCATTTATTAAGTATTATTTTTGTTGGACATTTTGGCTCCACATGTTTTTGATATTGATCTGTGCTGTTTTATTTGCCAGCTGTGCTTTGCCTTTAATTCCTACACAGTGTTCCATTACAGAACTGTATCACAGTTGAGCTATTCGCTTAGTGATGCTCATTTGGAGCACTTCAGTTTGGAGCTATAATGAATAAAAGGTGCCAGGTGCCATGTAAAAATTTCTAAGTAGACATAGGCTTTCATTTTTCCTTGGTTAAGTGCTTAAGAGTGAAAAGGTTGGATGTCAAAGTGGGTATATTTTATTTTATTTTTTTTAGGATTTACTTGTTTGTTTGAAAGTCAGAGTTACAGAGAGAGAGGGAGAAGTAGATCTAGCAGTTACTGGTTTGCTCCTCAGATGGCCACAATGGCCAGGGCTAGGCCAGGCTAAAGCCAGGGACTGGGAGGTTCAGCCGGGTCTCCCACATAGGTGGCAGGAACCCAAATAATTGGGTCATTTTCCACTGCTTTTCCTAGGCCATTAGCCAGGAGCTGGAACAGAAGTTGTGCAACCAGGACACGAACTGGTGTCCATATGGGATTCTGGCATCACAGGCAAAAGCTTTACTTGATGTTCCACAGTGCTGGCCTCAGTGGGTATATTTTTAACCTTTTAAGAATTTTATAAAAACCTCTTCTAAAGTAGTTGTGCTAATTTAAACTTGCACCAGCAACATAGGGGTATTAGATTGCTCCACCTCCTTACCAACATTTGGATGTTGCTGGTGTTCTTAATTTAATCTATTCAGTTGGGTATGTACCGGGAACCCCCTGTGTTTTCAATTTGTGTTCTCCCTGATGATTTATGATACTGAATGCTTTTTCATGTACTTTTTATCCATTTGTGTATCGCCTTTGTAAAGGGGTTGTTCAAGTCTTGCCCATGTTTTTAAAGTAGACTGTATTATTATATTATTTATTCTAGATGGAAGTCCTTTATCAGATACATGTTTTTGCAGATTTTTTCCAGTCTATTACTTGTCTGTTCCATTTTAAAATGCAGCTATATTTTAAATGAGGCAACGAATCCCTTTGTGAGTTCTGTAAGGATCACTATCACATAGCCATGGAAATTTCACTTAGAAAAGTAGATGAAATTAAGGATCCTAGAGAAGAAAGCACCACTGCACCCTCAGCAGGCCATGCAGGCGTCCCCAAGTCAGAAGTTTAGTCATGACAGGCAGGGGAGGAGCAGAGCAGAGTCCTGTGGGCAGGGGCCTTCAATGAGGGGTCAGGGTGGCCAGTGTGGTGGAAAGCAGCTGAGGCATCTGGGAACCATTGTTGTGGGTAATTCCAGTGTAACTGAGCCAAAATGAAAAGGAGAGAAGGGACAAAATGATGATGTCATCATGGGGTTTATCACTGAAACACACATGTGGGGAACAAACTACTATAGCTGAGCAATGACCAGGGAGCCCGTGAGGCAAGAAATAGCTGTACACTGCAAAGACCTTTGGATGAGGATAGTCTTCATTTTGATGAAATGTAGTTTTCATTTTTTTTCCTTCAGTTATCAGTGTCTATTTTGTTCTAGGAAGTCTTTGTCAACCTTAAGATCAAAGACACTTTCCTCCTGCGCTTTCTTCTATAACTTCTGTATTTTCACATATGTATGATTCATCTTAAACTAATCTGTGTGTGTGATATGAAGCAGAAATTGAAGTTTGCTTATTTTCCCCCATATGAGCATTCACTTGTACCAGCACCATTTGTTGAAGTTTCTTTTCCAAAAATTAAAAAAAAAAAAAAACAGCTTAAAATGTATAAGTGGATCTATTTCTGGCATCTCAATTCTGTTTCATTGATATATTTGTGTTTTTACCAATAACTCATTGCTTTGGCTATTACATCTTTATAGTAACTTTTGAAGTTTTCCAACTTTGTTCTTTCTCAATATCATTCTGGCTATTCTAAGTTCTTTGCTTTTCTATATACCACTTAGAATCAATTTGTTTCTTTTAAAAATGCAAGGTTGTGGGAACTTTGATTAGAATTGCATTGGATTTTTATGCCTATTTGGTAAGAGAATAATACTCAACTTTCCAATCCCAGAGCATGGGATAGCTTCCCATTTATCTAGGGCAGCTTTAGTTTCTTTCAATATAGTTTTTAGAGTGTCAATAGAGTGCTCTTGCACCATTTCCTTTACATTTTCCCTGAATACTTTAAGTTTTGGATGATATTCTACATGGCATTTTTGCTTTATTTATGTTTATTACTAGTTGATAGGAATCTGATTTTTTTTTTTTTGTATATTGGCTTGTACCCTGTGGTATTGATGAATTCACTTTTTACTTTAGAATATATTTTTTCTTTAGTAGATTTCTTAGAATTTTATGTGTATACAGACAGGTCAGCTGCAAATAAGGATGGGTTTATTTCTTTACAATATATCTGCCATTTATTTTTCTTTGTTGCATTGCCTGGTACCTCCAGTAAAATATTAAATGAAAATATTGCCAATGGATATTGGTTCCTTTTTCTAGGTATTAAGGGGAAAGTGTTGAATATTTCATAGTAACTGTGGTTCTTAGCATGAATTTTTAGCAAGTATATTTTATTAGGTTGAAAACATATTACATTCCTATAAGAATGTTTCCACAATTGAGAAAAAAAAATTAGTAAAACTGGATTTTTTGGTACCAATTGAAATTATCATAAATGTGTTACCTTTAATCCTTTAATGTGATGAATTTCAATTCAGTATGTTTAACCACCTTTAAGTTACTGAGCTAAACCTCATTTAGTTATAATCTGTAAACTTTTTAAAAACATATCACTAGATTTTGTTAACTAAGTTTTATTAAAATTTGTGTTTAGGTTCATGAGAGAGATTGGTCTCTATTTTGTTTTGCTTATAATGTCTCAATGTTTATTGCATCTCAATTCACAATAGCTAAGACATGGAATCCATCTAAATGCCCATCAACAGAAGACTGGATAAAGAAATTATGGGATATGTACTCTATAGAATACTATACAGCAGTAAAAAACAATGAAATCCAGTCATTTGCAACAAAATGGAGGAATCTGGAAAGCATCACACTGAGTGAAATAAGCCAGTCTCAAAGGGACAAATATATTATGTTCTCCCTGATCGGTGACAACTAACTGAGCACCTAAAAGGAAACCTGTTGAAGTAGAATGGACACTATGAGAAACAATGACTTGATCAGCCCTTGTCCTGACTGTCGAGGAACAACTTACTATTTTATTCCTTTTAGTACTTTTTTGTTCTACTTTATACCATTGGTTGAACTCTGTAATTAACACACAATTATTCTTAGGCATTTAAATTTAACTGAAAAGTGATCCCTGTTAAATATAAGAGTGGGAATAAGAGAGGGAGGAGATGTACAGTTCCGTACAGGCTCACTCAGACTTACCCTTAATGGTAGAGCTAGAAACATGCCAGGGGATTCCAATTCAATCCCATCAAGGTGGCATGTACCAATGCCATCTTACTTGTTAAAGTGATCAGTTTAAGTTCATAATTGATCAAAAAGATAGGCTTAAGGGTCAAGGGGATTACCTAAATAAGCCCAGTGTTTGCAAATAATAATTGATAGATAGAATTAAAAAGGAGGCCGGTGCTGCGGCTCACTAGGCTAATCCTCTGCCTCAGGCGCTGGCATACAGGGTTCTAATCCTGGTTGGGGCGCCGGATTCTGTCCCGGTTGCCCCTCTTCCAGTCCAGCTCTCTAATGTGGCCTGGAAGTGCAGTGGAGGATGGCCCAGGTCCTTGGGCCCTGCACTCACGTGGGAGACCAGGAGAGGCTCCTGGCTTCGGATCAGCGCATTGCACTGGCCGCAGCGGCCATTAGGGGGTGAACCAATGGAAAAAAGGAAAACCTTTAAAAAATAAAAAAATAGGGCCGGCACCGTGGCTCAACAGGCTAATCCTCTGCCTTGTGGCGCAGGCACCGAGTTCTAGTCCCGGTCGGGGCGCCGGATTCTGTCCCGGTTGCCCCTCTTCCAGGCCAGCTCTCTGCTGTGGCCAGGGAGTGCAGTGGAGGATGGCCCAAGTGCTTGGGTCCTGCACCCCATGGGAGACCAGGAGAAGCACCTGGCTCCTGCCATCGGATCAGCGCTGTGCGCCGGCCGCAGCGCGCCAGCCGCGGCGGCCATTGGAGGGTGAACCAATGGCAAAGGAAGACCTTTCTCTCTGTCTCTCTCTCTCTCACTGTCCACTCTGCCTGTCAAAAAAAAAAAAAAGGTAATAAATAAATAAATAAATAAATAAAAGGAGAGAATGATCCTACATAGGAAGCAGGATACACAGCAGAGTCATAGAATGGCAAATGCCCTAAACAGCACTCTGGCCTCAGAAACAGCCCTTAAGGCATTTGGATCTGACTAAAAAGCCCATGAGAGTATTTCAGGAATGCAAGCCAAGACACTGTGGGGAAAAAAAATGACCTAAATGAAAAATTTCTGTGAGTGAGATCCCAGCAGAAAGAAAAGGCCATCAAAGATGGGGGTACCTATTGCTGAAGGGAGGAGAGAACTTCCACTTTCAAGATGGCCTTGTCCAAATAAGATTGGAGTTGGTGAACTCAAAAGACTTCCATAGCCTTGGCAGCTCATGACAAGAGCCTCGGGTGATTACTGACGTCATAAACAAGAGTGTCAATTGTTAAATCAACAATGGGAGTCACTGTGCACCTACTCCCCATGTAGGATCTCTGTCTTTAATGTGTTGTACTATGCAAATTGATGGTAAAACTACTACTCAAACAGTACTCTATACTTTGTGTTTCTGTGTAGGTGCAGTCTGTTTAAATCTTTACTTAGTATATACTAAGCTGATCTTCTGTATATAAAGATAATTGAAAATGAATCTTGATGAAGAATGGGATGGGAGAGGGTGTGGGAGATGGGATGGTTGCGAGTGGGGGGAGATTATGGGGGAGAAGCTGCTGTAATTCAAAAGTTGTACTTTGGAAATTTATATTTATTAAATAAAAGTTAAAAAAAAGTAGACTTCAAAAACTTAAAAAAGGATGTCATTATGTACTTATCAAGGAATGAATTCAGCAAGAGGATGTGATTGTAGTAAATGTATATGGATCCAATGCTAGGGCACCTGGTTTTATAAAACAAATGTTAATGGATCTAAAAGGGACATATGGTCCATTACAATAATAATGGGTTACTCCCATACCCCACATTAATCACTGGACAGATCACCCAGACAAAATATTAATCAACAACATAGCTAATCCTCACTATGGACCAAATGAGCTTAATAAGTATCTGCAGAATGTTCCATCTTAGAGCTGAAAAATACACATTCTTTTTATCTGTGCATGGAACATTCTCTAGAATGGGACATATACAAAGCCATAAAACCAGTCTCAACAAATTCCAATAAAATCGAAATCTCATAATGTGTCTTTACTGTCCACAATGAAATGAAACTGGAAATTAACAACAAAAAAGTCTAGAAAGTATACAAAAACAGGGAGACTGAACAACATACTCATGAATTAACATTTTTCGTGGAAATCAAGACATGTTTTCAATGAATCAGAGTTTGCTGTTGATTTACTTTGTCTTTTAGCCCTTCATTTACTTATCTTTGAATTTAATTTGTCCTTTTATTTTCCTAGCTTCATATGGTAAAATCTTAGAAAATTTATTTTTATAGTTTTCTTCCTTTTCCAAAACAGGCATGGACTATTATAAATTTCCACATAAAAACTTCTTTAGCTACATCCCAAAATTTTAATATATGATATTTTATTGGTATTACATGTAATATTTTTTAAAATTTCTATTGTTATTTTTGTGCTATGTTGTTTAATTTGTAAGTGTATGTAGATTTTTCTAAAATAACATTCTTAAATTCCAATTTAATGTAATTGTGTATTAACATAATCTATTATTTTGATATTCTGAAATTTATTAGCACTTATTTTATAAATCAGTATATGATCTGTCTGGAAAAAATATATATCCTAATATTATAGATTGTTTTGTGGAAGTTAATTAGGTCAAGTACATTTACAGTGCTATTTAAGTTTTCTGTACCTTGAGGGCTTTTGTTTATTTGTCTCAACAATTAGTGGCAGACTGATATTAATATTTCCAACCATGATTTTAGACTAGTCTAATTCTCCCTTTAGTTAAGTAAATTTTTACTTCCTATATTTGGAAAATATCTTAGGCGATGAATACACATTAAACATTTATATCTTCTTGATGAATTTTCACTTAAAACCTCATGAAATGTTTACCATCCCTGATAATCTATTTCTTGGTGAAGTCTAATTTGTCATATATTCATATAACTGCATTGACTTTCTCATGATTAATGTCTGCATGAGATGCTTTTCTCTGTAATTTTATTTCTGACCTGCCTTGGTCTTTAAAGTATATTTTTTATACACAGACTATAGTTGGGCCTTGTTTTTATCCATGTGACAATATGCCCATGAATGTGGCATTAATAGATTTGTGCTTAGTATCATTATTTATCAGTTTAAATACATCATGTTTATATTTTTTCTTTGTAACATCAGTTTTGTTTTCCATTGGTCCTCTTGTTTAGTGCTTTTCCTACCTTATTTTTGTCAACTGAATAATTTTTAGTATTCTGTTTAATCTTCCATAGTGACTTCTTGTCATGCCCCCTGTTATAGTTTAGTTGTTACTCTAGAGATTATAAAATGCATATTTAACTTATTACAGGATATCTTCAGATAAGTCAACTCTCCAAGAAATAATTTTTCTTGCATCCCACTTCCTTAAAACTCAGTCTGTTGTTCCATTAGCCTTTAATAAAAAAATCTGTAAAATTCTTGTGTTTCAAATTCTCTCCACTGTAGTTTTTTATTTAAACATCTTTAATTTATTCTGATGTTTTAAGATACTTTGTTGGATATAAAAAATCTTCATGCATAGTAAGTTTTCTTATTTAGCCCTTTGAATCTTTCCTGTTTTCCTCATAAGAAATGAGCAATGATTAGTACCATTTTTCTTTTGTATGTAATGTGACTTTTCATCTGATTTTAAGATTTTACTTGCAGTGAAATAGTAAGACTTTTTGTTGGTGGATTGTTCATTCTTCAAAAAGTCTTTTTGACCACTTTCCTCTCTTTCTGGTGCTTCAGTTACATGTTAGATTGTTTGATACTGTCCCACAGGTCACAGGGACTTCTTGCATATTTACAGCAGTTTTTTGAGTTTGTATAATTCTTTTTATCCTGACTTTGTGTTAACTGGCATTTTATTTTTCATTGTGCATAAATTGTTAAGGTTATACAACTTTCTTTTTCCACTTACAATATCATGGTTTTCAGTTTTAGAATTTCAATTTCGTTCTTTTTTGTAGTATCTATTTATTTAATGAAATTATGTTTACACCTTTTTTTAAAAAAAATTGAATAGATTTATGATAGCAAATTTTAAATTCCTTATCTACTAATTAGAGCACTATTTTCATGTCTAAATCTTTCAGATTTTACCTCCTAGTTACATTTCATATTTCACCATCTAGTATTTTTAAAGTTTTATGCACGCATAATTAATGTGCATATTTATGAGGTGCAAGGTGATGTCTCAACACATCTATAATGCGTGATAATCTAATCAGTGATTATCATATCATCACCTTAACACTTATTTTTTGTTGTGAGAACATTCAAAATCCTCTCTTCTAGCTATTTGAAGCATACCATTTGTTGTTAGCTGTGGTATCCTCCTGTATAACAGTTTTGCATATACCAAATAGAGTATTGATGACAGTCTCACTGAGTCCTAGGCAGATCTATGGAGCTCCTATCTGTGAAGCTCCAATCTCTGCATCTTTCCTAAAGATTCCTGTCTGCCATGTGGTCCAGCCTCTGTTTTCCTTCGCCCAGTTGAGAATGATGCTATAAGGTCTGGCTCTACATGAGAAGCCAGGGCTCAGAATGTGTCCTCTCCCAAAACTTCAGGATAAATATGGAGGCTGCCTTGTGCTTTTCTTCTCTCAAAATCACACCCTTGTGCTCTCTCCTGCCAAGGTCTGAAAATAGCTACTTCTAGTTAAATTGCTGTTATGGTCTAATATTCATTACCTCAGGATAGCAGGAACGGATTTCCTGGTGTTTTATTAGATTTTCTCCCTACACAGTGCTGCTGCTTGTCAACTAGTCAGTACTTCACAGACTCAATTTGTAGCATTTTCTAATCTATTTGGTGGGGTAATAGAGAGTCACATCAGCCTGAAGTGAATGAATGGACGTCTACAGTTCTGCTTGCAATTTATCCCTGTTTTTATTTAGGTAGCATTTAGATGGTCCCTTGATTTAAACAGCACTTGCCACAGATGATATTACACAACAGGAAGTAAGGTGGCCATCCGGCTTTGACACTGTGTTTCAGTACTGCTCACTGTGGTTTGGGTCTTGGGTTTCTGGCTTGTTTGCGTCCTTCATTACTTCTTGCCTTTAACTACCCATTTAGTCTTTCATCTTTAGAGGTGAAAAGATTAACACACCATGCTGGATATTTCATTTTTTTGTCACCTGGTTTAATATAGTTTTCATGGTGCAAGCAGCTTGCACAGAAATTAGGATGCCACTTGAGACTCCCACGTTTCTGAGTGCCTGGGTTCAAGTCCCAGTTTTGCTGTCAGTTTCAGCTTGCTGCTAATTACACCCTGAGAGGCAGCAGGTGATGGCTAAAGGAGTTGGGTCCCTGTCGCCTATGTGGGAGACCTAGTTCCTGGGCTTTTGGGGAGTGAAGGGGCAGATGGAAGCTTGCTTACTCATTCTCTCGATCAAATAAAAGAAGTAAATTTTTGAAAAAGAGTTTTCAAGAATTCAGGAGAGCATGCTATTTTCAAATGAGAGACCTCTTTGCTCCTGCAGTACTTTGTGCTCATATCACAGTATATTAAATTTGTTCATGAATCTGCTTCCTTTCTTAGATGGACCCCTTCTAAGGAAGGAGTCCTACTCTCTATTGACTGCCTTATCAATCTCTAGAACAGAAGTGAAAGACCCAAGTGGGTTTTCTAGCTACCTTAGATATTCAGAAAGATGGAGTATACAATATTCAAATCAATACCATGTATACTCCTGCATATGTAGAGTGTAAAACACAGAATTGGAAAACTGAATTGAGAATTCGTGAATATCAGTGAATATAAAAAGTGAAACAAGGTAAATTATGACCACAGCATTGTTTTGCTCACCAAAAGTATTTGTCACTTGCAGTACGAAACTTGCTAAAACCAGAAAATGGGTGAGGGACACAGAATGATCCTGTGTGTCTTCTGAAACCTTTTTCTTTGTCTAACTCCTTAAGCATCAACATTTCCTTATATAACACACCTGTCACGTTTTCTGTCATTTTCAGTTCTACTTGGTTTTATATTTGGATATGTTCAGACTTTCCCTTCCGATATTATAAGGTGCTTGAGATTAAACAATTGTATGTGGACGTATTTTTTTAAATCTCTCTTTACTTAGTCAAATGCATGTCTAAAAATCTAAAGGAACTCAATCAATGTTGGTAGAATAAGGAAATAACTAATATTAACTAGGAGTAAGTTTTAATTGATAAGATTTTCCATCATAATTTTTTTTAATTTCTAAGAAAATATTTTAAAATTATTTTGATATATGCTATAATAGCTAGGTACTAAAATAGATCCCTAGTGGCTTGCATCTGTGTATAAATAAATAATTTTTAATAAGGCAGCATGTCATGTAATATATGGATTCTTTTTAAAGTGGTGGAAATGGAAAGTTCAAAGGACACCAAGAAAAAATTTTTTAATGTTTCCAATATGTTAAAATTCTCTTATTACTACTAAGTTAGTGTAAAAGAACTGTCAGTCACACAACAATGTCATCTGAAATAGCACAAGTTCAGGTAAGCAAATGATAATTGTCTAGTGGATGCTGTCCAGATGTATCCTTTCTAGGGAATATTGACCAGGCTTTCCCCTGCAACAAGGACAAGCTAAACCTTCTAAAGCTTTCTTCTACACATGATTAGGGCTCCACAGCTCACACACACATAGATTTTTTTTCATGTAAGTGTGATACCATTTTTTTTTTTTGCTCCTAAGCCTATGCAGATGGTCAGCATGTTGATGCCTTTTATAGGTAAGAAACTTTAAGCTTGCAGCTGTCTTTAAAAATGCACAAGCCATATTCTAGGTTTATTTCAAGACTTTCTCATTATTAGTCCAAGACTCTTCAAAATTACTCGACTGAAGGAAAAAAAAAAAAGTCTAGGTCTTTAGCTACTAAATGATTTAAGGAAGTTTGCCCTAGAATTTCTTGTATGACATTATTTTAAACCCATGTTTAGATCACACTAATAAACAGATGAGCTCCACTTTATCCTAAGGAGGGTAGTCATTTCCCATGCAAATCCATGGGATAGTCTAGACATTTTCAATACTTATTGCCCACGTTTTCTTCTGTTTCTACTCCCTGTCTGAAATCTACCTGGTATTGCTGCTTGCTTCTCAGCTTCCCTAAGCCTCTCAGTCAGTCCTAGAATATATATGTTTTTTATCTTCAATCCAATGTTTATTTAACAAGGAACTAGTAGTAGAGCAAATGAAGCTGATCTGTAACTTGTGATAAGCAAGATAAACAAAATAATGAGTCTCTTCAGAATAAAATTTAGAAGAATCTTTGAAGAATTTGCCCTAGTAACTTTGGAAAGACTGGTGCATCAGATCACAAAAGAGATGGATGTTTCTCATGCTTATCCTATGAGAGCTAGTAGGCTGAATAATTCTGAATGAGCCAGATTGGCACTTTAGAATTGACATAGTAATGCATGTATGCTTTACTCTATAAAACATATGCAGGGTGGTAGCAGAATCACTTTGCCACTGTGAAACCCACATAGGATGAAATGTTAAAATAGGCTGCAGTTTGTAATTCAGATTTGGGACTTCCTATTCTCTCTTCCTCATACTTCAGATAAAAATTTTTTAAAAAACCTAAAGTATTCCTTTTCTTTGTGCAGAGCTTTTTTTTTTTTATTTCCTCCAAGAAATGCCTTTTTTCAGGGCAATTCTCTCTGTTTTTCATTTATATTTTTAATCTACACTCCCATAATATTAAATTGAAGAATCAAAGTTTCCAGATATCATAAAAGGATATTTGAGAAGATTGTGCTTTAATAGGATTTAAATGAAGTAAAAACTTAGCCTGAGTAGCTTGGAATTGCACATTTTCACTCAGCCTTGCATAGTATCTTTTAATTAAAGAGGCTGTAAAAATTCTATTTAGTACAAAATCTCAAGTGGCCCGAGGTGTGTTCTCTCTCTCCCCTTCTTTCTCATTGGTCTACTGTTTTGTGAACTTCTATTACTCTATGAACAGCCCACTCAGTAACTCCATATGCTTCGGTTGCCTCACTGCAGGTGGTGTATCCAACATGGACTGTCAGAAAACTGAAAATAAGTAAACAGCATTTCAGGGGCAGAGAAAGTCATTTCTTGGGGCATAATTTTTCTTATTTTATTTCTCTTTGTCTGGAGTAGACTTTTCTGCTTATTTCCTATTCATAATCCCCACAAAAAAGTTCCTTAAGGGTTCCTTTACTTATTTATTTCAAGTTTTGATTTAATATCCGCTGCTTAACATAGTACCTGGCACACAGAGAGTATTGGTGAATATCCATAAGGATGGAAAAATAAATACAGGGTTGAGTTTAAATAAGAAATGGGCTGTGTCTTGTGGTTGGAATCTATTCTTCGAATTCACTATGCTCACAGCAGGTCGGGGAAGACATTTCAGGGAGATGCTGTTCTCCTGTAAGACTTGTGAGTAAGTCATAAGAATTTGGAAGAAATGAGAAAAGACATCAAGTTTGAAGGAATATTATAAGTAAAATACAAAGGTATGAGGTGCTATAGTAGAAAGGGTACAGCCTTTAGACTAAGGCACAGTAACAGTACACTCTCAGGCCACTGAAATGGTATTCGGCCTTGGATAAGTTGTTTAACCCAGATGAGCATCAGTTTCTTTATCTGTAAATAGATAATACCTTTTGTGTGGGATGTGATGACATCTGTCACACAGAAGCTGGCCAATAATTGGTAGCCACATTATTGTCCTTAGTTCACTGTGGCCTGAGTGTTGCGTGGAGAGCTGGCCAGAGGTTGACAGGAGATAAAGCACAGAAAGCAAGCTGGTGTATGTTTACAAGACATCTTAGATGATATTTCAAACAGATTGCTGCAGTGAATCCAAAGATACTTGCACATTCTCTAACTGTCCAAAACACACAGTTCATATTTTACCCTTTAAATACAAATGCAGAAACAAGACAGCCATGTAGATTCCTTTACTCTCCCTCCTTAATGCCTTAGTTACCAAGGGTAGTGCACCTATATGAAAACTGAAGCTCTATCAGAAAATGGTCATACATATGTTAAAGACCCTAAGAGGCTGTTTGGTTTACTCAGGTAGTTACCACCTCACTTTCTTTTCCTTCATTCTCCACATTCCAGGTTTCCCTCTCAAACCATTTCTCTTCTTCATGAAGAACTTCTTTTATCATTTTTAGAGTAGGTGTGCTGCTGTGAATTCTGTTAGCTGCTTTTGTTCACCTAAGAATGCCCTTATTTTGTGGTTTTTCTGAAAGGTATTTTGATAGATATAAAATTCTAAGTTAATAATTATTTGCTTTAAGCTCTGTAGGCAGATGATTATATTATCTTCTGGCCTCTGCGATTTCCATTAAAATATTCTATGATTTGAGTCCTTGTTCTCCTATATAATATCCTATAAATATCTTTGAATTTTACCAGATTGATTACATGAGTCTACATGTGTTTTTCTCTTTCTGGATTTGTCTAACTCTTAAATTTGTAAATTTGAGCCTTTCACCAAGTTTGAGACTTTTTTTTTTGATCTGTCAACAAATATGTTTTGCAAGTCTACTACATGCCAGATTGCCCATTTCCTGAGTTAACTTAAGTTCTAGTGAGATGAGCTTACACTACAGTGGAAAGAAAATAATTTACAATTCTGCATCCATCCCTGTTCCTCTTCCTTTTTTTTTTCTCTTTTCATTTTTCTTTTAGTTTATAAAACTTTAAAAATTAATAATTTTGTTTTTGGACTACAGTATAACATTTCAATACCTGTTAGCAGTCTGTACTGATCAAATCAGAATTATTAATATATCCCCCTTCTTGCCGTTACTTGATGATGGCAGCCTTGGAGCTTCTCCTATCTGCTCAGAAAATATTTCATAGATTATTGCAACTATAGTCACTTACTATGCTGTGCAGCATTAGGAACTTATTCTTCTATCCAACTCCAGTTTGCTATAGGTTATCCAGCTTCTCTCCCTTCCCCCGCCCCACCACCCCTCCTGGCCCCTAGTAATTGCTTGTTCATAATGAGATTGAGGAGTTTTTTTTAGCTTCCACATATGAATAAGGGTATGTGGTATTTATCTTTCTGCATTTGGCCCATTTCATTGAATGTAGTATCCTCTAGTTCCATCTCTTTTGCTGCAAGTTACAGAATTTCATTTTTAATGGCAGAATAATTTCCTAATACATGTATATACCATGTTTTCTTTATCTTTTTATCTATTTATGACACCACAATTGAATCATGCTTCAATAAACATGGTAGTTCAGGTATCGCTTTGATAAAATAGTGTCATGTCTTCTGGATATATACCCAGCAGTAGCATTGCTAGATCATATGGTAATTCTGTTTTTAGTTTTTAAAGGAATCCCCATACTGTTTTCCATAGTGGCCGTGCTAATTTACATTTCTACCCACAGTGTGTAGGACTTCCACTTTCTCGACATTCTTGCCAGCATTTGTTATTTTTATCTTTTTATAATAGACATTCTACCTGGAATGAGGTAAGATCTTGTGGTTTTGAGGTGCATTTGCCTGACACCTATTGATATTGAGCACTTATTCAAATGTGTGTTGGCCATTTGTATTTCTTCTTTTGAGATACGTTTCGGGTCCTTTATCCATTTCTTGATTGGTTATCTTTCTTGCTATTGAGTTTTTTGAGTTCCTTTCATGTTCTGGGTATTAATCCTTTATCAGACAAGTTTTCAGCTATTTTTTTTCGGCATCAATCTCTTTCTCCTTTCCTTCTGGAATTCTAGTGACACAAATGCAAGACCTCTCCCACAGACCCTGAGACTGTGTCCATTTTTTTTTTTCCAGTAAGGGTAATTTATTGATCGATTTCAATGTTCAAGGACTCTATATTTTCTGTTTCTTTCAAAAGGATATCTATATTTCCATTCTTTTCAAAAAATGTTCTCTTACTGCATAGAAGATAGTTTTAATCACCACCTTAAAAGTTTTGTCCAATAATTTCAATTCATGAGTCACCTTAGAAATTGCTGTCAATTTGCTCAGAATTCCTTGAGAGTAGAGATTTTTCTGATTATTTTTGTGTGGAAACCATTCTGGATTATATCCTGGATATTTTGAATGTTATGTTTGAGATTGTGGTCCTATTAAAAAAAAATCTCCTAGTGAGTATTTTCCTTTTAATTGGTTTTGTTTTTTATTTGTATTTACAGGTAATCAACCTGCTATGGTTCTTGCCTCCCTTCTGTAGGCATTCATTCTGATGTACACTTAGTTTTCATATCCTGTTTGGTGCTATCTGCTTCACACACATGCCACTCAGAAATCAACCTGAGCTTTTTAATTGCTATAGATCATGAGAATCTCTATTTTATTTTTTAATATTTATTTGAAAGAGTTACAGAGAAAAAGAGAGGCGGGGGGGGGGGGAGGGAGGGATGGAGGGTTCACTCCCCAGTTGGCCACAATGGCCAGAACTGTGCTGATCCGAAGCCAGGAGCCAGAGGCTTCTTCCGGATCTCCCAGACAGGTGCAAGGACTCAAGGATTTCGGCCATCTTCCACTGCTTTCCCAGGCCATAGCAGACAGCTGGATCAGAAGTGGAGCACTGGGGCTTGAACCAGTGCCCATATGGGATTCCAGCACTGCACACAGTGGCTTTACCTGTTACACCACAGCGCTAGCTCCAACCTGAGCTTTTCCTTTGTGTCAATTCTTGATTTTTCAATGCTGCCTTGTGTAATTTCAGTACATGTGCAGCTCAGCAATGAACCTGTAGTGTCATACAGAAATGTAGGACTCATTATCTCTGCCATCTCCCTCTCCATGATTTCTCTCACTCATTAGTCCCCAGGGGCTCCCGTCCCTGGTCTTCTATCTTCAAAGTTAGGATTTTCACTGTGATGAGGGGTAGAGAAAATGAGGATTTTTAAACACACACACACACACACACACAGTATGAACCACAGAGATCCAGTTTTGCAGTTCCTCTGCTCAAAGAGAGTGTCTTTCATAGTCTAGTTATATATATAACTTCTGCTTCCACTTGTGTATGGCTTTGTCAATAAGGCTTGTCTGGGATGGAGCCAGATGAGTAAAATAAGCAAGTGTGTGTGTTGGGTGGGGGCATGGATTTCCTCCAACCGCCTCCATTCTGAAGACTCTTCATGGTCCTCTAGACTGAAAAACGCATATGTTTTTCTTAGGGCTTTTTCTGTCTCTGTCTGCTACACAGTTTTGGGATTTGGAATTCTCTAAGTCCAAATGGGATAATTAGGAAGAAAAAGAAAATATCAGTACATTCACTGCCATATTGGTTCTATTTTCAATTTTGATTCCTCTTCTCCAATTTACCTCCTATTATTTATTTTTCTGAATCCTTTGACACTTCACATTTTTATTTGTATCAAATGGGAGATGGAGGGTGGTGGGAGTTTGCTCTATAGTAGCTAGAAATGTAACCAAACTAAATTACATGGTACTTGTCTCTCTGGTACTCTGTTGTTGTTGTTTTTTTTTTTTTTTTTCCCCTCTTGTTTTATATTTGCTTGTGTGTTTGCTTTGCTTTTACATCAGAAGTATATTGGCCAATTATATTTGAGTTTTAAAATTATGACTTCTTTGCAAATAGTTACTTCTCTTTTCTTATAAATTATATAGAGAAAATAAGGGGGAGGGACACCTCAGATACTACCTAAGGAAAAGCCGTTCATAATTATTTGAAAAACCATGAAGTTGAGGGGGAAATAACAGCCATTTAAATTCTCTGGCTCTAATATTCCTCTTCTTGCCTGTTAAGTTTTGTTTCTGCAGCACACTTTTGAGCTATTTATTTAATCAAAAAAATCACCATATACTGTCTAGGGAAGTTGAGGGATCTGACATAAACTGGTCCACTTTGAACACAATTTGTGAAAGATATTGATGAGCAATAGCCCCATGAACCCACTCAGACACAACTTGATCCCTTGCCTAAGAAGTTGAACCTAATCTCTTAGTAGATCCCAAGCAATTAATGCCAATGATTTTTAAAAAATGAAGTTTGAGGCAATTACACTGCCAAGATCCATTCATCACTCCAATTTCTAATGCTGTTTCCTTTTTGGCCTATCATTAAATGAACTTCACATTGAACGCTTACTGTATATTGACACGGTGCCAGTGAGGGGACTACATCAGTGAATTCGATGAGCTCCTGTCTTCTAAGAGTAGAGGACACACACGTGCACAATTTACGAGGCTGTTTTGCAGACTGTGCTGAGCGCTGTATTTTACAGAGACAGAAACAGGCTCCTCTGAAAACATATACAGGAACGGTTTGCCCTTCCAGAAGGAAGTGAGGAAGGTTTGCTAGAGAGCTTGTGCTTACAGTGAGCTTTCAGGAGGCACTGGGCCATGGAGAAGTGGCAAGCAGAAGAAATGCCCTTCCAAGCAGTGGTATGAGACATGCAGGTGCGCAAGGGCAGGGCATACTTAGGCCGAGGAAATAGCTCAGAATGACTGATGCGTGGTGCATTGTGTGTGTTTCTATTCTCTTGAACCCAAGTTGTATTATTTCTCTGATATCTTCGTTTGTGAATGGACCAAACTGTGGAAACCAGGACTTGCCATGGGCAATGAGTTTATGAATTTGTAATTCAGATTCTTTTCTCCTACAGAGATAGAAATACTAAGCAGAGAAGGTATTATGGGCAAACAGAAACGGTTTATTTGGCAGTGGGGGGATAAGGGTACATTTACCTGAAAGTGTGAACTATCCTAACCAGAGAAGTACACGAGTAAGTGGGCCAGCTGCCCATAAACTAGGGAGAAAAGAACTGAAAACGGTGCCCATGGTTGGGAAGGTCTGTCTGAGAAGAAGCGGGTGACAGAGTGGGGAAGCTCCGTCGGGGCACCGCAAAGATGAGTGCAGTACCTCTGAGAAAGGTCCAAGGAGGAAAGAAAACCCTCTCCTGCCTTCCACCTCCTTGTATCTCAAATGCATCCCCGTCCTGCCTGCCACAGATGCATCATGGGAAAATGGGCTCTTTGATTGACAAGCAGGAGGATACATGGGGTGTGGCGGGGCAGGGACTGTGACTTCCGGCTCAGTAGACCTAACTAGCTGCCGGCCTATTATCAGATGTGCTATTGCAGGGGTACCTGGGAGACAGTGGGAGTTTGTTACTAATTGTTACCTTTGCTCCCATGCTCCCTCTGGGTGGAAAGCACCTGTCAACCTCCTCCCCCAGGGAACCCTTCTCGCTCCCCCTCTCCCTCTGTCTTCCTTACCCCCTCCCTCCTAAGGAATAGCAACTAATTCCTTAGTAACACACCTCCCCTTACCTCAGTGTCTTACCACTTTCCATGTGTGGCTCGGTACCCTCATAATAACCAGAAAGAAAACAGTAATAAATGCAAATGTCCTGGGGTGGATTGAGCTGATACAAGGCATCTATTTTCCTGCCAGAACACCCTGAAGTAACATGTCTTGCCTTCCTTTCAATTTGTATAAAATCATTAAGAAACCTAATTCAATTCTACTTTAATTAGCTCACAAAATCATAGAGCTGGTCAATTCCCTTTTATTCCGTAAAATTATTTATAGACATATTTTTAAAACTGGGGAAAAATAATCTCATGTATCCTGGATTTTAAGAAAATATTAAAGCAATTTGGACCGTAACTAGATACACAAAACTAGGATTTAAAGATGTAAAACTCCAGGTACACTTTGGACTTAATTCTATTTTGTATAATGGGAGGAACAGCAATTCTCGCCTCCATTCATGAGATATGGCAGGACTTAGATATCTAAGGAGCCCCTATGACAAGTGTATTTCCCTAAAAAATGCTGCAGAGTCCTGTCTGCTTTTGGTGTGAGTCTAAAAAAAAAAGAAAACCTCAGCTTTATTATTGGTCTAAAGAATAAGGTTTTTTGTTTGTTTGTTTGTTTGTTTGTTTCTGAACCAAACAGAATAAGAAACCTCTCACCACTGCCAAAATATTAGTTTGGTGTCTCCTTAATTTTTTTTCCCTCCCCTAAGGGCTTAATGATGTTTGGGGGTAGCAAAGTGTAACAGTTAATAAATCAATCCAATTTTACTTCCTGTTTTTGTTGATATAAACAGCAGCGCAATGTGTGTCGTTAGATGTCTCTCTTTGTCCACACTGAAAAAACAAATGCAAACCTGGAATGTCTAGTGTTTGAGGAGAATAAATAATTATACATCCATACAAGAAAACACTATATAGAAGATTGAATGAATGAACTAGAGCTACAAAATCACAATGTTGAGTGAAAATCAAAATGTATACTGAATGATACCAGAGACAGATACAGAGGTATGTTTAGACACGTAATATTTTCTAACATGCAACACAGTCATGTATCATTTCAGGCATCCATGCCTGTGTAGTAAACATATGAAATTGTGCTAACTATAAACATGAAATCAAGAAAGTGATTCATTCTGATGAGTAAATTATGATCAGAAAGAAGTATACAAAGGACTTTTAGAAACAGCAGTGGTGTTTTATGTCTTCTTTAAAAACTGGAGCAGAATGATCCTAAAAATAGTAGGTGGTATATGAGGGTACTATGAAAAAATTGTGATAAATGAGATTTAAAAAAATAAGTTTATTTTGGTCCCCAAAAGTTTTTAAATACATGCATAATTTTCTCACAATACACATTTCCATGAACTTTTTAAAGACTCCCTTATATAGATGTTTATATAAGTATTCTTTATATTTTTTCTAGTAAAATTTTCTGATTCCTGAAGGTATTGGGTAGGAACTTTCTACAACCTTTCTTGGAAATCTAAAATTTGGACCAAAAGTTTTTAAAATGTTTAGATCTGTCCTCAGTTTAAACATGGCTTTGTCTTTAGATCTAATACAAAAACAAGAGCTTAAAGTAGGAGGTTCTGAGACCTCCTGAGTTCTGAGCTCAGGGAGAAGAATAATTTTTTTTTTTTTTTCTGAATGAGGATTTCTAATAAAAGGACTCAGGTCAGAAGCTCCAGTTTCATGAGGAGAATGTTATTGAGGAAGAGCAAAGGGCACGCTCAGGAGTGGACGCAAAGCGCGTGTTAGAGGAGAGACAAGTGGCCAGTGTGGCTAGGCTGTGAGTCACCTGTCCCGGTGGAGCAGGAAAGGAGACTGTAGCTGAAGCTGGGTTTCGGAGAAGGATGTGGCAGGCCATGCTGCGGAATATGGGTCTTCCAATGTGTAGATCAAAAAAGCTCCCTTGGACAGTGACAAAATCCAGCCTATATAGCGGTGTGGAGAACAGGCAGAGGATGAGCTGTGGCCATCAAGGAACCACTCAGAGGTGATGAGGTGCTGAGGTCAAAGAGATGACTGCTTTGAGGTCTAAAACGAGCAAGAACCAGAGCTGTGAGGCCAGCGTCTCTCTTCTCCCCCACCCCCTTTGCTTTCCTCTTTTCTGCTCTTTATTCAAGACTTCTCCCAAAACTTTCAATTCCTTTCTGAAGCCATCAAATACTCCACCCAGGAGTGAGGCTATTTTTAAAAACGAGATGCGGCATATTCTGTGGGAAGGTCATCAGTAACAGAGCCTCCAACTTCCTATCTCTTTTGTGCATCCTGACAGCTGGAATAGAAGCATGCATTATGCTTCACACAGACTCCCTGCGAGGACTGGACGTTCTTTCCTCTGGTGCTGTAATGGGGTCTCTATAGAAAGAAGCCTCGTCCCGCGACATGGGCCCTCTTTTCATTCCCTTACAGAGGAGCTGCTGTAAGCCTGTGAAAGGCACCAGGGTTTCCACTTTAATAATTCTGAATATCCCTGTTGCACAGAATTGTGCTTCTTTGCAGTCTCTCTCATGCATCTTAATGATCTTTCTGTCTTCAGAGAATGGGGGATAAAAGCCCGTCTGATCAGGACCTCTTTCCTGCTGGTCATTGTCTTATTGAACCAATGCCAGACCCTACAGGTGTCTGAATTCTGGTCGGGATCAGCACACCCAGGGTTTTGAACCTGCACAGGGACCTAGCATCTTAGTTTTCTTTTCTTAAAACAGAAGGCATTATTCAGAAATCATCTACGCTCATTCGAATCCTATGTTTATGCGACTGATTCTGCAGGGTCTGAAGATGATCTGTCATCATTTGCTTGTGTTTTGTGACCATGTGCTGAGTACAAAGCAGTGAATATCTCAAATACCTGGAAAAGCTTGTTCAGAGAGGGTTGGCCTGTGAGATAGTCCATCAGATTTGCATTTCAAAGGAGACATAGAGAAAAAGAAGGTAAATGCTGGGATGTGTATGAACCTTTAAAATTTCTAACTCCTTGCTCAGAACAATATGAATACAAGGAAGACAACATTGGAATTTGAATCCAAAGTTGAAATGGCATACATGCTTTATTTTTAACTTTAGGGGTTTTTTTGTTTGTTTGTTTGTTTGTTTGTTTTGACAGGCAGAGTTAGACAGTGAGAGAGAGACAGAGATAAAGGTCTTCCTTCCGTTGGTTCACCCTGCAAGTGGCCGCTACGGCCAGCGCATTGCGGCCGGCGTGCTGCACCCAATCCAAAGCCAGGAGCCAGGTGCTTCTCCTGGTCTCCCATGCAGGTGCAGGGCCCAAGGACCTGGGCCATCCTCCGCTGCACCCCCAGGGCACAGCAGAGAGCTGGCCTGGAAGAGGAGCAACCGGGACAAAACCCGGGGTGCTGGTGCTGCAAGGCGGAGGATTAGCCAAGTGAGCTGCAGCGCCAGCCAAGAACAGAGTTCTTATGGAAACTGTTCTCATTCATGACCCCAAATCTTGACTCTTCTTTGTCTCTACAGCATACCAAGTCTGTCAGCTACTAGAGGTAGCTCTCCTTTCAAAGCATATCCAGTACACAGCAGACTCACAGAATGGCAAAAGCCTTTTTTACATTTTATACCTTTCTATTTCTTACTGAAAAACAAAGGGGTTGGGCCACATACTACCTTAACATCTTCTCAACACCTGACATTTTTATTGTTACTGTTTATTATAGCCGAATTTATGTGTGCTTCCCAAAATGATTGCATCATAGGGGCCCCCCACCCTCCAATGTAAGCTTATATGGAAATAGGGGATGTAGTTAGTGAAGTTAAAAGTTAAAAATATTGAGAAGGGTGGGCCTCTAATCCAATATGGCTGGTGTCCTCATATAAAGGGAATATTTAGACTCAGTTATAGGCACAAGGAGACTGCTCTGTGAAGGTGAAAGCTGGGACCGATGCTCTGGTGCAGTGGATTAAGCCACCACTTGGGACACCAGCATTCCACATCACAGTACCAGCTCAAGTGCTGTTGCCCTGCCTCAGATCCACTTACCTGATAATGTCCCTGAGAAAACAGCAGAAGCAAGTACTTGGGTCCCTGCCACCCACATGGGACACCCAGATGGAGCTGAAGGTTCCTGGCTTTAGCCTGGACCAGCCCCAGCCATTTGAGGAGTGAACCAGTGGATGGAAGATCTGTATGTGTGTCTCCCTTTCTCTATCACTCTGCCTTTCAAATACGTATTTTTTAAAAGGTAGAGGGCTGAGATGTGTGATACAGAGAAACCAAACACCAAAGATTGGCAAAGTTGCAGAAGCTGGAAGACAGACATGTAACAAGTTCTCCTTCAGAGTCTGCAGAAGAAACCAAGCTGTGATTACGTTTGACCTCAAACTTCCAGCCTCCAGAACTATGAGCCAGCACATTGCTGTTGCTGAAGACAACCAGAATGCAGTGCTTATTAGACAGCTCTTGCAAACTAATACCACACTGGTGGGCCAGACCACTGCAACCAGTGGGAAAATATAGACTCTATTCAAGTGAAAGTAAATGATATCTTAGTTTACACATATCTTTTGTGCAAGTTAATTCACGTTGGTTGCAATAGAAAGTGGAATTCCGCTTTAATAATGTGGGCAGTTAATTTCCTCTCCTTCCCGAAGGCTGTTGAAGAATCAAAATGTTTTGACTTACAGCTCGAGAAACTTAAAACCACGATGAGAAAACTCTTACTCATGCCGCTATAGATAGCTAGCGATGAGCACAGCATTTAAAAACGGAGCCACAGGCACAGGGAGGTTATTGTGTTTACAGAACGCTTCCCCCAGGATGTTCGATTCAGCAGTTTCTCACCTCACGCATTCTCCCTCCCAAGGCAACCTCAGCAGGTTCTCTGAGGTTGTCTTGAAGATCAGATTCTGTTCAGCCCACTAGCCACTCTTAGAATCTAGCTGCAGCCATTGCTTAATGCCGAGCAAAGAAATTTAGGCATGTGAAAACCGACCTGGTTCTTCCCAAAGCAAAGAACTGATGTTTAATAGGTACACAGTAACCCATCAAGAGGCACTCACCCAAATTTTCCCATGAGGGATAAAAAAGGATTTATCAGTGCCTCTGATTTTTAAAGACATCATTTTCTTTTTAATCAGCATTTCTGCTATAAGTATGTTGCTACTAAGGAAAAATTTTAAGTCTAATTAAAGCAACTAAGCCCTATGAGTTGTAAGTTAATTAAATAATAGAGCATTGTATGCAAATGAAGTAACTGAGCTGGAGAATAGGATTTTGATGGATTTTCTGCAGTTATGAGTAGAGAGAACATGAGTGAACCAAGTTCTTTGCCATTCTAGGCAGTTTTTTCGCTTTCTTATTGGAAGAAAGAAGAGCTCTTAGAGCAGAAATCAGGAGGCAGAACGACAGGTCTGTTAACTCAAACAGAGCATGGGAAGGTGGACTAATAAGGTCCTTCCTGTGACTGGCTTAATATCTGCTGGGGCCATTATTAGAGGGATCTTGTGGGAGGCAAGTAGGCAGGTCCAGGAGGGTTTGATACTAAATTACATTTCTTGTGATTTAAAAATAATCAGAGCTCTGTATTAGATGGGAATTATGCTAAATTAGTCCAAGACTTAGTAAATCAGGTGGAAATGATACAGCTTTTGCCTTAAACTAGTGAATTCCAGAGAAGAATGTTCAAAGCAATTCTTCACAGTCCAGGAACAAAACATTCTTCTTCTCCTTATTGGGAACTACTTGAGTGCCTACCAGATGCTCTGCACTATTCTAGGAACTGGGCTTATAGCAGGGGACAATAACAAAAACAGATGTAAACCTTTGCCCTTTGGAATTGAACATTCACGTGACAGGAAAGAGACTATTAATATAAAGGGATGGAAAAAATATATAAAGGGATGGTATATTTCATGGTGATAAGTGCCATGCCCATCAGGGTCTCAGAAAGAAGCAAATGGCATACTCAAAGGGAGGCTCTGAGGATACTATGAAGAGCTGTGTGTAGAAATCAGGGCAGCATTTGGGACAAACACACAGAACATTGATGCAGTCCAGGGGTTCCTAATAATGGGGAGATTGCTCCCCCAAGGGAGGATGCAGTGACCCAAGCCAAGAAGAACAGAAGCTGTGAAAGTAAGAGGGCACCCAAAAAGGAGTGTGGCTGCAGGAGATCATAGCAGCTGTTTTCTATCCCTGGCTCTGCAGGAACAGATGCTGAAAAGTAAAACACTCAGGCTTCTCTCTCCTCTTGTCCCTCCAGTCCTTGGCTAGTGCCTCCCTGTTGGCCAAACTCAACTAGAAGTCAGGATGCCAGGGAGCTCAGTTGTTATAATCCATGCAGTTCTGCCTTTGAAGACACAGAAAAGGTTGGAGAAGGGAGAAGATGGATCTGCAGGATAAGCAGAGAAACTCAATGTAGGTTTTACGGGAAAGGTGAAGGGAGGGCCTGCAACAAGCAGGCAGGTCAGGAAGGGTTTCTGAGAAAGTGACATTTGAGCAGAGTCCTAAGAGGGTGAGGATGTGAACCAAGGGGCTATCAGATGGAGAGGCATCCAGTGTGGAGACAGGTCAAGCATGTTTGCCAAGGTCAAGGATCAGTATGGAGGATGGTGTGGCTCTAAATGACAGAGGGCACTGGCTGATATTTAGTATCTTTGAGGATGCCCAGTACTCTTGGTAATTAGTACAAAGGCATCCATATTGTCTTTAAGATTGATTTATTTGAAAGAGTTACAGAAGGAGGAGAGACAAAGATACTCCATCGACTGATTTACACCCCAGATGGCCACAATGGCCAGGGCTGGGCTTTTCAAAACCAGGAGCCTTGAGCTGCATCTGGGTCTTCCACATGGGTGACAGGGGCCCAAACACTTGGGTCATCTTCCGTGGCTTTTCCCAGACCATTAGCAGGGAGCTGGGTCAGAAGAGGAGCAGCTGGGACACAAACCCACATCCATATGAGATGCTGACATCGCAGGTGGCAGCTTTACCTGATGCACACCACAATGCTGGCCTTCATGTTTAATTTATTAAAAAAAAAAACTCATAGGAAGGTTGCACACAACTTCTTTCCTCACTAATACAGCTATACTATGCAAAATTTTGGGAGCAACTCACTTCAACTAAGCTGCTTTAAGACATTCTAGGTAAATGGTCTTACATAATGGCAGAGTACAGGGAGGGGACAAAGCTTGAAATAGCCCAATGCCCATCTCCGAAGATTAAGATTGGCCTAAGGCCATTCTGTAGAGCATCCACCCAAACTTGGGCTTCCCGTTGTTCCTGCTCAGTGCTTTCTTCCTTACATCGAACTCCAGTACTGCTGTGCAAGGGGTTGGAGGTCAACCATCTTAATGAGGACTTCTATTTTGGCTTATACAATAAATGAACATTGCGGAGTGTAGAATCTTGGCCACATTCAGAGACCAACATTGTTGTCTGTGCATTGGAGCTTCACCCACACAGCACTATATGGAAATTTTGATAAAGGAATCAAAGTGTAGAAATTTCAAGCACATATGCAGATATTTAAGCCCTGTCATTTTCTGTCAAGTTCTCATGGCTTGATTTAAGGCAGAGGCACTGAGTTAAAATTAATTTATGAATGGGCTTCAAAATAGAAGTGTAAATGAGACTATAATTAAAGTTTTTGCTATTTTTTCTGCCCAGCTGTGGACTTTAGCATGAGTTAGTTTTAGCCATATTTAGCTAAGAAGTTAAATTTTAGATGTAATAGCAACTGTGCCTATGAATTACACATATAACTGGATTTCAAATTATGGCAAAAGCGTCAAAATGCATCTAAATTGTGAAATCACTAAAAAAATTGTGTATTAAATAATAAATTTATTGCATAATAAATTAATATAGTTGTTGTAGTCCCAGCTAAATATTGGTCAAAGAAAAACCATGTTGTTCTTTTTAAAAAAATCATTTTTTAAGATTTTTTAAATTATTTGAAAGGCAGAGTTACAGAGAGGCAGAGGCAGAGAGAGACAGAGAGAGGTCTTCCATCTGCTGGTCCACTCCCCAAGTGGCTACAGTGTCAGAGCTGGGCTGATCTGAAGCCAAGATATTGGAGCTGCTTTCACATCCTCCACGTGGGTGCAGGGGCCCAAGGACTTGGGCCATATTCTGCTTTCCCAAGCCATAGCAGAGACCTGGATCAGAAGTGGAGCAGGGGCGTGAACTGTGGTGCAGTAGGTTAATCCTCTACCTGTGGCGCCAATATTCCATATAGGTGCCAATTCTAGTCCCAGATGTTTCTCTTCCAATCCAGTTCTCTCTGTGGCCTGGGAAAGCAGTGGAAGATGGCTCAAGTGCTTGGGCCTCTGCACCCACATGGGAGACCCGGAAGAACTGCCTGGCTCCTTGCTTCAAATGGGCACAGCTCTGGCTGTTGCGGCCATTTGGGGAGTGAACCAATGGAAGGAAGACCTTTCTCACTGTCTCTTCCTCTCACCATCTGTAACTCTACCTCTCAAATGAATAAATAAAATCTTTAAAAAAAAATAAAAAGAAAGGAAGTTGAGCAGCTGGGACCTGAACTGGCACTCATATGGGCTTTACCAGCTACACCATGGCACTGACCCCAACCAAGCATTCTAATCACATCTGTTAAAGCTATTTTAGTAATTACAATAACAGGGATAATAACTTACTCTTACAGATATCATAGTATACTGCTATTCTACACTTTTAACTTACTTTTTCTCTAATTATTAAACAATGCTCACTGCTTAAAAGAAGCATTTAGGGGCTGGCTCTGTGGCATAGTAGGCTAAGCTTCTGCCTGTGGCACCAGCATCCCATATGGGTGCCGGTTTGAGACTTGACTGCTCTTTCTCTGATTCAGATCTCAGCCTGTGTCCAGGGAAAGCAGTGGAATTTGGCCCAAGTCCTTGGGCCCCTGCACCCATGTGGAGAATGTGAAAGCAGCTCCAATATTTTGGCTTTGGATCAGCCAGGCTCTGACCTTTGTGGCCACTTGGGGAGTGGACCAGCAGATGAAAGACCTTTCTCTCTGTCTCTCACTTTCTCTGTCTGTAGCTCTACCTCTCAAATAAATTTAAAAAAAAAAAACTTTTTAAAACATTTACTTTTATCAATCAGTATATCATGGATGTCTTTCAGGAGAGTCATATGCATCAATTATATTCATTTTTTTAAATGTTTATTTGAAAGGTAGAGCGAGAGAGAGACAGAGATCTTCCATCTGCTGACTCACTCCCCAAATGACTGGAACAGTTTGAGCTTAGCCAGGCAAAAGGAAGGAGCCAAAAATTCCATCCAGGTCTCCGGCATTAGTGTCAGGGACTTGAACACTTGAAGCATCTTCTACTGCCTCCTAGGATGTGCACTAGCAAAAAGTAATTGTGGAACTTGATCCCTAACACACCAGTGTGGGATGTGCACAATCTCAAGAAGCTGCTTAACCTGATGTACCGCAACACCTACCCTTCAATTATGTTTGTTTTCTTTTTAACAATAAATGTCTTCCAAATATTCAACAATATAGCAAATGTGACACTATGTCACAAGTAATAAATTATGTTATGGCCCAATGAAGAAAACAGAAACCATGCAGTTATTTAAAGATGTTAATGTAATATAAAATAATTCTTTAATAACATATTAAAGGACTGGAAAAGAAAAAATGGGGGGAGGGGAAGGTGATCCTTGTGTGCCACAAGTGTCATAATAAAAGAAACCAACTACTGTTGTGGGGCTGGCAACACAAGAAGAGACTGGGATGAGAATCTGGAAGCTCAGTGAGACCATAGAACTGGAGCACAGCTCTTCCTACCTGCTGTTGAGTATCTGACGCCTTGGGCGAGCACCCTACAGACTGGAATTCAGTGTTTGGGCATTGTTCCTATCTTGTTGGTGTCTCCAAAGGTGGGCAGTGAGGCGGGTTCTGGGAATTTTGGATAGCAAACCTGCAAAGTGGAAGCAAGAGCTGCTGCAGGGTGATGACCCATCACTAGGTAGTGCTGACACGAACAGGAAATAAATAGGAAGGTGCTGGCCTTTCACAGCAGCCTTCCAGAGCTCCCTTAGATTTCTCTATGGGCAGAGCCTGTAGAAATGTAGCTTTTTAAGGCCTTACACAGCATCTCAAGGCAACACAGAAGGGAGGGTTGAAAACAGAGAATCTCACAGGGGCAGTAGTCTTGTGGCTAAGTCAAAGTAGCAAAAGAAATTACATTTCAACTAAACTCAGCGAGCTCAGCTTTCTGGGCCTCTTTCAGTTGAAGTCTGAAAGGCCAATTATCCCTGAGAATAACCAGCAGATTAAAAATGGATATGGTTTATCAACATTCAAGAAGAAAATGTGTGAGACGGAAGATTATAGGTCATTCTTTTTCCTGAATGTACATGAAATACTAAGCAAAGATATTAATGAATACATCGAAAAAGATGTAAATAGGAAAACAGTGGAACTGTTTGTAGTATGCCTGGGCCCCCAAGAATAACTCAAGACATGCGAGTTTGGTTGACACCACCAACTTTTTCTTTTTCCTTGAATTTCTTAAGCCTTCCCAATATGTCTAAAATAGGCATGGCTTCATATTCTCATATTGTAAGCAGAATCTTCCAGTTGGGTACAAGTCACTCCATGTTATTCTGTAGGGATTTGTAAGCTTGAAAGTTCTCAGAGGCCTATAGATGTCCCCACAGTCACCCTGCATTGTCTCATGATTATCAAGGTGCAATAAGTTCTCTGTCCCTCTGCAAATGACTTTGCCTTTGCCGAGAAGTGCTTGAAAGAAGAAGCGGAAAGTTTCTAGGCAGAAAGAGGTAATGACGTAATCTATGCTATCAAGTGCTGCATTGTTAAAACTTGGCATGAATAATTTCACCCTAACTCCAAAAGGACCCCTGTCTCACATTAAGAATTCAGACTATAATGTCATATTAAGTGAAGTTAAACATCTGTCTGTTTGCTGGGAGAATAATTTCCCTGAGTATAACGTGCCTTTACAATTGAGTAGGAATATTTGCACAGCACTAATATAGTCTGCAAAGAGACCTACAAGGTCATGTCTACACCAGCGAGAACGTAGGCTCTGTTTACAAACCTCCGGCGGCAGGTAACCTCAGCCGGATTTTATGAGGCACTCCCATTCATTACTCTACAGCAGTTTAGGCCACTTCCAGTCTTTCAGCACCGCACAAATAAAGGTGGCTTAGAAAGTCTAGACAGTCTTGGCTGTTTTTTTCCTCTACTTGAATACGTTTCCAAAAAAATCAAGTTTTTGCATTGTAATAAGTGCTCTGAAGAACAAGATGGATTCTGCATACCCAAAACTAATTATATCCTGCAGGCCGAGTAGATAAAAATTTGTCTCTTTTGAGACAATAGAGGCACTATTTTTTTTTTAATTTTTACTGTCTCTTATCAATCTTTTCTTTTTCATTTAAGATAGCTGAATTCCCTTCATTGACAGAAATGTGCAAGTGCATGGAAGTCAGAGTAAGTAAGCAGGAATGAGAGAAAGATCGACTCCTGGGGCGTGGTGGTGGTATTCACTCAAGAATATGTTTGCAGGATACATCAAACTTGCATACCTCATTTTTACATCAAACAATTGATGTTTCCATGATGACACTTTATAAGGAATGTGAAGTTCTAAAATTATGATTTTTCTCTTACTACAAGATATATCATAAGAAGTGGCATAAGAAAGACATTAAATGCAACAGAATTTTAGAGGAAGAAGAGAGTAGCATTTAAAGACACCAAAAAAGGGGACATTGAGGAAAATTCTCAACGGAAATGATATTTGGGTCCAGCCTTGGAGAATGCCTCAGATCTCAAGGAGTAGGCCTTCCAGGTGAAGGGAACAGTACATTGAAAAGAGGAAAGGCCCAGGACATATTGGGAATGTCAGGGTTCCTGTTCAGCTGGAGGTCAAAGTACATGAAGAAGATCAGTGGGAGAGAAGCCCCAAAGGTACAAGGCTCCTGGGCGGGGGAGGGTCTTGAAAGCTAATCTAAAGGCGGCCCAGTTGGACAAGTGGCAGGGAGCCACCATGGAAAGTTCTTAATCCCCAGAAATGCTGATCAACAGGTGGAAGAAGTAACCCACAAGTTGTAGGATCCCTGAGTGGATTGCCAAGTAGATTAGACAGGGAATTAAAAAGGTGTACAAAAGGAATGGAAGGGAAGGGAAGAGTCTGCATTCTCTTGATGTAAATCCTGCGTGCCCCTAACCCCCTACTGTCCTCAGAGCCCTGGAATTGTCTGTAATAGTGAATGGCTTGAGCAGTGGGTCTGGGTCAACTGGTGGCATGCTAGCTCTTCCCGCATATATTTTTTTCTTTCCTGTTTTCCATTTTGTCATTTTAGAAAATATTTATTTTATTTTGTTTGAAAGACAGAGCCAGAAGCAGGGAGGGAGGGAGGGATGGAGGGATAGGGAAGAAGGGAAAGAGAGCGAGAGCAAGAGAGAGAGAGAGAGAGAGAGAGATCTCCCATCTACTGGATTACTCCCCGAATAACCACAATGACTCAGACTAGGCCAGGCTAAAGTCAGAAGGCCAGAGTTTCACCCAGGTTTCCCACGTAGATGGCAGGGGCCTAAGCACTTTGACCATCTGCTGCTGCTTTCCCAGGCATCTAAGTAGGGAGCTGGATCAGAAGCGGAGCAATTGACACTCACCTGGCACTCCAGTGTTGGATGTCACTGTGGTAGGTGGTAGCTTAATCCGGCCCCCAATTTTGTCAGTTTTGATTGCTTTTTAAAGAACTTTTCTGCCGTCTTATCTAGTATCTCTTGTCTACTTTTTAAATTGATAAATAAAAATTGTATAATTTACATTTACAGTACACAACATGATGCTTCGTTACATGAATCCATCGTGAGATGGGTGAATAAGATGATTAACCTATGCACTTCTTCACATACTTAGCCTTTTTGTGGTGAGAACAATTAATCTATTTTCTCAGTAGTTTTCAAGTATGCAATACATTGTTTTTAGCTAGTCACCGTGTTGTAGGTTAGACCTCTTGAAGTTCATTGAGCAACATGTCTCCAGTTCCCCACCCTTGGTAACCACCTCCCTACTCTGTGCTTCTGTGGGTGCAGCAGCTTTCGATTCCACGTATGAATGAGATAAGCCAGTGGTTGCCTCTCTGTACCTGGCCTGCTTTAGTTAACATAATGTCTTCCAGGTTCATCCATGCGGTCACAAATAGAATTTCTTGCTATCTCTAGGATAGCTTGGGTATGGTCCTCATGTGGCATTAATTTCAGATCAAGCCAAATTTCAAGCATTCTCTGTCCCTCCTGAAAGTGTGTTTGCATCTGATCCTAAGGGCTGATGAGTCATTTCAACTGTGCTTTATGTGATTGTAAGACAGGTAACCCTTGTATGCAGCACAGGAAAGCTATAGAAGAAGTGAGGAAGGCAAACCCAGGCACCCAGGGAAGGGGCTTAAAGGGCAGGTGAAAGGTGTGGAATTTAATTTAATTGAAACTACATCAACACTTTGCAGAAGGCTGCCTCCACTAAGTGGTTTTATCCCTGTCCTTTGATGACAGCCTCAGGAAATTAGATGCTAATCCCTGTGTTAAATGGCAGAACTAATTGGTGCGGGGAAAGGAGGAGAACACTCAGCTTAGATGGGCTTAACTCACAACTCCAAAGGCCCTGGTGCCCATGTGGTACAAGAGCCTCAGACCCACCAAGTCTTGTGTACCCCTCCCCACCCACCTGAACAAGTTCTGTTTATTGCTTAAGCTGAATTCAGTCTTAGATGGCAGAATCCAATATATGCCATCAGTTTCAACTTTTCTTCAGAGAGCCAGGAAGGCCCGCCCCTCCATAGATGGAGCTCCATTTCCTGGGAAGCTGTCACTCCAAGCCTCAGGACCTCAGACCTCCTGACACATAAAGTGCAGTGTCTTTTAAACATCAGTCAGTGGCTGAGCCCTTCTGTTACTTGTTTCCTCTTTAGTTTTTCTTGATTAGAATAATTCATTAGCCAATGGGGATGACAACCAGCCAATTAACTAAATCCCTATTAACTTCTCATGTCCAAGGGCAAGGATGAAAGGGAAGAATACTTGCTCAATATACCAGGGTTTTTTGTGTCTCCTCTTTGGTGGTTGCTAAGTAAAACCATTGTTTCTCTTCTTGCTTACAAGAGGAGAGCTGATCACTTGTGCTTTGTTCTTGGGTGTGCCCTGATCATCCTCCCAGGCAGCCCCGAAATTTGGAAAGTGGATACAAGCAGGTAGACAGTCTTGATCATTTCCCTGACAAAAATAGAGATGTGGTGAGAAAATGAATCTCTGTTCAATGCAATATCATTCTCTGGAAGACTAAAATTTTGCCCAAATAAGCAGTCATTTTTTGTTAATTTTTTTAATGGTTAAAGTTCTCAGCATTGTAAAAATCTCATAACCTAGAAGCATATTTTCTTATAAATTAATATGTACCTATAATTCCATCCTCCGGAGAAACTTCCATCCAAATTTTTGGCTACTTTTCCTTCCCGTTTACTTTATTTCATGCATTTGAGACCATATTCTATATGAAAATTTGCTGTGTCATTAAAATTTACATTAATGACTGCACAAATACTCTTTATGTGGTTGTACCTAATTTACTAAGCCATTCCCCTATTATTGGTGCACATTTACATCGTCTTCAGTGCTTCATTATTATAAATTATGTTCTGGCGAATGTCTGTGCACAAATCATTTTTGGTTTTTAAACACAGTTTATAGTTCCTAAAAATCACTATGGGAGCAGACTTGGCTCTGGTGATGCTGTAGTGACTTCTGCAGATACAGACCAGTGAGAGGAGGGGTCTGATTCTTGGCAGTGCCTGTTGGGGGCCCCAACTGGTTACCACCTCATTGCCTGGTCTCTGATGAGCAGAGAGCTTTGGTGTATTCACTGATGACCCAGGTCTTTGGGACTGATTGATGCTTATTAAAATAGCCCAAGCAATGAATAAGCCATCAGGACCATTCATTTTGTAATGGGGGAATTGAGGGAACTATTCATACATACCATGGAAGACCACCTTTTCCTTTCAGAAAAACATTAAAGTTTGAGCATTTGGGGACCTTGATAGAAGGGTTGCTTAATAGATGTGGAATTAGAATAAAAGACAGTGGATAGAATTTAAAGTGTTGGTGATTGCTAATGAAATATCACTGTCTCCACCAACAAAAGCCCTTCTGCATCTCTCTCATGTGGCAGGGCAGGACGCACAATCTGAGTGTTCCTGTGTTCCGTGCTTCTTTATTGACACTTTTTTTTTTGACAGGCAGAGTGGACAGTGAGAGAGACAGAGAGAAAGGTCTTCCTTTTTCTGTTGGTTCACCCTCCAATGGCCGCTGCGGCCGGTGCACCGTGCTGATCTGAAGCTAGGAGCCAGGTGCTTCTCCTGGTCTCCCATGTGGGTGTAGGGCCCAAGCACTTGGGCCATCCTCCTCTGCACTCCCGAGCCACAGCAGAGAGCTGGACTGGAAGAGGAGCAACTGGGACAGAATCCAGTGCCTCGACCAGGACTAGAACCTGATGTGCCGGCGCCGCAGGCGGAGGATTAGCGTAGTGAGCCGTGGCGCCGGCCTATTGACACTTCTTATGATCTGTCATTGTTAAGGTCATATTACTGACCTTGCACATCTGGGAAGCCTGTTTTCTTCCAACAGGTGTTAATTTCATCAGCTGATTTTTCTCCATATGGTGGTCTATGAATGACCTTCAGTAGGGGCACCTTGGCTGCTTGTTCAATGATACAGATCCCTGGATCCCACCATAGATTTATTCAATCAGAATCTCCAGTATCAGTCCCAAATAACAAGGTCTGTGTTTGATTAAATATCATGAATTTAGGTGCTGTAGGATCATCTGATGGCTCAGGCATGCAGTTTCTGGAGCGAGGCTGCCTGACTTTGAATCCTGTCTCCACTACTTATCCTCAATACTTAGGACAATTTATTAAAAAAAATCCTTATGCTTCCATTACTGCAACTGTACCATGGAAATAGTAACTAGAACACAATGTAGAATTGTTATAGTGATTGAATGTGTTAGCACAAATGTCAATGCTTAGAACTGGACTGTGAATCGATACAGTGTTTAATAAAATCTAGCCATTCAATATGAGACCAGCTCCCCACTTATGGTATCCTACAGAGATCTTTGGTTCTGGGGCTGGTGCTGTGGCGTAGCAGGCTAAACCTCCACCTGCAGGATCATCATCCCATATGGTTGCTGGTTTGTGTCCCAGCTGCTCTTTTTCAGATTCAGCTCTCTGATTGTGGCCTGAGAAAGCAGTGGAGAATGGTTCAAGTACTTGGGCCCCTGCACCCATGTGGGAGACCTGGAGGAAGCTCCTGGCTCCTGGCTTCAGATCGGCTCAGCTCTGGCCAGTGCAGCTGATTTGGGGAGTGAACCAGTGGATGGAAGATCTTTCTGTCTCTCCCTCTCTCTGTCTGTAACTCTATTTCTCAAAGAAATAAATAAAATCTTTTTTTAAAAAAGACTTTGACTCTTTGACTGTCTTTCCCTATTTCCGTTTCTTTTCAACTTTTCTTTTCTGCTCCCATGTTTGCTTACTGAACCAATATTAACTGAATGCCTTCGATGCTTATAATTTCTTCCTATGCCCTGAAATTAATGCTTTATAACTATACTAAGGCTCCATTGGTATCCAAGGTGGTCTTCAAAAGGTTAATGGAAAATGAATATAATGTGGCCGGTGCCACGGCTCACTAGGCTAATCCTCCTCCTGCGGTGCCAGCACACCGGGTTCTAGACCTGGTCGGGGCGCTGGATTCTGTCCCAGTTGCTCCTCTTCCAGCCCAGCTCTCTGCTTTGGCCTGGGGGTGCAGAGGAGGATGGTCCAAGTGCTTGGGCCCTGCAGCCGCATGGGAGACCAGGAGAATCACCTGGCTCTTGCCTTCGGATCAGCGCGGTGTGCCAGCTGCAGCGTGCCAGTCGTAGCGGCCATTGGGAAGTGAACCAACGGAAAAGGAAGACCTTTCTCTCTGTCTCTCTCTCTCTCTCACTATCCACTCTGCCTGTCCAAAAAAAAAAAAAAGAAAGAAAAGAAAAAAAGGAAATGAATATAATGAAAAAACTATGCAGGATTTTAAAAACTTTTTGCAACAAAATGAACTTACCTTTTAATCCCATTTTCTATGGATTTTTTGAAGCCTCCTTATGTGTTTATAGCCATCAGTAACTTCATCACCTCTAATTGCTTCTGGATTTGAGTTTTGTTTCCTAGATCAAAGAAAAAAGTATTAAAGTTGCTTTCTTCTGATGAAAGAGGCTATAGAACCTCATGCTTGATATTGAGATGACTTAGACTTTATACAAGGGGTTTTTTTCAAACTGCCAAATGAAATCATGTGCAACCATATGAGGGAATAGTGGAAATGCATATTCTAAGTGCAGGCTTTGCAAACAATAAAGTATTGCAACAACCAGGACTCTGGTGATATAGCCTGATTTCCCAATGCAAAAAAAAAAAAAAAAAAAAAAAAAGCAAGGTAAAAGGCACAAAGAGACTGTCTTGTGACAAACCAGGAGCTGAGACTCAGGCTACTTACAGAGGAGACTTTCAAACAGTGCTCATTGCCGATTCACTTTCTGAGCAGCCCTTGCTGACTCTCCCAGGCATCTTGGCCTTTAAAACTCAAGTGCTCCTTTAATCTCTTGTCACCATGAACTAGTGTTTCCTCAGGGCAGTTTGAGTCCTTGCCAGTGAAGACCAGGGAGCTGGCAACTGTAATGAGAAAGCTTCAGAGTCTCACGATTTCAAAAAGAAGATGTTGGACTTTAATGTCCCGAACCATTGATGTGAGAATCTTCTAAGCTTGATCAGCATCTAAAAGAAAAGTTAGCTTAGATCAGCATGAATTTCCTTTGCTGGATTGTGGAGAATCTCCTGGGAAGGCTGCAAGTTGGAGTATGGTTTGTTAAACACCTTGCTTTTTCTTTAGGAAGCAACACTCAAGGAAAAGGCCAACATCCATGTGCTTTGAGCAAGCACTATCACAAAAATATATTCCTTGTATTTCATACATGAACTTGAATTGTCCTGCCTGGACAGCACAATTGAATTGAAATATAGACTCTGCTAACTAGGAGGGTGAGGGTCATCTGTAAATATGTTATAGTGTAATATGAATAATTAAGAAACCAAGAGAGTGTAACAGTTTATAAAGCATGTCTACATTCATTTATCATTGAATTTTTGTATGGTGCTATGCGGGAAAGAGAAATACTTTATAGAATGGAAACATAGGTACCAGAACAGCCATAAAACATAAGTACCAGAACAGCCAGGTGTTGTTTTATGTTGCAAAGTTACATTGATCAATGTCCGTCTCCCGTAGTGGTTCCTTTTCCTTTTTGTTTACTTAATTTGATCATTTGATACATCCTTAAACTTTCCGTGATTGGTTTGAGGATTGATCAAATATCTGCCCCAGACTATATTTTTAAAAACTCAAACCATAGGCTGGCACCGCAGCTCAATAGGCTAACCCTCCACCTGGGGCGCTGGCACCCCGGGTTCTAGTCCCAGTCGGGGCGCCAGATTCTGTCCTGGTTGCTCCTCTTCCAGTCCAGCTCTCTGCTGTGGCCCAGGAGTGCAGTGGAGGATGGCTCAAGTGCTTGGGCCCTGCACCCACATGGGAGACCAGGAGAAGCACCTGGCTCCTGGCTTTGGATCAGCGCAGTGCGCCGGCCATTGGAGGGTGAACCAACGTTAAAGGAAGACCTTTCTCTCTGTCTCTCTCTCACTGTCCACTCTGTCAAAAAACAACAAAAACAAAAACAGAAAAACACTAAAACTCAAACCATATAATGTTCATGGACATAAAAATAAGTAAAACTTCCCTGCTTATAGTCCAACTTATAATATTCTTCTATTCACATCCCATGGCCACCAAACACCTCCTTACCCATCTACTTTCTTCCTTTGGTTTTGCATCCTGAGTCACTTTTTTCTTCGTTCCCTTGGTTTCCTAAGTTTGGACTTTGGCTTTGCCAAGAATGCCATTAAATTCTCACTATACCTGATGCTCATAATTTACAAACTATAAAAACAACACATGTCCATAGAACCAGGTCTTATTAACCACTTGATCTAGAGAGGATGATCAGGCAGTAGACATGAATTCAATAGATCAAATGACAAAACTTAGGGTGAGTAAATGCATAGCATTGGGCCTATCACAAAGTAGATTCTCAGTGAAATGACAGTATTTCACATTCCTCACCCTTTGCCTCTTCTTTCATTAATGTATATCAGGTTGTCTGGAAAATTTAGTTTCTTATTTGAAAGGCAGAGTGACAGAGAAAGAGAGATCTTCTATCTACTAGTTCACTCCCCAAATGGCTACAACAGCCAGGGCTTGTCTAGGTTGAATCCACATGTCAGAAACTCCATCTAGGTCTCCCAAGTAAATAATAGGAACTGAAGTACTTAAGTTAGCATCTGCTGCCTCCCAAGAGCATTAGCAGGGAGCTGGATGTGAAGTGAAGTAGCTGGGACTCCAATCGGCACTCTGATATTAGATGTACCTGTCCCAAATGGCGTGTTATTGGAACTGTAAGGAGCACCATAGGGCTGGGCATATGTATGGATACTGGGTGGTGAGGATTATCAAAAAACAAAGTCCCTATATCCCATTTCATTGTTATATCCTCTTCAAATACAAAGGATTTTCTTTAGAAACTCCTTAGAGGTATTTGATTGGAATCAACCAACTCATGTACCATGTATTATAGAACCAATCCTTATAATTAGGTTCTATGCCATATAAGGATTTCCTGACCTGGAGGAACTTGTTTCTAATTTATGAAATTACATTAATGTATTTGTAAAACAATTAACAATATAGCCATACATGCTTAAGTACAGGTTGCCTTGCATCTAACCCACTTCTCTAGAATTCCAGATTTATGATGAATAGACTAGCAAAGGATGACTTAATGGAGGGATTGGAATTTAAGTTAGGGGTTGTAAGACTGTAGAATTTGACTAGGGGAAGATTGGAAGTGGAAGGATTAAAAGCAAAAGTAGGCATGAGTACACTGTGCTGCTGAAAGTATTGAAGCAGAAAAATGTTCATTCATTCATTTGATAAATTTCACTGTGGTATGACAAGTACTGGGGAAAAAATGTTATGTAAAACATAACTACTTGGCCCTGCTAAATGTCACCCATCAGTCCATTCATTGGTCTACTCCTTCAAAAATTTCAGGTGAGTACCTACTTTTACCAACGTTGTAATAGGATATGGAGATTTAATGGTACATCAAATCAAAAATCCTAGCATACAAGGGAACTCATGTCTGGAACAACCTAATCTGTTGTGGACCAAGAATCTAGTCCAGTTTGTGATTCTCATGCCTCTTTGCCCAGTTCTCATAACCTTTGTGATGAGTAGCTGACCCTGTATCTGGGGGAACTTATCCAAGGAATCATTGCAATAACGAAGATGCATTGCAGTGGGAACCTGGATTAAATAAGGAGCACTTCAAACCAAAGACATCAGGAAGATTAGATAATTGATAAGATTTGGGGGAATGTTAGAGACCTATAGTAGATGCCTATAAGTTTTCAACTGATTAATAGGAAGCTTGATTATGCAAAAATTGAATATGAAAGTTAAGACAAGTTGAATATGTTGGGAAAGTCACCATGTCACAGAAATCAAGTCTAGTAGCTTAATAGAAAATATATGTAGATTTATGAGATAGTCCTACCCAGTGCAAAATCAATAAAAAAGACCAGTAGACCATCTGTTGTCTTTTGTTCCCTAGTTGGTGACCTATTGAGTCACCTTTGGGCTCCAAGAATCAGTGGTGACATGAAGATTATTTCTCCTGATGCCTGTGAAGATAACTAAGCCCTGTTAATTTTTTTTTTTTTTTTGACAGGCAGAGTGGATAGAGAGACAGAGAGAAAGGGTCTTCCTTTGCCGTTGGTTCACCCTCCAATGGCCGCCGCGGCCAGCGCACCGCACTGATCCGAAGGCAGGAGCCTGGTCTCCCATGCGAGTGCAGGGCCCAAGGACTTGGGCCATCCTCCACTGCATTCCCGGGCCATGGCAGAGAGCTGGCCTGGAAGAGGGGCAACCGGGACAGAATCTGGTGCCCCAACCGGGACTAGAACCTGGTGTGCCGGCGCCGGTAGGCGGAGGATTAGCCTGTTGAGCCACGGCGCTGGCCAGCCCTGTTAATTTTGAAAATTACTTTTAAGTGCCTTAAATATACATCAACCTCAAGATAGATTGGGACAGCTGGAGGTTTCTGTAGGAATACGCAAATGTGAACAAAGTGGAGAATTGCAAAATGCTGAGATACCCACTGCTGGAATGGGCTGTAAGTCTGAGCTCAGCTGACCTCCACATGCACCTGCCTGTAAGGGCTTGCACTGCTAGCTTATCATTCATCATTTTCCTGATTTTGGCATTTGTGTAAGGGTATAATTTTGTGTGCACATGCAGAGAAAGTGAGAGTTAGAGGGAAAAGAGGGTGAGTGAGGTGTTTACATACTCAAATATGCAAAGGACAACATATTCCTGGATATCCAGGTGTTTTGCCAGATGTTTGAATTTGTAGGAAATCATTGCCTGCTACTGTCTGAGGGAACATTCAGAATTTCCAAATGTTGAAGATCATGTGCTTTCAGTGGCTATGTTATTTTTACCTAGTGTTTAAGCTTATGCCCCAGCTGGTTTTGGCTTTACTGGTATTCACCTCTTAAAGCCAAGTGGATTCAGTTTTGTAAAAATTTCAAGTAAGTTGTATACTTACCCAGAACCATCAGCCTAGTCATTGTCTTGAGAGCTGAATAGGTGAAAATAATTAATGGGCTTGTTTATTGATATGCATTGATACATTCTTCTCTTTGTGGTTTCAATTCAAAAAGTTAATTCAATTTCAATAAACTAATTTCAGATTTTATCTGAAGCACCAGTAATTGCATGGGGCAAGCGAAATTGCCACCCAAATATAATCTGATAAGGCTTAACACCATTGTTAGGTTAAATCTCAGAGCTGAGACAGATAGGCAAGAACCTAATGCCTACCCAAAACCCACCCTGTTTTATGTCTTCCCGTAGGTTATCAGGAGTGACTCATCTGATTCGCTGGCTTTCATTCTGAACAGCCAAATGTTGAAGAGAAAATGATGATAGTACCTTAGTTCATCCTCCTCCAGTGCTGGGTCTGAGGAATTTATGACAGCAGGATGACAATGGAACTTGGACCAGCTCAGCTTTATATGAGTTGGGTGTCCTTGGAGAAGATAGTCAATCCTCTGAGCTGTAGTTCCTCATTTGAAAAAAAAAAAAAAAGTAAACAAAGAGCACCCATCCTGGGGGCCTGCAGTTCTGCAGTTGATATAAAGCTACCCTCTTTCCACTCGACCACCAATGCCAACTCCATGACTCAGTCATAAATGGCTGGGATGGTTACTGTAATTTTGGATGTGGTTGTTATTTTTGCTTTTTTTTTTTTTTTCACTGTCACTTCGATGGACACAGTATTCAGCAAAGTATATCTTCTTATTTCACAAATGAAGAGATTTGGGCTTAACTCTAGGTACCAGGATAGAAAGGAACTATGGTACATTTAGAACAAGGAATCTGGTACTGAACAGACTTTTAATTCTGAATCTACCACTTGCTTTGTTTTTGGTATCATGGGTAATTTACTTAGTGTCTCAGATTTCTAAAAAACATGTAGGCATCAGGGTAATACAAAATCTTCCTGGATGATTAAATGAGGGAGCGCATGAAAAGTCCTCAGGATGGTGCCCAACATGTGGTGAAGACTCAGTATATGTGGCAGTTATTAGGAGATTCAGGACTTGAATCCAGTTCCCCTGGCACTAAATCCCCTGACATTGCCGTCTCATTGCACTCTCCTTCAGTGAGTCACTTTCAGAACGTCTCTGAGTGTGCTTTTTATTCTGTAAACTAAGCCTCTTAAGAGTAAACTTTCGGGCCTGCGCTGTGACACACTAGGCTAATCCTCCACCTGCGGCGCTGGCATCCCATATGGGCACCAGTTCTAGTCCCAGTTGCTCCTCTTCCAGTCCAGCTCTCTGCTGTGGCCCGGGAGGGCAGTGGAGGATGGCCCAAGTGCTTGGGCCCCTGCAACCGTGTGGGAGACCAGGAGGAAGCACCCAGCTCCTGGCTTCAGATCAGCATAGTTCCAGCCGTTGTGGCCATTTGGGGAGTGAACCAACGGAAGGAAGGCCTTTCTCTGTCTCTGTCTCTCACTGTCTGTAACTCTACCTGTCAAGTAAATAAAATCTTTAAAAAAGAGTAAAATTTCCCTTTGAGAGTTTTTTGAGGAAAGGAGTAGTCATTGTCCTCTGTTTCAAGATTGATTCTCAGACATAAACCTTTAGATCTAAAGATCTAAAGATCTAAAGATCTTGTGCCTTCAAGAATGCTTTCACTGACAGATAGCAGTTCCTAGGACCTCCAGTCCCAGCCGATGTCCCTGGTGGCCAGGCATCTTTGGTGCCATAGTGATAGTGGGGAAAGAGAGCAGACTTTTTAGTCAAAAACCTTGATCTTACACATTTCCATAAATGTTACTACACTCAAAAGAGCATAGCACTGACATAGGACTATACCAATGTGGAGAACATTCTAGAACAAAAGGAAACCAATCTAATATATATGGAAAATTACCATATGATAAATATGACATTAAATCTAATGGGGAAAGACAGTTTAATAAATAATGGTGAAATTATTCACCATTTATCTGAGACTCCTGTCTCATAGCCTGCACAAATATTAGACACCAAAATATTTTAAAAATCAAGTTGCTAAGAGTATAACAAAAATATTTTATAAACCTTTAAGGAAAATGTACAACCTATAGTTGTGAAGGTCACCTTAAATAAGATAGAAAACTTGGAAACCTTATAAAGAGAAACACCAGATGTGAGTGTTGTTACATAAAAGGTTAAGTGCTGGTTGGGACATCTGTGCCCCATACTGGAATGCCCGGTTTTGAGTCTGGGCTATTCTGCATTTCCAATCCAGCTTCCTGCTAAAGAGCCCAGGAAGGCAGCCGATGATGGCCCAAGTGAGTTGCTGCCACCTACAGGGGAGAGCCAGGTACACCTGCCAGGCTCCTTGCTTCAGCCCAACCCAGTCCTGGCTCCTGCTGGCATTTGGGGAATGTACCAAGGGATCAAAGACAAATTCTTTCCCTTTCTCCTCTCTCTATTTTCCTTCCTCCCTCCTCCCTCTCTCCCTCTCCTCCTCTCTCCCTCCCCCTCTCTCCTTCTCTGTCCTCTCCCTCTCTCACCCCTCTTTTCCCCCATTCCCTCTTTGTTCTCCACTCTCTCGTCCCCTCTTCCTCTACTTCTCTGTCAAGAAGGGACATCCATGGTGTAATATTTCTTGAAACAGAAAGCATGTTTATAAAAATTCCCTCTCAAAATCCATGTAAGTGTGTCTATTTGCATGAACATGATGGCAGATGACAATGATGCCCAATACACAATTCACAGTGCTGACGTCAGGGCCAATGCCGAAAGGAAAGAGAGATGATTGCTTCTTGCCTTATATACCTCTGTATTGTTTTACCTGCTACTATTCCGGAATTACTTTGTTATTTATTTATTTTAAAGGAAGAAATTGATCCCAAATTTTAGTTCCTTTAGCTACCAAGTAACCTTGGAAAGTCATTTAACTTCTAAGACTTATTTTTCTAATCTATACAATAATGGAAATATTTCATAGAATGGCAAGGAGGATTAAGCAAAATACGTGAAGTTTCTTGCACAGAGATTGTTAAGTGGTGGGTGATCAGCAAATGAAAATACTCCTTCCCTTTCTCTTCACCTTCAATTGATGTTTTTAGCATACAGATCAGTCACCATGCAACCACACAAACAGGAGGACAAAGCTGCTTCTATACAGATGGACAGCCTGATAACTTCCAAAAACTGAAATCGTTTCTCTTTAGAGCTAAAGTCATCTTGGATGACATGTAGCATTCACTCCCTGCATTCATCAAGACATTGAGAGTTATGAGTCTAAGAAATAATTGCACATGGTTCATTAGAAGTAGGAAATTAAGTGGCCTATTCTGTGACCTAGACTCGCTTCAGAGCTCCCTGCTCTGAAGTCCAGCTGGCTTGTGTGGGCATCTGAGAGCTGCCACTCCTTCCCCCTGTCTCAAGCCTTCACCCTCTTTCACCTCTGCTCTGGGAATGCTACAGAGGTAGGATCACAGCATGGACGATCCTGCTGTTCTACAGCACACTTACCTTACCTCTTCTGCAATGCTTATTAAATAATTATTATGAAATCTATTATATTATACTAGACCTTATAAAATATATTTTCACTTAATCTCTCCCAAGGACCCTGTGAAGTAGTTGTCTCCATCTTACAAATGGGGTAACTAAGGCTATAGAAATTTAGCCACCTGCTCATGGTTCCATGGTAACGGTGTGATAGCTCATGATTTATCTTCTATGCAATAACTAAGTTGGAGAAGTCCAAGGATCTAGTGTGTCTTAAATTCTCTGTGTATAATAGCAATTCAGATTCCAGGATAATCCATCTCAGTTGGAAGGGCTTTCTGTATAAGCAAATGTTTCAGTGTTTTAACGAGATATAAGACTTTTATGTCTTGCAGCAGTGCTGCTTCTGCTATGAAAGCTTATGCTAGCACTTGAGAAAAGGATGAGAGTCAGGTTGATCCCCTCTCTGCCTTTAAGTGCTAATGTACACATGCCTTCATGGTAACACTTAGCATATAGTGTTTTATTATTTTATTTTTTGCCAGGCAGAGTTAGAGAGAGAGAGAGAGAGAGAGAGAGAGAGAGAGAGAGGGGTCTTTCCATTGGTTCACTCCCCTAATGGCCACTGCTGCCGGTGCTGCGCTGATCCGAAGCCAGGAGCCGGGTACTTCCTCTCGGTCTCCCATGCGGGTGCAGGGACCCAAGCACTTGGGCCATCCTCCACTGCCATCCCGGGCCACAGCAGAGAGCTGGCCTGGAAGAGGAGCAACCAGGACTAGAACCCGAGGTGCCAGCACCGCAGGCAGAGGATTAGCCAAGTGAGCCATGGCACCGGCCCTCATGTCTTGTTTTAACTATTTGTGAGGTTCTCTATCTTTCCACCGTACTGAGTGTCCTATGAGTGGGAGCATTTGACTTTTCATTCTATCTCTTGTATGTTGGGCATGGCCAATTAATTTTTGTTAGATGAATGCACAAATGAATGATTATGAATTAAAATGCATATGTGCACCTTTTAATAAGTCCCAGAGTCAGAGAACGGGAAGTCCTAGTTAGAAGCCTTCCATTTGCTAAGAATCAGAGTACTAGCAATGGAAGAAGAATCCAGCAGCAGAGGAGTTAGCTTCATGCCCAATTCCTTCTGTGAAATACATCTGCAATCAGAAAGGGGCAAAAAGCCTGCAGCAGTGGGTATTTTAAACATGCTCATTAATAATGGCTCAAAGTGGAGATTTATTACAGTTGAGAATAGAGGAAGGGACAGTAAATCAGCATTGGTGAGGGAAAGAGCGAGGGAAAGATATGAATTCTTATTTAAAATGTATTCATATGTTTTATAACCCCGAAGTAGAGACTGGTATATTGAAGTGGAAGGCTTTATTTGTAGGATTGAACTCACTGTAGATATGTTTTATGCCAGTATTCATTTTCCCAACTTTCATTTGCTTTCCTTTGGCCAAAAAGTTGGAGACTTAGTTTATTGCTCAAAAACGAGAAAAAAATTGCCTTAGCAGAATCTCTTCGTGAAAATATTCTTTGCTTCAAGTGGTGACTTGTAAAGCACTCGGTGGACCCTACAAAAAATGCTATTTTATTAGCACACATGTGGAAGAGAATAGTTTTTAAAACATTCAATTAGTTCTGCCTTTGAGGTAGAATTTAAACACACTGATGCAATAGGATTAAATTCATGTAAAAATCTATGTCCCTTACTGTTGCTGGGAAACCAATTCTTCTCTCATTCAACTGTTCTAAGGCTGATCAAGCTTACTCTTGGCTATCATCCAGCCAAAGAAGATACATACACACTTTTAATTCATGAATCAGACCATGGTACTTTACATCAGAGGAAAAGGCAAACTGCTTCATGTAGTCTGTGGAGCCCTGTGTCTTCTGTCCCTCGTCTACCTGGCCAACCCACCTCCTCTCACTAGTCTGATCTGGTCCAAACACTAAAGTCATCTGCCTTCTCAGTCCCTTAAGCACCTATTATTCTCCAACAATATCCCCTCCTCTTCCCTGCCTTGAATTCCTTTTTCCTTGCCTGTCCTCTCCAGGAACACTCCCAGTCCTTTCAGGGTCTACCATATTTCCCTTCCAGAGAGACCCACCCTTGACCATTTGACCTAAGTTGTGTCTCCCATCTATGCCTTATTCTGTAATGAATTATCATGCCAGTTATCTCTATGGTGTGCTTACCAAAAGTTTTCACTCTATAGGTAGACATCTATAAACTTGTTTATCTCTTGTATTTCCTGATAGACTGCAAGATTCTTGAACGGGAGCCCTGCTCACTTCATTCATTATTGACTTCCCAAAACCGAACATAGTTGTTGGCCTATAGTATTTGATTCTCAGTAAATATTCGCTGCTTTAACTCGCAGTATCAAACACAATGCCTAGTCTATCATAGGCTGAGAGTAAACACAGTTGAATTAAGTTTGCTTTGTTCCCATATGAGTTAGCAAATTCACATAAGCTGTTTAAGTTCATTCCAAGTACCTAATGCCCTGCCCACAGCAGCACTGTCTCTGCAAATTCTACCGACTCAAAAACAGATGAGGGGCTGGTGCCATGGCTCACTAAGTTAATCCTCCACCTGTGGTACCAGCATCCCATATGGGTGCTAGTTCTAGCCCTGGTTGCTCCTCTTCCAGTCCAGCTCTCTACTGTGGCCCAGGAAGGCAGTGGAGGATGGTCCAAGTGCTTGGGCCCCTGCACCTACATAGGAGACCAGGAGGAAGCACCTGGCTCCTGGCTTCGGATCGGTGCAGCGCCAGCCATAGCGGCCATTTGTGGGGGGGGGGGGGTGTGAACCAACGGAAGGAAGACCTTTCTCTCTGTCTCTCTCTCACTGTCTAACTTTGTCAAATAAATTAATAATAATTAAAAAAGATGAATAAGGAGGAGGCCTAAATACATGTCCTAACTTGAAAGCATCTTTTCTAGGATAAAAATGTCATCAAGGCAAATTTTAACTCAACACTGGACTTGATTCCCTTGGTTCCTTGCTGTTTTGATCTGTTTTTTTGTTTCGATGAGAACTTTGTTGTTTTTGTCTGGTGGTTGCCAAAGTGGGTTAATAAACTAGTGCTTTTTCTGTTTCAGCTGTTTGAACAAATAACTGATAGGTTTTGCTTTGGATTTGCCAAGCTTCATGATTTCAGCAGCTGAAATCACAGAGTCACTGAGCATCTTGCATAGCTCAGTGGACCCAGAGCCATGAGACCATTTGGGATTTGTTGTTTATGGTAAGAATGGCAGTATCGCCATGGGGAAATGTTTTGGCAAGATAACTCAGAGCTGTGATGCAGCCACTAAGTTCCATTGTTTAGGCTCTGTGAAAATTAATTTGCAAAAATATTCAAGTCTGTTGTGTGTTCTAGTTTATATGTAAATTAGAAGACAGTGTGACAAGGATGCCAGGGATGATGGAATTCAAACATTTTTCAGACCAGTTTTACATTAATTAGAGTTATTCTTACTCTTTTGATTTATTTACAGTTTTTCTCAAAAATAAGTACATCAATCAAGCTAGAAGACACAGAATTAGCTAATAAGCCATAATAACTGATGCCTTAAAAATGAAAGAAAGTTTAAAAATCTGATTTATTGGAAGCAACATGGAAACTAAAAGAATAAGAAACAAATAGTTCTTTTTTTCCAACTTTGCTGTCACCTTTATTTGAAATTATCCATGATTTTCTAAAAAAAAAATCCATTAATATAAAGAGAACATACCTCATGCTTTTCATAGACCTAATTCTTTTTTTTTTTTTTTTGATAGAGTGGACAGTGAGAGAAAGAGAGAAAGGTCTTCCTTTACTGTTGATTCACCCTCTAATGGCCGCCGTGGCCGGTGTACCGCGCTGATCCGAAGCCAGGAGCCAGGTGCTTCTCCTGGTCTCCCATACGGGTGCAGGGCCCAAGCACTTGGGCCATCCTCCACTGTACTCCCGGGCCATAGCAGAGAGCTGGCCTGGAAGAGGGGCAACCAGGATAGAATCCGGCACCCCAACGGGGACTAGAACCCGGTGTGCCGGCGCCACAGGCGGAGGATTAGCCTGTTGAGCTGTGGCACTGGCCTTCATAGGCCTAATTCTAAGAAGATAACCATACATCCCTCCCTCCATCTCACTCTCCCTCAGTCCCCCTCCTTCCTTTCTTTTTTACTTTAATTTTTGCAAAAACATAATTCAATCCACTCTATAATCACAGGCTTAATGCAACACTATCCATAATATTCAATGAGTAAAACATAGAAAGTTAACAGTTCCACAGGAGTCTAAACAAAGGCTAAAAGCAACAATGAAATCACAAGAAATCAACAATGCACTTTGGAAAATTAGAACTAGAAGCAGTGCCACAGTCCTCTAACTCCACCTCTGCTCACAAGGGTGACATGGGAAGTCTATAAACCTGAAGGGGAATGTGGTGGAGGATGATTAAGCATCAGAACCTTGAGGATGGCTGAGCGTCCTGCACAAACCCAGGGGGAGAATTTTTCATGCTAAATCTTAGAGCCTTGTATCCATCCTTACTCTGCACATCAAAGCAGCCACTCACTCCCATGCCTCAGTAAGCACAGGCGCTGCATGCCCTCCTGTTTTCTTAACCATCATCCTAAAGTGCTTCCCTAAAACCTAGATTGTGCCATATCTGCAGAGCTATTTCAGGTCCATTTGACACTTGAGTTTCCTGGACTTGTTTCAACATCTTAACTATTACTCCAGCACATTGTTCTACTTTTAACAGCATCAACTTCTCCTTGCATCTGGTCTGAAATCCCAGCCAGTCCAGCTGACCTCAGGACATTATCCCAGGAGCAGCTCTTCATGAATGATTTTCCCCATTGAGTCTCCTCAGTGCCCTGCAAATGGGACACAAACACATCCTTCTTCAACTGACCTGTAACCATTTATTTTTATCCAGGTTATTCTGTCTCACTCTATAGTTGTATCACTTTTGAAATCTCAATTTTATTTGGAATAGTTGATTTTCAGAAGTTTGAGTTGAGCCTTTGCACTTGAAATATATTGCACTGGAAAGTAGGCATTAATGTTCCTCTTGATTTACCCAAAGAGAAATGATAGCAAAGTCTAGCAAGGGTCAAGGGGTCAATTCACTCTGAGGTTCCCATGCTACAGTAATATGCTCTTGTGTCGAGCCTGCTGGGGAGGAAGGGGGCTGTGCAGCACTGGACACCTTGAGATGGGGATTCTATTCTTTCCTGGTCTTCCTTGCCTCTAACCGGCTATGTCCCCTTGGGTCAAGGGCTTTGCTCTCTGTCTCTATGGCCTTAATTCCAGGAATGCATTTAGATCAGATGATCTCTAAGGTGGCTTCTAGTTCTGAGAGGTGATTCATTTGTGCTGATTTAAAATCAACATCCCAGTGAGGAGCATGTGTAGCTACCCCTTCAGGAGTGGAGCCCCTGAGATATGAGGCTGAGCAGGGAAACTTAGTTTTCTTCAAATGGCTGAGCAGGTGGTTAGAATTAGAGACACAGGCCTTTCTAGCAAAGTGGGGATATAAAACCCCCAAACAGTTTGTCATACAGGACCCCTTGCTCAATAAAAGTGAAGGCAGATGTTCGCGTAACGTTTCCGCTGTTTGTAGTTTTGTGGAGGGAATTTTGTTGGGCATGAAGTTTATTGGTAAGGCACAGGAGCATCTGCCCACCCATGTTGCCGCATAACAGCAGTTTTACAACCCATTTATGGGGGTGGAATTATTTTTGTTAATGATTTTCACGGGAGTGGATTAAATGCAGTGTTACAGTACCAGCTGTAACCACTGTTTATCATGGAGCTGCCATCCAGGGTAGGCCCATTCCCACCCCCATTAGACATTCGTTGTCAAAGAGCTTATTGTCTTTGTATGTTTTAGAGATAAAACAGGCTGGATCAGTCTCCTATTATTGCTGTAGCAAATCATCATAACTGGGTGGCTTTAAACAAGGTAAATGTATCATCTTTCTGTTCCGGAGATTAGAAGTCCAAGATGATTGAAAATCATGGCAACAGCAAGTCTGCATTCCTTCTGGAGGTTCTGGGTGCAGAATTTACTCCCCCAGCTTTCCTAGCACCAGAAAATAACCTGTATTCCTCAATTCATGTCCCTTCTCTCCATCTTCAAGGCTGGCACGTGTTTGTGGTCTCTCCTGTCTGACTTCTGTTTTTATCCATACATCTTTGCACTGTATCTCTGACTCTCCTATCTCCGTCTTTGCAGAACTCTTGTAATAATCTAAAATAAGCTCTCCATGTCACAATCCTCAAATTAATCACATCTGCAATGAGCCGTTAACATATAAGGTAACACATTCACAGGTGAGGTTGGGATGTGGACGTGTTTGGAGAGGAGCCAGTCGTTCTTCAGCCTACTACAGGCACCATAGCGACCAGCCAGGGTCCAAGGGATACATGATTTATCTACGTTCATGTGGGAATCACTGACAAAAAGAAATAGCAGAATGTCCTGAGGGAGACATTGTTTTTCATAATAAACTTTAAATGATTAGGGAGTAAACACAGGATTAAATCAATGATTGAAAAACGAGAAGTTTAGGGAAGATAGAAGCTTATGTTTTGAAACGGCACTCTTAATGTACAGTTCTCTAGGAGGTACATCTAAAGATGTTAAGTGACTTGCAGTGATAACATAGTTCACACAACAATAAAAAACAGAAGAGGGCCAAGGAAGCACAGGGACCAATGTCCTTGCATCTGTGTTTCCTCTTCTCCCTCACCCTTCCTTCCTTTCTCCTTCTTGTAACTCTGGTTGACATTTTGAATATCATTAACAGCTAGAAATCCAATTTAAACTTTTTTAAACCAAAGGGAATGCAGCCATCAGAGATGTGTTTGCATAGATTAAACCAAATTTAGTGTATTTCACAAAGAGGTTCATCTTATTTTGACATTGAAGTATTTATGTAGAAATCTAAGGAACTTGTATGTAGTTCTTCTACTTTTGCCCAGCAGTTGCACAAAACAAACGAAGGAGTCATAGAATTTTGCATTTAAATAGGAATAGATGTACAATGTAGCCTAATTTGTCTCTGAATTGTCTGCCTCTTTTAGAGTATCTTTGTCAAGTGTTGGCTAGTCTCTCTTGCTGCCGTTTTCTCTGTCCATGTTATGGGCATGAATGATGGCTGCTGTAAATTAAAAATGCTATTATTTTTGAGTTCCTGGGAGAGCAAGTACATTTAGAGTTATGACTTGATTGTCATTCTCATCCTCTCTAGGAGTAACTCCCAAACTCCACCATGGCAGGGTCAGGTGGCCTTCACCTGTAGTCACATAACATTCTTGCCTTAACCTCCCCCTGCACTAAGGTCTTTGCCCTTGTGTTTATCTGCCTTCCTTGCACTTCAACCTAGTCCAGTGCTAAGACAGGAGCTCCCTGTGCCACTGAGGACTGATGAGGCAGGGAATGGCTATATGATCTCAAGGACATAGGCTGGACACATGCAGCCAGAGCCTAGTGGAAACGCTGAGAAAGGCAGGAGAAGGCCACAGGTATACTTTCTGATTTTCAATGACGTTAACTTAGTAGGTTGACTCCCTGCCTCCCTTGTGCTGCTCACTTCTTGTAAAGAAGAAAAATAGGAGTGGGAATTGCCATTAAACTGTATTCTAATAGATGTTTTAATGGGACAATGAAAATGAGCAGTGGTCTCCTGTGGGTATTTGCACTCAGGACTCAGCGTCATATTTTCTCCCTATACTCTCACTGAGTATGTTATTCAACTGCTAGAATATTATTAGGTTAATGACAGTGATGAACTCAAGAAAGTCAAGTTGCCAAACTCCTAGCTGGCTTTGATTGAGAGTCATAAGAATAACTCCTCCAGCTTGGTTTTGACAGCTCTCAGGAAAACACCCTGTATATGTTGAATGGCATTCCTTGAAAAGCTTCAAATACCTTCTAAAAAGAACAAGGATGATTCTCATTTTATCCCTGCCAATTAGGAAGGCAGATATCAACTCAGAAATTGCTAAATATTTGGTATACTGCAGACATGTTAGAAAGACATTGTGGTTTAAAACTGATGTCAGCAATAAAACATCAGAGTTAACTGTATTTGACAAAGAGGCCACAGAGTAAGTGGACCTGAAATTAGAGAATCTGACTTAAAGAGATCACGAAGGTTGGATTTGGACAAGTTGATTGCGATTCAGGTCAGGAAGCCATCAGAGCAACACCCAGGGATCCTCATAAGTGGGAACATTAGGTGGCCCTCTTTGATTTTATTATCTTTGTCCCTTAGCTCTTTTTGCATTGCTCTCCCAGCCTAATTCTGTAACTTCATTTTATTTCCAGTTCCTTCTTTCTGGGGATTGGTGAACTCAGCGTGGAACCTGTGCTCTGTGGGGAAACGGCAGTCACCGGTGAACATAGAGACCAGTCACATGATCTTCGACCCCTTTCTCACCCCCCTGCGCATCAACACTGGGGGAAGGAAGGTAAGCGGCCATGTTGCTTCCATCATGAACTTGAGGATGGGGGTGGCGCTGCCTCTGAATGCTGATCCTCCAGCCTCAGGCCCTGCGTCAAGTGTGGCTTTCCACCTAGGAATACCACACACCTCACGCCTGCTGCCGACAAACATAACTACATCTAAATTGTGTTTTTTCTCCCTGGCCAATCAAACTCACATGCTTGTAATTAGTCTACACCCCTGGAGGTTGCCTGAGGTCCTATCCCTGGCACTCCATGAAGATCAGAAAACAGTTGCTTCTCTGGCATATCATGCTGGGACAATCCTTCCTTGGAGAAACTTTTTACTGGGCCTTCTTTTCATCTTAATGAGGTGAAAACAAACAAAAAAAAATTAATGATTGTAAAACCAGACGTTTACCATCCTGGGAGGAAAAACAAAAATCACCTTAGATGATTTATAAGAAAATCAATAATTAACCTTCCTAGGGGTGTCTCACTGCACAGAAATGCTGAGCGATGCTTTGTGCAGCTCACACCTAATTCCCTCCTGCCCTCTCCTCCTGCCGTGATGAGCTCCTCCTCCATTGGTGGGAGGGCAGAGTGCCTGTAGGGTGTTCTCATCGCTGGAGTCTAGCATTTCGCTTGCTGGCTCATTTCTGTTTGGCTACTCTTTACTGTGGAGTGGGTTGTTGAAGGCAGGAAACACACACATGCAGAAAATTGTATCTGAAGGTGATTTAGCTCTGTGAACTCAAGAGGAATGGAAATCTATTTGTGCGGAAAATTGTGGTTAAAATTATAGACGACCTTTGTTATGCTGGCAACTGATTCTCCAGGTTGTGAGCTCACTGGGCTCTGCTTTCTCTCCCTTTTATACAATTTGTTCACCATGCTTACCTCAGAGTTTCTAAGTTTTTTCCGCCTTTGATGTATTGGGGTCTGTTTTCTGTTACCATATCACTGTCTGTCTGTCTGCCTCTCCCCTCTTCACCCTCTGCCCACAAAGCCAGAAGTTGTCAGTGACTTTGACTGAAGTTAAAATGTAGGAGTTAAAAGATATTGCACATGATTGGGATCTTACAGCAAAGTAGTATTTGTGTACTGTTTTAGATACAAGCTGAGATGCGTTTCTATAGAAAGGTCGTTTATGGGTCATTTAGTGTATTGCTGTCATTCCATAGGAAACTAAACTACGCTAATTATTGTTTCATGTTCAATTTTGTTTTTGTAAATCTTAAAATGAATTTGACATGACTTCTACATATACCTCTCTATGTGAATCATTCTTTTAAAGTAAAGAACATGTATGAGTCCCCTGGTCAGTATTTAAGAAGGAAAAGTTGCAATTTTAACTAAATATTCAATCATCTTTTATTTATTTTTTTTAAAGAAGTTATTAGGGAGTTATTGCATTCTGGGCAAGGGGAAAAGCAGTTATGAAAGAAAAAAACCTAGGACAGATTGAGGTTTTGTACTTGAGTTCTAGAAATTCCACTAATGCTGAAGCAGAGAAACCTAAGAGGGCGTGGCCATGGGATGTTGGAGTAGATGGCAAAGGCCAGGTGCTGGGCTGTGTTGAAAAACTGTATCTTTTTCCTAACAGTTAGGGCAAGCACTGCAATGGATCATAGGTAAAGTGTACATTGCAAGTGGGATGGAAATGATGGTAAGGTAACACAATTAGTGTATAGATAATAATCACCTTCTGTTAGACCATCTTCAGTGAAATTTTGATGTGGAAAAAAAAAAGGCAACTTCTTTCTAAAATGAAAAAAAGAGAGAGAGACTGGGAGATAACCTGGTGTTCAAACTCCCTCTCTTGTTATGATTTTTGCTTGTTTATTTTGGGGGTCTTTTTTACCCCAAACCTGGTGTTCAAACTCCCTCTCTTGTTATGATTTTTGCTTGTTTATTTTGGTTTTTTTTTTTTACCCTTTCAATTCAGTAAAATGTGTCTGATCCAAATCAATTTTCAAATGCACTGGAGTTGGGATTTTGGAAACATTTACTTTGACCATGTAAATATTTATATCTGGCATGATTTGTGTTGTCAGCGGTTTGAAGAGCTGAGAACTATTTGATGGTTCACTTTACATTTATGAAAGGTGGCAAATAAAATATAGATGGTGGTGAGATAAGTAAACCAGTCATTGAATGTCTAAATGTGATAGACAATAGCTAGATTGTGTTTGTAAAGTTTTTAAAGGTGATGATAATGAGTTGAAGACTTGCTTTTCGAGTGAGGATTCAATCACTGCTCAAAATTTAGTTTTGTCTTAAACACTCAACCTAAAAGGTTTAAAAACCACGCTGAGACACTACAAGCGGGTTAGGTCCTGGAGACTTTGGACAAGGGACCATATTTCAAAGCCTCAGTTGAAATGGGTGTCAGTGAGTTAAACACACCTAAGTAGCTTTGTGTTTTGTGTCCTATTTTTATCCATCAGCACTATTCTTTCTGTCATTTAAATGTATCTTATGCACAAAACCATGAAGCATCTCTGTGGCAGCCCCTGACTTGTGTTACTGCAACTATTTGAACACATTTGACTGTACATAGGCTTACGTGATGGAATAAGGACTTTTCTTAGCTTAGACTAGGGTTGAAAATCATACCCAACACAAAAGTAATAATGAATAGTAATGGAAGAAAATGAAAGTGTACCATGTCTTGGATATAATTAAAAATAATAGTGTTCATTTTTACCTAAAAATAAGTTAGCTCTTCTCAATGGTAGTTTTTAAGAAATGTTTGTTTGGGTTTCTTGTTGTGGTTATTGTTGGAGCAGAGTAATATTTAACCTGTCTATATCTGGCATACAAGACGCTTAAGGATAAAATCTAGAATGATTGTGTTTTTTCAAGAACACACCCTTAAGGTTGAGCTGCATGTGGATGTAAGAATCATACCTTGAAACTAACGTCCCACTGTTGGCCTTATTAAACTTAACTTCCTATATTCTAAATAGTTTTCAGCCATTTTGTTCATTCTATATAAAGTTACCAAACCAACTCAAGTATAAAAAAAAAAAGGGGGCCAGGGGCATGAAGGACATAATTCTTTCTTTATGGCTGCATATTACATCAAGTTTCCATATATGGGAAGTTGTACTATGATAAAAATGATGTTTTACATGGAATTAAGCCTCGCTAGTATTTTGAAGATTGAGAATCTTGTTATTCATTGAACTTTCAGAAATTGATTTTTCTTTTTTTTTCTTACTAGCATTTTTGCTCAGAACAAAGTGAGCATATGCAGTGTGTTTGTGTATATATTGTAATGTGCTAGTCACATAAGTGAGCTTCTACGTCATTTGAAAATGAAAATATACAGTGAGGAAGTTGCCCCAGAGTGAAGTATGCATGACATCCTGTGATAATTTTGTGATATGGCTGTTTGCACAGAGTATCTGTTTCCGGTGGGCACTGGAGGTTAGTTAAAGGAGACCTTAGTGTTCATGGAGCAGACATGGAATGTAGAAACTTCTCTGCTGTTCTAAAATACTGAAAAGGAGAAAAATTTTTAAACCAAGCCTAAATTCTACTTGTTGCTTCTACCATTTACAAAAAAACCGTTCTGTACCTTCCTCAGCTTTTAACCCTTTCAATAAAATACACATCTCAGTAGTTATGGCATGAAAATAGCTAAAGATATGCTAAATATAAAAGGTAGAGATAGACATTGTGACATATTGTGTAAAGCTACCGCCTGCAATGCTGACATCCCATATGGACACTGTTTAGTGTCCTGGCTGCTCCACTTCCCAATGATCTGGGCAAACAGTGGAAGATATCCAACTGTTTGGGCCTCTGCCATCCACATGGGAGACCCAGATGAAGCTGCTGGTTCTTGGCTTTGTGGCCCTGCCTGAGCTGTTGTGGCCACCTGGGGCATGAACCAGCAGATAGAAGATATTCCTCTCTGTCTCTCTCCTCTCTATAACTCTGACTTTCAAATAAAATAAATAAATCTTAAAGGTAGGACCTGAAATTATCTACCTAATGATCCCATTTTCATTTTGAAACCATCGATGATCATGCATAAATGAGACACTGGATTTAGGGTAATACTGTTTTTTTCTTTTCTAAAATATCTAAATTTTTCTATAACATACAAGCATTAATTTAGTAATCTGAGCAACACCTATTGTTTTTAAACATATCCAGCAAAAATATACTTGGAGTTAATCAGTGTGGTAGATAAAATAATGACCCTACCAAAGATGTCCTCACTCTCATCCGCAGAACCTGGAAATATATCCCCATACATGGAGATGTGATTACATTAAGGATTCTACAATGGGGAGGTTCTCCTGGACTGTCTAAGTCAGCTCATCATAACCACAAGGTCTCTAAGAGGAAAAGACAGAGGCAGGAGGGTTGGAGAGAGAAAGGAGACAAGAAGATAGATGCGAATCTGAGTAAGGCAGGACCATGAGCCAATGGACACTGGTGACTTCTAGGAGCTCAAAAGTGCAAAGGAAGTGATTCTTTCCTAGAGCCTCCGGAAGGCAAGCTTGCTGCCCAAAGCTTGATTTAAGTCCAGCAAGGCTGGTTTCAGATGCCTGACTCTCAGAATGTAAGAAATCCGTGGTCTTTGGCCACTTGTTTTATAATAATGCATCACAGTAGGAGGCAAATGAAATGAGTAATGTGAACTTGGATATGATAGTGGTCTACAGACTGTCACAAATCATTGTCAAAGCTTTTAAATGCTTTCAGAAAATTATATCCCGAAATCTCCTTTTGCCTGTACAACAAGAAAAAAATTCCCAAGAAATCTAATCACAGACTCGTAGTATCTTAGATTTGTGACAGCATTCTAGGAAGTCGACCAGAGCCACTTTCGGCTTGTATGTGCTCCTTTCCCATCTCTCCCAGTGTCCTTGATATTTCTAGGAATTCTAAACAGAGGTTTCTTCCAGTGGGCCCTGTTTGGACTCTGCTGCAAGTATTTTTTTTTTTTTTTCTTTCTTTTTTTTTTTTTTTTTTTTTTTTTTTTTTTTTTTTTTGCTTTTACTACTTGAAAGGGTACGGTTTAGTGGAATTTTATACATTCACAGTGTTCAACCATCACAACAATGAATTTCTGTAATATCCTCACCAGACTCATTGGAATCCTATAGCCATTAAACACAAACTCCCCTTTCGAACCCTTCTTCAGTCCCTGGTCACCTCTGTCATTCATTCTGTTGCCTGCTCTATGTAATGCATGAAATTGGAATCATGCACCATTTATCCTTTTTTGTGTCTGGATTATTTTTGGAGTGAAAGTTTTCAAAATCTATTCTTATTGAGGTATGTGTCTGAACTTAATTTTGGTTTAAGGCTGAATAATAACTGTGTCTTCCATGTTTTATTTGTCCATTCATCTCAATGGACACTTGGGTTACTTCTGTCTTTTGCAATATTGAATAATGCTATGACTATTGGCGTACAATTATCTATTTGAATCCATTCTTTAGCTCTTTTGCATGTATAACAGGTTGAAATTGCTGGCCCTGTGGTAATTCTATGTTTAAAATTTTAAGGAGTTTCCATACTATTTTCCATAATGGCTCTAACATTTTATATCCCCACCAGTAATGTGAAACAGTTCCAATTCCCCCACATCTTTTTTTTTTTTTTTGGACAAGAGCTATAAATAATAAATCTTTAAATGTCAATTCATTCATATATTTCTTGTACTCTATATATTACTGTGTATTAAGGAAAACGTATTTGTCTTTTTGCTACTGGCCTATTTCACTAAGCATAATGGTCTTCAGTTGCATCCGTTTTGTAGTAAAAGATAGGATTTCATTCTTTTTTTTTGGGGGGGGGGTGCTGAATAGTATTCTAAAGTGTATATATACCTCAATTTCTTTATCCAGTCATCAGTTTATGAATATCTGGGTTGATTCCATCTCTTTGCCATGTAAGTTGAACTACTGTAAACATGGAGGTACAGATAATTCTTTCATATGCTGGTTTCATTTCCTTTGGGTAAATTCCCAGGAGTAGGAAGGCTGAATCATATGGTAGATCTATTTTCAGATTTGAGAAATCTCCATACTGTCTTTCATAATGATTGTAATCATTTACGTTCTCACCAACAGTATATTGGGGTACCTTTTCCCCCAAATGCTTACCACGTTTGCTATTTTTGGATTTTTGGATGATAGGCATTCCAACTGGGGTAAGGCAAAACCTCATTGTGGTTTTTATTTGCATTTCCCTGATGGCTAGTGATCCTGAGCATCTTTTCATGTTGGCCATTTGTATTTCATCCTTTGAAAAATGCCTGTTCATATTTCTCCACATCTTTGATAACTTTATGTTTTGACTTTATGATAGCCATTCCATTTTTGTGAAATGGCATCTTATTGTGGCCTTGATGTGCATTTCCCAGTTGACTGACAGACTTAAGGGCATCCTCCGATATAAACTTCAGGAGTGCAGCCAGTTCCTGGTAGAGAGTAGAAAGAAGCTCTAGGATCTGAAACGTCTGGGAAGAGGCAGGTGGTAGAAATAACTGACATTGGGCTACTGGCATAGTTAGAGATACAAGAAGTTAAAAAAAATAGATACTGGCTGCAGAAGACAATGCATTCATTTTAATAATCTCAAAAAAAAATTCTTATTTGAGTTTATGCACAATAGAGGCCAAAAATCAGGTTCTCAAGGAAAATCCTGGGGTCCTTATCTACTGTTGTCATTAATTTCCTTTTAACTTCAGAATACTTGGAGCTCCTGTCAGACAGTCTCAGCAGGAGACATGGAACACTTAAATTACATGAGTCATGGAGACTTTAATAGATCATTTATAACCAGCCCTGGTGAGGAGAGTATGGGGGGAGTGGCTAGCAGAACCTGGAGAGGAGCAAGCTGCAGGGAGCAACACCTGACCCACACTGAGGGAAGCAGCCAGCTCAGTGCCACCTATGGGGATGGAGCCGAGAAATAAAGATCCCGACTGCACTCCTTTCCCTCTCCTCCTGAGTCTAGCTCACATGGGAGAGAAGTGAGAAACCAAGACAACCTATAGACTCAAATGGAAGACATTCACACAAAGCTGAAGGTGTATCCACAAGACCATTTCTGTACTTGGTGGAATTCATTGTTACTTAAAAAATTGGATACAGACACTTCAGCCCAGAGAGATTGTAATATTTAAGAAACTGGATATACCTCACCTTGCCTTGTGATCTGTGCTTTGGTCACAGTATGCCCTTATCTGACATGCCTCAGGATTTCCAATCCCAGCCTCCATGATTCTGTTGATGCCTCCTCCATGAAACACCTGCGGACCTCTTTAACTGACTGGAAATCTCTCTTCATTTGGCTTCTAATGTACCTTACTTATATTTCTGCTGGGGCTTGAGCCTTAATCTATAGTATGTCAGCCTTATTATTCCTTATAAGAAACTATAGATGTTAGTCCTTTGACCAAGAATTCCTCAACATAAATATACTTTCATACTTTTTATTTCATATTCTTGGAGCAATCTATGATAGTATTTGTTGATTTTATTAAACTGAAATTATACTTGGGGAAGGGCATTTAGCGTAGCAATGAAGATGCTGGTTAGGACACGTGTATTCCTCTTGAGAATACCTCAGTTTGATTCCTTACTCTGGCTCCTGATTCCATCTTCTTGCTAATGAAGGCCCTTGGAGTTAGTGTTGATACCTCAAGTAATTAGGTTCTTGCAGCCCATGTGGGAGACCCGGATTGAGTTCCTAGCCTCTGGCTTTGATGCAGTCCTGGTTGTTGTAGGCATTTGGGGAATAAGCCAGCAGATGAGATAGCTCTCCCTCCTACCTCTTTCTCTCTCTGTGTATCTTTTAAATAAATAAACTTTTTAAAATATTGTTACCATTTGAGGTAGCAAAAATGTAGGAAGCCCTCTGATTAAAAGTAGCTTCGATGTCAATTAAATCTTCCACTAAAACTGCTCTTTAGAGATTGTAGTTGTTGTGAAACATTGAAATAAGTTGAAAAACTAAGGAATGTGAATAGGTTTCATACTTAAAATTTTACTCATTTACTATTTTTAGACTTCCCCATGAATCTCAGAACAGACTTTAGTTGACCATAATTAGTCACTGTCATTCACCACATGTCTGCTTTGCTATGTTCTGAAACCTTGCACTTGTGAGACATTTATATTCCTTCAAGTAATTTATGATGTATTTAGGGAAATATTATAGGTACTCAGGAACTAAATGGCAGAAACTGCTTAAATAACTATTTGAGATATTAATGAAATAGATATTAAAGAAGCGGTGAAATGATTAATTAGCAAATCAGACATTTTGTCTTTAATTTTTAATGGAGTAAGAAGTCGGTTGAGTTAGGCTTTATGGAGGTGCTAGGATGTGCACTAGCATGGCAAGTAGGGAGGGTGAAATAGTTTGCATGAAGATCTTCAAGTGTCAAAGGATCTGGGTCGTAGAAATGTTGAAAAAAGGTAAATGTAGGTCCACGTTGTCATCCAAGTATGTTGCTATGATGCTGATTTTTGTTGGTTAACTGATGTCAAACCTTTGTAAATAAGTATCTTTACATATGTGGAACTCATTAGCCATCTTTAAGCACCATGAGTCTTTAAACACAGAAACTCCAATAAGAAAATTGTATGTATAACCTTATGCATATTTGCAGATACAATAGATCCTTAAGAGATACAGCAGAAGTGTATATAATTCTCACTTCTCTGTATTTTGTGGTTTGATAAGTTTCTTGATATTATTGATAATATTCCTCCTCAGACACAAGCAGCAAGTGACATGTTTATTTGTGTCTATTTCTAACCAACAAGGAAGAGTTTAGCCTTGTGGAATGGACAATATCTCTGGGAGAAAGTAGGTATGGTACCTTAGAAAGTATAGTATCCAAGGTGAAACTAAAGAAGAAGGATGCTTGGTCTTGACAGATCTGGATATGAAAACTTCAAAAGGCAAATTTTTTAAAATGATACTTTAAAATAGAGATATGATCTCATTGCCTCGTGGAAGATGACTCCAGAGGACTGGGAGCTCTTAGAAATGAAATTATGATAATACAATTACAAATAATGATACCAGAGAAAAAGAAACTGGTAGCAGCTAAAGATGTGAATGTGGCTGCATGGGGAGTTTTTGCGAGAAATAATATTTTTAAATGGCTCATGAGAGATGTGAAATTGTTGCCCACAGCCAAGGATGAGGACAAAAGGAGAAATGATTGGTAAGAAATGGTTTTAGAGAGTCTAAGGCCAAAAATGAACTGAGTCTTCCAGAAAATGAAAGAGCTTTTAAAAGTTATAGTTTGAGGAAGTAAGAGCAGTTAGACAATCTAGACCTTCCATTTGAGAGAAAGTAGATGCGCACACATGAGCTGATGCAGGACCTGGGTTTGGATTTCAGGTTTACCACCAACCAGCCACAGAAAAGAGTTTTAATCTCTCTGAGGTTCAGTTTCCTCATTTTTAAAAGGGAAATCTTAATAGTAGCCATTTTGTAGGTTTGTGGTAATTATGTGACCCCCAAAATACTGTTACTAGGCTGGCGCAATACAAGTTATTAGGCAAGTGACTGGCAGAGTACATGTTCAACAATTGTTAGCTACCAACAGAGACGGTGCTATTTTGTTAGTGAGAAAACGTAGTTTAACTCCCACTTGAACTTTTTTTTGGTCAAAGAAACCATTGTTCAGATTGGAGTTAGTAACATGCATGTCAAGAGGTGAAGTTATTGCAGTTCCTTGGATGACAGAAAAAGGATTCAGAACCATCTTGGTAGGATTCCTGACCCAAGAGTTTGAAATTGTGGAGGCACAAACATATAGGATTACTTTCCGGTTTCTAATATAAAAAGTTTCACAGATTTAGGCTACAAGAACATTACACATGAAAAAGCAGAAGGAGTTAATGGATAATATGCCCCAGATGAGCAAATAGCACAAGGAAGTTGCCAGAGATGAGTTCAGCCTAACCGCATAGTTTCTAAGATACACTCATGATAAGTGAGGCCATGGGTAAGACTATTCCCTTCACAGAGGAGACAGCATCTGGGATATTACAGTCAGGTTCCCCAGCGCTGATGGTCAGATTAACTAATGGAAAAGGCATTGGCAATGTGAAATACAGAAGAAGAGAAAAAAGTGATGAGGAAAAAACTCATAATGTTCTGTCATCTAAGGATCTAAAAAACATTTTTTTAGGTATCTGAAAGGAAAAGATGATATGAAGTTGTTAGGGCTGCCGTCTATGTATTCCTGTCCCATACAGCAGCTTCAGACCCAGGCAACTGGCCTTGATTTTTGGACCAAACTTTAGTTCAAAACAGAAATGGGATCTCTGTGGAAACAGATTAACCTATTTCTGTATTTTCTGAGACCAGATTGACAGGCACTGAGGGGCACTTGAGATTGTAGGGCATGCTCGAGCCACGGGTGAGAGCTTTGGCTTGACGTGCAAACCCCTTTTCACCTTGGAAATTATTTGATTCTATGTGAGAAGTGGTAGAACAGAACACATGGAATATATTTGCTTGGGGCTGACTCCAGGATGAAGATTTAATAGGATATGAGCCCTCTTAAAGGAAAACACACTGTGAATCACTAGCATTGACTTCTTCTCAACATCTATAAAGTTATTGCTTGGAATTTTGGATACAGCGCTCTTTCTCCTTTAGGACATTTTGCTCTGAGTAGCCATAATGAAGAATTGGGGGCCAGTGAATCTTACAAGAAAGCATTTTGATTAAAGATAAAGAACTGAGGCCAAAGGAATTGTGTCTGTACCGTGAGCAGGGCTTTTTGCAGGGATGAGAATGTTTCCGTGTGTGGTGGTGAAATGTGATGAATGATCAAGCAGCATGAGAAGGACTGAGATGCTGTATTCTGAGTTGGGAAACAGATTCAATGCAAAGGCTTCTCTTGTGGGAAGCAGGTTCTCATGCTCTGTTGCCAGCCATAGATTTGGGCCAAGGATTACAACTCTCTGACTTGGCAGTTCTTTGCAATGTTTTCCTCTTGATATCATCCAGAAAATCAATGCAGAGTCATTAAGCAGCTCTCCCAAGAAAACACCTGCTTATTGGCATTAGTGTTTTATAAGTGCATCTACCCCTCCCTCATGCTGTATTCTTCCTATAATATTAGAAAAAGACTTTGCTTGCATCCCCTGCTTTTTGTTATGTCCTTATCCCTATCCTTCTCACGTTTCTTCCTTCTTCATCTCTCTTATCCTTTTATCCCTTCTCCAAATTCCTCCAGTCTGCCCTCTCCCTTTACTGCTTTCTGTGTATCTTCTCCTCTTCCTCTCCTCCCTCCTTCATTTGGACCTGAGTACGTGTGGCCATGACCTAATTTTACAAACTACTTTGCAGTGAGCTTCTTCTCTCAAGCAGCCAGGACAAACGGTTCTGCCTCATTTAAGAAGATAAAGCTAATGGAGAAACTGAGCAACAACAGAACAGTCAAATACTCCAGAGAAGGTTTTGATTTTCATATAAAAAACTGGTATCCATTGTACACTTTCTCCAAGAAGACTCTGAAATCAATTCACCTTCCTTATAAGCCTGATCATTTGGCTGGATAAACCAGCAAAGCTGCCCTCTGTGAACTGCAGATGCTGAATCTTAATAAAGGGATATTATTGCCAGGAAACCAAGTATCTTTGGTCTGGAAATTAAAAATAAGAAATTTCCCCACCACTTTGGGGGGAAAATCAGCTACATTCTGTTTGAAGGACTGAAGAAAATGCTCATTTTATTCTAAATGCTCTAAAGCAAAAGAACTAGATTACAATTAAAAAACTGGACTAAAAATGTATTAATGGGAATCTATATGGCATAAACAATCGAACATCTGAACAACTATAAGATTTAATTTTTCCTATGGAAATTTAATGTCAAATGGAAACAACTTCAATGATGCTGCATGAAAGATTAAAAATAACTGTAATAACTGTCTTTTTCCAGTATCACATATTTTTAACATTTTAGAATGTAGGTTTTCTGATCCTTTCTCTGTAGTGTACCAAGGCCAAACTGTGTGTAATGTGAGTATTAGCCTAACATCTTTTTTTCTTTTTGAGTAAACCCAGTAACTATTCAGTAAGGCAACTGTTTTGTTAATGTTAACATTGCCCGCCTAATGTTCTGAACAGATTATGTTCCTGTCTCTACTCAGATCTTCATCAGATAGGGCACTTAATATGTTATGAGTCTGCTCTGGCCTTAATTCTGAAACACACATGTTCTGAACCATACACAAAGCACATCTGGTATTATATGACAAAGTTACATGACCTCAATGGATGAAAACTAACATGCCCAACAGATTGGTATGTCCTATCCCATAGGCACCTAACAAACTGGCAGCATCTTACTTGCCTGAAAGTGTTTTCTTCCACATTTATATGAAAAATATTCTTCATGTCACATCTAAAGAGGAGAATTCTTTCTAAATTTGCATTTTCCTCTAGAATATTCAGAAAATAATTTTTTTAATTGAGAAAAACTCTTTCACTTTTCATTTTTTTTATTTATTTATTTATTTTTTTTTTTTGACAGGCAGAGTGGACAGTGAGAGAGAGAGAGAGAGAGAAAGGTCTTCCTTTGCCATTGATTCACCCTCCCATGGCCGCCACGGCTGGTGTGCTGCGGCCGGCGCACCGCGCTGGTCCGATGGCAGGAGCCAGGTGCTTATCCTGGTCTCCCATGGGGTGCAGGGCCCAAGCACTTGGGCCATCCTCCACTGTACTCCCTGGCCACAGCAGAGAGCTGGCCTGGAAGAGGGGCAACCGGGACAGAATCCGGCACCCCGACAGGGACTAGAACTCTGGTGTGCCAGCGCCGCAAGGTGGAGGATTAGCCTAGTGAGCCGCGGCGCAGGCCCACTCTCACTTTTCAACCATGTAGCTATTTTTGCTAACTTTTCAACTTATGCCAGATACATTACTTGGACTATGATGAAGAAAATGGATGCATATTATATATAGCAGGTTGCTATTTAATGTTCAGTTTCTAGGTATGTTTGAACATAAAAATCAACTTAATGCTAGTAAACTCCCAAATTGTTTATTCTGAGCTTGTGAAATTTGGATAGAATAAGATGTTGGCAAAATTGCCGGTTCAAAGTAAGTGTTGTATCCCTCTTTCCTAGTCTGATGCTATCCAATCCCAGGTTTAGGACCTTAAATGGGGACTTAAAAGGGAAGTACACATGATTTTCTGAAGAAGTAATCTCAGCTGAAAACGGCCAGGGAATTCAGCAGTTTAGCAAAGAGAGGAGTTCAACTGGAGTTCAGCTGTGGTCTGATGGCACAGGGACTACAGTGGTTATCATTCTCTCACCACCTTTGGGGGACTAGGGAGCCAGCGTTTAGCACCTCCTAAGGGAGGTGTAACCTCCTGGAATTCCCATTCTCATATTCCTTGTAAAGGAGCCAGTTTAGGCTAGCTTTCATGAGTCCACCTTGCACATCTGTTTCCAGCTCTGCATTTGATGCCATCAAGTTGGCAGCTTGAAATCCACAATGAGAGTAGTATTTTTGCTACAAGAATCTGCAAGTGCTGCACATCAGAGCATCTCCTTGGACAGCCAGGTACCATGGCTGAACACCAGCCAGAACACCCCTGCTCGCATAGCTCAAGGGCACTTTCCAGAAAGGTGAGCTGATTGCAGCCAACACTGCTAACTGAGGCACCATCCGGTGGCCTAGAAAAGGGGACCCAAGGGAGCCTATGGCTGTAATGTCTTGCATTCCAAAGCAAGTTTTAGATTTGTTATAAATGTTTATATTGGAAATGACTCCAGTGAGCATGGTTTGGCCTTCTGAAGAATTTCTCACACTGTACTGCTTGGCCCTGTATTCCATCCTCCCCAAGCCTGGGTGCCACCGCCTGCCTTATAATCAGGGAGCAGGAGAGCTCAAATGTGATTAAATGAGACTCCGACTTTTCTTTAAAAAAAAAAAAAAAAAAAAAAAAAACAACAACAACACCTCATCCTAACTTCACTTTTCATGCATCTTTTTTTTCTGTGCTTGCCTGCTGCAAGACCATATTCCTCCTGATGACATTTTGCAATGGTAAGGTTGACATATAGGCATGGTTTATGTGCAGTCGATGCCTTGGCAATGTCCTCAGCTTCTTTACCGGTTTAAGCGTCCACTCTGCAGACCCTGGGCAGTCCTGGTCTATTTCACAGCATTAGCCACACTCTCCACCAGCTTCTTTCTCCACATCACTGTATTTCCAGCAGCGTGGCCCAGGACACTGCAGATCTAAGCTGCAAACATGGTCAAAAGTTCAAAGTGAGGAGATAGACAGGAGCTTTTAGGCTTTCCCAAGTAAGTGATCCTTATTCTACATATCGCCTTTCAATGATCATTTCACAGTTTCTGGGTCCAAAGGTAAGATTTTAAAAAATTGGATTGGGAGTGAGGAAGTAACCCTGTGCCAGCTTTGAGTCGATGCTGTTCAATCAATTCTAAGCATTACTAGCATTTTCCTCAAGAGTATAATATACGACAACTGCCAAGCTTTCCTTTTGCGATTACAAAAAGGACAGACACTAGAGCGAGCCATATTTCAGCACTGCGGGGATATAAAAAATGAACTGCTAAAAACGGCCCAGGAGGAATGAATAGCAATAAGACATCAATGTCATCTGTGTACTGATTTGTGATGAATTTCCAAAAGGCTTAATGGTATGATGCTATGATATATAAGGGCTTCCTGAAAGTTAATAACGTCACGTTATCCACTTGGAAGAAGGTAATGGGGAAAAGTAAGTGGTCACAGATAATATAAAAATAAGAAACTTTATTAATATAGTCTAACTGTTGTGTGTGTCCTACGCTGTAGCCCTCTGTTATTAGAAATAGAAAATTAAAGGGATTGGGAAGGCATGAGGATGCTAAATGTTATACAAACACCCAGGACCACACCTTGATAAGGCCTTTAATTTGCCTCTTACTGAGCTGGATCCAGTATGACTGAAGAGAGGGGTGTGTACACCTTTTTTAGGTGAATTCATAACAACCAGAGCCCTCTGATGAAGGCGTTCAAGTGGGAGCAGCCATCTGGACAAAGTCATTACCCTCGCCAGTTATCGTGTGGTCTGACATTTCCTACATGGATTGTGTGCTTGAAACATCAACAGATATGAGGCCTAGGATCTTGCATAAAGTTGCACCCTTTAAACCTGTCTTGTAGGCACAGTGTTCACTGTGGCTGTATCAGGCTACTTCTGGCTAGCTGCAAGGTGCATGGTACATGGGCTTATCGAATAAAAAAAAAATAATGAATGAGTAGAAAACATGGTTCAGATCCAGAAATCACAAATAGATAAGAAAGGGGGGGCCAGCACCACAGCTCACTAGGCTAATCGGCGCCGGCACCCCGGGTTCTAGACCTGGTCGCTCTTCTTCCAGTCCAGCTCTCTGCTGTGGCCTGGGAGTGCAGTGGAGGATGGCCCAAATCCTTGGGCCCTGCACCTGCATGGGAGACCAGGAGAAGCACCTGGCTTCTGGCTTCGGATCAGCACAGCGTGCTGGCCGTAGTGGCCATTGGAGGGTGAACCAACGGTAAAGGAAGACCTTTCTCTCTGTCTCTCTCTCTCACTGTCTAACTCTGCCTGTCAAAAAATTTTTAAAAAGGGGAATTGAACTAAATATATTTAGGACTTTATCCACTTATACATATATATTTTATCTCATTTAATTCCCGCAGATAACCCAAAATGGTCAGTTGTACAGACCAGAGCACAGAAATTTATACTTGTTAAATAATTCACCTGGAGTTGCGGGGATGACAAGAAGCACAGCAGGATTTCAACCTTAGGTTGTATGACTCCAAAACTATTCCTGGCCAGCTTATGGCACTGAAACTGAAGACTGGGGAGAAATATTTTCTGACTGCATCATGGGTCTTGGAAGCGAGGCCATGGGGTTGTGAGAGTCCTGACCTTAGTCAGTTTCCTTCTGTTTGTCATGTTTTGAGAGAACAAGGAAAGCTGTTCTCTGATCTCCCCAAGTGTCATCCTAAAAATTGTGTCCCTGCACTGTTTGCATTGGCTCCAGCTCCATACATATTTTATCACTGGGGGTGGTGCTCTAGGTCTCCGTGGTTACCTGGCTGCCGTTCTTCCCTGGCAAGTCATATGCTGAATGTTGCTGCTGAATGGGTAATTTCCCTCCAAAAGTACCACATAAAATGCCCAGTATAGTTACTGTCATCACTGCCCCTGTTCTGGCCCTGGAGTCCATAGGAAATGTATCGTTTTAATTTGTAGAACACAATATACTTTTGTGTATAGAGAGGGAGGTCGTGCTTTCTCCATCTCCTCTGCGGTCTCTCTTTCCTGCCCTGTCTCTCTTACTTTATGATGAGGACACACCTTGGTGTTTCTGCATCTGAAATATCCGCCAGGACCATGAATCACACTTTGGAAACCCTGGCAGGCACATTTTCAAGTTCTTGCGTTCTCAGAGCAGATCAGAAGTAATTTTTAAAGTCATGAGCCTCAAAGGACTGGCCAGCATAAACGGCTTGTCCCTGTTTCTCCTAGGCAGTCATCCTTTAAGTCATTTCATATGATGTGCATAATTTAACAGGGGGAAGCTTGTGCATCCCTGCTATTCATTTCCCAGTCGGTTGTCCATTCTCTATGGACAGTAATAATGACAATGGGTGGAAGTTTTCTTTTTTCTCCTAGTCCAGTAGGAAGACTGAAAGGAAAACAAGGTTAACCCTCAGTTGCCAAGTGATGCTAAGAATAGGACAATCAAATCTAAGACTCACAATGGCCATACTTGGCTCAGCATCCTACTTAAGACCATGGCTGCTGGCTTACCCTAGGTTCCCACGCCCCTCCCCTCTGCATGGTCCTCAGAGACACAGTCTTCCTGAGATGCTGGAACGTGGGAGATGGGATCACTGCTACGTATCCCAATCAACAGCTCTGCTCTCTACTCTTGCAAACACTGCTGAAACAGGGCACAATTACTCCATACTGGTGGTGGTGTTTCTCCAAAGCAAGTAAAGACCTTCTTTCCAAGATGTGACCTTGAAGGGACCTCAGTCTTCTTTTGAGTTTCCTAAAAACACAGCTTTTCTAATTTTGTTAAGAGTTCTGTCAAAAAGTTTAAAACAAGATCCCTGGAAAGTTGTTTGGAAGCCATTAGAGACGATGCCAGGTGAGACACAGCAGCTTCTCCATTAGCAAGGGAAGGATGCCACACCCTAGGCAGATGTCTTTACACTAATTTGTTTCAGAATAATTCACTCCAACTTCACAGCTACCAAAAATTCACACACACACACCCCCAATGCTTTTCTTGTTGATTTGATGCTGTCCTGAAACCGTCATGTAAATGGGATCCTAGATGTTATAATTAAGACCCTTGTGATCCTAGAGAAAAAGGCAAGTCAGCCACCTACCTAACCCCCTGTGCAAAGGAAAGAAATTCCTTCCCCATCACTGACCAGTTAGGAAGAAGTGTTTGCAAACACTTCACTCTGCCCCTTTCTCCTGCTTTAGAATGGGCATAGACATCAGGCTGAGCTTTTCTTTCTGCCACTGAGGGAGACATTCTTGGGACAGATAGGGGAGCTGCCCAAAGAGGCCTCTGAGGTTTTTTGTTGTTGTTGTTGTTGTTCCCATCATTATTAACTTGAATGCAGCATTATTAGAATGTACTGAGGTTCATATGGATATTTTATCCTTTTGTTACTAAGGCTTTTCAAAAGATAAAATATACATTATACTGCATGGAGTATATGAAACTTCAGTAAAATATGATAATGTTGCTTCATAGACTGTTCTCTTGGGTATGATATCTAGAAAATGTTTTCCTCTGACAGCTTCTTATAATGGATGAAAATATTCCCTCTCACTGCACACACAGTGCGAGGTTTGAGGCATATTATTGGAGTCAGGTAATCTGCCTCTGAAATACTGGTATTTGAAAAAGCAAATTTAAGGCTTAGGACATTTTCACTTTATGATCATTGACACTGATGTTAGTAAACTCTTTCTCTAGCTATGAAGAAGAAAAATGGCAGAGAAGTATTTTATTTTCCAGTTGCCATTTGCTTTTTAGTGTCTGCACCATATGGAACACAGTAAATAACCTATGAATGTGGCAGAGTGTGTGGAAAAAAGAACATACTTGCACTCTGATGGTCCTCAAGCAAGTTACTTTACCTCCTGGGGCCTGCTTCCTGGTCTGTAAATGGAGTTAGTCTTCCAGAATTGTGGTAAAGAGCTCAGCTTATTGGAATGCTGCCATGACTATGCCTGTTCCATGGTTTTCCCAGTTCAATTTTAGTTTAACAGAGAAATAGTTCCCTCTGGAAATTATGTCAACAGAAGCTACCCATGTAATAATATGCTTGCTATTCAAAGTCAATTTTATTTGTGTCATCCGTGTTAATGGACTTCTTAGTACACAAAAGAGCTCAAGGTGCTACATATACTTGGTGAAATCTGTTAGATTTGGAGACTTTGTAGAATATGTGCTTTGTGACATATGCATTTCTTAATTTTAATGAAGTACAGCCATTCATGTAGATCACCCATTGTAATTACCCATTGTAATCTCACATTCATGTAAATTGTTCAGATAATGTGGAATCTGCATATATCCAACCATGCCTAATGGTCTGTCTTGCTTATATCCAAGGCCACAAATTATTATGTACATAGTGGGTATCCAAAAAACATGGAATTTGAATTGTTAATAGGTGCTTGAAAAATATTTAATTTATATGACCAAACTAGGTTAAAGAATATCCAGGAATGTGAGTATTTTCATAATAACTCCTATTGTGTCCCCCCAGAAAATGACAAGTAGATAATTCAGAATTTTACAGGTCAAACAAAGGAATCATTGCCTTATGAAAGGATTGGTGCTGAACTGTAGACCAGCCACACATCTGCTTTGGTTTTCAAACTCCTATTGTAGCTCATCACTGCTTTGTCTCAATCTGTTGAGCTGGTTCTGGATTTCTCTTTTGTATCCTCCCAACCAGCAATCTTGACTCAGCCCTCATCCCCACATGATGGGCCACATATATGCAGTTCCTGTTGCTGTACAAAAGGATCCGCAGAACCTGTCAACGAAGGACCTGGTAATACTATGCAGGATGAGCACTTCCACTGACACTGCTTGCTTCCAGCTCTGTACATACTTCTCCAAGTCTATGACTGTCAAGGAACAGTTCAAGAAGCAGCAGGTCTCCTGTAAACTCTGTAAGACATACATTAGAATAAATATCAGAGAACTGAGCAATTATAATTCTCCTACTCAATTTGAATATGAAAATAGTATCTGTGAACATTCTCTCAATCTTCATAACAACTTTGTGAGGTTGTCAAGACACGATATGAGTAAGCTGCTGCTACAATAAATAGTTCTATTTAACAAATAATTACAGAATCTCAATGGTATAAAATAAGGATTATTATTTCTTGCTACTGAGTCTTCCGATCTTCTATGGCAGGTCTGAATCAAGTGTCAAATCAAGGTCAGATGTATTCTGTGACCCAGGCTGAAGGGGTGGCAGCATTTACTCTTGGTTGATTTCAGAAGCTTCCAGAGGAGCAAGTGGAATAAATGTCACATAAACCATAGGTTCAAAATTGGTCACTGTCATTTCTGTCATATTCCACTGACTGAGATGCATAGCCACTTGTGACTTCCACTCAGTTCTTTCTACAGCACAGATTGGCCTTTATTTGAGAGAAGTTAACATAAAAAATTCCAAGTCAACAAAAGCGACAAATTGAAAGGTTTTAACTTATAGTTCAAAATTCGTCTCCTTCCCCCAATGGCAGACACCTTTGATTCCTGTTGGCTTTACAAAACTCAAATTTATGAGCAGTTTGGGGGAATTGCTGTTGACATTTTGTAAAGGACATTGTGTCACTAGGTCTTCCTGAAAGAAACCTCAGGTGGAAAATTTCTTTAACCTAAAATGCTAGGAAAAACTTGGATCCTCTGAACAATTGATGTGCTTTGTCTCTTGATGAGAGTTGTGTAACCATATTGTCCATTTCCCTTGAGTGTCCAGATATTCAGAGTCACATTTTCATTTGTAATATAATGAGACAGACTTCATAACCTGCTGAATTACTCTATGGATCGCACCAGTCTATCTAATTTGTCTTTAACCTGCTTTATCATGTGGTGTTGTGTATACAGTGTTGGATGCATTTTTCCCTGTAAGCAATACCTAGTCTTTTGTGAAGTGAGGCAGAATAGGAACAAAACAAATAACTAAATTAAGCTGTGCACTGTCAGGAGCACCTGATTAAGAATAGAGATGTCAGTTGATCAGTTTCTCTACTCTCCAGTTTTATTAATTACCGTTGGTAGAAAGATATTCTGTTTATAATCACAATTAAAATAATCTTTGGAGATTAAGTTTTCCAAAAGAGCTTAAGGGCTAGATCAAAGGGGATTCAGCACATTGTCTGTAAGACTCCCCTCTGTCACCATCCCCCCCTCTAAGCCTTTCCTTCCCCCACCCTCTGTCTGAATCTACAAAACCATATGAGCTTCCCCATCTGCTGCTCCTGCCTATCACGGTTTCTCAGGATGGGTCTGATGTAAACAGCCTCAGTCACCAGTATTTGAAAAGAAAAGACAAGAGCTATAAACAGGAGCAGACAGATTAAGCAAAACAGCACAGGGCAACATTTTATTAAGTGTCTGCAATTTCTAAAATTGAAGTAGAACTTTTCCAGTTGCACGCAGGAGAGCTAATAGTAGTTCAAAAAGGCTAGCCCACAGGGAGGGCATTTTGTACAGCAGTTAAGATGCATGAGACACTTGCATCCCTTCTTGAATTCCTGGCTTTATTTCATATTCTAGCTTCCTGCTAATGTGCTCCCTGGAAGGCAGAGGTGATGGTTCAAGTACTTGGGTCCCTTCTACCCACATGGAAGATCCAGATTGAGTTCTGGGCTCTTGATTTCAGCCTGGCCCAACTCTGGCTGATCTGGACATTTGAGGAAAGAACCAGTGGATTGATGATCTCCCTCATCTGTCTCTCTGCCTTTAGAATGAATAAAAATAGATAAACCAGCATAGCAGACATGGAAGAGGGGACTCTTGTTTGGCATGCAAGCTGCTGAGCACAGAGGTCTTTCTCAGCATTCTTGGTACCTTCTGGGGTTAACATCAATGTGATGAGAACACCACAGAAGAATCCTCATGTCTCAGAGGTACTTAATGGTCTCTTAAGAGGATAGGAGGCTTTTTTTGGCAAATCAGTTGATAAAAAGCTGAGCCTCTAGTTGACTATTAAATAAAAATCTACAGAAAGAACATCTGTAGAAGATTCCCTGAAGTGGAATCTTTGTTCTTTGAATGGGTGATTGGAAATGGACAAGTTCAATCTCAGCATTGTAATTTTGCTCTTATAGATGGGTTGGTTTTCCTTTCTAATGTTTGCCATTTCTTCCGTGTCTTCTCATGTCTCAAAAGAATTTGAAAAAGCAGAGGACACCCCAGTTTTCCTCTTTTATTTACCTCTGAGTCTCATCTGACTTTCATTTCCATGAAATCATGGCAGAAGCCTCTATCTTCAGGTGAATACTGACTAATTCTGCAGCCTGACTTCCAGTTCTGGGGAAGGCTGAGCTCCTCTTCAGTGTAATTCTGAGGAAACAGAGATGGCATCCAGTCGTCTTTGCTATTGCCTTAACTGGAGAAATAAGTTTTTATCATTAAAAGAGATGAGGAAAGCACTATATTGGGATACCTTTTGCCCTCTCTCTCATATACAATGTGGAATGCCTGCACGTTTACACTGACTGGAAAAGGCAGCTTGGCTGCTCTGAAACATGTGTGCCAGTGCATGCATTCATTTAAGAAGTAGTATTCCTGAAAAACAATTCAGTTGTAAGTCTGGAGATTATAGAGAACCATATTAAGTCAAGTCAAGAAATCAGTTATAAAAGCCATGGACATTTTGATCAGTGAAAGTAGCTGTCTTACTAATGTCTTTGCATCAATATCAGGTTAGCATCTTGGAGTTGGATTCTTTCTGTCCATAGCTTCCCTAATGATTTGGTAGAATAGGGTACTAAACACATTCCATAACTGAGCCATGATGCTGTGGGTCTTCATCCAGTGTATGAAGCAGGACTTGTTTGGAATATAGAGCACCAATTCATAACTAAACTGGCTTTCTGGTTAGTAACTGAATTTGTGATTCCCCAGTATTCAGGAAAGAATGTGGTCAGTATACCCAACTATTCTCTTACCAGCTGACTCCCACTTTATTTTGATGAAGAGCTAGCTAATACCAAGAGTCTGAAGTGAAATTCGAGGATAGGAAGTTGTGGAGTTGAATGCTCCCGGAGGAAAGCTCAACTTCTAACGAAATCTAATCTAGTAAGCAGGAGCTGTCAACATGATAAATATTCTAGTCTTTAATATAAGTTTACATACTAGGGAAGAAGAAAAGGAGAAATTATTCACACATTCAAAATTTGTTAAAATGATGTAGTTTGACTCCAAGTGACAGAGACTCAAGGAAATTCAAAATGAAGATGATACCTTGGACTGAGACCGATTCTAGACTCTCCAAAGGCTTTCTGGTGTGCTGACGCCACTGTCATGCATGAGCTTTCCCAGGTTCACCATTTGAGGGAATGAGTTCTTTCAATTAATCTCTGTGCCTTAGTGAACTTCAAGTTTCATCTGGTACTGGGTGCATACAGAATCAAAGACAGAATTTCAAATAGAATTGAATCTCGAATTATGTATTGCAAATGCCTTGGATGGTAGTGTTCATGGGGTAGAGAATACAGTGGCTTGGAAATTATCCCATTCATTGTGTGAGGCAATCTCTGTTACTTGATTCATTCTTTTACCATGTATTTACTAAATACCCACCATTCACCAGGTAATGTTCTAGGTCTTAGGCTTATAGCTAGAAACCAGACAGATGATTTCCCAACCATGGCAGGGCTTACATTTTAATGCAGCTTTTATAGATCATGTTCTCCCAGGAAACAGACTCTGAAATGGGCATTTGTATGCAGGAAGTTGACTGAAAAGGATTCTAAGGCTTAACCGCTCTGAAGGAAAGGAAGGCAGATTGGATTGCAATGCAATCTCTATAAAGGCTGCAGCTGACCCTATGGGGAGCTCTGAAGCTAAAATGATCCCCTAGAATTGTCCTCCACTGACGGGAGAAGCCCTTGTCCTTTGGGTGAGTGGGCCAGTCATTGGCTCTGGCCTGAGAACAGGGTGCGATCTTGGGCAGGGGCTCTAATCAGCTAAAGAAAATGCTAAGAGGGGGCTGGAGGCTGAGGACTCCCAGTGGCAGCACTCTCAGGAGTTTGGAGTTTGAAGGGGAATTTAATCAATCACAGACATCAAGCAGGCAAAAACTGTACAATGTATATGCAAAATATAAATGAGGTAAGTTGAAAAGCAAAATGAAAGACAAAAATCTGGGTATCTTTTTTAGCTAGCTAGCTAGGAAGGCCTCACTGAAGACAGAGGTAGCATTTCAGCCAACCTCAGGCAGGAGAAAGAAGTGACATACAGGAAGACCAGGAAGTAGATTATTTGACCCAAGGGAGCAGCTGCTGGAAAACTATAGAGTGATACAGAGGTGGCACATTCAGGGAATGGGAAGAAGGTCACTGTGAGCCCTGGTGTTGATTTGGGCTAAACTGGAACTGAGAGAAGTGGCCAAGGATCCAATCACCAAGGGCTGCACAGACCAGGGGAAGAGATTTGTTTTTTTGACAGGCAGAGTGGACAGTGAGAGAGAAAGAGACAGAAAGGTCTTCCTTTAACGTTGGTTCACCCTCCAATGGCCGCTGCGGCTGGCGCACTGTGCTGATCTGAAGCCGGGAACCAGGTGCTTCTCCTGGTCTCCCATGGGGTGCAGAGGCCCAAAGACCCAGGATATCTTCTGGGCCATCCTCCACTGCACTCCCTGGCCACAGCAGAGAGCTGGCCTGGAAGAGGGGCAACCGGGACAGAATCCGGCGCCCCGACCGGGACTAGAACCTGGTGTGCCGGTGCTGCAAGGCGGAGGATTAGCCTGTTGAGCCACAGCGCCGGCCAACATTTGGTTTTAATGCTTATGTTAAAGGAAGCCACTGGGAGACTTTCAATAGAGAAGTAGAAGAACCTGGTTTCTGTTAAAAAAAATTCCAGGTGCTGTGTGCAGGGTTGACCATATAGATTAAGGACAGCAACAGTGGGAACAATAAGATAACATTGTATTGTCTGTAACACACCTGGTAAAAGGTGGTAGATTCTAGTATGTGGGAGTGGTTTAACATGGCATCTATCTCAAAGGTAAGGCAAGCAGGACATGCGGAGAGACTGGATGTGAGTTGTGAGAAGAGAGAGAAGTCTGCCTGTGAGTGGTGGGTTGATACCCTGAGATAGAGAGGCTTAGGTAAGGGTAGAGTGCTTAGGTGGGGTGGGAACATCAGGGATCTAACTTAGACTTATTGAGCTTGAGTGGTCTCTAAACTTGCAAACAAAAATGTCAAATTAGAGAAGTGCCTAAATTTAGAATCCACTAGAGGAATTGGAGCTGGAGATATAAATTTGGGAGTCTTTAGCATATAAGAGATACTTAAGTCTTATTAGACTACAGAATGAATGTAGTTAGAGAAGACTGCTAAGGATTGAGCCCTTCTATCCCAACATTTATTAGATTGTCATATAAGTGAGGTCCAACAGTGGGGACTGAGATGGCAAATCCAATGAGAAAGGAAGGAAATCCAGAGAATGTAGTGTCATAAAGGCCAAGTGAAGAATAAAATATTTCCTGGAGGGAAGAATTAGCCATCATTGGACTTACCAAGAAATAAATCATTGCTAAGAGCAACTTCAATAGAATAGCAAGCATAAAAACCAGCTTAGAAAGGATTGAGAAGTAAATGGAAAGTAAGAAAGTGAAAACAATGAGCATAGAAAACTATTCAAAGAAATCTTACATAAAAAGAAGCATTAAAATGGGGCAGGGTAGATAGGAATGGAAATCAAAACAAGGATTTTTTTTTTTTCATTTGAGAGATTTTAGCACATAATCAGATGCTGCTGATGGGAAAAATCCAATTCACTAATGATGCTAAGGAAGAGCAGGTAAACTGTGGATGCCAAGTCCCGCTGTGAGCAAAGGAATGTGGGATCCAGTGCAGAAAAGAGGTGCTGGCCTTTGGTGAATGGACAGCTCCCCCTCATAGCTGGAGGGTTAGAGGATGGTGTAGATATAGATGCAACTGGAGAAGTAGGTTTCCTTGTAGAAAGATGAAGTAGCTCTGTTATTTACTTATATTCTTGGTCAAATAAGAATCAAGATCATCAAATGAAAGTGAAGAATTAGAAATTTGGAGTGGTGGAGATCATAAAATTGGTGTCTCTGAGAATGGAAGCATAGATAGACCAGAGCAGTATAGTTTAATTTCAGGGAATGATGAGGACTCTCTTCAGAGTTATGGCTACAAATGAAATGATAATTGTCTGTTTTTATCCAGTTTTGTTCAGTAGCTTAGGTAAAGAAACAGAGAAGACAGATATACCTGGGTCCAAGCAAGCCATGTGGTATAACAGGTGAATTGGATGGAAGCAGAGAGATACAAATGAGTTGAGTTGTAAAATATGAACTGATCATGGTGATAGATTCTGAACTCTAAGCAGGTAAGGAAGAAAGCCAAGAAGTAATAGAAACACTACTTACTGGTCATGTAACCCGTCAATTCTTTGTGTCAAAATGGGTAAAAGAAGTGTATCCAACTTAGCCAGCAGTCATTGAGGGCTTATTCTGTGCCACACACTTTTAGATTTGTTCTCACAGGATCTTTACAACATGGCCATGAGGTTAGGAAGATTTATCTCCACAGGAGATACATTGTGAACTATTTGCTCAGATGCTTCTAACTCCGAGTCTATGTCTGATTTGCCAATTTCACAGCTATCTCAGCGCCACAAATGAGAGTCAGTTACAATTTCTTGGACACTGATGAATGACTCCTAATTTCCATACTTGGGACGGATTTTTAATCACTTACCATCATAAGAATGTAGAGAACATAGTTGCTCTTTTGGAGGTTGGGATTCTCATGTCTTGTGATTATCTATCATGCTGAATATCAGAACAAACAAAATGGCCTCCTCACAAAGAACATGTAAATAGTAGCTTCAATTTTTTTTTTTTTTTTAACAGGCAGAGTGGATAGTGAGAGAGAGAGACAGAGAGAAAGGTCTTCCTTTTTGCCGTTGGTTCACTCTCCAATGGCCGCTGCGGCCGGCTCATCTCACTGATCCGAAGCCAGGAGCCAGGTGCTTCTCCTGGTCTCCCATGCGGGTGCAGGGCCCAAGGATTTGGGCCATCCTCCACTGCCTTCCCGGGCCATAGCAGAGAGCTGGCCTGGAAGAGGGGCAACCGGGATAGAATCCGGCACCCCAACCGGGACTAGAACCTGGTGTGCCGGCGCCACAAGGCAGAGGATTAGCCTGTTAAGCCACTGCGCCGGCCAGCTTTAATATTTTTAAATCTGAGAAAATAGGATGAGTGAATTGAGGTATAGAGGTGCTACATTACTCAACAGAGTACACAACTAAAACGTAGCATTGGATCTGAAACAAACTCTGGAACAGGTGAGGGAGCTCCAAAATGCATGCAGCTTGTATTATATTTGCTTACTCCCATGGCCTTGAGCTACTGAAGAAGCCTAAAACAGCTGCTTCCTCATTAGACCTACAAAATAATAGAGGAAAAGATGGCTTAGGGATGGGTTAGAGGAGCTCTTGACCCTCTTGGGTATGCAATTATTAAATAAGGGAACTGATACAGAAACTGCTCCTTTTCTATAAGAGATTTCAACACACATGATTTTACTGTGATATTTTGGGGGCCTTTTATCACTTGAAAGGTTACCTTGGGATTTTTTTTCTGTCCCCTGGTTAAAAATCCCCAGAAAATATAAAAGGAATGCTGAATCTGCTTCCTGGACAGAGGATAGATGGGCCTGGAGCAGTCTTCTTGTGCTACCATGGCTGCTTGACTGTGTTCAGCCCAGAAAGCAGTGAAGGTGTCAGTTAAGATGCAAGAGGAGAAGGGGAGAGCAAAGATGGTGGAAGATGTATGGAGATGAGCACAGGTGAGCCGGTTTAGGAATAAGAAAGTTCATTGGTGCTCCTGTAAATAGGCAACCTCATTCTTTCATACTGAACAGAGAAGACAGCAGATACAACCTCCTAAGTTTGCAACAAAGGGCTTTTCTTTTTAAAGATTTATTTATTTATTTGAAAGTCAGTTACACAGAGGAGAGGCAAAGAGGCCTTCCATCCACTGGTTCACTCCCCAGTTGGCCACAATGGCCGGAACTGCGCTGATCTGAAGCCAGGAGCCAGGGCCAGGAGCCTTCTTCAGGTCTCCCACGCAGGCGCAGGGGCCCAAAGACCCAGGACATCTTCTACTGCTTTCTCAGGCCATAGCAGAGAGCCAGATTGGAAGTGGAGCAGCCGGGTCTCAAACTGGCGCCCATATGGGATGCCAACACTTCAGGCCAGGGCGTTAATCCGCTGCACCACAGCACTGGCACCCACAAAGAGATTTTTACAACCATAAGTTTCATGCATTGAAGGTGGTAGATTCATCATGTCATGCCTGGGACATTGCAAGTTTTACCACTAAAATTTTTGAAGTTCAGTCTTAGACGAGTAGGAATGGTTGGTCACCCTGTGATGCATACCAGATACACAGAAATTTTACTTTTTTTCAAATGTGTCAACCCCTGCTGCTTTCCCCACAACATACACACACACACACACCAAGCCTTAGATTTTCCACATACAAGTTAGGTCACAGATTATACATTTTTGCAAAAATATATGGTAGCCATAGTGTATCCAGCAAACCAAGAATTTTTCTTCTGCTTCTGCTTACCCAAGAAAGCATTAAGACCTTGGTACCATAAAGTAGGTTTTTCATTGTTCTCTTTCTTTCACATTCTAAGAGTTCCCTTCCTGCAGAAGAGTTTAAGCCTCAAATTGATATATACTACTATAGTTTTACTGATTTTGTGAGTGTTTTAAAATGTGCTTTTATGAGTGAAGTTGAACATATTTTCCTTAGATTATTGTTTATAACCCTTGTCTATTTTCCTACTGGACTACGGTTTTTTTAACTTTTTATTTGTTGAACTTTTTGTTTCATGGGGCCATTAAGCCTTTGATTATAAGTGTAACAAAATATAGTATCTCAAAAATTTTAAAGAAGTAACTTCTTAGAAAAATGCAAAGAAAAGATGAATTTATTTTGGTGGAAAAACTTGAAATCCATACATAACTTTTCACAATTTATATTTTTCATGAACTCTTTGAAGATCTATCAAATGTGTAGATTTCAAAAAATTTGCCACAAAATAAACTCACCTTTTAGTTTCACTTTCCACAAACTTTTTGAGGTGACCTCTTATATGTGAAATATACTTTCCTATTTTGGACTAGTTTTTCTTTTACTTTGCAATTAAAATTTTCATAGACTGATTAAAAAAATAAGACTTCAAACTGTTTTCTTTTTCTCTTGGAAACATGGTTTCTGACATAATGTAGATGAAGTCCCAGTGTTGAGTAATTAAGTTTTTACACAGCATATTTTTTTTGAGGTAGCTACAGCATGCTTCATGTAGGAGAATAAAAAAAATAGAAAGCGTGTAATCAGGTTTGCATTTCTTTTAGCACAGGGGTCCTGGTGCCATCTGTTCCTCCCAGTGTAGGGCACTTCGGGTTGGGAGCTCATGTTTTTCTATGAATAATGCGGATGTGATTGAAGTTTTTTCTGCACTAGTGTGTGTGCCTGGCTTGTTGGAAGAGAGGAGCCATCCAACATTGTACTCCATGCATAAGCTGAGACCAACAACATAAGCATCTGCTATAAATAAGGGTTGTAAAGGCAGAGAAGGAAAGAGGAGTGTGGTAAGAAAAATGTTAGTCTATCAAGTTACTACAGTAAAGGGTGTAAGCATTATTGAGTAGACCACTTCTAGTCAGCACTTGAAAACTACCCTCTGAATGTCCAAGCCTTGAAGGAAACATAGATTTCTCAGTTTAGGTCAAGTGTTGCAAAGAAAGTCTCTTGAATCACAAAGATAGTCACAAGCTTCTTCTAGCACTCATTAGCTGTCCTTTGCCACAGTCATCACATCTGATTTAATATACGCGGGTATAATCACTTGATTAATTCCATATGTCCCACTAGATGATGATCCTTGTGAATAAATATCACTGTGTTTTTATTCATTGTGGATCCCCAGAACCCAACAGAAAGCATAGCACCAACAAGGCACTCAATCATTTGTTGAATGAATGAATCAATGAATGAAGTGCATGCATCTGTCCCTCTTCTGAGAGCCAAGGACATATCATTATGTCTCTTTTACATTACTTGTCCAATTGTATACTTGTAAACTTAATGATCTGCTTCCCTACAGCAAGCCACCTAAAGCAACCATTCCTGAATCCCCAGCACTTTCAGAGTGCTGAGCTTGCCAACAATGTGTGTTGCTTCAGTGACAAAGTCAGAGTATGACACAGTTGGTATGCTTTGGATTTTGCTGAGAGTTGTAGATTCCTGAATTTAGGAGCAAGACATTACCTTCATTCATAAACATTTCATCCAACTGATTGTCTCATAGATTTGTCTTTCCTGCAAAGAGTAATCAGAATGTTACATAGACAGCTATTGTCATTGAAGGGAGTACTAAGTTAAGAGTTGAGATTGGATTTCAATCTTGGATTTTTACTAGTTCATCCTGTGATCTTACAGATAGATAATTCTTCTGTATCCCATTTTATATAACACGGACATTAACAACTCATAGTGCCTTCATCTCTTGGGCTCTTACGAGGAACAAATGAAAAATCAAAGATAGGAATAATGGTGCTGAGGAAAGTATAAATCACCACAGACACCTGAAATGACTTCTTTATCTATGATTCATTAGCGGCATCATTCCTTTCCTGGGAAGTCCATAACCATGTCCCTCTTCTGGTGAATTTTGAAGTTGTTCCTCTAAGAAATAATGGTAGGAATTGCTTTTTCACCTGATGAGGAACAAATCTAAACTAGGTTTCCTGGTGGCACCCAAATATCTTTTGAGAACATTGCCTAGTTAGTGATTCCACATTATTTGTTTACTCTGAATACATTTTTTAAAAAATAATTAATTTGAAAATCAGAGTTATACAGAGAGAAGGAAAGGAAGAGACACAGAGATGCCTGCCATCTGTTGGTTTACTTCCCAAATGGCCACAATGGCCAAGGAGAGACTAGACCAAAGCAGGAGCCTGGAACTCCATCTGGGTCTCCCACATGAGTAGCAGGGGCTCAAGTGCTTGGGCCAGCCTCTGCTACTTTCCTGTGTGCATCAGCAGGGAACTGGATCAGAAGTGCAATAGCCAGGACTGAACCCCGAGCTCATATGAGATGCTGGCATTGCAAGCAGCATCTTCACCTGCTGCACCACAGTGCCAGTCTTTGAATAAATTTTCTTGTGTTTTGCCACTGTGAAAGTAACAAGAGCAAACAAGAAATCAGGGCCAGTATTGTGACATGCGGCTATGCCAGCATCCCATTTGGGTGCCAGTTCAAGTTCCGGCTGCTCCACTTCCCATTCAGCTCCTTGCTAATGGTATGGGCACAGCAGCAGAAGATGGCCCAAATGCTGGGGAACCTGCCAAATAATGGGAGACCTGGAAGAAGCTCTTGGCTCCTGGCTTCTGGCTTCAGCCTGGCCCAGCCACAGCCATTGGGGCCATCTGGGGAATGAACCAATGGATGGAAGATTCTCTCTGTCTCTCCCTCTCTCTCTAACTCTGACTTTCAAATAAACAAATAAATATTGTTAAGGTGAGGAAAACAAGAAATTGGGAAGATATAAAGAGGAAAATTTTCACATAGTTCTTTAAGAATAAACAAGAATTAATATTATATTTTTTTGCTTTTTCAATAAGTAGTTTTTCCCTTAAAGATATCAATTTTGTCTTGCTTTTTAAATTTTTCCTCTTTATTATAAACTCATGATAATATCTAATATAAAACTGTGTAACTCAGCTTCATAATATTGTTTTGAGAATGAAATGAGTGAATCCATTCCTAAATGACTTGTAATAAGGGTTCAGTAAATGTTAGTTGCTGCTATTTGCTATCATCAAGGACAACATCATCATCATCATTAAGATGCCACCGTTTACTTAATGTTTTGTTATATTGTAATGTAGAGTATTTCTGATTTTTGAGTGTCAAAAATATTCTGCTAACTCCTTTAATAAGCTTCATCAAAACACTTAAGAGGTTTTCCTTTGATTGTTGTTTTTTCCTGATTATTTAACTACCCCCACTCCAATGCAAGGAACATAGAAAAATTTTAAGTTACTTCATGCTAATAATTCTTTTTCTTCTGTAGTCTTTCTACATTGCTCTCACCAGAAATGTGTATTGGTCTTAGAGCTTTGGGAGATCAGGAAGCCTGTGAGTAATTTACCAACTTCTTGATGTGTATGTTTATCTAAGGACATGTGTCACTCAGAGCACATAGCCTGTTGGTGGGCTTTTGCCTTTTGTCATCCACACTAAGTAGAAGCAACATTGAATGTGAGTAGATGCAACACTAAATAGAAGCTGACCCTAAGCTGTGTCTTTGTATTGCATACAGACATGTGTGGAAACAATTCCTGCTTGGCTGGGTCCTGGCACTAGAGTGGGCACACAGGAGGGGACTTGGAGGGGCAGACTAAAGTAGAATGGGTATTCATAGAGGTCACGTACCAGGAGTTAAGCACACGGAGGCTGATTTCAAGTTCCTTCTGTTACTTTTGTAGCTGTATAGCTTTGAACAAGTCACTTAACCTTTCCAAGCTTCATTTACTGATATTTACAATGGGGATAATACCAGTACTTCCCTCATAGGATGATGAGAATTCATAACCTATGTGAAATATATGATTCAATGCCTGGAAAAAAAAATGGGCTCCAGAAGAGTATGCCTCTGTTGTTGTCATCATCAATATTCATTCTCCTTACTCTCTCATTCATCTTCTGCCTCTTCCTTCTCTAAGCAACTCAGGACAGAGCATCCAGTTGTCATCAAGGAGAGTCCCTGAGATGGTAGCCTGGAAGTTGGTACCAAGTGTGAAATTTTGAGGGAGAAATAAAAGGAGCAGATAAGTACATCACTAAAGGCAGCAGTCATAGGATAGAAATAGAGAGTAGATCAGATAGTGGGAAAAAAAGCTAAGTTAATGAAAAATAAGAGAACTTTACATCAAAGATCTGTTTATATATGGTTTTTATTTGGCTCTTGCCAAAGTGTAGATCTATTGGCCAAAGGGTCCACAATTTACCAAGTACTGTCCATTTTTTATTTAAAGATAAATAGATAATAATAGATCTATCTCTTATTGGTAAAACAGTGTTTCAACAAAACATAAGGCAGTGGTACCTTTGCATTATACAAGCAGGTTAGGCTTAATTCTGCTCTAGATTTGTAGTAATTCTTTTTTTTTTTCTTTCATGCACAACCTAGCCACAGCATATCATAGTACAGTATAGAATATACAAATGAAATGCTTTGTTACAAATTGTTTGAGAAAGAGAGCTATACATTTACCACTGTGAATAATGTCTCATTTTTTTCTAGTTGGGGAAAAAAACCAACTCAGTTTTGGTTTGGGTTTCTCTTTTATGTCAGAGATCCCATACCTCTTTCAGCCATAAAGTAGGATGATTTGAAACTTGATTTTACCTAGAATCATTAAGGGGGAGAAATCACCTAAAAATGTCATTTTCTGTTACGCTAAGTACAGATATTTCTTATTAAGCTGGTTCAGAATCAGTTAAGCTTCAAATAGATGGATAAACTCCCCACTAGAGACAGAAAAGAGAAAATCACCTTTTGATAAAAACAGTGCAGGTTTGATTTCAGGATGTGAATAGCAGCATCACTTCCTGTGTTCCTCTCCAACCCATCTACTTCTCTATGCATTTCCAATCTCATCTCAATCTACTCTATCTGCCCTTTCCAAAACATTTGAATAGTTTTCTACTTGATAGTGCCTCTGGAGAAGATGACCACAGTTTTGCAAGGTTAATAGGGTTTCTGTGATCATTTTAATGGTTCTGTTTTCCTTCGTGCTTTTCTTTGTCCAGAGGTTTTGAAATTATAATCTCCTCACCTGCAGCACAAGCACAATTTAAAACTTTTTCAGAAGTTTCCCAATAGTGTTTTGGGATAAAGACAAAATCCTTTTCTGTGACTCTGTTTTAAACTTTTACTGATCTTTGTACCAATTCTTTGCAGTAAGTATAATAGTTTTAATTTTACCTTCATTTCTGTGATCATTTAAATCTCACCTGTCTTCCCCCACTAAACTCTAAGCTCCACTGGAGAAGGGACCACATAATTTGACCCAAACACTACTTAGTACATAGTAACCTCCAAAAAGAAAATGTGTTGAATAAATATAGGCTATTTTAGTAGTACTTTCTGATTTCCCTTGCCATTGGTTCTAGACGAGAAAAGCCAGAAGTAAATACTTGTCATCAGTGAACTGAGTTTATAATTTTTGAGTTCTTCTTTTTCCTCACCTCTTAAAAAGATACAAGAGTACCTTTTAAAAAGGGAATTGAAAGATAAGTTTATTTTAGTGCAAAAATTTTCATGAATCTAGGCATAGTTCTTTCATGGTATACGTTTCCACAAATTATTTGAAGTAAACTTTGTGTTTTCTGTAGCTTTTTCTGCTGGTGTGAAAGGCTAGGAAATGTATGGACTTTATACTCTGATAGATCTTGGTCTAAATCTCAATTCTGCCTCTTGATAACTCTGTGACCTCAGGGGAATTTGAGCATCACTCTGTCTTAGTCTGGGTGGGCTGCCTTAACAAAGTATCATAGATGGGGTATGTTATAAATAGTATAAATTTATTTCTCACAATTTTGGAGGCTAGAAGTCTAAGATCAGGGTGCCAGCATGAAAGATTCCAGTGAGGGCACTCTCCTGGGTTGCAGAGGACTGCCTTCCTACCATGCCTTCTTAAAGCAGAGAGGATGTGAGAGCTTTCTGGGGGCCCTTATAAAAGGGCTCTTATTCATGTGGGCCTCACCCTTAAGACCTAATTACCTTCCCAAACTCTACTGCCTGGACCCTCCGCACTGTGAGTCAGGATTTTAATATGTGAATTTTAGGAGAACTCAAACATTCAGTCCATTGTGTCAGATTTATTGTTTATATCTAATGTGGTAGCCATACATATTAAATCAAATACCATTAATAAAGCACTTAGCAAAATGCATGTCAAATAATAAATACTGTCTAAAAAAAACAAATGATGGACACTTAGTGCAGCCACTCAGAGGCTTCCGGCTGTGCCATATTCCATATCAGAGTGCCGGGATTCACATCCTAGCTCCACCTCTGATTCCTGCTGATCAGGCAACAGGTGATAGCCCAAGTGCTTAGGTCCCTTCTACCACATGGGGGACCCAAATTGAGTTCCAGGCTTTTGGTTTGGGCCTGGCCAAGCCCTGGCTTTTGTCTGTTGTGGGCATTTGAAAAATAAATGGTGGCTGGCTCACTCGCTCTCTCTCAATCTCAATAAAATGATACTAAATGAATACAACTTTTCAAATAAAGAACAGCAATATTTTTACTCCTAGTATTACAATTACTACCAAATGACTATCGCTGTTACTTTGTTATTGCTTTTCTGTCTAGAATTCTGTGATCTGATTACAAGAAGTCTTGTGATTCCTCGAAGTAGTCACAAGGCAGCAGCCACAAATCTCTCTCTTTTACATTCCTATACTGTGTCTCTTACTGGTTGATGACTCACATGTTTTTAAAAATCATAAAGATGATAGCAACATCAACGTCCAATAGATTCAAGGCTGCAGAAAATGTCCATGGTGAGTAGGAATTCCAGATTTTTGGAGTGTTCCTACTTACCTAGATCAGGAAACCTTCATACCCTAAATTCCACCCCCTTCTCTGTTGTGAGCATAGAAGGCTAATTGTAGCAACTAGAAGATAACACAGGCAAAGGGGAGGCATGCATAGCATTTCCTTATTCAGGTGATAATTGCTCACCCTTTACTCAACATTATTATTGAATTAGTATTGAAAAGGTAATTTCGTGCTTCATGAAGTAGCAAATTTGATTCATATGCTAGGAGAGCAAAAGAACAAGAGTAATATTGACAGCAATAATTGTATCCCACCCTAAAACCAGGCAAGGCAAATATCCCCTACCACTGTGATATGAAGCACTCACACCCTTACCACCTCCCTGTTGACTGTTTCAGAGTCAGGACCTCACAGGATGATAGAACTCCCTTGCTGGATTGTATACCCTTGATCTTTTTCAAAGTAATAAATTAATGTATTTTGTTTCCTATGCTCAGGAACAGTTTTGTCACTTGTTAACATAAAAAGAATGAGTTACCCACATTTACTTGTGTGCAGATATGAATAAGTTAGAAACATTCTCTGAATCCCCAAGTTATCTTCACAGTCTATGTAGCTCCAGTCATGACTTGGATATAGGAAGAGCTTCAGTCCTTGAGGAAGGAGTTTGCTTCACCCCAACCCACATTGCCAGCTGTCATTCCTTCACTCACCACAAACAGGTGGCCACATTTTTTTTTTTCTCAGTGAAAAACTTTACTTGAGCTCACTGATGTTTTCTCAAAAAGAAGGATTTAACTGATCTATTACATGACTATTTGGTCAGCTGAAGAAGGAATCCTACAGATCATCACGGTGTTTTTACACGTAGGGTTGTTGAGGTGACAGACATCACTGTCTCGCAAGGTTATTAGGTTATTAGGATTTCTGCGATGGTTTTACTGGTTCTGTTTTCCTTCTTGCTTTGACTGCTAGGTATGCTATACTGGATTTACAACTCAACCAGCCCAGACAAATACCCTGGACTTAAATGAGCTCACCTACTTCCAGTGTCCTTTCACCAGCCTAAACTTATGTTGCTTCCACCCTTCTTAACATCAGTTTTTATTAATTTTTTTATTATCTGGTAATGCTACATGTTTACATTAACAAATATACAGTAATATTAAAGTGAAGTCCCAAGGAAACTGATCACTATGAGGAACCTGATGGTTGACAATTTGGCCTCATGTTTCTCTTTAGACTTTTCTCTCAATGTAGTCAAATATGTAACATGTACATAAATACCTACATGCTATTTATGTGTATAGGTTTCTGTGTGCTTGTGCTTTTCTTGACTCAGAAATAGATGGATATTCTTCTACAGCAGTACACGAAGATCTACTGTGTGATTTTTAAGACTTGCTTAGTATTTGATGGCATAGGAGGACTATACTTCATTTCCCCATTCTACTATCAGAATTGAAGCCAGGTCCAATTTTTCTCTCTTAAACTAATCACACATTGACTCTCCTTGCAGTATATATTCCTAAAAGTCATCTTGCTGTTTTAAAGCATCTGTGTTTCAAAATTTTTGATAAATACTGCTAACTTGCCCTCCACAAATCTGAACCACTTTAAACTTCAGCCAGAAGATACAAGAATGCTGCTCTCACTGTTCAACCAAACTGGTCATTAGCAGACTTACAAACTGTTTTCCAGTATAATAGACAAACAACTATATCTTGTTTCAATTTGCATTTTCTCATCACCAACTTGAGCAGTCAGCATCTGTTGTTAAGTTGATTGGCCATTTCTTTTTGGTTGAGTTGCCAGTTTATATCCTTTACCTATTTCTTTCTCTTATTGGCCTGATTAATTTTTCTCCTGAATTTTCAGGTTTTGTTTATTATTGATGCTAACCCTTTATTGAAGAGACTTTAAATATTTTTTCTCCTTTAAATTTTAACCAATTCAAGAGTTTTTCCTACATTAAAAATCGAATTTGGGTGTATACCAAATCTGAAATTCTCAGGTCCATATCCTGTTCTTATTTTCCCTCATTTCTAATGAATCTGGAAGGTTAGTTTTGGTTTTCTTTTTTCTTTTATTGACTTTTTTTGGGGGAGTTATACATTTGCTTTTAATATCTAATTTTATTTGCAGTAACCAGAGAATGTTACTTGTAGAATTTGAGTGTGTATTTACTGAGACTACGGTTTAGTATGTGATCAATTTTTTAAATATATCATTGATATATAAAAGGAATGTGTAATCTTAGTATGTCTGGAACAAAATTCAGTTCTTCTCTTAATGCTTTCTCCCTGTATCCTTTTCATCTTGCCTTCTTGCTTCCTTCTCTTCAGCCTTCTCCCTTCCTTCTTTCTGGTTGTTAACTGTTATTCAAATCCTTGGTATCCTTTATTTAGTGTCTATAAAATTTAAAAATTTTCCAGTATATTTTAAAATAAATTCTTCCTTTAGTAACCTTTTTTCTATTATATATTGTCCTGAATATTAAGATATAAGCTTTGTAGCTATCATATTATTAGAACATATATTCCTAGCAAATTAATTATGCTCTATTTTATATCTCATACTTCTTGTCTTGAATTCTACTTTGCCCATAGCTCCTACCATGTCATTGTACTGGAACCAGCCTGATAAATCATTGTTTATTCTTTTATTTTAAATTTCTGTATGTGATTTTACTGTAGGTATTTTTCCTTAAGCTTACCTAGTAGCATTGTTTTATTTATTTATTTCCCCCACCCCCAAACTGAAAATACTTCAATTGTTATTTTCTGTAACGTCTTCTATGTGTTGTTATTTTGTGTTTCCTGTATTTTATCATAGTTTCTACCATGTTACATTTCTGTTGTTTAAAGTTCCACCTCACATTTTTGTGCTGCTAGTAGTCATCCTTAAATTCTTCAAAAGCAAAAATTATTTTCCTATCCCCATAAAAATGAAGCAGTATCTACTACTACATCACTTCAGCAAAATAAGTGTTGAATCACTATGTGTTTTTTTTAAGTTTCTTGTCTTTTTTTCTTTACTGCTTCTTTGGTACCACTAAAAAGTGTCTTGAATTTTGGTTCCAGATTGTTAATTTTTTACTTAGTGCTGCTACTGTTTTATGAATACCTACTTAACATTTCCATTAAATTTCACTGCCATGTTTCCAACAATTAGTATGAACTGTAAGTTTTACTGATATCATTGCTCATTTTATTTGGATGCTATGTGTTTCTGTTTCATGGCTTTATCTCGCTGAACTACAACTGATATTTTAGCCTTTGTGGTGTTTGGTTTGCAGAAGAGTTTATGTGGGAGGCAAAGTTCTGCATTCTTGTATGTCTAAAAATGGCACTTCCTGCCTACCCGGGAATTAAGGGGGCCAAGCTTCAAGGTGCGCTTCCTTCACTCTTCATGGGCATTGGTGCATTTTTTCCTGTTTTCTGTGTGGCATATGAGAAGTTTGACTCTAGCAGTTAAGGCCATGGGTTTCTGAAACTCAGATCTGTGAACTTCAGTTTGATTGCATTTCTCCCCCTTACTAGTTGGATTACTGCATAACTCTAGTAAATCTCTTTTTCCTCATTCATTTACTCATAAATCAGATCAGAGTATTTTGGTACCAGGTCTTTGTGTGGTAAAGAATTAAGGTTAACTAAAATACATCTTACCAATAAATAATGGATTCTGTGATAAGAATAACAGTTCCTTTTACCAACATTACATTTTTCTTATGTGATCTTTTTTATCCTTGGGAGTGCTAATTTTTTTTTATGATTTTGCTGTAAAGAATTCAGTTGACCATTTCCTCTCATAATCCCAATCTTTTTAGTTCACAGACAGCTCTTCTATTCTTTTCATGGGTAACATCTTACCCTTCATCCACATCTCTTTTCTTTCATTCAGAACTCTTCCTGTACAGCTATCGGGGCTGTTGAATTTGTTCTCCAGGTGTGTTGGTTTTCTATTGCTGCTGTAATAAACAGCAGTTTAGAGCAACACAAATTTATTTTGTAAGTTTATTTATTTGAAAGAGCAAAAGAGAGAGACACCTTTCATCCACCAGCTCACTCTCCAAATACCTGCAGCTGTGTCAGGCTGAAGCCAGGAGCCAAGAACTCCATCTGAGACTGCCATGTAGGTGGCAGGCACACAAGCACTTGATGCCATCATCTGCTGCTTCCAAGGTTGTGCATTAGCAGATAACTAGGTGGGGAGCAGAGGTGGAACTTGATCCCAGGCACTCCATTATGTTTTGTAGGTGTCCAAAACCTACCTTACCCATTACACCACAACTCCTGATCAACAAATTAATTGTTTCAAGGGCTGTTGTTGTGGCACAGCAGGTGAAACTGCTCCTGCAATGTCAGCATCCCATATGGGTGCCAGTTTGAGTCCTGGCTGCTCCACTTCCAATCCAGCTCCCTGCTAATATGCCCAGGAAAGTCCTGGAATATGGCCCAAGTTCTTGGGCCCCTACACCCACATGGGAGACTGGTAAGAAGCTCCTGGCTCCTAGCTTCAGATGGCCCCAGCTGTGGTCATTGTAGCCATCTGGGGATTGAACCAGTGGATACAAGATCAGTCAATCTCTCTCTCTCTCTCTCTCTGCCATTCAAATAAAATAAATCTTCAAAAAAGTAAAGTTTCAGAGGTCAGACTTGTACTAAAATCAAGACTTTACTTGTACTTGTGCAGACTTGTTCTTCCTTGCACTAAAATCAAGGATCTACAGGGTGACATTCCTTTGGAAGTTCTAGAAGACAGCCTGTCCCTACAGCTTCTCCAGCTTATTTGATATTTTGCTTATTTGCACCAGGCAATGGGATTTTTTGTAAGAAGACATACTTGTTGTTCTTCATGGTATCTATTGTTGGCAAGATTCACTTTTGCACTTTAGTTTCATTCTGAGCATGTAGTATGCATTACAGATTGGCAGATTATCCATTCAGTAGTTGGCTAAAGAATTCTGAGGATCTGAGAATTAATTTCCAGGAAACTTGGCTCCCCTGATTTCTAAATTGTTTACCAGAAACCACAGTCTGTTTTGCTACTTTGATTTCTCTATCTCCATGAACACTGGACACTGAATTTAAATCAGAGTGACAGACTATCTCTTACAGAGTCCATGCATTAATTTTGAAGTCATTAATAGAATTCTCTGGCAGAAATGCCTCCCTTCCCCCACCCGTTGCCATGTGGACTTGGTTTCTGCATCTGGACAGACAATTTTATCATAATCCCAGCTTTGAGCTTATAGCCTGGATTTCCCAACATCTGTATAATTTCTACCCCTGCAGAACCAGCATGGTTTTGTCATTCTCAAACGTTCTTTATGACATTATTTCCACATTTTTATGAGGCTACCACATATTTAATAATTTTAACTATAGCCTTCTCATCTGCAAGTTAGCCTAAAGCTTGATGTTGTCCAACTCTTAATAGCAATAATATTTATGATGACAACAATAAGCATTTTATTGAGTACAAGCAAGGCACCAAGTGCTTTTATATGCTGTATCAACTTTAAGTGTTTTTAACTGAAAGTAATAGGCAATGAAAGCATGGTGTCTTAAACAAGTTGTTTATTTTTGTCATATAATGAGAGCTCTGGGAATTGACAGCTGCTAGGTGCTGGTGTCTATAATGAAGCCTCTAGTATTCCCAGAGACCTTTTCCCCCACTGTGTTAGGAGAACTGCATCACCTCCAGCCATCATGCTCACCAGCAACAGGAGCAAATTAGAAATGGAAGGAAGCTATGTCAGTGAAGTAAAAGAAGTTTCAAGACCATAGCCAACTTCACCTGTGTCTCATTGACCAGAACAATAACTCACAACCACCCTGGCTGGAATAGGCTGAGAAGGAATTTGAGAATGGAGATTGGGCCAACCAGCCCACATTGGCTACATGTTTGCCATACTCACATTTATTTGTATTATGCATTTCTGCAGTTGTCATTCCCTTGATACTGAAGATCAAAGAATTCATGTGACTAACCCCAAACCACACATCAGTGAGTGAAAAGGCTGGTATTTGAACATATCCAACTTTGTCTGAAGTCTCACCGTCTCCTGCCATTATTTATAAATTAGCAATAGACATGATTAAAGGAATATATGAATTATTGGATTTCTGGTTTTGGTGTTTATGTATATGGTTTTATATAAGAGGAATGGGTTTGTTAAAGGTCCTACCAAGTCATCTCCAAGATGAGTGAAAACCACTTGGCTTGTGATGTACCAGCCTTGGTTCAAATTCCTATTTCACCATTTGTTAATATGTGATTATTAAGCCACCACTTAATATCTCTGCACCTTAGAATTACCATCTTTGTCCTTGTGACTGTTAACTCCCAAGTCTAGTTATCATTTTCAGTTAAATTAATCATCAAGAAGCACAGCTTCATTTCTGTCCAACAAAACACACCTTTCCTGAACTGTCACTGAGCTGCTTGTGAAGACCTCAAAGTAAAATAGCCTTTTCTGCAGTGCTTGATTTGTAGGATGCCTTCTGAGCCGTCGGCTGTGCACTGAGCAAGAGCAAATTTTTAATTCTCTCCTTTGGCAAACTGTTGGTCTCTGTTCATGGCATAACTGTCAACCAGCTTCAGATCAACAATCTCTGTGTATGTAGAGTGGGAGAAGCTTTGAATACAAGAACAAAATATAAATCTTATCCTCAACAGAGCCTAGCACAGAGCCTTATTCATGGTACTCTTCCCATAAATATTTCTGATTCAGGTTTGAAAATATGGTTTGAGCCCAGACTTTCAAACAGACTTGCTTTGCTTTGAAATACTGCTCACTCATTGTTTATTTATGTGTATTATTCATACCCTGACTATGTCTCAAAAAGATTTGTAACAAAAAGCTATGGGTACTTCATAACCATTAAATCACTCAAGTGAAATTAAAAAGACAAAAAAAAACAAACAACAAAAATACCTCAGTGACAGGAAGTCCTAGGGTAGGGTCTTAAGTTCAACTTATTCCTTCCAACAAAACTATAGGCTTAGTACTTTTACAGATGAGAAAATAAAGGATCCGAAAGACTGAGAAAATAAGAACAGATTTCACTCTGGTGAACTTCAGGGCCCAGGACTCAAGACCAGCATCTGCCAGTGCTATGATCTGAACTCTTCACTGGCTTCACACTGGCAGAAGTAGATTCTACTCAACCCGCCTACTCTATCCTGATGAGTTAACCAAAACATGTGTGAAGGAGAGCGATGATTAAGCAAAATGCATTACATAAATTAATAAACAACCATAAATTAACTGAAATGTTCTATTCTGTAAAGCTCCCTGAAAAACTCCAAGACACTGGCACATTAATGGCACCCCACAAGGGAAGTGCCCCTAAAAGTCATCTTCTTTTGCTTCCTCTTCTTTTTTTCCAGAGGAAGAAAGTGGGGAATTAAGTTGCCCAAGATTCTCAGCATAAATGGTTCACCTTGGTCATCCTATTTCCTCGGAGTGCTCAGAAGCTGGGAGAACCCCAGCTGTCATAGACTCTTTAGCAAGGAATGCTTGCTCGTGTGCTTTTTACCTTTGAAGGTAACCTTGGTTTTGTACACACATTTTGTGCTTGCATTTGGAATTCATAGTTAAGCTGTAAGTGACTCCACTGTTGATCTTGTAAAGGTAGAAATGCCCCTTGGGATGAAGACATTTAATAACATAAGTAAGAGGGCAGCTGGTCTCCAGAGACATCCTCTCCCCAGTCAACCATGCTTGCTTGCTTACTAGTATTTACCCTCTGTGTACTCAGGTACCTGCACACTTGGCTGGCCCTTTGTAATCAACAGAATGGAGTAGGAATGATGCTATGTGACTTCCAAGTCTAGATCATAAGAAGCCTTGCAGTCTCCTGCTGGTCTCTTAAAATGTGCAGTCTGAGGGCTCTGCCTCTCAGAATCCAGACAGTGTGACCCCAGAACTAAAGCTGCCTAAAGAGCTGATGTTTAGGTGTTCTTGTTGGCAGCCAGAACTGAGCTCCCAGCCAATTTCTAAAATCTACTGCCAGTTTTGGGGAGCTAGCAATCTTAGACATCCAGCCCAGAGAGCTGTCAGGTGACTGTATCCACAACTGTAACTACATGGTAGACCCCAGCTGAGAGAGTCCAGCTGAGTCCCATCAATCCACGGAACCACAAGTAATAATAATAAATCATTATTTTAAGCCACTGGGTTATGACAGATTGGGCATGTAGCAAAAAGATAATGGGAACAGTAGGATGCATTAAAAGATTATTTTTCTCTCCAGTTTCTACAAAGCTCAGAGGTAAAAAATAATCAGTATTTACCAAGATCTAGAAGATGGTCACATTGAAATTTGTTTAAATTCCCCTCCCAGCTCACCAAAGATTTCCATCTATTTCTTTCATTCCTACGTGAAATAGTAGGGATAGAAGCATCTTCAAAGAAGAATGCATTTTAAAAATATCTTTGGAGCGAGATATTTTGACATTTGAAGAAGAAACAACAATTTCGGGTTTCTTAAGAGCTTTCCAATGTTTACTCTGTTAGTATTTTACTGAGAGCTACAGAAAATAGTACCTATTCTACTGTCTAATCATTTGGAGAAATCTGCAATAACATAATGTACCCTTTAATGATCATAATTGAAATGTGCAGTGAAACATTCTGTTTGCAGGTAGGTTATTATTGCTGCCGAACTGGACCAAGCTAATTTTCTTTCTGTACCTCTTTGCTCTTTCCCTCCTCCTGCCCTCTCTTTCTCTCTCTTCATTACTGTCAAGGATTATTTCTTATTCAAGAAAAGAGAAAGGAATTTAGAACAAGTCTTGGTTCAGAGCACTCCTGAGTGCCAAACATCATGCTAGTGAGCTCACACACTTTCATCTTCAGGACTGGCAGAAAAAGTTGTGATGTTGTATCCAGTGTGCAGATGAGGAAACTGAGTGTGAGAAAAACTAAATAACCTGTCCAGATCCCCGGCACAGAAGTAACCGATAGATCAAGGATCCAAATATTGTTCTTTCTTATTCCAAAGACCTTGAGGTTTCTCTTATACTGCCCACATCTGAAATCCATATTTAGCCTCATTGGTCACTAAAAAGTAAACGACTAAAATTGCTGAAATAGTGGCTGTCCAGAGTTTCAGAATCGCTGCCTGCCTTCAGGTGTAAAAGCTAGCAAGCTCTCCTGCTTCAGTATCCTAGCTCTGTGGGATTCTGCCTGTGACAGTAGCCTCCTTGTTGGGTACCTCCCCTCTTAGAATGCTTCTGTTGCCAAGGGAAAGGGACTGTAAGAGAAACTCCAACTTGAAGGCAAGTTATTTTTTTTTTAGTTCAATCTCTTTTCAGCTTTTGCAAGAATAGAACTGTACCTGTTAGGGTTCTCCAGAGAAATGGAACCATTAAGAGATATATAGAGATAGAAAAACATAGATAGAAATAGATTTACTATGGGAATTATTTCACGTGATTATGGAGGCCCAGAAGTTTCATGATCAGCTGCCTGCAAGCTGGAGAACAAGAACTGGTGTAATTCAATCCATGTTAAAGGGCCTGAGAATCAAAGTGTGTATTGGGGCAGGGATTGGGGTGAAAGGGGAGTTGGCAGTGTCATCAGGGACCTAATGGTGTACTTCCAGGTCTGAAGGCTGAAGGCCAAGAATCATGAACACCAAAGTCTGGTATCAGGAGAAAATGAATGTGCCAGCTCCAGCAAAGAGCAAATTCTCCACTCCTCTGTATTTTTGTGATGAATGAGCCCTCAGTGCATTGGGTGATATCAACCCACAATGTGGAGAGTAACATTCTTCACTCAGCTAATTATCGATCCAAATGCTAATCTCTTCCAGAAACACCTTCACAAACCCACCCAGAAATAAGCTGTCACATATAATAAACCATCACAATGGCAGATCATGGTAGAACACACAGATGGATTTAAGGAGAGGTTCTTTTAATGCAGTAACCCTCTGTCAGTGTCATATTTTCCAGGGGTCTTATGTAAAATGCAGATTCTAGGGTCCCACACCAAAGATCTGATTCAAGTGGATTCTAGTTGAGACCTAGGAATTAGGTACTTTTTTAAGCTCTTAAGTGATTTAACAGAGTGGCTCTTAGACTTGATGGAACATTGCTTAAAGATGAGACAAAATCTATCACACTTCTGAGTTACTTTAGGGGGAAAAACTTTTATTCCAAAAAGTTTTTGTCGTTGGGAACTGTAATTTTTATAGTCATTCAGTCACATGTGTTTCCAACTGCATTACCAAATTTATACACAATGCTCAAAATACCTCTGGAAATGGCTCTGAGAGACTTTTGTAGGTGGTGCAGGTGCTTATAGGACAGTGCCCCTCTCCACTTACTGGACTGGCATTAGCTGTTAGGCAGCTTAGAGGCAAAGTCCTTTTCTTGGCCTCTCACACTATTTAAAGTGTTCCTGTGCTTATCTCTGCACCCTCTGTTCATAACTGAGGAATTTCCTGGAAGGCACTTGTATATGGTAACTTCAAAAAAGCTTTAGAATCCTCATCTTTCCCATCTTACTCGTTGCCTGACTCTGCAGTACGTATGTTCTTGGGCCCAGTGGTCAAAGTTGTGTCTACTGTTATTTTAAAGCCCAAGAGGACCAGTTTTGCTTGCTTCCTTTCTTTGTCAATAGGGTTTTAGCATGCATCTAGCAGAGTCTAAGCACTGGGTAGATGCTGGAGGTGGGAGTGACACAGAGATAGAAGGGGAAAATATTAGCAAATTTTTCTTTAAAATGGGAGGAAATGATTTACAAATGAATAAACACAACCCTAGGGGACTTTAGCTGCAAAAAGGAGCAGAGAAATGGGATAATAATTGTTCGAGAAAAGAGGGATCCAGAGGGGTTTTGTTGTTGTTTTGTTGTGTTTTACAATTTGGGAGGAATAATAGCTTGTATTCACACTGACAATAATGATCCAGTAGAAAAGGAAAAACTGATTAGATGAGAAAAGTGTTTCAATTTTTTTTTCTTTTTTTTTAGAATTTGATGGGTTTGATACCATTTATGAAGACGAGTGCAATATTTCAATATATACACACACAGCATAAACTAATCAAACAAGGCAACCAGCCTGTCTGTGCCCTCCTCACTTCCTTGTGTTTGAAGCCTACCTGCTCCTCTCTTCCAATTCTGTGTACAGTACACAATGCTCTATTGTGAACTGGAGTCACTCCACCTGTGCTGCAGTGCTAGCACTTGTCACCTTTATCTGACTGTGCTTTGGTGCCTGTTATCCAAAGGTACCTGTTACCCTCTATCCCTTGGCCATCCACGCTTCCCAACCTCTAGAAGTCACTCTTCTAAGTTCAGATCAACTGTTTTAACAGGTGCAGTATAGTTCATAGATACAATTCTGAGAATATAAAGATAGTTTCTTCCTTCCTCCCACCCTCCGTCTCTCTCCCTTTCCTCTTTCTCTCTTTCACTTCTGATATATCATCCAGATCAACTGTTCTTTTCACTTTGACATATCAGAGAGAATACATGATACTTGTCTTTCTGTGTTTGGCTTATCTCACTTAACACAATGATATCCAGTTTCATCTGTTTTGCTGTAAATGTCAGAATTTCGTTCTTTCTTACATTCCACTGCGGATGTATATGTACCACATTTTCTTTCCCCAGTAACCATCTGGTTTCTTCTAGATCTTGGTTATTGTAAATAGTGCTGTAATGAACATGAAAGTGCAGATATTTTACATGCTAATTTTCATTTTTTTTAGCTCTAAGCCTAGAAGTGGAATTTCTGGGTCACTTGGTAGATAGACCTATTTTTTTAGTTTTTTGAGGAATCTCCACAGTGTTCTCCATATTGTCTATACCAATTTATGTTTCTACCAAACGGTAAAGGGTTCCCTTTCTCAACATCCTTGTTAGCATTTGTTATTTTCTTTCTTTTTGAGAACAGCCATTCCAACTTAAGTGAGATGGCATCTTAGAGTGGCCAGTGTGGTTTGTATCTGCATTTCCCTAATGGGAAGTGGCACTGAGCATTTTTCACCCATCTGGTAACCATTTTTTCATGTGTCTGCTGTCATTTCTACATTTGAGAACTGTGTATCCAATCCTTTGTCCATTTCTTAACTGAATTGTTTAGTTGGTATCTGTGTGTGTGTGTACATGTATGTGTGTGCATATGTGTGTGCAAGTTTATTAACATTCCCAAGATGGAATTAAACTAAAGTTTGCTATATTCTAAGTACTAAGTAAATGTAACAGTATTTCTTTCATGTCCACTCTCCCCAGGCCCCACCTTCTCACAAGGAGGTGACCCACCATTAACAGCTTGTTGTAACTCCTTCCAGACTTGCACTGTGCATGTAAAATCTACTGTAAAATATTCTGCCAGTCCCTTACTCAAGATGTACCCAGTCAGAATTACATTTGTTGGGGGCACAGTACCAAACTATTACTCTTTTAGAAAAGGAAACTAAATAACAAATATACAATTTTAAAAAGAAATATTATTGGGATGCCTTAATATACTCCATAGAGAGGGAAAGGGGGTGGCAAGGTCAGGTCTCTGAGCTGGCAGAGTCCAGTCTTGACTCAGTGTTCTCCAGCTGGCAGGAGCTCTGGAAGTCAGTTGTGTAGGAACTGAGAGAGCTCAGAATGGACAGCCACCTCTCAATCAACCTTAGCTTGAAAGGTGCTGGTAAGGTCCTTGTTGGAGTACTAAGTACAGATACATAAATCAGGTAGCATCGTCCGAGCTAAGTGCCACAGTCACAGTCTAGACTGTGCCAGGCGAGTCTTCACTGACTGATATTCTTTCCCAACACAAATGTGTGCGCACACACACACACCACACACACACAACACAGTTGACATTCCTGAGGCTCGGAGGATTTTGAACAACTTGGGGATAGGCAGCCACATGTGAGATTCTGGATTTATTTGTGCTAAGGCATATGGGGGCTCATGTGATCAGATGAGGAAATAAAAAGGGATATGATGATGTGACACTGAGTTTATACAAGAGTTTTTGTTACACTGCTTATATTTATATGTATATGTTTGTATAGTCATGTATAAACATTTTATAAATATACATATGCAATATAGATAATACCATACATGTTCTCTATTATTTTGCAACACCCATCTTCCTCTTCTTTTGAACTGACAATGTAACACAGGTATCTACTTTAAAATCAGGCCATGCTTCCCACACTATTCAACCCTATCTATTGATGTCCCTGTAAAATGTTTCTACCATTTTACTCTTATAATAACATTGAATCTATGATTTTGCACAGTTGCCTTTATGCATCTGAGCTAACAGTTTAGTAGGATATGTTTCTGAAAGTGGAGTTGCCAAACCAAAACCGCACCAACTCCTAATGGATTTTGCCAAATTATCCTCCCCATAGCTGTCTCCCTCTTACGAACAATTCAAGTTGCTTTCTTTTCCTCTATAGATTTTCCACCCTTAGATATTATCAGTTTTTAAAGTTTTTGCTAATCTGATGAGATTTGTTATCTGAGTTTTTATTTCCCTGATTACAACTGTAATCACCTTTTCATGTTTATTTGCAACTGTCTACTCATATCACCTGTTCCTTTTCATATTACATAGGCTATCTTTTTCATAAAATTTTATGAGTTTATATTATGTTGATTTAGGTGTTATAATTTTTATCTATTTTAAGTGCGTTATGGTAGCTTTTGCTGGTACACAAAATTTTCATTTCTAATATATAAAATCCTTGAATCAGGGCAAGCATTTAGCCTTGTGGTTAAGATGCTGGTTAAGATTCCTATGTTCCATAACTGAGTGCCTGGGTTCAAGTCCCAGCTTTGCTCTCAATTTCAGCTCCCTGCTAATGTACACAATGAAAGGCAGCAGGTGATGACTCAAGAAATTGAGTTCCTTACACCTATGGCAGAGATCTAAATTGGGTTCCTTGCTGGCTTTGGCTTGACCCAGCCCTGACTGGTGTAGTCATCTGGGGAAAAATCAGCAGATAAGTGTGCTTTCTCTCTCTCTCTCTCCCCTCTCCATCGTCCATTTGTCTGTCTGTCTCTCCCTCTTTCTCTCTCCCCCCTCCACTCAAATAATAATTATTTAAAATAGAATAAATCCTGTGAATCTTTTCCAGTTTGTTTTTCATGGGAGCTTTGTGCTTTTCTGGGAAAGCCTTCTTTATCATAAAACGGAAAAAAAAAATCCTCCTATTAATTTAATCACTTTTTTTTTTTTACATTTTGTCGATCTATCTCAGAAGTATCTGTAGTATATTATATGATAAACAGATACACATAGCTCTTTTCCAGTTTGCAGTTTATTGAATAAATCTAATCAACACTAATTTGAAATGCAACTGAGTCCCTGCATGTTCATGAGCCTTTTCTGTTCTTAAATTTCCCTCCTTACCTACTTTCATGTCAATGCTATGAGGTTTAGTTGTTACCATTTTATCATTCGGTATTATTTTTATTAAATTTATTTTTATTCATGCTTTTACATAGATCTTTCATCTACTTATTTTTTATTACTGAAATATATTGGATATGATAATAAACAGAATGTCCTACAGCAGGTTGGACAAGGAGTCAGTAGTCAAGTTTGGAATAGTAGAGTACCACGTTCCATAGTAATGAAGGTTTCTGTTCTAAAATGCAATGCAGGAGTGTAAGCATTTGACACAGCAGTTAGGATGCTGTCTAAGACACCTACATCTTATATCAAAGTGCCTGAGTTTCATTCCTGGCTCTGACTCCAAATTTCAGCTTCTTGACAGTGCAGACCCTGAGAGACAGGTGTGATGGCTCAAGTAATTGGATTCCTGCCACCCACATGGGAAACCTGGATTGAGCTACCAGCTCCTGGCTTTGACCCACACCAATCCTGGCCATTGCAGACATTAAAAAAGTGAATCAATGGATGGGCTCTCTCTCTCTTTCTCTCTCTCTCTCTTTCTCTCTCTCTCTTTCTCTCTTTCCCTTCCTTCCTTCTCCCTCTCTCATAAATAAAAAAGAAAAAGCAAATAAATACAGAATAGTAATAAATATTTTGAGGCCCAGTAAACTCAACAGGGGGTAGGGAGCTGTGTTTTCTGCAGGAAGAGGAGAGGCAGAGTAAGCAAACTTAGGACAGGCTAATTCAGATTACTGCATCAGTCTCTGAGGCACAAAAGCTGCCCCTAGTTATCTGGTCCCTGGCCTTCCAGTGATTAGAGCACGTGGACTGTGGTCTGCAGTGTGAGAGCCCAGAAAAGGAGCTGGTGTGAACTGTGGGTTAGTTGGTGTTGCATATGCAGGGCATACTTAGAGGCAAGTTTTTTGCCATCTTCAGGAATTGGCTGCAGTCCTCACTGAGGGTCAGCTAGTCCCCAAATATCAGAGCATTACAATACAGATATCAAAGCATTATAATACAGAAAATAAAAGATGTGGTCAACAGTCCTCACTCAAGGAGTGCTATTCAATGAATTTCACTCTTAGACACTGTTCAAAATCCATTTCCTTTCAAAATCATGTTCCTCTGTAATATGATTTGAAGTTTCTTTCTTTACATTCCATTTCCTCTTCTCCTGCTTAGAGTTCCTCCAGGATTCCATTGGGAGCAATGACTCTGCTCTCTGTAGCTAGTCTTTATTTCTTTGACTTTGGGGTCCTCTACTCTCTGGCCTTCACCTCCAATCATACCGATCTTTTTTTTTTCCTATTGCAAATTCTTTTTTTTATTATTTAGTAAATATAAATTTCCAGAGTAAAGTTTATGGGTTACAATGGCTTCCCCCCCCATAATTTCCCTCCCATCTCCCACTCCCTCTCCCATTCCATTCACATCAAGATTCATTTGCAATTATCTTTATATACAGAAGATCGATTTAGTATATATTAAGTAAAGATTTCATCAGTTTGCACCCACACAGAAACACAAAGTGTAAAATTCTGTTTGAGTACTAGTTATAGCATTACTTCACATTGGACAACACATTAAGGACAGATCCCACACAAGAAGTAAGTACACAGTGACTCCTGTTGTTGACTTAACAATTTGCCACTCTTGTTTATGGCGTCAGTAATCTCCCTCGGCTCTAGTCATGAGTTGCCAATCATACCTATCTTAAGTGCTGTTTATCATTCAGGAAGCCTTCAACATCTCTTCTCATTCTCATTTTCTGGAGATTTAGGTTTTTGAGATCTTTAGTTTATACCCTTTTGCTCATTTTAACACGATTGGGAGGTGGAGAGGAGGTAAGTGAGTTTGTTCATTCTCACCATCTTGAACAGGGATACCATAATTGGTTCAATCAAATGGAATAGGGAAGTGAACTCCATAGGCTAGAAAGGTCGTGTTGATAAGGAAGGTGAGTCAAGGAGGGAGAGAAGGGAGATAGGGACACTTAGAGCCTCATGCAACTGTGTATAGTGTTTGACTACCCATTAGTTCAGTCCAGTTTTCCCTAAAGCGCTACACATAAAAATGTATGTACATAAAGCATTCACCATATCATGGTCAGTGAAAAATGATCAGAAGATACCAAACTTGTCTGACAGTATCATACATTAGAATGATAGTGATTTAATAAAATACTATACCTGTAAGTTTCATTGTAAATAACATAAATCATAGGAAAATTCTCATGTCACAATGAAAAATAAAAAAGATTACAGAGTATATATTGTATGTTCTATTTTGAAAACCATGAAGGGGGCCAGCATTGTGGTGCAGTAGCTTAAGCCACCATTTGTGATGCCAGCATCCCATATCAAAGTGCCAGTTCAAGTCCCAACTACTCTGTTTCCAATTCAGCTTCCAGCTAATGCACCTGGGAAGGCAACAGAAGATGGTCCGAGTTCTTGGGCCCCTGCCACCCAAGCAAGAAACCAAGAATGGGGTTTTGGCTCCTTCCTGGCATCAGACTCTTACTGACCTGGCTATTGAAGCCATTTGCAGAGTAAATCAGAGGATAGAATCATCAATCAATCTTTCTTTCATTCTCTCTCTCTCTCTCTCTCAACTTGTCTTTCAAATAAATAAATAATTAGTCAAAAAATAAAAGCCATTAAGAAAATCAAAATATTAGCAGTGGTTGTTTTTAGATGTTAAAATTATAAAATGCTATTGTTATATTTGTTTTTCACAATTTCTATAATAAGTATATATTATATTTGGCAGGAAAAAATACTGGCTTGAAATTAAAATCTGAATCGATGAGACCCTCACTAGGGCAGAACACCCTGTTTGTCAGTGAATAAGCAGAATTTGAGAAACCCCTCTATGGCCCATATGATGCATTAAAATCTTGGCAGAAGTAGAGGATTTCCCCAACTCACTCACTGATCTAGATGGGTAATCAAAATAAATGTTCTGTCATAGAAAATAATGATTTAAGGCTTTTGTGGGGGAATCCCAACCCACACATTCTGCAGATATGGATCCTCAGAGCTAAGTTCACTACCTTAAATCCACCTGACAGAGCAAAGCCAGCACAGATTGTCAATAGTGGGTAATGATATGAAAAATTTCCTCTGGCAGATTATAATTCTACCAAGTAAGCAGTCTATACTATTAGATTTCTTAAATAGCAGGAATGATTTCAGGAGTTTTTCTAAGACTTACAGGATACTCAGAATCATTCTTCCTGCCCGTCTATAACTAACACATTGGCCCCCAAACTTGACTACTCATCAGAATTAAGTGAGACACTTTTTTTTTTTTTTTTGACAGGCAGAGTTAGACAGTGAGAAAAGACAGAGAGAAAGGTCTTCCTTTTCAGTTGGTTCACCCCTAAATGGCCACCACAGCTGGTGCACTGCGCTGATCCAAAGCCAGGAGCCAGGTGCTTCCTCCTGGTATCATATGCGGGTGCAGGGCCCAAGCACTTGGGCCATCCTCCAATGCCTTCCTGGGCCACAGCAGAGAGCTGGACTAGAAGAGGAGCAGACTGGAAGAGCGCCAGGACAGAACCAGTGCCCCAAATGGAAATAGAACCTGGGGTATTGGCACCGCAGGTGGAGGATTAGCCTAGTAAGCCATGGCGCTGGCCAAGTGAGACACTTTCAAAAATACATAATCCACAGGCCTGGATCTACTGCTTCCCTGGAGCTGGATCTTGAATCAGATTTTTCAGATTTCTGAAGATAATCCTGGTGTATGATCAACTTTGTAAATCTTTGTGTGTGTTTTTTGTTTGTTTTTTTGTTTTTACTATCTTGTTAACTTTCTTTACATTGTTGGGAAATGGACAACTAGACCCAAAATGTGAAAGGATTGCTAACCAATGAAATGCTTTCAAAACATGCAGTCACCTATACGAGACAGGGTTTAAAATCATGTAATAATAACAATTATTTAAATGGATATGTGTGCCTACATGGTGATACCACCCTCTGCCATCACACCAGAGGTCAGATAACCAATGAAATGCATGCTTACTTCAGTCATCCTCTTTGAGACCAACCTGTCCTTAGGTTATATTGAAGGAGTTGAAGTTGTTCTATTAATGCATGACAGAAAATAAAGCTGTGAGTTTGTGGGGTGAGGTGGTAAGGGAAGATTAAATAGTTAAAATAGTAGCAAACCTTCACTAAGCATTTATTCTGAGTCAAGAACAGTGCTAAATGCATAAATACTCACAATGAGCCTATCATGTAAGACTCTGATTTGGTGTGATGAATTAGCAAACAGTCCCAAAATATCACTGCTAAAAACACAGCAAAGGCTTATTTCTCACTCAAGCAATTCCAAAATATCAGTGGTTTAAAACAATAAAGGTTTATTTCTCGCTTATACCTCATGTCCGTTTGAGGTTTGGCAAGGCGCTCTTTCCATGTCAATTCTACTCAGGGATGCTGGCTCTAATAGAAGTCCCCACCATCTGGAATGTAGCCGGTTGCCAAATCTAGGGAAAGGGAAGTTGGAGCTGTGTGCATTGCTCCTACACACATCCACCTCGAAGGGACCCACCTCGTTTCCACACTGGCCAAGGTGATTTACATACTCACATGCAACTGCTAGGGGATGGGAATGATGAGAGTTACAGAATTAGAAATATTAACTGCACTCATAACAACCATGCTATGGTTATCCCTGATTTGAAAATGAAGGAATTATCTAGTTATTAGAATAGCACAATTATATGGAACTGGCTAATACCGAGTGCTGACAAAGATGCGAAGCAGTTGAGACCCTCATGCAATTGCTTATATGAATGCAAAGTGGTATAGATAGAAAAATAGCTTGGCAGTTCCTTTCAGAGTTAAATTTAAAAAATTGTTTCTGGGTTTTATGTTAGAGCATTGATTCTCAACAGAAAGCAATTTTGCCTCCTAAAACTTTTGGTTGTCACACCTGGGTCAGAGGCTACTACTGGTATCTATTAGATAGATCCACCGATGCTGCCAAACATCCTGCAATGCATAGGACAGCTCCCTGCAACAGAGAATTATCCCACTTGAAATGTCAAGGCTGAGAAATTCTGCAGTAAAAAAAAATTTTTTTGACATAAAAAATTGTACACAAATCACTGCAAACTGGAAGCAACCCTTATGTCTTTGAATGGATAACCAGATACACAAACTGTGGTACCCCATAGAAGGGAATACTACTCAGCAATAAAAAGGAGTGACTGTTGATAAATGTATCAACATAGATGAATCTCAAAGGCATTATGCTTAGTGAAGGAAATCAGTTGGCTTATAGAACTATAAATGTATGATTTCATTGAGATCACGTTCTGGAAAGACATGACTAGAGATGGAGAAAAGATCAGTGGTTTCCAGAGGTAGAGCATTAAGCCCTTGACTGTAATATAAATTTAAAATGTTATATCAAAAACTGAGGAAGAAGAGGGAGAGAGAAGATAAGAAAGAGAGGGAAAAAAAGAGAATATCATTCTTAGAATTATATCTATAAACTATATGAAATATATTTTTGTATAAATATCACATTAACATTAAAAAATAAAATATCATATGGTAAAAAAAAAATACCAAGCAGGTAGAAAAGGTGAGTCTGAGTCAAAAGGGGCTACATAAGGAAAATTTTGGCAATGATGGGATTGTCCTGTATCCTGATTTTTGGTTAAGGTCGCATGAATCTACACGTGTTAAAACTCATTAACATTACACCTGCTGAAATAGTTAATTTTAGTGTATGTAAGTCACTTTTTTGAAGTTGAAAAACTAAGTCAAAAACACAAAAGAGCTGAGAGACATCAATGACACAAGGTAGGAAGTGGAAAGTCAGGAGGGGAACCCAGGTCTGAATGGCTCATTCCATAAGCTGACTCTGCACAAGAAAGAGAGCTGTGAGCAGAAATTTTATGACATTTGAGAACAAAAGTGTTTGTTCTTCATTCATGTTGACTCTTGAAAATATTGTTTTCTCATGGTGTCTTAGTGTGCTTCTAGGAACACCATGACTCCATCTATCTACAAATACAAATCCGGATCTAGATTAAAGCTACCCTCTTTACTTTAACACCCCCCACACACACACACACAAACACAAGATGCCCATAGGGTATGCATAGAGATGTGTCACCTAGGGGAGAAACCCAGATCAGGATTCAGTATGCTTAGGTAAAGCAGACATTCTAATTCTGTAGGAGTGGTAGAAGCAAGACACTGGATTTGGTCTTTCAGCTCACATCTACATTTCATTTTCCAAGAATTTCATCTTGCAATATTTAACTCTAACAATGAGAAGTGGCCTGAGGTGCCAGAGACAAAACCAGGAAGAGCAGTGCATAATGTTTTTAGCACATTTTATATTTGGAACAAGGTTAACAGAATGCACCATGTTAATGATGAGGTCATCTGGTGCTCCCTCACATGGCTCTCTCGGCTCTTGTGGCTGAGGCAGTTCTAATCAGCTTTTCCTACCTCCTGACATTTTAATCTCTGAAACAATACTATTATTTAGGGAATTAGTTGAAAAGGATTGAATTAAAAAGCAGAGAAAGGAGAGCTGAGTTTTGCTTTTGTTTTTTTAAATTACTCCATGAGTAATGCACAAATTGAGAATTTTTTTAATGGAATTAATAAGATAATATTGGGGTTCAATATCACCTCTGCTATGTCTGAGCATAAATGGACATAAATATGATTCTTGGATCCTACAGCAAATTTTCCAATCAATGCCATTTTCATCAGTTTCCAGAAGGAATGATCTTTCCTCCCAAGTTCAGCGACTACCATATAGTTCTGTCTTCAAAGACCACAACGTTGTAACATTGTGTAGCATCCTGTGAGGATTTGCATGAATAAAAATGGACTTAGAATTTGGTCTGGATTTCCCAAGCAAAGAATATACACTCCCCTCATGCTTTACACAGAAGTCACAAAACAAATTATGCTGATTACAAGACATGATGAATTGGGTCTTTTTCTTTCATAGAAAAATGAGGATCAATTGGTATGGGGAAGAAAAAGAACTCATATTTATTATGAAACTATTACAAACCAGGCATTACACTATAGATGATTTACATTCATCATCCTATATATAATATATCATATCCTGTAGATAATTCTCTCAAATCCTGCTCATCAATTGAGATCCAGTTGTAGAACAAATACACCTTTTACCATTTTAAGCAATGACCTAGGTATTTACAATGTCCCTGAAAGGGCTGGCCAAAGACTCTATCTTGGGCCTTCAGGACCAACTCCTAGAACATTGCAAACAGTGAGATTGCCCCTACTGCCACAGTCAGAAGGAGCTGGATCAAAGGTCCACCTCCACTAGCACAATTGCCCCTCAGGATCCCTCTAACCAGCCCAGGACACTGGAACTCTGCTACAATTGCAGCTTACCTGCACAGAAAGCCACAAAACAAAGTTGACTTCTGCTTTGTATCTACTTATTTCTAAGCAAGTACTTCTTGTTGAGGAAATCTAATTCACTCACGAATGTTAGCTGGGCAGTGCAATGTTTATCTTTCTGGTCTTGACAATGCTGAGACAACTTGAGGACGACAGAATGGATGCTGAGTCTGTCACCTAACGCACCACACCCTGTCCAGCAGTTGGTGTTTGCTCATTATTTACATGAATGAACTGAGCCACAGAGAAGTCAGATAACTCAAGAGGTATAAGCCAGAAAGTAGCAGAACCAGCATTTGGACCTATGTTGCCTGTCCTCAGAGTAGTTGTGCATTGGGTACTTTGTTACATGCCTTGTCCTAAACATTTTCAGAGATTATCTTATTTAATTTGTACTATAATTATATTAAAGTGTCATGACCCTCATTTTGCAGGTGAGAAAAATCAAACTACACAGATTCAATAACACCTGAAATCATGTGGTTAATAAGGATTAGAGCCCATTCATAGACACTAAATTCCAAAGCATCTCTTCTCCATCTTGCATTATGTTACAGTCTTGACAGTGGGTGTTTCACCAGCACTATTGTTAATGTGCATCTCTCCATGCCTCCTGGGACACCAACATTCCATGTTGATGCAGTGATATGATAATCCTCTTAAGGCCACTTGTGTGCCCCTGGGTACCTAGTGTAGAATGCTTGGGAACCCTTGAGAGCTTTAAGGTGGGATGAGTTAAAATCCAACAATCACCTCCCTGAAAATAAGATCAGTTTGTAGCTTTTGCCATTTTCCGTGGTACACTCACACCAAGGCCAATTTCAAGCTACTAAAATGATATCAACCAAATTCCAAAATTCCTGAAAACTTAACAAGTGGCTCTCAAGCCAGTTAGCCTGCTCCAGACAGTACTGTAAGTAGACCTTTCCTTATTTGTTCAAGACCCAGGATACCCTTACAAGGAAATGAATCCTTTCCACATTGGGAACTCAGACATGCATCAAGCTGTCCAAACACTGGAGATCTCCTGAGAGAAGGCAAAAGCAGGGAGAAATAGAGTTCTTCAAGGGGTTAAAACATGAAACACATGCAGACTGCCATGGGTCTGGCATGATGGGCTTCAAAATATCTGAGGGAACAGTGTTTGGGATACTGTTGTTGCATTTACCTTGTCTTAGGCCCCTAAGTTAATCATGAGCACTAGGAAGGAGAGAAAATTATAATTTTGGAGGTCCAAGACACTTGTCCAAGAAGATCCCTTCACAGGAAGAAGAATAATGAAGCTAAAAAAATGCTGGCTGAGGTTCCAAGTCGCTCTGTGGATAGCCACTACCCTTTGTGTTGTCAGAAGGAAGGAGAGATGTTCCTATTCTTGCCAGACTGATGTGAGAACCAGGACTGCCATGCTGCTCCATAAGGAAGACCACGCATAGCCACTGGTTGCTCTTCATGAAGTCTTTAACATGCTGCTTCTTAGCTGAGGAAGCTTTTCATGCATCTCTACTGATAAAAATCATATTCTTTCAAGTCAAAATTTTATCTTTATTCAAAAATCTCATTCTTTTGCTTCTATTGTCATTTATGGTATGTATTTCCTTTGCATGAGCTTTGTCATTCTTTTGTGCCTATACCTGATTATCTGACAGTAGATAGTGAGCTCTTTGAAGGTAAGGGCAGTGGTTCAGACATGGCTGTGACTCTGCTCCTCTGGTACGTAATAAAGGACCTGTCACACATGTCAAAGCTCAGGAAATAATGCTGGCATTGCTGAGATAGGTGTGGAAGAACAGCTGGTTTTAGAGAACATTTTGAAAAAAAAAAAGTATAGGCTATTTGTCATACTGCTTATTTGAGATGCTTGCATCCTATATCAGAGTGTCTGGGTTCAATCCTTGGCTCTGCTCCCAAGTCTAGCTTTCTTCTAATGAAACCCCCAAGAGACAGCAGGTGATGGCTCAGGTAACTGGGTTTGTTTTTTTTTTGTTTTTGTTTTTTGTTTTTTTGTTTTTTTGTTTTTTTTTAACAGGCAGAGTGGACAGTAGAGGGAGACAAAGAGAAAGGTCTTCCTTTCTGCGGTTGGTTCACCCTCCAATGGCCGCCGCGGTAGGCGCGCTGCGGCTGGCGCAGCGCGCTGTTCCGATGGCAGGAGCCAGGTGCTTCTCCTGGTCTCCCATGGGGTGCAGGGCCCAAGGACTTGGGCCATCCTCCACTGCACTCCCTGGCCACAGCAGAGAGCTGGCCTGGAAGAGGGGCAACCGGGACAGGATCGGTGCCCCGACCGGGACTAGAACCCGGTGTGCCAGCGCCGCAAGGCGGAGGATTAGCCTACTGAGCCACGGCGCCGGCCTGGTAACTGGGTTTTGACACTCACATGGGGCAATTGGATTGTGTTCCTGCCTCCAGACTTCAGCCTCATTCCATTTGGGGGTAAACCTGCAAATTATCTCTCTCTCTCTCACTTGCTCTCGCTCTCGCTGTCTCTTTCATAGGTTAAATCAATTATCAATGTTTTAAAAAATAAAAAGAGTAAATGAGGAAGTTAGAAGAGAAGGAGGGAGAATTGGGAATGAGGGGGACAGGAGTGAAAAACAAGTGGAAGAGAGGGAAAAACAATGGCGAAGGAATCTCTACCTCCAAACATGTTCATTATTTGGCCTGAAGATTGGCAGCACATCTTTTCTCCAGGATATGAGATTTTAAAAATGTTTTTAGAGGAGAGCAAAGAACCCCTCTGGAACACTTTAGAGCTACCTTCCAGGGTCATAACTTGAGAATAACTCCCCCTTTTCCCTTTATGATTCGTCTTTTCTACAGATATGCATGTTCCCTACAGGAAGTGCTCACTAGAGAGACTGTCCTTGGCAAAACCATTGATCAGAGGCCAAAACATTGTTTCAGTTCATGTGCCAGTGGCCCCTTAATAGCAAATGCTTCTGGGATGCTAAAACCTTAATCACTTTGTGTTTCTCCAAGCATGTCAATAAGTGCTCATATATAATATATGTGTGCTTACAGCATATATAATAAATATGGATGTAGTCGGTGTGTGGTATGCTATGCCTGAAAGAACAGCTGATTTATTTCATAGCATTTATGGACTGTTTTATTATTCTTACCAACATCACATCCATTCTCTTTGCATGCATATTTTATAGCACCTTGATGCACTTATTTGATTTGACCCAGTGTTTTGATGACAGCACAACCATAGGAGGTGCACATTAACTTACACAAATCATTTGCTCAAGTCATTTCAGAGTGTGATCCTGCCCTCAGGTGATTTGTGGACCGCTAGCTCTTTCATTTTGGGTACACCAGTGTAGCAGGCCCTATTAAGCCATGACCTAAGAAAAGCAATTGGTGATTCCTAGATCAGCAGGAAAATTTCCTAGGAGGGGCTGATAACTGCATAACTATAGTCAGTCATTGCCAGAAATATATCATTGACTTCAATTCAATGTGCTTCTGTTCATCTGCCTTCTAGGGTCCTTATAGGGAGAGTTTAACATAGAGCATCATGATTATAAGTTAGATTCTTGAATCCTTAAAGACCATGCAGTGGAGCCTGCATTGTGGGTCAGCATGGTAAGCTGCCTCTTGCCATGTCGGCATTCCATATGAGAGTGCCAGTTCAAATCCTGGCTACTCCACTCCCAGTCTAGCTCACTGCTAATGTGCCTACAAAGGCAGCAGAAGATGGTTCAAGTGCTTGGGTCTTGTTACCCACATGAAAAATCAGAATGAACTTCCTAACTTTGGAATTTGGTGCGGGCTCAACCTTGTTTTTTTGTTTTTGTTTTGTTTTTTTGACAGGCAGAGTGGATAGTGAGAGAGAGAGACAGAGAGAAAGGTCTTCCTTTTTGCCATTGGTTCACCCTCCAATGGCCGCTGCGGCCAGCGCTTCGTGCTGATCCGAAGGCAGGAGCCAGGTGCTTCTCCTGGCCTCCCATGCGGGTGCAGGGCCCAAGGACTTGAGCCATCCTCCACTGCCTTCCCGGGCCACAGCAGAGAGCTGGCCTGGAAGAGGGGCAACCGGGATAGAAGCCAGCATCCCAACCGGGACTAGAACCCGGTGTGCCGGCGCCGCAAGGTGGAGGATTAGCCTGTTAATCCACAGCGCCGGCCTCGGGCTCACTTTCCAAGGCCCCTGCACTGTCAGCATGGATGGGGCAACAGCGCTCTTTGACAAGAAACACCAGTTTCATTGAACATGTCTGCATTTTTAATGACCAAGCACACCTTTTAAAGGACAGGTAGAAGGGGCATAACTAATTAAGGGCAATACTAATTCTATAGGATGAAACAAAGATTGGCGCCACTATGCTTCTCCAATCAAATTGAAGGTCACATAGACTAGTAGTTTTCCAGGTGGGCCTGGGCCACACCCGGGAGCAGTTTGCCTGATTGGCAGAAGATGGGGGTGGTGGAAACATGCCTGGGGCTCCTGCCACCTGCCAGCAACCAGGCTAAGTGCATGGGCTAGGCAGGCAGTCTCAAGAGTTCACTCACAATTTTGAATGGCCCAGACATGGCTGTTGTGGCCATTTGGGGACTGAACTAGCAGATGAAAGATCTCACTCTTTTTCTATCTCCCCCTCTCTTTCCCTCTGTAACTCTCTCAAATAAATGAATAAATTTTAATTTTAAAATATATATGATTCAGCAATGAGCCAGTCTTAGTAAATACTAATTAAAAAAATGATTTGGGCAAGGAAGTCTGAGTCTTGGCATTGGTAACTCCTAATCTCTTCCTTTCTTTCACTCTTGGAGAACACAGACCAACTCTCCAATGTTTTTATACTTCTCTTTTTTGTTCCCTAGTTTTTACTAGCTAAGAGGAATTCTCTTATACCCTGGGATAAGAACACTTATCACTTATTTGTAGTGATGTAACTCCCCACCCTTCTCATTTCACCTCAACTGATCTCAATCACTGTGCAGTGATATTCTATGGAAGTTTACCTGATACCCAAAATAATTCATTCTTTTAAAGTCAATATTTATACTAGAATTTCAGGGTTGGGAACACATTAATTATTTCAAACCATGCATTATTTTAGCATGCTTTTTTGGCAGTCTAGTAGTTGCAAGGTGCTTAATAAAACTGAGGTTGTGTTTTTAAAATCTCTCCAACACCAGGACATTTCAGAATCATACTAGTGTAGATGTGAAAAATACACATTCACTCAAGAACCCCTACTTTAAGAAAATCATGAGCTTACCAGGGATGTTAACCTGAGTTCTACTAGACAGCTCTGTAAAGCACTATGGGAATTACAAAGAATGCAATGGCAAACTCTGCTGTGGTAGTTGAGGCCAGGCTTCCCAAATGTAAAATGGCTCTGTTCATGGTCCTGAAACCTGCTTTCTAGATGGTCATCCAATGAAATGATATCAAGGGGGAAGGCACTTTGGCTTAGTGGGTAAAGCTGCTGTCTGCAGTTCCAGCATCCCATATGGGTGCTGGTTCAAGTCCCAGCTGCTACACTTCTAATCTACTCTTCTGGTCTTCAAAGATTATCCCAGCACATCAGAGTTCATGGCTATCAAAGTTGTACACATAAGAATAAATATTCAAGTCTAGCCCTGACTAGTAGTCTTCCTCTTCCATTACACTTTGACTTCTTCCCTTTGTATTTCATGTTTAAAAACTTTTAAAAATATCAAATCATCATATGGTACTATATTTTGAATGTTTTTAAAGTACATAAATCTTTTTTAAATGATACATTTTTTAAAAGTTATTAGCCCCATTGAGACATTGTCTTGATTTCCAATTTTTTACATGTGTGGATATAACTTTCTATGAAAATTATTGTAGAAAGTCGTGCACTTCCAGTGGAGGATGGCCCAAGTACTTGGGCCCTGCACCCCATGGGAGACCAGGAGAAGCACCTGGCTCCTGCCATCGGCTCAGCGCGGTGCGCCGGCCGCAGCGCGCCGGCCGCGGTGGCCATTGGAGGGTGAACCAACGGCAAAAGGAAGACCTTTCTCTCTGTCTCTCCCTCTCACTGTCCACTCTGCCTGTCAAAAATAAAAAAATAAATAAAAATTAAAAAAATTAAAAAAAAGTCGTGCACTTCAAGATTAACGTGGAATTCCTATAAGGTTTCCTTGAGAATGATCATAAGTTTTCAATTTCAACCCTATTGGGCAAGAACTGAATAGGACAAGTGACTGTTCAAACAATGAGTGATGGCCAAAAGAGTTGCTCACAAATATTCTTTGTAAGGAAGACTCTTCAGACCAAGAAGACAATCTCAAAAATACCAGGTAATCAGTCTGAGCAGTGCTTAGACAGGAAAAAAGGAAAGAGGACCAGGATCTTTCAGTTGCAGGAGCAGTTAAATCAAGAACACAAGACTATAGAATTTACTAAAAGAGAGGTCACGAAGACCAGGAGAGCATCGGCAAAACTCAGGAAGAAACTGGGTAGGGTTCATTATGTAGAATAGGGTCTGTTTAGAGCTAAGTCTTATAATCCTAACCACTGACTGTGTTTCACTGCGGACATGGCACTCTCCTGCTGGGTAGGGCAGGAGAAAAGGAGAGAGCATGCTTAAAGCAGTGAGTGCCTTCTGAACAGTAGGTCAGTTTCTTCCAGAAGCAGCAGCAGAATCGTGCATTTGCAACCCATGGCAGTAAAAATAAGTTAAGCATTATGAGAAAGAGTAGAAGGTGTTCCAGTGCTTTGTGTAAAACCCTCTAAATTCCCATTTCATTAAAAATTCTTCTCTGCAGCTGGTAGCAGAGATTACCATGGTTCACCATCTGTGCAGATTAATGTTTACTAAAAAAGAGAGAGAGAGAGAGCAGTAGATAAGATGAATGGCTTTCAAATTCAACAGAAAGCCAAAGTAGAATATCTTCCTATGATTGTGTGTGAGAGTATGTGCTTGAAGGTTTGACACCTGTCTTATTTGAATTCTGTGATACAATTATTTAAAGAAAATTGAGGCTTTTTTATTTCCAAAGACTGAATATTGTGGAAACTGTCAATCATCACCAAACTATTTAGATTTACATTTTATGCAAGATTCCTTTTGAGAACCCTTTAGGATCTATTAGGAATAATTAGGCACTTTTGGTACTTTCCTTTTCCCATTTAGGGATGATTTCTCTGATTTTTGCAGGACAGGTCCGTAAGGCAAAACATGTTCTCTCCAGAATGCTGATTGCCTTGAACTCTGAATCTAATCAGTTGCATAAGTACCTTTCATACACAAACTGACTTAGCTTCAGAAGATCACGAATTACCTTCAAATAACTGGAGTTGCTGGTGGACTGGAAAAACAGTATACGTAGTTTTGTATTGTTTTGTTTTTTAACACTTTTTATATGACAGGCATAGCCTTTGCCTTACCTTCGTTGTCTTTTTAATCCTCAAATCACCTGGGGAAGTAAACGCTGTTAGCATCCCAATCTCATTCTAGAGGAAACTGAGACTTAGAGAACTTAAAGAACTTGCTACATATCAAAAATCCCGAATACATGTGAAAATTGATATTTGGATTAAGATCGGTCTCCTTCCAAACCCATGTTCTTAACCATTACACTCTACAGTCTCATTCAATACTTGAGTTATTTCCAATTCTATTTGGACTATTTTAAAACCAGTCTTAATATTGGGAATCTCATTTCCTTGAAAATCATGCTTTTTCCTCTCAATACATCACTAGTCATCACTACCAGGAGCAGAGAGCATCTTACCGCAATTACACTTGCTAATCAATTCTGCATCACTGCCCAGTGTTATAAATGTCTTGTTACCTATACTCTATTGACATGTGGCCTCATTTCTTACTGAAATGGGCAGTAATTTCAATTTAGAAGCTCTATTTCTAATAGCACAGGGAGCCAAGGAAATATGTCAATCTTATTGCCAACCAAACAGAAATAAACCATCACAGTCATTCCTTGTATTTAGAATTCATCAGCTTATGGCAATCTAGATACTTCTGAGTCTAACTTCTCAATTAAGGGGATTATTTCCAAGAATCTTGGCTTTCTACTGTTGTTTTAAACTTTTCTCTTTAATTTTCTATTAATTGTTTTGTAATTTGTATTAAAAATAGTCCTATATTTCTTTGTGTGATTTAAAAGCTATTACCTGAGTCTGCATTTTTATTGAGGGAGAGGAGGAGACAGAGAGAGATCGTCGATCCATTGGTTCACTCCCCAAATGGCAAGGGTTGTGCCAGGCTGAAGCCAGACACCAGAAGTTTCATTCGGGTCTCCCACATGAGTAGCAGGGGCCCAAACACTTGGGCCATCTTCTATTGCTTTACCCAGGCCATCATCATGGAGCTGGGTTGGAAATGGAGCAACCTGGACTTGACCTGGCGTGTGGGATTTGTGTGCATGTGGGATTTTGACATCACAGGCATCAGCTTTACCTGCTCCATCACAATACCAGCCCCTCTGTTGAGTTTTAATAAGTAAAGCATCATTGAAATAGACATTTAGGGGGCTGATGCTGTGGCGCAGAGGGTTAAAGCCATGGCATGAAGTGCCGGCATCCCATATGGGCACAAGTTCTAGTCCCAGCTGCTCCTCTTCTGATCCAGCTCCCTGCTATGGCCTACGAAAGCAGTGGAAGTTGGCCCAAGTCCTCAGGCCCCTGAACCCATGTGGGAGACCCGGAAAAAGCTCCTGGCTCCTGGCTTCAGATAGGCGCAGCTCTGGCCATTGCAGCCATCTGGGGAATGAACCAGCAGATGGAAGACCTCTCTCTCTGTCTCTACCTCTTTCTGTCTTTCAAGTAAATAAATCTTGGAAAAAAAAAAAAGAAATGGACATTTAACCGGGTGGTTAAGGTACCTGTGTCCCATATCAGGATACACTGATTGCTAACTCCAGTTTCCTGCCAATGCAGAACTTGAGAGGCATAAATGATGGCCCAAATATTTGGTTTCCTGCTACCTACATGGGAGACCTGGATTGTGTTCCTGGCTCCCAACTTCAGCCTGGCCATTGTGGACATTTCAGGAGTGAACCAGTAGATGAGAGGATGGGAGTGTTTCTCTCTCTCTTTCTCCCTCCCTCCCTCCCTCCCCACCACACACACACATAGTTAAATAAATAAGCACAAAAAATGCTACCTACAAGCTTTCTCTGAATGAATATTTTTAGAAAGTAAGCACCAAAATTCACATGACTGACTATGCTAGAGTACATCCTTGAATTGAGTCCATGGCAAACTGGCTGACCACCCTGAAGGTGATACAATTAGGGCTGAGAAAGCCCTCTTACAAGCAAGCAAAAATCCAGGGAAATATCTCTTAAATATTTATTTATTTATTTAAGCAATATATAGAGAGACCCCATCTACTGATTCATGTCCCAAATATACGCAGTAGCTGGGGGCCGGACTTGGCCAAACCTGGGACCTGGGCACACAATATAGATCTTCCATATGGTGGCATGAACCCAGTTACTTAGCCATCACTGTTGCCTCCCAGAGTGTACATTAGCAGGAAGTTGGGGTCAGGAGCCAGAGCCAGGAATGAAACCAGGTATTCCAATGTGGGACTCGGGCATCTCAACCAGTAGGCTAAAGTTCTGCTCCCATCAGGGTGTATCTTGAGTGTCAATTCAGTGAAGGTTGACAGTGACATCCAGGTGCAAAAGGAGCCAGAACCTTTAGAAAGGGAGGTCTTAGCATCAGCTATGCCCTAGGTCCAAAGAAAATTATTATAATGGCTGGAGAGCCATTGGAAGCATGATCTGGACTTAGGGAAAAGACTACAGGAGCCAGAGGAGAATACAAAAAGAACTGGGGTAAATAGGATGAACAGGGTGGTGGGAGGTACAAAGAGAAAGTTTACATAGATAGACTGTTATATGAGTTCCACTTTATCTTTAAGGAAGCCACTGATACAGCATATTAATCTCCCAGCCCTCTTCCTGCTAGAAGGATGGAATGGTTCAAAACCTATTGCCTCACTAAAGTTTGGTTGGCTCAGACTTGGATTAGGTTGATTTGTTTGAAACACAGAGTTGGAGGGAGAGAGAGAGAGAATGAGAGAAAAATCTTCCATCCACTGGTACTCTCCCCAAATGGTCATTAACAGCCAGAGATGGTCCAGATTGAGACTAGGAGCCAAGACCTTCCTCAGGGTCTCCCACATGGGTGCAGGGGCCCAAGCACTTGGGCCATCCTCTGCTGCTTTCCCAGGTGGCATTAGCAGGGAGCTGGATTGGAAGTGGAGCAGCCAGGACTCGAACTGGTGCCCATGTAGGATGCAAGGGTCACAGATGGCAGCTCTACATGCCTGCCACAACATCAGCCCCAAGGGGAGTCTTTAACCAGAAGGAATCAGGTTAAGATTGAGAACAGCTGAGAAGGTTCAGTGGAAAAGTCAGGAGCTTGTGGGACCCATTGGAGACTTTTTAAATATGACTTCTGTTTATTTGATGATAGCCTTTTCATTTTTCTCTTTAATCCTGCTGAGCAGTAAATCCCCAGAAGTACAATCAACATGGAGATGAGGGAAGTCAATAGCTCGTTCACTGCAGCCTTCTCTACCCTGTCCAGCCTTCTCTGATGGTACAAAGGGTTATATCGTCCCAACATTACAACCCAGCATGGTCTCTCCTGTGCACATTTGCCCAATTTAGGTTATTGGTTCCTCCAGTGGAGTGAATGCATCTTGCCCATTTTTTGCACTCATCAGGGCTTGGTATAGAGGTAGCCTAACATCAAAAATGGGAAAAGCCTGGACCGTGGAGTCTCACTGGCCTGGATTTAAAGCCCAGCTGTAGCACTGATGTGCTGTGGAGCCATAGGCAACCAATTTTACCACCCATCCATTTATGCATTTCTGAAATGAGAGTGTTTGATCCTATCTCTCAAGGATACAGCGAGGATTAAATGAGACAACACATACAAAGAGCATTCTAAATTGTCTGGCTTTGAGTGCATAGTGGTTCCTTTCCCCTCCTCTCTGAGATCCTGGATACCACCCCATGGACTGGTAGCCTGGGGGAACATATCTAGCCCACTCTAGAGGGATCTGCTCACCGTAACCATGTTTTAAGATTTTTTGTTAGCAGAGAGTAGTTTAGTAGGGGGAGTAAATTGCCTGTTCAATAGCTTTGTCTACTCATTTTACAAATGTCTGTTGAATTTCTGGTGTATTCTATACACAGTCAGGAACTGGAGATACAGCCATGAATAAAACTTGGCAAAAATCCTTACCTTGTGGAACTGACGTTCTATTTGGAGGACACAGGAAAGCAGTTGATTATATGGTGTGTCAGATGTTGATAAATGCCATGGAGGAAAACAAAGCAGGAGAGTGAGACATGGAATATGGTAGCATAATCACAGTGGTAATTATGCCAGTCACATAAAGACCCTGAAAAACTTCTATTTAGAAAGGACCTGAGAGGAAAAGTCCATTCTGCCTCCCCCTATCTTCACTGTCTCCCAGATTCTAGATTTCCTGAAGGTGAGAAACTGCACCTTGTTAGTACTGGTATCCCTAGCCCCAGCACAAGATCTGACACTCACCAAGGACTCAATAATTGTTAAACTAAACCATGTGCTTTGAACCTCTCTTGGGAGCCAGTCTGCACTTGACATCTGACATATCAGTTTGTATTAACAGCTCTACCTGCATGCCTCAGTTTGACAGGTAGTAAGCTCTGAGCCTGCAGGTTGCTTATTTATTTGACTAATATTAAGTAATGGGGTGGCAACTCGAGTGATATTAATATAATGTGGAGAGGAATGAGCACCAAGATTGCAATGCTCTTATGCATCAAGGCACCTCTACTACTAAGTGATGAATTTGATTTTCTTGCACAATGTTTTCTGTTTCATTTCCTCAGCTCTCAGAAATGTAAAATCCCATTGAAAAAGCATAAAAGCCAATACAGAGTTTTAAGTAGGACCCCAAAGTCTGTTTTACAGTTGTTAGGAATAGTGGGACAAACTCAATGAAAATAAGAGATATGAGGGCTTTAGATGCCAGAAATAAATCTACCTGGAAAACAAAACAAAGCAAAAACAGATTAACTGGCAAACTCTTTCCTTCCATGGAGTTACAACAAGGGCCTTGATTTGATTTTTATTATTCCTTCTTTTATTTTTCAACAAATACGTATTAACTACTTACCAATTTGGGGTACTCTACTAAGGAATCAGAATTCATTCTCTCTGTCCCTGTGTAATAACTTGGGTGGCCCTTGTCCCTGGCTCCTGAGAGATAACCACTAAGCCTTTGGAATGATAGGAGTGGCCTGGTTATTCATGGTGGACCTCTTGGTACAAATACCTGACAATTTTTGCTAATGGGGTGGCTCATGGCAGGGTAGGGTCGAGGGAGTCCTCAGATAATTCATGCTAACAGGATGATTCAGGATGAGAGCTGGCCATGCCAGAAAGACTAGATTATATTAGAGGGTTGGGACTTTGAGCCCCTTGATACCATTTCGATCCTGGAGAGAGGAGAGGGACTGGAATGTGAGATTGGGAGATCAGGCACAAGGATGATTCAGTTGGGTCTTCACTGGTTGGCAATACTCTATACCTTGACACATTGATGTGCCAAGACGATACTACTTATCACAGGGTGATGGATGCTTCACATTTGGAACCCCTCCAGACTTTGCCCTGTGCATCCCTTCTTTAGGTTCATTCAGTTTTCTATTCTGAGTGTAGTACTTCTGTGAGTTCTGTGAACAGTTGTAGATAATTATGAAACCTGACGGGGTCCATTGGGATTACTGAATTTGGAACCAGTTGATCAGAAATGGTGATGGTCCAGAGGTCTCTGAGAAATATGATCAGAGCAAGGCATCCTGTGTCCTCTAAAGCATAATGGGACATTGGAGGTGAGGAAAAATGCTGGGGTTGAGGCCAAAAAAATAGAGTCCTGTTATGGACCAATCTTGTCTATCAACTCTTTCCTAAATGAATAGAGCTATACATTCTCTATTTGAACATACTCTATTTGAACTGGTTGCCAAACCATCCTAAGACGCTGATTCTAGCTTTAGGCATTCCTCCAGCTGAAGCGTGAGTTGTACTCGCTGTCAGAACTTTTCTTATGCCTCCCACATATAGATCAGATCATCTGAAAATTCCTGCAAGAAGTTGAAACTGACTTCTGTATGTTTTCCATTCAATGATCCTGGCTCTGTTTGTGAATTGAGATAGAAATTAATGACAACAAGAGAATGGTTGAGGCCATGACCAACCATATAGGAAGTCCAGCAGTTGTGTTTGGAACATTTTCTGGCCATGCAGAGGCCATTGCCGCTCATTTTGAGAAAGCGTAGCTCTGGGGTTCTTTTCAGATGTAGTCTTTGGTGATTCATCTTTCAATACGAGCCTTTGAAGCATCTAGTCATAGACATAAGTGATCTTTTATTCACTCTTATTTTCTGTGTATGCATTCATTGTTCACATTAGATTTCTTTTATGTAAATCAAGTCTCCTGATATGAAGGAAACAAAGCAAAACCAGATTAATTAGCTAATTTTCAAAAAGATTTATTCTACATTGATTGCAGTTCTTTTCCCCATGAATTTTTGATTATGCTCTCTCTTTGCTATGCCAAGAGTCACCTTTGAAACAATAATATGTAGAACTGGTATCTAGAAAGTTGACCAAAGTCAATATTTAAAAAAAGAAAAATCACACGTCTGAAATCATCACCTATTTCTCATTTTTTTAAATTCAGCAGTTTTAAAATATAATGGGGGAGGGATAAAAAATTTTTCCACAGGGGTAGCTTTTCCTAATGCTTTTCAAGTAGTATATCTGTATTTCTCTCTCCCTCTCTCCCTCTCCCTCCCTCCCTATCTTTCTCTCCCTCTCTCTCTTCCCCCTTCTTTTCCCCCTCCCTCTCTCCCCCCCTCTCTCTTCCCCTTTTCTTTCCCCCTCCCTCTCCCCCCTCCCTCTCTCTCTCTCTCCCTCCCTTCCTCTCCCTCTCTCCTTACCCCCTCCCTCCCTCTTCTCCTCTGTTTCCCCTTCTCGCGTTCCCCCTCTCTCCCAGAGGAACTTTACTCATCACCTCTGTTGCTGTTCAAAGCCCTTCTACTATAGTCCAGCAGCCTCCTGTCTGATTGGTTCCTTCATCTCATTGGGAGGTGATTGCTTCCCCAGGAAGTAGGTACTTTGAATACAAGACTACTTCAAAAAGTTCATGAAAAATTAAAAGATAAGTTTATTTGGGTACAAAATGTTTTTAATTCCATGTATAGTTTTTTTCATAATATCCATTTTCACTAACATTTTAGGGCTCTCTCATATGCATGGATTTCAATTTTGTGTACCAAAGTCTACCTTCTAATTCAGTTTTCCTATGAACATTTTAATGTACCTTTGCATTTTACACTTTCATAAAATCCCTGTTTATCCTCAGCAGAAATTACATTCTGTCCCCCATCTTATTTGTCCTGTTGAGCCTGGCATAACAAGCTTACACCGCATCTCCCTCAGACCACTGAAGGTAGTTGACAGACTTATCTTGGCATCTCCTTGCACGTCTTTTCTGGGCTAAGAAAAACATCTTTTTTCTTCTAGTATTGTAAAGCAAAACCAGGAAAGGGACACTGCTCCCAATGTTGCTTTCCGATACCCCCAAACACAATGGTATCTTTTTGTTAACAACATAGAAAACAGCAAAATCACTTGTCCTCCCATAAAAATATTTGCACACACAATGACATAGTGCTTGGGGGAAATCTTCTAGGGGTCTTAAATGATTATATCTTCTAATATGCCCAATCGTAGTGCTGGTGGTATAGCAAAGCCGCCCCCTTCAATGCTTGTATCATAAGGGTGCTGGTTCATGTCCTCACTACCCTGCTTCTGATCCAGCTCTCTGCTAATGGCCTGAGAAAAGCAGCGAAAGATGGCCCAAGTGCTTGGGACTCTGCATCCATGTGGGAGACCCGGAAGAAGTTCCTAGTTCCTGACTTCAGCCTGACTCAGCCCTGGCTGTTGTGGCCATTTGGGGAGTAAAAAAGCAGATTGAAGATATTTCCCCCAACCCTCCCTCCCTCTCTTACTGTAACTCTGCCTTTCAAATAAATAAGGAAATCTTAAAGGAACATTCTCAGGGCCCACACTGTGGCATAGGGGGTAAAAGCCATCACCTTGCATGCCGACATCTCACAGCAGTGCCAGTTGTAGTCCTGGCTGCCCCACTTCCAATCCAGCTCTCTGCTATGGTCTGGCAAGGCAGTGGAAGATGGCCCAAGCCCTTGGGCTCCTACATACAAGTGTGAGACCTGGAAGAAGCTTCAGGCTCCTGGCTTTGGATTGGCCCAGCTCCAGCTGTTGCAGCCATTTGGAGAATGAATGAGTGGATAGAAGATCTCTCTCTCTCTCTCTCCCAACTCTGCCCTTCAAATAAATAAATAAATCTTTTTTAAAAAAACATTCTGAATTGATCCGTGAGATATATGTGCATCTCCATGGTCCAAACACGTAGTTTTCTGGTGATCTAGCTTAATGAAACATGGAGAATTTTCAGCATGAATAGTTACTATGGTTCCGAGATTATCCCTCTCAAATATCATGTGTCTCTTGTGGCTTTCAAATTGATAACCTAGAGAGCATACATTTGTGTCTTTGATTCAAAAGAAATACTTTAGCTGTCACTGCCAGATGTATTAGGTAGCAAACACGATGTACCTGTCAGAGGCCAGCCAGGAGACAGAAAGCCACCAACCAAATCACAGAGAATTTTATATAAGGTCTGATTAATCAGGTCTTGTGTATCTGAAAAGGCAAAGAGGTAAGGCTAAGGGATCACAGAGGTAACAACGGCAGGGAGCAGACGCCACTTCTGGAGCAGGAAGAACAAAAGGAAAAGCCAGCAATCCCTAAAACCTAGAGAGCTGCCCGGCATAACCAAACCCGGATGTTGCCTCTGTAGAGTGGTGCTGTTTGGCCAGAGCTGGTGTCTCTGGGTAGAGAGGAGCTGGTGGCGGTGTCTCTGCAAGGTCATGATGAGCCCGGTTCTGCCATGCAAACCGATGAAATTGCTGCCAGAGGGAAGAAGTGCCGTGGTCAGGGAGGAACAGCAAGGCCGGCAACCCGTGGCCAGGAAGCGGACACCGAGGGTATCGAGTCTCTCCTGTGTCCCTAAGCTTCACAGTCTTCCACTAGCGCCACCTACTGGCAGAGCCTGGCCAGGATCCCATGAGCAAAGCAGCAGCGTGGCTTTCGGAGCCCCTGGCCCAGCATTACCAAGCGGAGTATGGAAGCCGGCATTTGAAACTAAGAGACAATAGCTTCACAAGTGGCATGGGGAGTATTCTATGTTAGAATCTCAAAGAGTTTCTGTCCTTGACTTCATAGGAGGCCAGTACAGTGCAGCCCACACGTAGTGGGGAGTGTGGAGGAGGAGTAATTGAGTACTCAGTGCCTGATCTTAGTGGCATTCTCAGTCGCTGTTCTTTTTTTCCAAATTTTAGCCCATCAAGATGACTGCTGAAAGAGCTTCTATTCTGAATGTCTCCAAAGGCATTTTAGTGGGGGAGAGAAATCAACAGCTACTGTGACCTATATGTAATATACATTATATATGTGCTAGTGATCTATTGATATATTTATATATGCCCCTATTGATGTATTTATTGCACCAGCATGTATAAATGCCTCATTAAAAGTAGTTGGTGCCTGATCTTAATGGCACCTGCTGCTGATCCTCCAAATTCAGGGTCACGGGGAACCATGGGGAACAGTTAACTCTCCGGGTAGAGCACCCTCCGCCAGACTGTCTCCAGGAGAACTGAGTGTGGATGATGAGCAGCCATCCCCTCAATCAGTTATTTCTTTCAGATAGTTTTTCTTGCAGCTCTGCAGCACAGAACAGCCAGCCCACCTCCTCCACAGTCAGAATGCACATCGTGTAATAGGCCCACTCCTTGTGATCACACTTCCAGCCACTCTTGTTTTCCTGATGTCTCAGTGACAGAGAACATGAGAATGCTGTCAATGAAGCCTTAGGGCTGGCGAGGCAACGGGAATTGCAAATCCGGCTGTGCTTGATCTTCTCCGTAATTGGATGGCTCTAAGTGGGAAGGGCTAATGTCATGGGGTCATGCTGGGTCCTGTAAAAGCGTCTACCATTTAAAAATTCATGCTTGAGGAGTGCTAAGTCCAAAAAGCCTCACGAGAGCAGAGGAGGAAGGGTTTCCAGGAATAGGATTTGGAAAGAACATAAGGATGACGTGGGGTACGTCTGTAAGGAAGGAAGGAAAATACAAGTGTCTGGCACACTTTTTCTGCACCCCTGGAAGCCAGTGTGGTCCTGTACAAATGATCCCTTACCTCGCACTCTGTCCTCATCCAGCCCCACTATTGGACATTTAATGAAAAATGCATTAACTTTGCATGCATCATAGCGATCTTCAGTCACAGATATCCTCAGAATCCTTAAAATAAGTGACTGATCAGACAATGATGACAAGCAGTAATAAGCAAATATGTGATGCATTGTACTTTACAGCGCTCTTTTGTGTTACTTCCCTTAATCTTAACAAAAATTATGTGAGGGTCAGTGTTGTGGTGCAATAGGTTATGCCGTTGCCTGCGATTCTGGCATCCCATGTAAGTAGCAGTCCAAGGCCTGGCTGTTCTACTTCTGATCCACCTCCCTCCTAATGTACTTGGGAAAGCAGTGGAAAATAGCCTGGCTTGGCGCAGCCCTGGCTATTGCAGTCATTTGGGAGTGAATCAGCAGATGGAAGGCTCTCCCTCTCTCTCTTTCTCCCTCCCTCTCTGTAAACTCCACCTTTAAAATAAATCTTTTTAAAGTTGTGTGAAATATGGCCGGCGCCGTGGCTTAACAGGCTAATCCTCCGCCTTGCGGCGCCGGCACACCGGGTTCTAGTCCCGGTTGGGGCGCCGGATTCTATCCCGGTTGCCCCTCTTCCAGGCCAGCTCTCTGCTATGGCCCGGGAAGACAGTGGAGGATGGCCCAAGTCCTTGGGCCCTGCACCCACATGGGAGACCGGGAGAAGCACCTGGCTCCTGGCTTCGGATCAGCGAGATGCGCTGGCCACAGCGGCCATTGGAGGGTGAACCAACGGCAAAAAGGAAGACCTTTCTTTCTGTCTCTCTCTTACTATCCACTCTGCCTGTCAAAAAAAAAGTTGTGTGAAATAATATTATGTCCATTTCTCACGTGAGTAAACAGAAGCTCATGTACATACAAGATCACATCAGCAAAAGGGGATAGAGTGAGGACTTGGGCACAGCTCTCCTGACAATGATATTTAAACCCCTTCTGTGAAACATGAGGCAAGGAATTGTGTGCCTCACTTGCTGCCTGGGTCCACAAAGCCAGCCAAGAGTTTATTTTAGCAGCCATTCTTTTAGGCCAAATCATCCCATCAGATGGGAATGACAACGGAAATGGCAATTGGGGATGTCTTAGGTTCTGGTGCAGGGTGTACACCTGCCTTCGCTCATTCATCAGGAGGCCAGGCAGGAGCGCTCCTCACTGCGGGCTGGAACCTGCAGTGGAGTTTGCAGGGTAGAGTTTGACATTGTTCCCTTTCAGGGAGTTCTTGAGAATGCAATTGCAATATTTGCTTGTATGGATATGGTCATGCATTTCCATTATGCCACAGGTTCAAGAGCCCTGCCCTGATTTGCAAGAGAAAAATGATATCAGCTCAACGATAATAACTAGCTTTTGGGAGGGGCAGTTACCATGTGCTTTATATGTATCCCATTTAATGCCACGACATCCTATATGTGGAAGTACCCCTATTGTTCCCATTTGACAGATGGGAATACTGAGACTTTGAGAAGCTAAGTGATCTTACACTTAAGGAGTAAGAGGAAATTTTATGATTCAAGGTTAGTCCCTCTAACTCCAGCACCCATCCCCTCAATCAGTACATCACATAACCTGCATTTGAAGTCTGTCCTTAACTTCCCTCCACTAGCCACTGACATTTTTTCAATACAATGGTTTCTCTAGGTTAGGTTTGCACAAATGTTCTAGCCACAATGACTTACAACATTCCAGCTGAAGGAGGAACCAGGACACATTGGAGCCAAGCATCTTAATAACTTCCTGTGCTAGCAGTTATAAAAATGTAATTGTTGCTGCAGGTTCAAAGAATTAAAATACAGCAAGGCAGAAAGAGCTATAACAGCCAGGTTTCAGAACTACAGCTTTGCCCTTGTAAACAACTCTCATATACCCCTTTCAGAGGGTGTGTAATGAAATGCCTAACATTTTCAGCTGTAACTGGAGCTATTATGCAGCAGCTGAGTGTTTTGTAGCTGGAAATATGTTCAGGAAAACACTGAGAAGTGGTGGAACGGGTAGGCTGTAGAGAGTCCTTGTCTGCATGAGCACACGTTGCTCTCATCCTCCCCATGGGAATGGCCTGCACACAGCATGTCAGGAAAGAGGAGGCAGAGTGAAGCCCCAGCCAGACCAGGTTTGTTCAGGGACTCACTCCCAGGTGAATGCACAGCACAGAGTTGCCAGCAAACACAAAGCAGAGAGAGAGAGCACGTTCCCTTACAGACTGGGCAGGAAGAGCTTGGGCTAATTCTAAAGGCCCTGCGAGAGCACCGTGTGAGCTGGGAGGGGTTTGGGCTGAGGCTGAGGCTGGGGCTGGACTCTGGGGCTGAGCTGCTGAGTTGCCAGGAGAGAGCTTGGGAGGAGTGGAGAGAGCTCAGGTTGATGACGGAACTCTTCAAATAGTGGTGTTTCTAGCAATCCATGCAGGGCGGGGCTGGTCAAGGCAGGGCAGAGATGGGGGCCTGCTTGCTGTTACGGAGGTGAGGGGCCAATGTGGATCTAAGGCTCCACCCAGCAAAACAAAGCAAGGGTGCCAGGTAGATCGCACCCATGCCTGCTCAGTAGACAATGCAGCGCTCACTTGTCTGTTTCACTTCTGCTTCTGATGCTGAAGCTGTCCCGTCACTCTCACCCTGTAAAGTAGAGCGAGTGGGCCTTTTGTTTTAGTTCTCTCCAAAGGAAACTACAAGGCGAGGATTCTGGGTTGCCCCTAAAGTTGAGAAACTTAGACAGTTTGCATTTCTGATGGACTTTCCAGAGATGAAATGATGGGTCATTTTCCTTCTTTCTTCTGTTTGCCTATTTACATAATAATATGGTTATAGTGGCAGGTCATTGTTAGGAATATCCAGCAAAAGACAATATAAAGGTCTTTTTACTCTACATTTCAAAACATGAGCCTCTCTCAAGAGAAACCCTCGAGTTTTCTCCTCCAATCTCGACCATGACTGTGCTAAAAATGAGTATTTTCTGCGAGGAGACGCTATCACGGAATCAGAAAGATGGTTATTATGTTTGCTACTGCAGAACAGACGAAAGTCATAAAATTATGAAATCGGAATATTGTGCTCATATCATCTGCTGTCTCTTACAGCATTCAGATCAGAAAGACAGATTCTGTCCTATTTTCAGCCCCTTCCTACGAGGATGTCTAGGGGGACAGAAAGAGGATGCCGCTCTTCTCCAAACCTAGAAGTAACTCACTGCTAGAATAGAAAAAGAAACGAACCCATGTGTGATCCTGCCCTGTTGTGGCAGGAAAATTGAGCCAGGAGCTTCACCTAAATCATCTTAGCATACAGGGCCTTGTGGTGTGCCGTGTGGGAGTCCCCCAAGTGAACTTTGGAGGGCTGTAATGGGGTGCTTTTTGTCCAAGGTTCTTCCCATCAAAACACAGCATCATGGTCTTGGCTGATAAAAGCAGTGGCTGGCTAGTGTGTTCCTTGGGTGGAAGAAAAGCAGCCTTTGGGTCTGCTAGCTTTTTCTTCTTTCCGTGCTCTGATATGTAGCTGCTGCCCCTTCCCGGACCTCAGGGTCCTCATCTGTAAAGTGAGAATAATCATACCTATGTGAGAGGTCTTGGTGAGGGATCAGTGGGATCGTAATTGTAAAACATCTGTAGTGGCCGTTGTTCAGCAAGTGAGACTTATGATTTATGCTATCATGGGTTGTTTGTATGAGAAAAAGCAGCTTTGACCCATTGGAAGGTAAAATGTATTCATTTTTTTAAAATGTATTTATTTGTTTATTTGACAGGCAAAGGCGGGGGTGGGGGGTGCTGTGTGGAGATTCCATCCGTTGGTTCATTCACCAAATGCCTGCACAGATGGGACTGGGTGAGGCTGAAGCTGGGAGCCCCAGCTCAATCCAGGTCCCCCGGGTGGGTGGCAGGGAAGCCAGTCACTTGAGCCATCACTACTTTTCCCCAGGGTCTGTGTTAGCAGGAGGCTGGAGGCAGGAACCAGAGCTAGGCATTGAACCCAGTCACTCCAATACGGGATGTGGTATCTTAAGTTAGGCTAATTGCCTGCCCCCCTCCAAATTACTTAAAATCCTAGATACACATAATTGTCAAGTTACTTCTTTCCTCAAATGAACTTGTATCCTCTGGCAACCCCTAGGTAGTTTCCCTGGGACCCCCTGAGTTCCTGTGAGGGGGTTGTCCTAACAGAATGCATTTGGGACCACCTACTTCAGTCTCTCAGCTCCATTCAAGAAGTGACCGTTTGCTCCTACCCACACACCCACCGTACTGTGCCACCACAGACCGCCCTCAGCAGAAACCAAACCAGTGGGACCACCCACTCTTGGGCTGGATCCTCCAGAACTGTGAGCTAAATAAGCATTTTCACTGGATCAGTTTTTCATTGTAGTATTGGGAAGCTAACTAATGCAGGAACCTGCTGGGCAGAGGGATTGTGGTGCAGTCTGCTTTGTAGTTGTTGATTTGAGCGGAAGTGAAGTGTTGGTGCTGCTCCCATTCTGTTCTGAATTTTCTCCTTGTTTGCTTGTGATTTGTGTGTCGCGTCATTATTTTCATGCTCCTTGGCGGCCACTTTCTTTACAGCTCTCTGTCCTTTTATAGGAAATGTTTCTAGATGCTTTGTGATCTCGCTTAAAGCATTCAGGGATTTGGGGAGTTGTTATTTTACTGAGCTGTCTCCCTCATCTATTCTTGTATAGGTGACCCTGAAGTAACCAGAATTAACATCAGGAAACAAACCAAGAGTTCAGAATGCAGAGTTTCTGTCTTGGCTCCTGCAAGGGATAGAAGAAAAGTCTCTAATACAGTAGAATTGGATACGTTTTAAAGAGACATTTGATTCCAGCGTGTCAGGCCTCTGCAGACAGAAAGCTGTGGCAGCAAAAGGCCAATCCTGTCTAGGGCATAGGTCAGAAATGCTAGAAGTATCAGAAAGCCCAGTTGCCTGATGTCATCTTCTACTTAATCCTCACACATTTACCCTGGGAAGAGGCAGGTGCATGTTGAGAACTGGAAGAACCTTACTATTTCAGCCTTCAGCCCCTCATTGGTGGGCAGGGTCACTGGCTCCCAGGGCGAATCACCCAGCTCACCTCCTATGGGTGATTGAGGAGGAAAGTGGGAGCCAGGACAAGTCTCCAGGCTCCAGATCATTGTTCTCTCACCTACACTCTGCGGCCTCTTCCTGTCCACTGATTACTCACGTGGTACAGATCTTGACATTGTTAGGATCCATTTAAGGAATTAATCCTAACTTTTGTCATTCCCCCTCTTTACTCTGGGTAGTGCCAGATTTCAGCATTAGTAAAGTTTGCAGCTGCATGAATGATGAAAGGACCAGCCAGCACCTGATTGCCTCCGGCGTCACCGACCGGCGGAAAGTGGACCTGGATGAACGCCTGTGTGTATTTCTCCTGCTCCTTTGTAGTCCTGGCTCTGGGCACCTCATCAAACTGGCTCTGTCCTTGGTTCTTGGCTTTTCTTTCCTGCCTTGCTGGCATTGGGATGGGAAGGGATTCCAGGTGCTCTTTGGGCTGTTGGTGTCTAGGTGTGCTGTATGCTGCATGTAGCATAATTGACATGGAAATGTGTCTTACAGTGAGTGACCCATGACAACTTACTGCTCAGGGTTTGTTGAATGATGGTGCATGTTACAGTCTTGTCATTGAGGATTTTAGAAGCCTGCCTAGTTCACATTTTACAAAGTGCTTTTCCATGTAATTAGGAGAGCCAACTTTTCCAGAATTTCTACTCCAGATCATGCAATGTGGGCTTGGTGGCTTACCTCAGCTACTTTAAGTCTTCTTCATGACAATGTTTCACACTGACACTATTCCACATTTATAGAAGAGGGGACCAAAGCAAAGTAATTTTACCAAAGGCCCAAAGCCATAGGAAGCAGAGCCGCATCCATACCCAGCATGATTTTAAACCAAAACTGATGTCCTTGCTGCTACTTCTCCCATCGGGTTTTGCTCTCAGTCTCCCATAGAAATGAATAGGTAGCACGATGGGTAAGCTATGAACGTAGACTCTGGAGTGATCTTGGGCCAATTATTCAACAGCCACATGCCTCTCTTTTCTCATCTGTAAAATGGCAATAAACATAACATTAGGCAATTGTGAAGATTAAGTGAGGTGACTTCAGTAAAGTGCTTGGAACTCTGGCATGATGCACACTGAATTCTCAGGATATCTGAGTGACCACATTGTCCCCCTGATCTGCTGGATCCCTGTGAGCATCCTATTAAGAGCTGAATGGCCCCCAACTCCTCCTAACAGGTCCTAACCCTTGTGGCCAGAAGCCTTTGGGAGGCTTGGTACCGAACGCCCACTTCTATGAGAGCAAGAGGGGAACCACAGGCCTCATGTCTCTCCCGTCCAGGACCACCACAGCCTGGGGAAGGTGGCTTGAGCAGAGCTCCTTCCTCAGATGCTGCTGTCATGAGCAAGTGACTCCTCATCCATCTCCTCTGTTCACCCAGATTCCCCAGACAAAATTGGAGCTGTCCCTGAGACTACGCCTGAAAACTACACATGCCAATTCTAATAAAGCCACAAGGGTTACTGTCTGCTGCCCACTTAAAAACTGCCCGGACATGCCTTTCACAATTCCCTCGGGGGAGCATTTTCCATCCACAGCTCTTCTGTGTCTGCCCAGTGCCTGATCCTATCTCCCAATTGTGCAAAGCAGTATGACCTCATTGAAAATTAGCATGCCCAGCAGAGGTGACGCTACTGCCTCTCCTGCTCTGTGAACCCATTCACTTACCAAGTCTACACTGGAATTTGGCCAGAGTAACCTCGGTATGGAGCAAGCCAGCTGGCCAGGCATTGCCTCAGAGCCCAGGTCAGGAGAAGGTGCCCGCTGTCCACAGCAAGCCCACAGGACCACAGGGTCAGATAAGGTGGTGTGTGAGAGGTCACCAAAGTCAGGAAAGCCTAAAGTGAGCAAAAGAGCTCTCAGCGTGGAGAACCTCAGGGACAAGAGTGAGAACATTGCAGGTTGTCGTAATTGCACCAGTAAGTGACCTGTACGAGGTCCAGAATCATGGGCAGGTGTCTCTCTTGGGGTTTTGTGAGATCTCGGTGTGGGCAGGTTCCATGTTTTTTTTTTGGTGAGAATGACACCCAGTAGCCAGAGCTCTCTGCACGAGGAGTGGGGCCACTGACCAATGCAGGGACAGCACTCACCCTCCTGGCCTTTGTCCCACTGGCCACCACTGTCTGTGCTCAGGCAGAACAGCCCAAAGATCCACAGTTCAAGGTGGCTTCCAGCATTATTAGAGTACTACAATAGTTCATTGCCCTATGTAGCAATTTCTATGGATTTTATTGTACAATTAAATACCATTATCAGGATCTTTAAGATATTCTTTCTTATTAAATGACTAATATATTAGTACTCAGGCTGATATTTCACAGTCAATAGATCCACACTCTGATGCACTGTCCACTTACACTCCTTCACGGTTTCCAAGGACATATGGTGATCCCCTGCCCCATGTCTAAATAAAGTGCATTTTCATTTACATAAAACAGATTAAGCAGATTGAGATTTCTGAATTAAAAATGTAGAAATCCATTGTTCTATTAAGAATTAAGGGAATGGAAAATATATGAATTATATAAGTAGCATGATGTACAGGGATAAAATTTTAAAATGTAATGAATAACTAAACTTGAAAACCTACTCCATCAAGACATACAGACCTAAAATTGAAACAGAGATCTTTTTGATCCTACAGCCCAAGTGCTTCACATTGCACAAAGCATTGAGATTCAGACCTGGAACTGAATTTTATTTTATCTGTCTGCTATTGAGCAAGTAACTTAACTTCTCTGAATCAAAAAAAAAAAAAAAAAAAAACCTTTAATTTCTGTAACAACTCAATGAAATAACACATAAGTGTCTAGTACTAGAATAGGATTGTCATTAACATATGCTCACTACCTAAAAATTGTTGCTCAATTTCATACATAATTCAGAATATCAACAGAGCTCATTTTGTCTACACTTTCTCGTCTCCACTCACCAAAGCCAATCTCCTCCCTGCTAACTCAGGGAACTACAATCTGCTTGAAGAGAGCTGGGCATGGTCATGGATGAGTGCCCATCCATTCCTATGCTGTCTTGCAAACATGGATAGATGGAGATTGCAAGTGACAAGCAGGGGCTGTGTGGCCTGATTCTAAATGGTGAACCGGCTGCCTATGCTGCATCATGGGGCACGATGCCGTCTTTACATTTATTTTATCTGCATGACCCTAACAATAGCAGCAAGCAAAAAAAATTCCCTTCCAGTAGGAGCCTTTATTATGTGTGAATTTCTGGCTGACAGCCAGACAGAAAGCTTTTCTTTAATTTCTCTCAAAATAAGAGGCTTTGAGATGAGACTAAAAGGAGACAATCAAAGTTTAGTGAAATCCACGGCTTAGTAAAACCTGAATTTTTGAACTGAAACAAGGTAAAAGGCGTTTGGCTCAAATTTCCCAGTGGCCAGAGCACAAGAGGACAATGCATGATGAGACATGGTTAGAGAGGTTCAGGATTTTATTTGTCCAAGGCTGGTTTAGGGATGAGCATTTAGTACAGCCAGCATTTACGCTGTCTACATCAGAGTGCCTGAGTCTGAGTCCCTGATCGACTCTGCATTCAAGTTTCCTGCCAATGTGTACTCTATTCAGTTATTTGGGTCCCGTCACCTACTTGGGAGATCTGGACTGAGTTCCTGGCTCCTAGCCCCAGCTATTGCTGTCATTTGAAGAATAAACCAATGAGTGCGAAATCTCTTCTTCCCTCCCTCCCTCCTTCTCTCCCTTTAAAATATATAATAAATAAAAATACTTTTTAAAGAGAGATGCTGGTTCAAAGCGTTGACATATTTATCAAGGGCCCAGTAGCTGCAGAGCACTGAGAGAAGGGTGCTGTGTGGATAATCACAGCTATGCACTCCTGGAAGCTTTCTGTCTAGCCCAGAAAACTGACCCTAAAATAAGTTGTTTTAACACATAATTAAAAATAGTCAAATGATATTATACGTAATAATCACAATAAAATATTTCTTGAGCACTTATTGCATGACTTCTAAGGGCTCTTACCTTATTAAATCATTTAGTTCTTTCATCCTCAAAGTAACTCATGAGATACATATTGCTTTTATGGCCATTGACAGGTGACAAAATTGAGGTAAGACGGCATAGCCTGAAAGTGACAGGGCTAGAGTGTCAGCTCAGGCCTGTCAGGCTCCATTTGTGACTTCTTTTTCCTGTGTATCACTTCCTCCCCAGTCCAGAAGCACAGCTGCTGGGTTACACAATTCCAGGAGACCCCATTTTCATCGTAAGTTACAGGCTACGGAGTTGCTCATTAGCTCACCTGTGGTGCTGTATGTCCATCCTGATGAGCAGCAAATGGACATAAAAGTATTCCTTTAAGAGACTAGGTGGTATCTGCAAGATGCATTGCTAATAAAATGTATTGTTGAGCCTTGGAACTGTTTCTACACCCTGCCATGCATCTTGCTCCTTGGAGTCTCCATGCTACCTTGACCTGGCTCCTCACAAGCTTTTGTGTAAGCACAAGTTAGGATAATTTAGTAGATCTTGTCTGGAGGAGTGATGGAGGCAGACCTTGGGGAGAAGAGGCAGCTTGTTCCTTGCACTAAGGAGTTTCCCAAAGAATCTTCATTAAGCCTTTCTCTCAGAGATTCCAGCTCTCACGCCTGCCCGCACACCTCTGTTCTGTACAGAGGAGCTGCTTCATTCCTCTTATCACTGGAAAGTGTCAATAGAATCAGCTGAACTTGGGTTTGCTATCTTTGCTCACTCAGTATTCATTGAGCATTCCCTCGATGCCTGGCACTCTTCTCCGTCCTGAGGATAAGAATATACCAGACTCTTGCTTTCATGAGGCTTCCATCCAGTGTAGCACCTGCTGCCTTTGTGTCCTTCCGTATGTAACCTAACTTCTCTGGGTGTCAGTTCTTCTGTCTGTGAAATGGGGACAGTCATACCTGCCTCAAAGTTATGAAGAGGCTGAAGTGTGGTAATAGAGGTGATGTGCTGGGCAGAGATTTCACTCACTGTGGGTGGTCAGGACCTCACCTGACTTCCAACAAAAATAAATGCCTTTGCTTCTTGCATCCTTCCGAGGGGTGGTGACTGTAATATTTGAGGCTGTCTACATTTAATGGATTATTCCAAGTCCATTTGATCTGCATGGGTTAAAGCAATGAAGTGTTTCTCCATGTTCCTCTACATTTTATATATTATGACTTTGTATATGGAACCATAAAACTCAGGCAGATTTATGCATACTCTGTACTGCAAATTTTCATAGAAATATTAGGTCAGGCACCTGTAATACACTGATATATGTGAGCAGTTTTCGAAAGTTTATTTCTCATCGATCTCCCTTAAATTGCGTATGAACTGACATTTTATGGCTTAACTTTTGTTTTGGCGACACAGTCCCAATTTGTGTCTCTGCTATAGCCTTCAGGACTTCCTGGCTCACAGCATGTGTGATCTTCCTGTCATTGAGCAAGTTTTTGAGAAAACTGTTGCTAAAGACCCCAGTTTGGCAACTTTCCTGGAGAAGCCAATCCATCTGTAACTGTCACATGGAAATGGATTTGAATTATTCAGTTCCTGTATCCAACTTGCTTATAGGGTATTGATGCAAAGAAACAGCTTATGGGGTATTGATGCAAAGAAACAGAGTGATCCAATTCTTTGTGTAGTCAGAGCCCTTGGCACAAGAACAGCCGTGAAATCTCATTGCCCTTCCCCAGATACTTTTCTTTGCATGGAGTTGAATCAGACATCCTAATGTGCACTAGCATCAAGTTCTGCTACATGATGGAAAGGAAAGAAAAGCACATCACCGAGTGCCTTCTATGAGCCAGGCTCGTTGTCAAGCCCTTGGCAGATCCATAACTTCACTAAAGACTTGCACATTTGGTAGGGTTGACCTTATTAAGTATCTTATCTCCCTTATTAAGGGAGATACTAGCAGTAATAATAATAATAACCTTAACAATAATAATCTTAACACGATCACACAGCTCATATAAATCATAGAGCCAAGCTTCATCTTCAGATCTGCCAACAAAGTCTCATTCTTCCCCTTGCACCAAAATCACCAACATCAAAGATCAAAAAGGATTCCAGATGGGCAGAGGAATCCATGCACTGAATGGTCATTGAGCAAATATTTATTGACTGAAAGTGTCTATTTGTTAAGTAGGGTGCTAAATTCTGCTTTTGAAGTAGCCACAGTAATTTTTGAGTTCCAAATTGTTTCGTAAGGAAATAGCGATCCATAGAGAAATGACTATTCTCTTCTTTTGTCCCTGGTTGTCCCAAGCATGTGGCAGAGAATTGGTAACACACAAGGTGCTTTCTGAGCATTTTGAAATTAGTCAATGAATGGATGCATTTACAACACTCCTAAGGAATATATTACACATTTGTTTGCTTATCTCACTTTTTGAAAGACTAGTTCTGTGTATTCTCATCTCTGGATCTCCAATGGCTGGCACAATGCTTAGCATAGAGAAGAGGTATGCTCCATTGAGTACATGAATATAAAAATACTTAATTCAATTTAGGCACAATTACAAATAACCAGTCTAAATAATAAATGCTGGTGAGGATGTGGGGAAAAAGGTACCCTAATTCACTGTTGATGGGAATGTAAACTGGTAAAACCACAATGGGGACAGTTTGGAGATATCTCAGAAATCTGAATATGGTCCTACCATATGATCCAACCATCCCACTCCTGGGAATTTACCCAAAGGAAATGAAATCAGCAAATAAAAGAGTTATCTGTACCCCCATGTTTATTGCAGCTAATTTCACAATAGCTAAGACATGGAATCAAGCTAAATGCCCATCAACTGAAGACTAGATAAAGAAATTATGGGATTTGTACTCTATGAAATACTACATAAAAAGAAAATGAAATGTGATCATTTGCAACAAAATCGATGAATCTGGAAAACATGCTTTGTGAAATTAGCCAGTCCTAAAGGGACAAATACTGTATGTTCTCCCTGATTTGTGATAACTAATAGAGCACCTAAAAGGAAATTTCTAGAAGTGAAATTGACATTTTGAGAAGCAATGACTTGAACAGCCCTTGTCCTGACTGTCGAGGAACAGTTGTTGTTGTTGTTGTTCTTCTTCTTCTTAATACTATTGGTTGAACACTTTACTTAACATAGTTAATTATATGTGTATAAAGTCAATTGAAAATAGATCACAGTAAAAAATAAGAATAGGAATAAGAGAGGGAGGAGGAAGTTTGTAACTATAAAGCTGCATACTTCTACATACATTCCTACAGACTTAATTCTAAGGGTACAGTTTAAAAACTTGCCAGGGGACCCCAAATCCCATTAGGCTGGATGGTAAAAATGCCATCTTAAGTGTTAAAGTGATTATATTAAGTGTTAAAAGTGATTATATAGCTAGAACTAAGTGTTAAAGGGATCATATAAATAAGAACAATGTCAGACAATAATAATAGATAAAATTATAAAGGAGAGAATGTTCCAACACGGAAAGTAGTCCACATAGCAGACTCATAGAATGACAGTTGCTCTAAATAGCACTCTGACCTCAGAATCAGCCCTTACGGCATTCTGGTCTGGCTGAAAAGCCTATGAGAGACATGGAAAGCCAAGACATTGTGGCAAAAAATTTCCTACATGAAGGATCTCTGTGAGTGAAACCCCATTGGAAAGAAGGGGCCATCAAAAAAGGATGTACTTTTCTCTGGAGAGAGGAGAGAACTTCTACTTTGCTTGTGGCCTTGTCTAAATACTAACAGAGATTGTGGATTCCAAAGGCTTCCATAGCCTTGGCAGACCATGTCAAGAGCCTTGTGATCACTGACATCAAACATAAGAGTATTAATTGTTAAATTAACAACAGGAATCACTGTGCACTTACTTCCCATGCAGGACCTCTGTCCTCAATGAGTTGTATTTATGAGAATTAACTATAAAACTTGTTCTCAGTTTGTGTGTGTGTGCAAATTGTTGAAATCTTTACTTAGTATGGAGTTGTTCTTCTATGTACAAAGTTAATTGAAAATGAATATTAATGGAGAATGGGACTGGGAATGGGAGAATGTGGAGAAGGTGGGTGTAGAGAGTTTGGGAGGGCAGGTACAGTGGGAAGAATCACTATATTCCTAAAGTTGTACTTATGAAATTTGTACTCATTAAATAAAAGATTTCTTTGGAGGAAAAAAGAAGCAGAGCAGCTTGGACAGGAACTAGAGCTCACACAAGATGCCTGCATCATTGTGGTAGCTTTAGCCACTTTGTCACAATGCTAAATAAATAAATTTCTAAGGGAATGAATTGCTGTTATTTAACTCGTTGGTACTTTGTATGGCAAATTAATGTGATTGATTTGGCCTGTTATAATTTTACAAAGAAACTGGCTGTTCAAGGTAAAAAAAAAAAAGTCACATTTCTTAGTGCTTTTTATTATCCAGTATCCTATTTTGTTGTTTCTCTGGACAGAAAATAAGGTAGATCTTTATTTCTGCTGGTGTTATTGCTCGGGACAATTGGTCCCCAAATGAACATAACAAATAGTATATATTCTAATGAGTTGTGAATTTATGTTACAATAAATTTTAATTTGGGATAGTTTTTTAAAAAATAATCAGTCTAGTATCAGACATATACAAGAATTGTGGTCCACATTGTGGTTCAGTGTGTAAGTTGCCACATAAGTCACTAGCAGTCTGTATCAGAGTGCCAGTTCAAGTACTGGCTATGCCATTTCCAATTCAGGTCCCTGCTAATTTGCCTGGGAAGGCAACAGAAGATGGTATGGACCTGGGCCTCTGCCACCCATGTAGGAGACTCAATGGAGTTCCTAGCTCCTAGCTTCAGCCTGGCCCTGCCCCAACCATTGCAGCCATTTGGGGAGTAAACCAGTAGATGGAAGATATCTCTTTCCTCTCTCTCTCCCCTCTTCCCCCTCTCCTCCCTCTTCCTCTCCCCTCCTCCCCTTCCTTTTCCCTCTCTTTCCTCCTCCCCCTCTTCCTCTCCCTCCACCTCCCCCTATCCCTCCCTCCTTCTCTCTTCATAGTGTATCTGTCCCTCTCTCTCTGTCACTCTGCCTTTCAAATAAATAAAACAATATTGGAAAAAGAAAGAAATATAAGAATAAATGAGACTAGAATGGAGGGAGTGAGACACTAGTCTTAAGTGTAAAATTTAAGAACTTAGTAACCCAAGGTAAATGGCATTTTACTGCAATACTTTAAATAATCAAGCCTGGATTCGACAGAACCAAGGTTAGGGTGAGGCAATGAGGTACATCACTCAGGCAAAAAACCATATTTTGTCTTTGTTTAAAATTTTGATGTTTTCATCCATCTTGTATAAGTTTTGATATTTTAAAATATTGCATGAAAATGTTATTAATCTTGATCACTAAGGTTTGGACACCCTTAGATTTTACACTCAAGGCGGAAGCCTCATTTCACTGACTCCAGGATGTCAGATTATATGAAAAGAACTTTATGTGCATATACTCATGGAAGACCCACAGAAGCCTCCCATTGGGAAGGTGCAGTTAAGATCTCTGTGATACAGACAGGGTGGCTGAGACTTGAGGAGGCCAAACTGCCCCCCTGGAGTGTTACAAATGGATCACAGATGCAACTGTAATATTGAGTTTCTCAATCCCCAGAAGGTACTGCCCAGAATCTGGGGCTACGGGGACCCCCAGATGGCTGTCTGCAGCCAGAAGCAGCCTCATGCATTTACCCCAGCATGGAGCAAAAATACCATCTTCCATTGAATCTTGAGATTCCAGCTGTTACAAGAAACAGCATGATTTTATGTACCGTGTTCCTGCTGCCACCAAGATGACAGCAATTGTAAGGTGCTAACAATTGCTAGATATATCCCAACTTCAGAGATTTTTGTAATGCCCAAAGAAATGAGTCTATTTTGGAATGGAATGAAATACATTATCATTCTATCTCAAGTGGCCGTGATATTGAATAAAGGTTGGGAACACTGCTAAAAGGTGCCCTGCGGTGACAGACATGAAAGCACTGGGGCATTTATGCAGCTCTAACTATCCAGTAGTCCATTCACCACCCCCAGCCCAACGAAAGCTGGTGTGATTCCTACAATGAGACACACTTCAAATAACAGAAAGGTAGAGGACGCTAAGAAAGAGACTGCTTCATTTGCCTTCTGGACAGATTTCCCCAAGAGGAAAGATTGCAGCATTAGCAGTCTGATTATATTATTCTTGGATGGGTTAAGAATTTTATCTACTTACAGAATTATTGGGAGCCATGGATTAAGGAAGGAAAAGTTAATGCAGCACAGCTGATGTCCAATTCAGACCCCCCCCCCCTTCTTCCTTAGCAGGCGTCCATTTAAAATAAATCTACCATGAGCCACACAATTCCCTAGCCATCATCCACAGTCTCCTAGGATGGCTCCGGGTTTATTATGTAACTCAAATGCCCTGTACTACTCCACATCTAACCAATCTGTCTACCCCATTAAATGTGCAGCAGTGAGCACACTTAATTATTGCATTCCAAAATATTACATTAAAATGTATTTAGGCTTCACACATACATGGTGATGACGCATGGGTCTGGGTCAGCTGCAGGCTTCCTAACCAGGCTTGGGCATGATCACAGAACAACTGAATTTAGTTCCCTATCTTTTTCTTTTTTAAAATGTGTCTACCAAGCACCAACACAAGTCAACCCTATGGTATTTTTTCAAGCTCCATATCATTAAATGTGTACAGTTTGCTTAAAAGCTTGATATTCTGCCTTGTGCCTCCCTTTTTTAAAAAAATCAAAATTCCAGATCTTCTGTAGGCAAGAAAACATTGTTTGGTTGATGTTCATGACTTTTGAGAGATTAATATGGAAGGACATAGTTTGGAGCTAGGCTGCCCAAGTTTGAACCCAGGTCTGCATCAATTTCTTTAATTGTACAATAGAAGTAACAGTAGTACCTCTTGAGGATTTTATGAGCAGATATTTGGAGAGCACTTAGAACATTGTACAGCATCTTCTATATAGGATTAACCAACATTTCTGACTGTAGGCAGCCCCAGCTCAGGATTTCTTCACTCAGAGCTCACTTGTTCCCCAAAGGGGTGTGAGCCTTTAGGGCTGAGCCTGCATCATAAGTGGGTTGACTTCTCCTGCCCTGTTCCTAGCTCCTCCTCCTTCAGCATTGGATGGATGAAATTACCACCCTAAAGGTGTGTTCTGGTGGTGAACATACCTGCAAGGCAAATAGATTCTAGAATTTTAAGAATATGTGGCAAACTCACCTCATCTCCTCTGGGATGGCAATGAACTGTGTCCATCCTTCTGTTGTTACCATGTGGCATGCCATGATCTTTTTGTGGGTTTCAATCCCCAGTAGACAATAGTGAGTGCTTACCTTATTCTTCCTCATTCACCCAGAGCTTAACATCTTGTGCCAAGGTACTTGATAAATTCGTGTTACATCAGCAAGAACTAGTGCCTTCCTCCATAGATATGTGGCACATCCATGTAGTCCTTGTTTTCTCTGGCTCTGTTCTCAGGGGTCCTGCCCCTCCTTTGAATACTCATTGGCAATGCTGTGGAGCAGCAAACTGCCTTCACTGAGCTTTCAGGGAAATCAGGGAAACCAGAGACCACATAGAGGCACCCCTTGAACATTCTCTAGCATTTAATGGGAAAATGCCAGTATTGGAATCTATATCCCAGAGCATTTTCCAAAAGGATCTGAGAAGCTTTGAATCCTTTTTGAAATATCTAAGGTAATAAAATGAATTAATGCCATTCATGAAAATGGCAATCACTCCATCTGTGAATCTACCCAGAATCTCCCCATCTCAGAGATGATGCGTCTTTATGACAGATGGTTCTGTAGAAGAAAGGATCCACTTCTCAATCTTTCAGAAAAAGGAGCTGGATATAGATGGAAATGGTGTTACGAGAAGTTATCAGAGCTTGGGAAAAGAACTCTTTTGGTTGTTTTCAGTGCCTTTTGAATGTAGTTAGATCTTCAGAACTTAGGAGTTGGGGAAACTGGATCTGAAAGAACAAAAGGGACTGTATTAATAGTTATTGCTTATTAAAAATTATGCCAAATCTTAGTGACTTAAAAAGCTGGCACTTACTATTACATATTTCTGTGAGTTAGGAAGTTGGAAGCAGCTTAGTTGGGGGTCTGGTGCAGGGTTTCTCAAGCCTGTGCTGTCAAGGTGTCACAAGGCTGTGATCATGTGAGTTCTGGAGTGGGACTGGGAACTCCACTTCCTTTTTTCAGTTTTATTTACTTGAAAGGAAAAGTGACAGAGAGGATGGGAGAGAGAGAGAGAGAGCGAGCGAGTGAGCGACTGAGCTTCCCAAATGCCTGCAACTGCCGAGGCTGGATCAGGCCAACGTCAGGAGCCAGAAATTCTATCCAGATCTCCCACATGGGTGACAGGGGCCCAAGTATTTGAGCCGTCATCTACTGCCTCCCAGGTGTATTAGCAGGGAGCTGGATCTGAAGCAGAGGAGAGACTGGATCCCAGGCTCTTTGTTATGGGATGTGGGCATCCTAAGCAGAAGCTTAACTCACTGCATCACAACACCCAACCCTTAGAAGATCCATTTTCAAGATGACTCATTCATGTGGCTATTACCTGGAGACCCCAGCTCCCCACCAAGCGACCTCTCTGTAGGCTGCTTGGGTATCTTCTTGACATACCAATTAACTTTCCCTGGAGCAAGAGATCTCAGAGAATGAGCAGGCAGGAAGGCCTAGTGCCTTTATGATGAGTCTCTGAGGTTCTTTCTATCTTGGGTTAGTGCCCTAGAGCTGCCATAACAAAGTACCACAACTGGGTGGCTTACAACAAAAGAAACTCATTCTCTCACTTTTCTGGGGACACAACTTCAGGATCCAGGTGTCAGCAGGGCTGTGTTCTTCTTGAAGGCTCTAGGGGAGGAACCTTTCCTTGCTTCTGCCAACAACACTCAGCATTCTTTGGCTTGTAGATGTATCTTTCCAACCTCTGCCTCTATCTTTACGTGGCTGTAAGGAACCAAAGCGTGTGTATTTTCTCATCCTTTAGAGTATCTGACATTGAGTTGAGTGGGCCCACCCTAATCCAGTGTGATGTCACCTTAACTAATTGCACATACAAACCCCTATTTTCACATAAGGGCACAATATGAGGTTCTAGGTGGACATCAGGTTTTTCTTTTTTCCTAAGGAAAGGACTTATGCTACCCAATTTATCCCCATCACCTGTTCTGTTCATGAGCAGCAAGTCACTAACTCCTGCCCACACTCAAGGAAATGGGACTAGGCTCTGCCTCTTGAAGAGAGAAGTATCAGAAACCTGATAGATATATTTTGAAATGACCACAAGGCTAATATTTACATTTCTAGTCCAGATACACCTTATGCTGAGGCTTTAGTATCATGTGAGGTCATGTGGCTCAATGAGAACACTGACTTATGCTCTACTGTTAATGAATGATAATGGATATCTGGAAAAGACCATTTGAAGTGAATTCTCTTAAACATAAATGCCTTTATAAATTAGTGAAAAATATTTTGACTGGGATTTTGCAATCAACGCTTATGAAAATAAATAATATTTTCCTTAAATTTAAAAGCAATTACACTTGAGGGTTTCCTCCTCTTCAATGTCTTGTCATGTATCTGCCATATCATCTTTCATCAGTAGTTCTGCATACAATTCCAGCCGCTCTTCACCATCACTTTTTTGGACTTCATGAAATCTGTCATTTTTTATAAAATTTGAAAATTTACTTTCTAATCAGTTTATGAAGAACTTGTATAGGACTGTATTTTATACGAGACCTGTAATGATGTTGACCAAGACTCTAGTGTCCACTGGGACTGATTTTGAATAGGGACTGATTTTATAAGCAGTCAATTCAGAGGTTTTCATGCTATTGTGAATTTGCTTCTCTCTCAAGCCCCACAACTGTAGAGAGGTGGGTAACGAAACCCAGATAACAAGGACTTCCTGACTTCTTCCTTCAGCTCTACATCTGCCCCACTAAAAATATAATTTCTCTAAGATAGTACTGAGAAAGTAAAGATAGGAGGGGACTTCAGACATTTTGGAGACATTTTGTTTTATGAAAACACGGTGCATGGGTTTCAATTTTTTCGCACCAAAATAAATTTGTTTTAATTTTACTTTTTTCATGGATAAATTAAAACTCTCTCATATTAGAATGTCTTAGAAGGAAGATATATTGTCATAAGGAGAAGGGAATGTATATAATTAGAAACTGTGACTAGTTTTTGATTGCTTCAGGAACTTGTTTACAGAGAATGACACCGCGTCATTTCAGATAAGCGGGAGATCTGATTCCTTGATTCCAAGGCAACCACTTGTGGGTAATTCCAGCTTAACTTGCCTTGTAGCAGAGACTTGGATTTTTTTTTTTTCAAAAGTCCATGAGTCCTGGGACCAGTGTGCAAGCCAAAAAGCCAGAGTAAAAAATAAATAAGTAAATGAAACAATGGCTTACCTGACAAAGGCAATGGTTTATTCAAAGGCTATTGGTTAGAGACACATGCTTAGAGACATGTTAATTAGAGTTTTCTGAGTCAAATATTAGGTGTTCAACCATAACAAGTTGTCCACCTCTCCTTAAGAAAATGGCCCCCTTCCCACAGCAAGCCAAGCCACTCTAGTCTCAGTTACCTATTTGGAATGTTCTAGACACTTAGATTCCCCTGCTGTCTTTGAAGAACCAATTGCCTCGCTACTGTAGGTGTCTTCATGATACATTTCTTCTGCAGTGTTTTTATAGCTTCACTTGGCTTGTTTTTGGGTGGATTTGCCTTCGCACCTCAATATATCCATCATTTCCAACTGGAGTGCATTCACAACGGATTTTCAGATAAGCAGCAAAAGATCTGAAATGGATGTGGTTACTATACTTGTCATTTATAGGTAATGTAACAAGGCTGCATATAAGCAGGGCCTTTGCTTAACCTCTGAAAACAACTCATTTGCAGGTCCCACTCTGATCATTTTTCTGCAACAGAAATGAGATTTTCGCTTATCTATCATAAGTTCATTTGTAAGAACTAAAAATGTGTTGAAGATGAGGGTCACATTATATGGCACAATACACTGTTACCCTTCCAGGACAGAATGATTTTGTTTTAATTACTTATTAATTTATTGACATGACCTGTACTAAAAGCAAAACTGGTTTAATATGCATGAAAATAAATGGTTAGTTAGATGTATATACATATATATGTGTGTGTATATATATATTTCTTTGTATGAGCGTGTATGTGAGAGAGTTCCATGCCAGTGATACCTTACCTTCTACAGGGACGTGTTTCCAACAGGTAAACCTAGTGAGTGTGACCTTTCCAACCCACACATAGTGCACCTCTAACACCGCACACATTCCAAGAGAGAGCACAGAAGCCTTTGACAGGCCAGTGATGAATACACAGGAGAGAGATTGGTACTGCTGCAGCTATTGATTCTAGCCAACCCATTCTTTATCTCCAGATTTTCTTTTACAATTGTATCACAGTCTCTGTTCTTGGGCCCAGTCATATTCTAAATACACATTTGTGTGTGTTTGTTCTCTTTTAAACTAAATGACATTGTGTACAGAGGGTAGGTGAAGTGGACCCTATTGGCTATCCACTTGAAATCTGTCCTCTGATTTTGTTCAGGTGGCCTCCTCAGAAAACATGACCCTCTTTTGCTCAGGGTAGAAATCTCAGCTCATTCAGGACCATCGTGATAATCTCATGTCCCTTATAAGTGCTTGAGAGGCAGGCCAGTGAGATGAGAAACTGTCAGGGTATTTCATTAAATCATTTCCTTGGTCTTAAGAAACACAAGGAGCAGACAGTCCCTTTCTTCTTTCCTACGTATAATACCTGGAAGTGCTGTTAAAGCAAAACCCACCAAGGCAGACAGGGGCACAGTGAAGTAGGGTCAGGACTCTGATGTACCCTGTCTGGAGCTGTCCCTACCTATGGACAGCTTACTTTGTGAGGCAATAAATCTTAAATTTAAGCTGGTGAGGTTCACATTTTTGGCTGCTTGTGCCAAAGCAGTTAAGCAAAGTAGCCAAAATAATAAATCCACCCATGCTGAGTCCTTTGCTTAGAGGGAGTTTCTGCCCATTCACTTGGTGAATTTGAAGACTAGCCAAGGATTCATCTGAACGCAGTGAACCACTATGTAATCCAATTCCCCACAAAACCTGTGCATGCATCCTGCCGTTTATCCTGTTTACTGGGGCTTGTTTGTGTATTTGTCTCCCCCACTCACATTAGAAGTTCTTCTACAGAACAGTCAGATTTGCACCAGAAACAGTGCCAGGGGCACCACTGAATAAAACATCTCCCGTCAACAAAATTGTACCCTTAGGTACACCAGTTTATTGGAGTTGCTGCCAGACCTAGAAAAAATACCAGTGTCATGGATGTGCATAGAGAGCATGAAACAAGCAAAGGGGACTCTGAAGATGAACTATCTGTGTTCACACACAGGTGAAGTCACACAAGGTGGCAAACATCAATGACACAAGGATAGAAGATTATAGGTTGGTCTGAGAGAGTGAAATAGTGATTTGTGCAGCTGTAGACAATGAAAGAGAATGAACAGGAAGGTGAGCCTTCGGGGTATGGATGCAACAGGAGAGACTGTGTATCACACAAGAACTTGTCCTTTCCAGGAGAGAAGGGTCCCCACCTCTCTGGCTGATGTAAAAGAAGGCCCCATTACCAACCCTCCGTATTCCCACCACTCAGCCCTCTAGAATACTAACCGTGCCTACCCCTAGCCACCACAAAGGGTCTCCTGAAGTGGACTTGACTCTGTTTCGCTTGCTGTCTCTTCTCTGGTAAACTGCATTTTTCTCCCTGAGATCTGCCTCTGCTGCTGCTTTGGTTTCCATGTCAATCTATTTGGCTGAATATATCTGGAGTAATAACCATACATTGTAGACTGTGGTTCTGATGCATTGCTTTCCTGTTCAGAACCTCCTGTCCAGGCTCATGGAGTCAATTTCCTCTTGGAGATGACTTTATGATGCCCCCTCATTTGTACTTTCCTCTGTACTTGTATCATCCATGGGAATCTCCCCTAATATATTCAAAACTAAAATCATCATACATCCCATCCTCAGGGTTGAGTCTAGTCTCCAAAGTCAAAAACACAGGAAAGAGCTCCAGTTTCTCCTTCCCTTTATCTTTCACTTAGCAGCATTACTATAGCCACAAGGATCAATGTGTGTGTGTGTGTGTATTAGGGATTTATATATATATATATATATATATATATATGCATATATATTTAGAAATATAGTACAAAATTATATACATATATATAGTAGTGGTCGGGGCCAGAGTTCAAGTACATTACAAAATCTGTTATTGGAATAGAAATGCTGTGATAACAGGACCAGAAGAACTACATCTGCCTTTTTAGCCACATCAGAGGTCTAATGGATGTATTTCAAATTACCCAATTTCCCTGGAAAAATAACAAGCTCAGTGGAAACAGCATGAGCTTTGGAATCAAAACACGGTGGTGGGAAGTCCTGCCTGGACCCAGGCTATCTGTGTGGTCTGGAACTAAAGAAGGCACCAGTATTTAGCAGGCTCCCCATTAAACACTGTGCTAATAACTACTACACCTGCTTTTAGTAGTCCCTGTTCTGGGTAGGGCTTAACATGGTTTGTCCAAGGTCACACACAAAAGATATGGACCCAAGATTCAAACCCAGTGCTGCAAGACTCCAAAGCTAGTGTATATAACACCCATCCTCTATTTGGTCCATTTGCTTTACACTCTTGATTCCAAGCTTTTATCTGTAAAAGGAGGCAGGTGCTTAATTTCTAGGGTATATGTAGGAAAAATTATACAGCAGAAGGAAGATACCTACCCCACTGTGTGATACAAAGTCACACCTCATCTAAATATTGGGGACCCATTACTCATTGGCTGTCTGACTGTTGCTAATTCCTAGAATTGATTTTCATGTGGATTCTTCTGCCAAAGCCATATTTATATCTTTTCCAAAGTTTTCTACTTGGCTTTTTCACTCTTCCTTTCTACTTAGGACATTGATTTACTTCATCTTGCTTATTTGACTATAGGCCTCCCTCTTCCTACCAAGCCGTCAGCCCCTCCAGGGGCCTATCATTCTTTAATATACTTAGTCATCGGCTGGCGCCACGGCTCAATAGGCTAATCCTCTGCCTGCGGTGCCAGCACGCCAGATTCTGTCCCGGTTGCCCCTCTTCCAGGCCAGCTCTCTGCTGTGGCCCGGGAGTGCAGTGGAGGATGGCCCAAGTGCTTGGGCCCTGCACCCCATGGGAGACCAGGAGAAGCACCTGGCTCCTGGCTTTGGATCAGCGCTGTGCGCCAGCCGCAGCACGCCGGCCATTGGAGGGTGAACCAACGGTAAAGGAAGACCTTTCTGTCTGTTTGTCTCTCTCACTGTCCACTCTGCCTATCAACAACAACAACAACAACAACGAATATATATATATATATATATATAAAAGTATATATATATATATATATATATATATATATATATATATACTTAGTCATCAGCCAATGCCCAGACCAGAATGGATACTTACTTACCTAATATCTAATTAATAAATTGTTGAGTATTTAAAAATCATTTATATTTTTATCCTCCAGTTCTATAAAATAATGCCTTTTTAGCAATAGTGATGAGTATATGATAGGAAAGCACTGAATATATTCAAAGCTTCTTACTTCTTTTGCTACAATGAACATGTAATTAATCAAGGGCTAAAACCTTGTCTTTGTGCATCTGCATCTGTGTGTCCTCCAACGAACATTTTTGTGCCTACTTAGTATCATGTATTATGCTAGACATTAATGTAAAGAAAACAAAATCAGGTTGGCCTTGTGGCATAATGAATTAAGCCACTGCCTACAACTCCTGCCTCCCACATGGGCTCCGGTTCGAGTTCTGGCTGTTCCGCTTCCAACCCAGTTCTCTGCTAATGAGCCTGGGAAAACAGCCGAAGATGGTCCAAGTCTCTGGGTTCCTGTACCCATGTGGGAGACCCAGTTGAAGCTCTTGGCTCCTGGCTTTGGCCTGGCCCAGTCCTGACCATTGTGACCATTTTGGGGTGTGAACCAACAGATGGAATATCTCCCTCCATCTCTGTCTATCTGTCTCTATCTTTCCCTCTGTCTCTGTAACTCTGCCTTCCAAGTAAAATAAAAATAAATATTTAAAAAAAGAAGAAAACAAAAATCTGTCTCTGACCTTGATATACATAAAGTAATTTAGGGTAAATAAACAAGAGATGAAAACAGAATAGCTTTCTTCTGTACGCAGGTCTATAAAGGGCCCAGTGGTGGTGGATGGGAAGGGATGGTCCAGTCTTTGATAGGGGAACTGGAGATGTGATAGGCAGGGGCAGGGTCACGATGGGTGTCAGAGAGCTAATGGACTGGCTCCCTGGAGCATCTGTGTGTTTTCTATCTTTTTGTGTCTGAGAAGGACAGGGTACAGGGTACGTGTACCCAGCTATTTGCTATGTAAAAGAGGCAGGCGTTTGCTGCACTCTGGAATACCTCATTGAATTTCTATGGCTGTTTTGATAATGGATCAAGTCATTCCAGTAAATAATTGTCAGTCTTCAAAGAAAGTAAGAAGCAAGACTCTCGCTCTGAGTAGTAACTGCATTCAGCGCCTCATAGCAATTAAGCTGTCCCGTCCCCTATAATTGAGTTAACACACAAGTCAGTTCACACATTTATTTTTCAGGATTTCTGAAGCAGCAGTTCTAAGAGCCAGATTTCTAGGGGGATTATGAGGCAAGTCGGGATTGACTTAGAAGTTCTGGTTCCATCAGGATACCTCATATAATAGAAATAAATCAACTAAGTCATCAGAAATATGTTAAATTGGAAACTACATAGAAAATTAATCAATTTTTTAAAAAATCATGTAGGATCTGTCATTAATGTGCTGTACACTGTGATTTAATGCTATAACTAGTACTCCAACAGTATTTTTCACTTTGTGTTGCTATGTGGGGGCAAACTGTTGAAATCTTTACTTAATATATACTAAACTGATTTTCTGTATATAAAGAGAATTGAAAATGAATCTTGATGTGAATGGAAGGGGAGAGAGAGCGGGAAAGGGGAAGGTTGCGGGTGGGAGGGAAGTTATGGCGGGGGGGGGGGAGCCATTGTAATCCATAAGCTGTACTTTGGATATTAATATTCATTAAATAAAAGATAAAAAAATACCATTGAAAATATGTAGACTGATTCTGAGACTTAGCAAGATGGCTCATTGAGAAATGCTCTAAATTCAAAACCTAGAGCCATGAGCCTGATTCTAGTTTGTCATTAGCTTCTTCTCTTGACTGGGAGGTAAATCAACTATCTCCCCAAGACTTATATTTTGAAAAATATTTTGTTATAAGTTTGTAAATGAATTAACAAATAAATATGAGTATCGTAATACCTGCAACATCTATTTCATGAGTTTTAAACAACATAATTTTACATTGGAAAGGTAAAATTGCTTCAAGATATTCACCCTCCGATTTTTAAATCAGTGGTGATAAATATCACTTTAAGAATTTTTGAATCTGAAAATAAACAGATTGTGTCATCATCCAAATTTGCCCTTGACTATGGGGAAAGAAATGTTAACTTGAAGAGCAGGTGTTATATTGCATTTTTATTAGATAATTAGCTGGTTAGAAACTCTAAAAATCTAGCATCCTGTGAACCAGCTCAAAGATAAAATTTAGAAGTTAAAAATAATGGAAAGTTTCCAAGCACTGAAATAATGACAGATAATCACAATCCCTCATGTAGGTAAAATACTTAACATATACAAAGTACCTTAAATTTTCCCATTGAATCATATACACATAAAAAAACACTATTTCATAAAGTAATGATGCTAGAGAGTGTCAAGACAGCATTATATAATGAAAAGCACATGCGCTTTGGAAGCAAAGAAGCATTGCTTCAAATTTGCCTCGCATCATACCTGTATAACCCTAGACACATTATTTCAGAATTCCAAGTCACAATTTCCAGTCATCAGTGAAAGGTATTTGGCTTTTCATACTCAGCACAGTAAGTAGTCATAAGAATTAAATGATATATATGTAATAACCTATATATATATATATATATATATATATGACTTAGCTGATTTATTTCTATTGTAGGAGGTATCCTGATGGAACCATACACACACACACACACACACACATATATATATATATACATACATATATATATGCATATTATGAGAAACTTGTACATGAATTTCAGTTTTTTACAACCAAATACATTGTCTTTTAATTTAATTTTTCCATGAAATCTCTGAAGTCCCCTCAAATAGCTCCTGTCACCTCAACCTGACTGTTGATAGTGAAGGAGGGTCTTACTTTTATATCACCTGTCATGGCAGCAATGGCACTGCTGAAAGAGGAGGTTCATATTTTCTGAAAACTCAACAAGCAAAGGAAAGTGATGCAGAGGTCCAGCCACCACTATTCTGCTTTCAGTGCCTCTTCCTCAGAGGATTTTCTGTAAATCTTGGAACTTAAACATCACTAACCTGATTCTGCACTCTCTCTCCAAAGTGTGTGTGTATACTCCAATCAGTATATGAGAGTATGCCAAAAAAGTTTGTGGGAATGTAATTAAAAGGTACATTTGGGAGCAGGCTTTGTGGGATAGCGAGTTCAGCCGCCACCTGGCACTCCTGAGTGCCATGTTGGGGTGTCTGGGATCGAGTCCCACCTCTGCATTCCAGCTTCCTGCTGATGCATCTGGGGGGCAGCAGATGATGGCCCAAGTACTTGGATTCCTGTCACTCATGTGGAGTTCCAATCTCCTACATCTGGCCCAAATGGAGCTCCTATCTCCTGGCTCTGGCCTGGCCCAGCATCTGCTGTTGTGGGCATTTAGGGAGTGAAAACGCACATTAGAGCTCTCTTTCTCCCTCTCTTCCTTTCTTCCCTCCCTCCCCCCACACTGTGTATGTCTGTCTGTCTGTATATCTTTAAAATAAAAATATAAAAGTTAAAACATATATTTGTTTTGGTGCAGGATATTTTGAAATCCATGAATATAAGGGGTTTTCAAAAAGTTCATGTAAAGGACATTATGGAAAAATGTACATGAATTTCAAATTCTGTAGCAGCAAAATAAATTTCTTTCACTTTTTCCATGAACTTTCTGAAGCACTCTCATACATGCACTGTTCCTGTGGAAATAGAGATGCTTACATAGCATTTCACTCCTCAGGCCTTCTCCCAGCCTCACATCTCCTCCTCCCTTCCTCTGTTAGCCTTGATGCCGTGCCAAGTGCACTACTCCCTGGGTCAAACCTTCCAGAGCAAGAAACTAAGTATGTACAGCAAGGATGAAAACACAGGAAGGCTCCTTTCTTTCTCTTAGGCTCCGGTATATTTACCTCTAGGGACTGTTTCCTGTATCCACACCCTAGCTGTCAAACCCCATCCCACCAGTTGTCACCAGTCCTTGTGCCACCACAGTTTCCTGTCATTCAGTGCATGTTATATGCAATGATTTTTATCTGTCCATTTTCCTTATACACCAGCAGGTCCTTGACCAAGGTATTCAAGGCACTTGGCAAACGTGTTATGCAGCAAGCAAATGAATGAAGCCAGGTCTTTTACTCCACTCCGAGTGTGGTAATGAGTTTGGGCAGAATACCAGGAGGCTCCCACAGGCTACTACGTAGAAGACCTTGGATAGCCCAATGCTCTCTCACTGCAATGCCAGATCTCTGCCCTGAGACTTGGTCATGACATATACTGTTATATGCTTTGGTACCTGGGAGATATAATGGGAACGTTTGTCTTATTGAATTGAAAGATATAAGCGACACCTTTCTTAGGAACATTGTTTCATCTTATGCCTTATGCTTTTTCACTTTCAGTGCCTGTACTCACAGTGTAGCCAAGGAGGAAAGCCTGGTTGCTGAATGGGATTAGCAAGTCAGGGTAGCTAGGATATTTAAGAAGTTCAGCTGGAAGTCAGCAGACCATGGTTCTAGCTCTGGTGTGCCACAAGTAGATCTTAACTCAAAAAAATATATGTATAATTGAAGGAAAACGGTCTCTCTTCTCAACCATCTGCTCCAAGTCACATCTGCAGCTGAGCTGCAAACCTTGCTGCCTTCTCCTCAAAGGCCCACCATGTCCCCACGTCACTCTGGTTGAATGCTGTCCTCCAGTGGGAGGGGCCTAGGCTTCCCCTAAGTTGGGGCTGATACACCCTGAGAAGCTAGTGCCATCTGCATGAGGTTTATCTGCAACTCCCTTGAGGATCTGGGACACAAGAACAGGCTGGTTTTGCCATTCCTTTGGAAACGCTCTCTTTTTCTTCAATAGAAAAGAGGATGATAGGATAGGGTTAGTGTGCTGGGTACCACTCCCAGAGTACAACTTCACCCCATGTCCAGCCACCTTGGCCCCTGGAAACCTCTCAGTGGCAGAGAACAGAATGGGAAGTTGGTCTTGCTGACCCTGTGCTTGGAAATGTCCCCAGGGAAGCCTGCGTTTTTCAGGGCACTGGAATGGTTACCATTACCTCCAGTGCCCATCAATGCATACCTCTAATTCCCTCAACCACCATGTGAAAAAAAGTTTCGTCCACCCCTTTTAACAGCTGAGGAAACTGGAGCTCAGATAATTGAAGCAAGGGCTTAAGCTATTCAAGGGCTTACAGTAAGTGGAGAAACAAAGATTCAGGACAAGCTTGTCTGACACAAAACCTTGTTACCTATGCCACGTGCCTCATATGGAAGCTTCTGCTCGCCATGGGGGTGGGAGATCACATACTGCTGGTAGAAAGGATCATTCTCACAACCTCTTGGCAGCCCAGTTGCATATACTCTGCTGGGCTCTCTGAACTTGCAGTTAAAGAGAAAGCAAAATATCAGTGCCCCAGCTCCATTATGAACATCATGTGGATAGCAGGCGAATTTTCCCTTCTTTTATGCAATTGTCATTGTGCACATGATGCTTTTCTGAGTATGGACAGAGAAACCAAGGAAGGGGCAGCTTTATGAAGAGTATCTATCCTGTTTCCCATAAAAACCTGGAAAGTGCTACATGAGTTTCTCTTATGGACTGAAGTCGGGTATAATCTCAAAATCATCCTCATGCATCATGTGGTACTTTACAAAGGGAAAGAATATGCATGAAGTAGATTTGTTCAATCTTAAACCTGCCTCTGAGCATCCAAGATCAATGTGGAGGCTGATTAAGTTGTGTTCTATAGATTTCTACAGTCAAGTTCATCAAGGCACCCATTTCTCTTCCCCTAATGATGCTGAACCCCTAGCTCTTCTCTGAAGTGCTTTAATTTTCACTCGGTCATTGCGCGAAGACAGTGACTTAATGAACCGCAAATAGGAAAAGAAAGTTCCATAAATCATCTTTGTATCCTTTTCCACAGCCTTGCCATAGCTGTTCTTTGCTCATTGCAGTGCCTCCAGTGGTTCCTCCGTACTTGGCGATGGAAATTAAATTAGAAACCACATTTTAACCAATGTAACATACTGATAAAAACAAAAAAAAAATCATCTAGCTAAATAAGAGATAAATTAATGGCAACATGGCACAATATTGTTTTGCCCTGTGTTGCAATAACTTTCTCCCAGCTAAATCTTGTTAGGTCTTTCAGGAGATGTTATCTTGTAATATACACATATTTCAAGACTATTGCCTATCAATGCAGATTTTACAAAGCTGACTCTCAGGAAGAGGCAGCTAACAACCTTTTTTGTATTCTCTGGCAGACAGTCCTGCCTTTCACAATGATAAGATAATGAATCTGTGGTTTGAACACAGCTCTCTGTTTTAAAGGTAGCATTGAAAATTAAAGTGAAGTATTAATTAAAGATTAATCAAAAGTGTTGGACCTCTAGTAAGTTCTGCTTAATGCTGAATGGTCCACTTTGAAAGAATATTTCAACTTAACTAGAATTTTAATCAGCTGGCTAGAAGCTGTGAGAAAGAGAGAAGGAGAGAGAGAGAGCAATAATCCTGAGGGTAAATGTTTAAAAATGCATTAAAGGCTGTTCGAAAATACACTCTTAATCTGTGTCATGTTGGAGGGAAGGAATGCTGCCTTGAGGACAACATGCATCACTCTCCTCCAGCTTCTTGTGTAGTGGTCTGAGATGCAGCAGGGAGAATGTTCAGCTGGTTTTTCCCTTTAGAATGATCTGCTTCTACCAAGGCTCACGGGGGTAAGCTTGGCCTCTTGAAGGAGTTTCTAGTGATCTCACAGCAGAGGCCCTAGGGAAAGGGCAGAGAAATGTGCACCTGTGTCAGGTTCCTGAGCATCTCTGTAAAGTCTTCAATACTCCATGCTACAAGAGTAACTCCATCTATTCTACAACCAGTCCTGAGGCTGGGGCTGCCCTGCCCCTGCTTCTCACAGAATCATGGATCTCAGAACTAGAATGGTCCTCAGAACCATCAAGTCTTCCCTCCCTGCCTCCATCTAAAGCCCAAGTCTCCTCCTCGATACACCAATGCTGCCGGATTACCCCCAGTGACTCACTTCTCATGAGGCCACTGTTGCCTACCTCATACCGCATGTTCTGCTTTCTGTTGTTTAAAGTTTCTCTCCAGTCACATGATCCTTATCTTCAGTCTCTGTTTCACAAGCCAGTCCCAGCAGCCAGCAAAATTTTCCTATACTTTGTCCAGGTTAATCCTCAAAGATCTCCCTGCTTGCTTTGCAGGTGCTGAGGTAGAAGGCAAAGAGGTCAGGTAGAGCTAGATGAGCAATGCTGCCCCTGGCACGTATGGGATGTATTCTCTCAGGGTCCCCAGGGGCATGTTTAAGCTTTGTGATCCCCAGCTGTAAAATGGGTCCTGTGAGATCAATGAAGTCATGTGTGCAATATTTTCCTAGAGCAAACGTGTAAGCAGATTTAGTGACTCCCTCCCTTTGTAAGTTGTGCCAACCTCCCTCTCTTCTCAAGTCACTGGGTTATATACAAGTGTTATCAAGTCACCCTCCCTAGAACACCCACACTATTTCTCCTCTCCTGCCCAAAATAGTTATTGTCGTCACTTGCCAGGAATTGTGTGCTAGTATAGCATTCAGTCTTTACAACAACCCTTGAGGTGGGGATACTGGTATCCCCATGTTACAGATGAAGATATAGAAGTGAGAAAGTCCTTGCCCAGGTCACTCTGTGCGTGTGGTGGATCCAAGATTCTAGCTCAGGTCTCTCTGACAGTGGGCATAGCTGAAGGTTCTGGAGCACCTGTAAGTTGGTGGGAATCTGCTAAGAAAACCCCCTCTTAGAGGAGCAGATCCCCATCACCAGGTCTGGGTAAAGGGAGAGCAGGCTTAGAATGTAATTTTGGTAGATATCAGTTGTCTGTGCCAAAACCACTCCCCTCCATCCTTTGTTAATGTGGGAGGATAGAGGCTGCATCTCCACTTACATTTTAAGTGGAATCATTGATTCCTGCCCCCTACTCCTTATCACTTGACAGCATTGGTTCAGAATCTTGAGTTGCAAACAGCAGTGTCTACTGTGGCTAAAGTTTAAAAATCATTGTTTTGAAAGGATATTAAAGAACTCATAGACCAGAAGTGCAGAGAGCCAGCTCTTGAAACTACATAGGAAAGGGCATTGTCCAACCATACCATGGGAACTGCTTTTGTGAAAGCTTTGCAATCACAGCCATTATCCCTAGGCCCCAGGAGGCTCATGCTTGGGTACTAGAAGCTATGCCTCTCAACTCCATTGAAGAATCAGAAGAGAAGCCAGTACCATGGTCAAGACCAGTACAGTGAGAGCCCTCGGCTGCTTCCTCATGTTGCCCACTTTGAAACTGAAATCCTGCAGCACTATGACCAGTTGGTAAAATACAACTTTCAGGCATGTAGTCTAGCTGCAAGATAGTCTGAGAATGTAAGTTTTCTAGTCTATCTTTGAGCAGAAAGCACTTGTAATATGAGACAGAGTCAGTTAGTCCCCTGTATCTGCAGTTCCACCATGCATGGATCTCTTGCTTTCTTAAACTAAGAGACTTCTCACATCTAGTAACCCATGTGTAAATGTCTCTTGACTTCTTTCTGTTCCTTTGGGTTGAGATCACTTCTGAATATTATGATGGACTTCCAAACACGCTGTGTTCTAGGAAAAAAATATGACTTGAAAATCAACCTAGCATGGACTCCAGTCCCCTCTGAGTGGAGCTATACAAACCACCTGCCTCTACGAACCAGTTTCCTAGTTTGTAAAGTTGGGATGCTTACTGTCAGAACTTCACTGGGCCAATGTGGTAAATAAAATACTACCATGGGGGCTGGTGCTGTGGCATAGTGAGTTAAGCATCCACCTGCAGTGCCGGCATCCCTTAGGGGTGCCGGTTTGAGTCCTGGTTGCTCCACTTCCGATCCATCTCCCTGCTAATGGCCTGGGAAGGCAGTAGAAGGTGGCACAAGTGCTTGGGTCCCTGTACCCGTGTGAGAGACCTGGAAGAAGCTCCTGGCTTCAGATCTGCCCGGCTCCAGCTGTTGCGGCCATTTGAGGAGTAAACCAATGGATGGGAGACCTTTCTCTCTGTTTCTCCCTCTGTCTGTCTGTAACTCTGCCTCTCAAGGAAATAAATAAACCTTTCAAAAAAAATACTACCATACTAGTGAAGGCCTTCAACAATGCACCTGGCACGTAGTAGGCACCCAAGTGGTGCCTACAGTCGCATACCTTCCTGGAAACTCCTCTTCCCCAGCACCAACATGAAATTTTCAGCGTGGCTCCTGACTGCTGCTTTAATTTGCATGGAGCTGTCTTTGGGGAGATGTCACAGAGGAATCCTTTGAACCTGCATTGAGCACAGCCTCAGTTCCTCACTGCTGTTTCCTGGAGCAGCTTCAGCAATTCCTATGTTTAACGAACGTTCACAGTCACCCAGGCTACGCTCCTAGTAAAATGCTATAAAATTAAACAAGGAGAGTGCTGAGAGTCTGCAATGGGCTGTTCAAAGGATTCTAAACATATCCATGGGGCGCAGTTTTTGAGCTGTTACCCTGAAACAGATGTTGGTGAATCATTTTTGTAAACGACCCGAAAGTAAATATTTTAGGCCTTGCAGGACACATATGGCCTATTGCATATTCTGGCTTGTTCTTGTTTTTTGCAATGTCCCTTAAAAACATAGCAACCATTCTTAGCTTATAGGTCCATAAAAGCACGAAACATGGGCTTCTCAAATGTGAAAACGGGACTATAGCTTGCTGTCCAAGTAGAGGCTCAATCTTAACAAAACCAGGAAACAAAAATGCTCACCTATGAAGTAATAAAAATAGCTAACATTTAATAAGGACTTACTATGTGCCAGGCACAGTGTTAAAGACTTTATAGATGGTAACTGTTTATAATAACTATGTAAGATTACTCTTCACATACTATAATAACTAGATATGAATATTCCTCCCACATTTTGGTAACTGGGCATTATTCACATATTACAGATGAGAAAAAGGAGGCAAAAAGATTAAGCAACTCAACATAAATGTTTATTCAACCAGTAAATCTTTGAAACACATTTATTTCATGAACAAAATATACTCTTATGTAGCCATGAAATTGTCTTTCCAAAAAGTTTGAGGATAAAATATGCTTTTTCTTTCAGTGTTTGTTTCTATTAAAACTGATTCCTCTTGGGCAGTCTAGAGTTTTTTTTTATTTTATGACTGTTATTTGTTTCCATGATAGGATTTACCTAAAGGAAATCTATGTGTGTAGGAAGTCAAGGTTTAGATTGCCTTACCTTGATTATAAGCTGTCCTAGGAATTCATTCATTCAGTAGAGTGTTTTTTGATATCTACCCAGTGTCAACCCCTATGTGAAACACTGGGAGCATAGATGTTGAACAAGAGCTTTCATAAAGTGATGTCCAAAGGAACCTGACAAATGGGTAAGAAGGCAGCCAGAGTGGCTGGAACCTGCCTAAGGCTTCAGAAGGGAGAAGCCTGGATGTGAAGGGCCCTTTTTTTTTTCTTAAGCTGTTTTTATTACACTCAAGGTATTAAGACAAGTACAAAATAATCTTGTAAGTAGGATAGTGTATCAGTGAATAAAAAAGGAGAAATCATGCAGTATGAAGAGCTTTACAAATGCCTAAAATGCAGACGCTGTGACATGGTAACACACAACCTGAAAGGGAGAGGCTGCTTTTCCCCTCGTTCAGAAATGCTGTATTTCCCAAAACAAAACAGGGACAAAATAAACTAGGGTGCTCTAAGGATGCATAACCATGAGAAGAAGAAAGATAAAGGGTCTTAACACTACTATTAGCATTCCAGACGCCACTGCTCCTATTTGACAGCCTTTGCCAACACATGCCTACTCCCTTCCCTAGCTTTCAGGAACAGCTTCCTCTAAGGGACTCTAGTGCTGCATTTAGAGAAGTCAAGGCTCTTTGGATTCCCTAGGAAAATCACTGGGCTATGTGTCCAGCCACAGGCCATGTTCTGGCGACTCCCTGGTCACAAAGGGTCTGTGTTAGCTTACACAACCCCAGACACCTTTACGAGGGATCACACAGTCTCAACAATTTTATACAGCAGAAATGCATTTCTTCCTCACTCAGACTCTGAAAGCATTGATGGGAGGTGGATATAGGAAAAGCCTTTATGTTCAGAGATGCAGGCTAATGAAATCACTGCCTTCTTTTAAAAAAATGATTTTATTTATTTAAAGGGCAGAGTAACAGAGAGAGAAGGAAAGATATCTTCCATTTGCTGATTCACTCCTTGAAATAGCCTCAACAGCCAGGTCTGGGTCAGGTCAAAGCCAAGAACTTGGAACTCCATCTGAGACTCACATTTGGGTAACAGGGGTCCAAGCACTTGAACCATCTTCTCCTGCTTTCTCAGGTGCATTAGCATGGAGCTGGATCTGAAGCAGAGCAGCCAGGACTCAAACCGATGTTCTGATAGGGGATTCTGGCATAGCAGGCAATGGCATAACCCCCTGTGACACAATGCTGGCCCCATCACTACCATCTTCAGTTCACTGTGTCCAAGATTGCCCTGCATGTTGACATTCTACTAGCAAATGGAGGGGACTATGAAAGGGGACAGTTTAATAGTTAAAATTGAAAGGTAGTACTTATTTTTTCTGACTTCATTCTGTTAGTTAGAACTCACATGGCCGCACCTAACTCTAAGGAAGGCTGGGCAAAAATGTGATTAGTTACATGCACAAGAGAAAATAGAATGGAGCTTAGTCTATAGCTAGCCAGCCTCTGCCATAAAACCTCTCATTCACCAACTATCTGCAGAGCCCATGGGATGTAGTAGCCCCGTGTCTAACGATGGTGCTAATAGCCATTACCAGCCACAAGAGACTAACCATACACTTATGGCTAAGCAATGAAATACTAAAATAAATGTCCAAGTGTTATGTATGTTGTTGACTGGCAAGAGGAATTGGCCAGGGTTTACCAAAATGTGTCCCTAGAGCTCTGGTTGTATGAGATTTTTATATCCAAAAATAGCCCCTCAAACAACAAAATTTGCATGGTATACAGACTATCATATTTCATCATTTCTAAAACTAACCTAACATCTTTTTCATATGTTAGTACGTTAGTGTCTTTGAAATAGAAATACATTTTGAAGTAGATGGCTTCTTGCAATTACACTATGTGTGTGTGTGTGTGTGTGTCTTAGTGACATATAATATGTATAATAGGGAATTAAATGCTATGAAAAGTCCTGCAGATCAAAAATAAAAGACTGGTGTTAATGTAGCCTATTTAATCTCATGTCTCCCAAAAGGTATTTAAACATGAATTTTTAAATGCCACTCACTAATATGCGTTAGATTGAATGTTCAATGGTATAAACTTTGACGAAACTATTAATAACAATGAAGATCTTTGAGTTCAAAGCAGGGTGGATTAGGGGTCTGCTGGGTTGGCCTTTGCTTGGACAGCCTCAGGAAGAATGTAAAACCTTGAGCGGGAACATGGGCATTTAGTTAAGACATTGGGAGGTGAGAGTGATGGCTCAAGTAGTTGGAGTATTCATTATTTCTCATATTCTCTCTCTCTCTCTCTCTCTCTCTCTCTCTCTCTCTCAAATTAAAAAAAAAAATCCTTGAGCACGCAGATCAGTGAGGATCCCAATAAGAAATAATATCACAACTTAGGAGAACTTGAGGAGGGTTTGATTAGAGGGCCTGTTTGCAAAGTTCTATTCAGGGTGTAGAGAAACCACAGGAGAGCACAGTGTCCTGCACTGCCCATCCCTGCTCAGAGACCTGAAGGGCCAGGTAAACGGCAGTGCCAAGTAGATAGGGTTGCCTGGAGGAGTAGTGCAGTGACCTCAGGTGACGACTCAACCAGCCCAATGAGACTAAGGAGGGGACAGTGGAATAATTACTCTGGCCTTTTGCTGCAGTCTCATGCCAAGTCCCCTCATTGGTCCAACTTAACGAGAAACCGGAGAGCAAGGAAGCCAGTGCTGACCATGAAGATCAGCATCCCAGAGCAGAGAGAGGCAGGACAGTGTCGGGCAGGATCTGTGGGCTAAGCAAGCATCCAGCACAAGCAGAGCTTTGAAGGTGGTGAACAAAATGGACTGAACCTGGTTAAATTCACTTGAGACAAATCTGATCACCTGCTGTGCACTTCATTGCTTTGTATCTCATCTCATTTGCTGTCACAGCAACCCAGGAAGTAAGCAGAGCAAGAGTGGTTATCTACATTTTGCCTGAAGCTGCAAAGGCTATGCTGACACTTGAAGACTGAATTTCTTAGAACCAACCTGATACTCTTTCTTCTACCTAGTCAATGCCACCCCTTGCTGACAGTGTCCTAAAACGCTCATCTCATGAAGGGATGATGCCATCGGTTACTTACTGCTGCTTCGACAGACGAGACCCTTCACTTGTTCCTTATGTAAATATCACTTTATGTGTTCTAGCCACCGTGTAGAATGGCAACCCATGGAAACATCTAGCCTCCCCAAAGCTGACAGACCATCTCCACTGGGCCAGTCCCATTCCTCTGCTCCCGCTTCAGCTAGTACTTATATTACTAGGCCATTTTTTTGCACAATGTTAACATAAAATCTACACTCTGTTATGGGACAGCTCAAGTGTATAGAATAAGAGGATATTAAGGACATTGAGAGATAGAGAAGTGAAAGGCTATAGTGTTTTCCAGGAGGGATAGCAAACTATATTGGAGTATCAGAGAAGACAACACAAAAAAGATCATATTTACCTTAGTAATGGCTACTGTTAGGACAAGGGAAAATGGGAGAAAAGCATGGGGAAGGCACTCGGTCTATAATGTCTGTGCAGTTGAGGATAAAAAATATGTATGCAAAGGCAAAATACGTGGAGTTCAGTAGATCTCCTTGGGACATCAGAATTGTGGTTAAACATTGGGATTCTGGAGTCAGACTGCCTGGAATAAGACATGCCTCTGGTTATCACTAATTGCATGGCCTTGGGCAAGCTACATAGCCTTGCTGTGCCTGTTTCTTCATCTGCCTTAGGTAACACAGATAAAAGGATGGTGTTAACGCCTGTCAGGTTTGTTATGAGGGTTGCGTGAGTCAATACACGTGAAGTTCTGAGAACAGGGTCTGGCACAGAGTACATTCTGGATTAATAACTATAATAATATTGTTATGATCCCAGAAGATCTAAAATGAGGGGGGGGATAGGATGGGGAGGGGGAGAAGAAGACATGAAGGGAGAGAAGGAGGGAGAAAAGAATAAAAACCCAATTAAGCCTCAGCATTTGACACAGTCTTTGAAAACACATCTTTAGCATTTCTATGCATCCTTTAATCCTGTTCTTTTCTTCCACATGTGCACACACAGTCAACAGGCAGGTGCAACAAGTCTCTGATTGAACTGAGGAAGCATTGCTTTTGGCATGCCCAATAATTTCCATTTTTGTTTCAGTTAGATTAGATTAGGAGATTTACGCTTCCTCTCACTACCTCTTGCTAGATTCAGTGCTTTCATTTTTCTCTTTTCCACTCAGGTTCACAAAATAATAAGCAAAATGCAACAAAAATGTGAACCACAGGCAGCACAGACTGTGTGTTGACAGCGTCACACCTCCAAACAACTATTGGTTAGGGAATGAGGACATCCGAATTGTTGGGGTCAGACGGCTGAGAATCCACACTGTGACCCACGCACGATGGGTGAGGAGTACTCGTACAGGTAGAAAACACAGAAGTACAAATGTTTCTTGAGGCCAGTATCCGTAAACCCAGGAACATTTGCAGAAAGGCCTGGAGAGGAAAAAAAAAATGTCCTGAAGAGTAAGGTTCAGCACAAGACTGTGTGAGACTAGAGCTCAGAGCAAGATCAGTGTAATTTCAGCATTTTAAATGGACATGATCCATGTTGGCAAGAGCCAGTAGAGCCCAAAGCAAGAACTAAAACAATAATACTGGTTTTGTCTTCACTTAAAATTTGGAAGTGTTGTTCATCATGAATATTTTGGCATTGAAATTTTTGGTTTACATTAAATAGTGCATTAAAATAATATTTACTTTGAAGATTGATCTTTGAAGGCCGCCTTGTGTGTGTGTGTGTGTGCGTGCTGATGGGTATCTCACTTGCCTGGCCCTAGACCTGGCCCTGCTGGAATGGAGAGTGCCTGAGGGGTGTATTAAAAGAGGTGCCCTTGGAAGTCAGCTGTCACAGGCTCAAATCCTGGGGGATCTTCTTGCATCCTCACCCTGGATATGTTATCACAGGCACATTATCCACTGCACCCCACCCCTAGTGTCTGGTTTCTTTCTCAGTAAAGGAGCAATAACATCTAATTCATTTGTTCACTCATCTAGAAACAAATATTTGCTGAGCACCTATTATGTGTTCAGGGCATAGGGCGTGTAGCAGTAAAGACTATGCCTCAATCACATGCCAAAGCAAAAGGTCTCTGCTCTTAGAAAGTTTTCTTTGTAGCTTAGAAGAACAATGGCCGATAAAAGTAAAGATAACATCCTCCTGCCTGCTCATAGTGAATGCTTAGAAGAAAAATAAACCAGTGTGAGAGGGGCAGAACAGAGGTGGGACAAGATTGGAGAAGGGTTATTGAGAAGAATGAATGAGATAATTATCCCCCAAGTATGCATCTTGACATCTACCGCATTCTAACACCTTAATACGTGATTATCGTTTATGCTGCCTAAGCTGGAAAGAGAAGCTTGGAAGGCAGATTGGAGCTGATGAACATAGCTATCCTGTTTCCTATGAAGCTGAGATTCTAGGATTCTAGATAGTTCTACCAAGTGTCCACAGTGTTCAAATCTTAAGAGCTATTGTCATCACCTGGTTCAGCTCTGGGAGCATAGAGGTCGGTGATGCTGAGGCCTGGAACACTTGGTTACCTGAAAAGTTCCAGCCTTACCTCCATCCTTAGTGATCCCACGTGGGCTTCATCCTGTCCCTTACAGAAAGAACAGAGGGGGAAAGACCAGGTGTGCAAAGGAGAGTAAGCAGGACGAGGAAAGCAGCCCCTTGGTGATTGGTGTCTCCGAGTGAACGTGACTCCTTTGCAGAGCAGCATCCAACCATGGACAGTAAACAGCAGCAAAGCCATTGCCCCTGGCTGCAGCTAGAGGGGCTGAAGAAGACACTGGTGCGTGGCCACCTGCGGTTTCCTGGGGGCCAGCTAATCCAGCCCAGCTTGGCCCATGTGGCCCTTTGCCAGGGCTCTGCTGTGACCAGCCTGGCACTTCACCAACTCATTTCATGGTGTCTGCGTTCCAGCAAAGCAGCGTGGAAAAAAAAGAGATGAAACTGCCCCTTCTTCATCGGGGCTTTTTATGCCTGTTTATAAAAAAGAAAACACCATGGGAAACAAAACAAGACACAAAGGAAGAGAAAAGTAAAGAAAAGCACCGTCCAGGTTAGAAAGAGTAGGGCTTGGGGAAAGGCTTAAAAATCTCTCCATTAATAAAACGGCTGATGGATTTTGAGAGGCAGCAGGGAATGGAGGCAGGTGACTGCTTAAGGCTGAATCTCCCCCTTTAACTTTGTAGAAGGTGATGGATGGAGTGAGTCGAAAACCCTCTTAGTCTTTGATTCCTCTGGGTCCTTGCATAACATATTTGGACCATCAGGAAGAGATACTCTCTTCTCTGCTTTCCTGTCTCATATTGTTCAGTTCTTCAAAACTTGGACCAGGTCACGGCTTCTTAAGACCTGGGGACCCTTGCCTCTGGCTCACCAAGTCTGGTTAGATCCCCCTTCTGTGTGTCACTGCTCTCTGGTGTTCGTTCCACCTCTATTAACTGAGTACCTACTCTGTGCCAGACAGTGTCCTAGATACTAGGAATACATCAGTGAGTCCAACAAACCAGCTTCCATTCCATGGACTAGAAGTCAGTGAGCGCCTAAACAATCCACAGAACCCAGTGGCATTGGTGTTATTTTTTTTAAAGAAAAGTAGGAGGGAAATAATAATGGAAGCATGTGGGTTGTTTTTAATGTGTGATATGAGCAGAGGTCTGAAGAAAGTGAGGGAGTGACATGACAATGTTTGCAGAAAGAATCTTCTGGACCGGGACTAGTGCCAGAGGCGCTGGGCAAACAAGGCTAGCAAGTGCTGGCAAGAGTGAGAGCCAAGCAAGGGAGGCTGTTGCTGGGCCAGGAGGGGAGTTAACAGCTGCTGACAGCAGAGTGCAGCCGGGATCAGGGCATGCCAGACCCTGTAGCCTCAGAACTTCAGAGTTTATCCCAAGTGAGATGAGAGGCCGCTGAAGGGTTGTGGGCCGAAGAGAGCATGTCCTGACTTCACATTTTTACAAGTTCTCCCTGACCCCTGGTTGTACACTGAGTTGCATGAAATAAAGATAAAGGCAGGAAAGCCAGTTAGGAGGGTATTTAAGGAGTTCTAGAGAGACACAGGTTGGTGCAATGCATTGTCTAACTTATGCCTAACTCTGAGAGAAGCCTGGGTGAGCAGGTACTACTATCCCATTTTAGAGATGAGAAAGTTAAGACTGAAGATTCTTCAACCAGTTGCCAAAGGTCCCAGCTAATAGAGACAGAACTGGCACTCAAACTAAGGTCTTCTGATGCTGAAAACCATGCTTTTTTCCCCTACTAAGGTGGCGTGGCATCGAGTAGTGTAGAAATTTAAACGGGAATTTTCCAATTTGGTTCACTGTAAAGGAAATGAATTTGAGTTTCTGTGTCAGAGATTTCATCTACATATAACAAGTTTCCCAATAATGAAACTAATATTCAGGAAGACTATTACAAGTGCCAACTACAAGCTCAACGTTGTGCAAGGAACTGGGGAGGACAGGTTCCCTAGGTGTGTAACACAAGAGCATTCCCTTCCAGAAGATCATAGTGCATGGGGTTATCCACAAATATGAACTGAATATCCACTGTGTACTAGTCAGACAGGTCCACTGTACATATACATATACATTTACATATACATATACATTTACAAAATAAGGACACAGCGTCGGAAATTGTGTAAGTGAAAATAGAGAATATTCTTTTTTTTTCATTTATTAAACTTTTATTTAATGAATACAAATTTCCAAAGTACAGCTTATGGGTTACAATGGCTTCCCCCTCCCATAATTTCCCTCCCACCCGCAACCCTCCCCTTTCCCGTTCCCTCTCCCCTTCCATTCACATCAAGATTCATTTTCAATTCTCTTTATATACAGAAGATCAGTTTAGTATAGATTAGGTAAAGATTTCAACAGTTTGCCCCCATATAGCAACATGAAATGAAAAAAATACAGTTGGAGTACTAGTTATAGCATTAAATAAGAGTGTACAGCACATTCAAGACAGAGATCCTACATAATATTTTTTTAAAATTAATTTTCTATGTCATTTCCAATTTAACACCAGGTTTTTTGTTGTTGTTGTTTCCAATTATCTTTATATACAGAAGATCAATTCAGTATATAATTAGTAAAGATCTCATCAGTTTGTACCCACACAGAGACACAAAGTGTAAAAATACTGTTTCAGTACTAGTTATAGCATCACTGCACATTAGACAACACATTAAGGACAGATCCCACATGGGATGTAAGTACACAGTGACTCCTGTTGCTGACTTAACAATTTGACACTCCTGTTCATGGCGTCAGTAATCTCCCTAGGCTCTAGTCATGAGTTGCCAGGGCTATGGAAGCCTTTAGAGTTCGCTGACTTTGATCTTATTCTGATAGGGTCATAGTCAAAGTGGAAGTTCTCTCCTCCCTTCAGAGAAAGGTATCTCCTTCTTTGATGGCCCCGTTCTTTCCACTGGGATCTCACTCACAGAGATCTTTCATTTAGGTCTTCTTCTTTTTTTTCTTTTCCATGGTGTCTTGGCTTTCCATGCCTGCTATACTCTCATGGGCTCTTCAGCCAGATCCGAATGCCTTAAGGGCTGATTCTGAGGCCAGAGTGTTGTTTAGGACATCTGCCATCCTATGAGTCTGCTGTGTATCCCGCTTCCCATGTTGGATCCTTGTCTACCTTTTTGATTCTATCAGTTAGTATTAGCAGACACTTGTCTTGTTTGTGTGATCCCTTTGACTCTTAGACCTATCAGAGCCATCAATTGTGAGCTGAAATTGATCACTTGGACTAGTGAGATGGCATTGGTACATGCCACCTTGATGGGATTGTATTGGAATCCCCTGGCACATTTCTAACTCCACCATTTGGGGCAAGTCCGATTGAGCATGTCCCAATTGTACATCTCCTCCCTCTCTTTTTCCACTCTTAAATTTAATAGGGATCACTTTTCAGTTAAAATTTAAACACCTAAGAATAATTGTGTGTTAATTACAGAGTTCAACCACTAGTACTAGGACAACAACTACAACAGCAACAACAAATACTAAAAAGGATAAAGCATTACATTGTACATCTAGAGTCAAGACAAGAGCTGATCAGGTCATTGTTTCTTATAGTGTCCATTTCACTTAACAGGTTTCCCCTTTGGCGCTCAGTTGTCACCGATCCGGGAAAACAAATGATATTTTTCTCTTTGGGACTGGCTTAATTCACTCAGCATGATGTTTTCCAGATTCCTCCATCTTGTTGCAAATGACCGGGTTTCGTTGTTTCTTACTGCTGTATAGTATTCTATGAAGTACATGTCCCATAATTTCTTTATCCAGTCGAAAATAGAGAATATTCTAAGAACTCATGGGGAAAGTCAGTATTACATGGGGGTTTTTGACTCAAGTCTGGCTTCAGATTTTGACTCTGCCACTTGCAAGCTGTGGGATTTGAGCCAAGTCGCTTTCTGCCCCTCACTTACGCAACAGGAGTGATGGCAGTGAATGACCTCCTTAGAAGGATTCAATGAGAAAAGGCCTGTGAGAATGCGGTACAGAGTAGATCCTCAAACAAAGGGAGAGACAGCGACAGAGACGGAGTGCACACTTCTGGCAGGGAGCAGGACACGAGGATGGCATTAGTGGTGGGATCCAGAGAGGTGGGAGAGAACTCCACTGGGCAGAGCTTTCAGTCTACAGGACAAAGAAGTGCAAAAGGACACCAGGAGCCCCTCCAGCTTGTGGGCTGCATCTCGGGGAGGAGGAAGACCACACCTGCATCACTTCCTTCTGGAGGGGCTTTGGGAAACTGCCAGGAAGTCACTTTATTTTTAGGCTTCACATCTGCCAAGTGACTTCAGAAGGTGACTACATTTCAGTTCCATTAGCTCATCAGCAGTTCCTTAATGAAGCTAATTAGCACCAAACAATTTCCACCTTCGTAGGACTCCACTGAGAGCTGTGTTGCCTGTGAGCCAGCAAGCCCTTGACCTCCATCAATGGCTAAGAGGCCTGGTTCCTGAGCATCAACCTCGTCAAAGCCTAATGCATACAGACATTCGATAGTTAGCAAGCATTTGTGTTGGTGCTGGATCCCCAGGGCCACCAAAGACTAAGGACCTGCTTTGTGGCCAGGAAGGAAGTTGTCCCACAAAAAAATTAAATCTGATGGTGCATGCCAAACTTGGCTGGAAAGAAAACACACACAAGAGATTTATCTCAGCAAGTCTCAGGTTATCGTGGGGGTGGCATCCTCAGTCCCTACTCCCGCTGACACCAGGACATGGAATAAATGGAAATGGAAACTTGCACTGAGTGGTATCAGGAAGGAGACCTCAACTAGCAGTGATTTTTCCAGGGTTCGAGTTTTCTCCATCACAAAGCAGGACAGACAGCCATGGTGTATCACACCTTGTTTCTTTAGCAGCTGTTTTACTATCTCAGAATGACACATCACAGCCACTTTCCTTACCCACGTACACATAGGACTTGGAGGCGCATGCTGTAGGAGGCTTGCCTTAGCCTTGCTAGAGCAAGAGCTGTAAGACAGCTAGCGTTTACTGGGGCTTACTGGATGCCACGGACTTCATTAGAGGCTTCAGATATGTCATCTTATCTGTCAACACCCTGTGAGGTGGGGACTCTTAGGAGTCCTCAAGATCTCAGTGCAGTCAGCTGCAGAGGCACCATTCAAACCTGGGTCTGTCTTTTTTTTTTTTTTTTTTTTTTTTGACAGGTAGAGTTATAGACAGAGAGAGAGAGACAGAGAGACAGAGAGAAAGGTCTTCCTTCCATTGGTTCACTCCCAAAATGACCGCCATGGCCAAAGCTGCGCCAATCAGAAGCCAGGAGCCAGGTACTTTTTCCTGGTCTCCCATGCTGGTGCAGGGCCCAAGGACTTAGGCCATCCTCCACTGCCCTCCTGGGCCACAGCAGAGAGCTGGACTGGAAGAGGAGCAACTGGGACTAGAACCTGGTGACCATATGGGATGCCAGCGCCACAGGTGGAGGATCAACCAAGTGAGCCACAGTGCCGGCCCGTCAAACCTGGGTCTTTGTAAAGCCAAAGTTCATGGATGTCACATTGCACGCTTACCCCTAAATGAAGAGATGCATCAGTGGTCACTTCAGTACTCAGCAAACCATCCTCTGAAAATCAGGTATTCTGCAGAGCTAGACCCTCCCCCAGGAGACAAGGAAACAGCGTGGAGAAACATCCTTTGAGTCAGGGACCAGAGTTCTAGCCTCAGCTCACACTTCCTTTTTTGTAAGTTTTTTTTATTTATTTATGAGAAAGGCAGAGTTGCAGAGAGGGAGAGGGAGAGTCAGAGGCAGAGAGACAGAGAAATCTTCCATCTGTGGTTCACTCCCCAAACGGCTTCAATGGGCAGAGCTGTGCTGATCAGAAGCTAGGAGCCAGGAGCTCATCCAGGTCTCCCCACGTGGATACAAGCACCCAAGCTCTTGAGCCATCTCCCACTGCTTTCCCAGACGCATTAGCAGGGAGCTGCATCAGAAGTGAAGCATCCAGGATTTGAACCAGCATCCATATGGGATGTCAGCACTGCAGGCCATGGCTTTAACCTGCTGTGCCACAGTGCCGGCCCCTCAAGCTCACACTTTCTAAGTGACCAAAGCAAATTACTTTTCTTCCCTGGGTCCCTCTTTCCTCAACTGATAGAGAAGGTTTAGTTTAGAAACACCTCTTGCACCTCCTGCCAACTCTGGTGTTATATCATTCTACAGTGTGTTAAGGTCATGGAAACAAATAAGATATATTTAAATGAAGGGAAGGAGCCAAATGCTAATTTGGGCAGTTGTCTCTTTTTTGTGAGTCTTTCAAGGAAAAATGTGTTTGTTTGTTTTTTTAATGGAGCTGAGACTTGAATATATATCCAGCTTATTTCTCTTATTTCTTCTTTTTATTAGTTCAAAATTACTCTGTGAGGTAGGATATTAGATATTCTAGGTGATACTAGAAAGTCAGGAGGTACATATGAAAAACCCCAAACAACCAAAACCCCACACAATAATGAGGGCCTATCAGGTGGACTCAATACCACACTGAAAGGCCTCCCCTCATAGCCTGGAACAATTTGAGCAATGAAAAAAAATGTAGAATTTGAACATAATCCAAAGTATACTAGAAGTGTACCTGGATCCATTAACAAAAGGCTGAATAAATACATCAGTGTGGACAAGAGGCAAATTTCCAGTGCATCAGACTCCCACGTAGTTCACACAGATACTTGGCTCCTGGACAGGTACAACACAACCCCCCACTAAGATGCAGTGGCAGCCACAAGAAGCCAGGCCCATCCTGCAACTCCCACACTGTGGCAATGACAAATGCTTCCAGACCCTGCCTAATGCCCCCTAGGCAGGAGTGAGCAGATTGCCCCTAGCTGAAAACCACCACCATCTTAGTCCCTTTCCCTAAATGTTGGTGTTTAGTATCTAGAATGTTCTCTGGAATGTTCACAACAACTCAGAGGGAAGAGCCCACGAGGCGCCAGATGTTGACAATACTGGGCCTTTTAGAATTGAAAGGCTAGTGACCTAGCGCTATGGCATAGCGGGCTGTGCCTCTTCCTGCAGCACCGGCATCCCATATGGGTACCGGTTCGTGTTCCTTTTTTTTTTTTTTTTTGACAGAGTGGACAGTGAGAGAGAGAGACAGAGAGAAAGGTCTTCCTTTTGCCGTTGGTTCACCCTCCAATGGCCGCCGCGGTAGCGCGCTGCAGCCGGCGCACCGCACTGATCCGATGGCAGGAGCCAGGTGCTTCTCCTGGTCTCCCATGGGGTGCAGGGCCCAAGCACTTGGGCCATCCTCCACTGCACTCCCTGGCCACAGCAGAGAGCTGGCCTGGAAGAGGGGCAACCGGGACAGGATCGGTGCCCCGACCGGGACTAGAACCCGGTGTGCCGGCGCCGCAGGCGGAGGATTAGCCTAGTGAGCCGCGGCGCCGGCCCGGTTCGTGTTCCAGCTGCTGCTCTTCCAATCCAGCTTTCTGCTTATGGTTTGGGAAAGCAGCAGAAGATGGCCCAAGTCCATGGGTCCTTGCACTCACATGGGAGACCTGCAAGAGGTTCCTGGCTCCTAGCTTCAGATCAGCTCAGCTCCAACCATTGAGACCATTTGAAGAGTGAACCAGAGGATTGAAGACCAATCTCTGTCTTTCCATCTATCTTTGTAACTCTGCCTCTCAAATAAATCTTAAAAAATAAATAATTAAAAGGTTAGGACTTGGACATGTCATTACACCTTTCCCTCAACTCCAACCCCTGCACCTTTTTCTGAATATTTAAGGGGAACATGGGAGAAGTCTGGGCCAGCCACACAGTGTTATGAGATTTGCTTGGTATTCTCAGTACTTCACTGGTGTTATAGTTTGGATAGTAGTTTGGATGTCTCCCAAAGGTCCATTTGTTAAGGACTTGATCTATAGTGTCTTACAATCATGGATTAAAGATGGAACTTAATCAAATTATGCTGTCTGATAGTGGGGCCTTTGAAAGCAATCACATTGAATAAGGTTGACAGGGTGGGGTTCCCTATAACTGAATCAAGAATGCTTTACAAGGAGAAATGAGGAGCTACCTCCTGGCTCTCCCTGTGGTCTTGCACACATTCTGCCATCCACAATCATCATTGAATATCCTACCCAGGGTACCAGCCAATCTTTATCTGTGAACCTTCAAAACTTTCAGCTGAAATACTCCCTACCCCGCCCCAAGTACCTCCTCTCAGGTATTCGTTACAGTGATAAAAAAAAAAAAAAAAAAAGGAGTAAGGCCGGCACCATGTCTTAACAGGCTAATTCTCTGCCTTGTGGCGCCGGCACACCGGGTTCTAGTCCCGGTTGGGGCGCCGGATTCTACCCCGGTTGCCCCTCTTCCAGGCCAGCTCTCTGCTATGGCCCAGGAAGGCAGTGGAGGATGGCCCAAGTCCTTGGGCCCTGCACCCGCATGGGAGACCAGGAGAAGCACCTGGCTCCTGGCTTCGGATCAGCGCGATGCGCTGGCCGCAGCGGCCATTGGAGGGTGAACCAATGACAAAAAGGAAGACCTTTCTCTCTGTCTCTCTCTCACTGTCCACTCTGCCTGTCAAAAAAAAAAAAACAAAAAACAAAAAAAAACAAAAAACTGAGTAATATAATCAGCCACAAGTAAAAGAAAATAGGAACTGGAGTGGTTGCCAGGCCCTTGGCAACAGCAGAGAAGAAACTGAACACTGGGAAGAGTTGCAAGTATTACGAACTGTAAGATGTTTCTGCTTTAACTGCAAATCAACCGCACATAGATTCAGAAACAGAAGACCCCCCCCCAAATTCCAGCTACTTGACCTTGATGAAATTGTTTGATCCAGGTAATGCAGAAGGTCAGCTCCCAGAACAAGAGTCTGGAGAAACCCCACTTCACAAGATATTAGTAAGTTTTCAGCAAGAGTGGCTGCAGGGGGTTGGAGGAGGTTCCTCTCTCATGGCTATCTGTTTTAGCAAATGTAATTAAACAAGATGAAGCACGTTTCCTTACTGCATGACTTATCAGAGCCTTTAATGTGCCATGCCTGTTTTTCTGAGCAGGGACCACAGCATGCAGCATTGCCCACTTTTTCCATAGAGTATCTACGGGAACTAAGTGCTCTGTACCCAAACACAGTTTATGCAGAATGACACTGTAGTCGCTCTGTGCCTCAGTTTCTTCGTGCTCACGTTGCAACATTAAGATCTGCCTTGCCGATTTTCCAGAGCTGTTGGGAGAAGACATGAGAAAGCATTTGAGAAATTGCTTTGTAAACTCAGAAGAGTTATAAAAGTTTAAGAGATCATTATTAATGCATACTTATTAAAAATTTACTAATAATAAAATTTTCCCTGCCTCACTTAGATGTTGAGTTGATAAATGTGATAATTGGAGTTACCAAGGTCCTCAGAGGTTAAGGTCTTGTCCAAGGTTACACAGCTAGAAATGGAGTCAGAGCGCAGATTGATTAGGATGACAAATACAGCAGTGCTGTGAGCTCCTAGAATGCACTCTCTGTGGTGTCTGCTGCTGTTGTCATTGGGCTGGTTGTGATTTTGACTGTAGAGGGAAGCCAAGCAGCAGAAAATCCAACAGTGGATTTTGCCACGCAGGGGTTTAGGAACCATGAGGAACAAACACCAGACTGAAAGTCAGGGTGAGGCTTGAGCCCTTTTCTGTAAGCACCTTGATATTTTGAGCTTTTGTTTTGCAGTCTACAAAATGGGAACCTTGTAAAACATTCCCCTTCCTGAACAGTGGGAAGAGTCAGGACATCCCGTGGAGTGTCAGGATTGGTGTAGCGGGACTCTGGTGTTGTGTGGAGGCCATTCGGAGAGGGAAGCTTTCTGTCTCACTTGCAACTGCATACAGCTTCGTGGAGAATCACTACGCCTGCAGCTCTCTGATGGGCAGGTCCCTTCGTGGAGGGCAGAAGGGAACTGGAATGATCCCAGAGCTCTAGCTGACATATGCAAGTGACCATGCAGAACAACATTGTCTCAAGGGTGACCCAAGGGGTTGAGACTTGCAGGGGTTCTGAGTGGGACTTGGAAGTCTGGAAGAGCTCCATGGGGTTTATGGAGCAGGTACTTGACTCATTTCACCTGTGAGCAAGTGCTGTGACCACCGGTGGCTGGTCTGGGTGTGGGCCAGACCTGTGCCTGATCGAAGTTGCTAGATGTACGCCCAGACTGCAGTGGTAACATCTCCCATTTAAGAATCCCCAGTGTGAGCGTGCGTAATGAAGCTCCACGTCCTGATATAATGGCACAATTATGCCTCAGCACTGATGCAGCGCTTTATGCTTTTGAAGTATTTTACAACCATTAATTACCTGGGCTATTAATGTGCCAGACACCTGCATTGGAGGAAGTTGCTTCCTTCAGAGCAGAGTAGACCTGTTCCCCTCCCGGGGGTGAAATTTGTATTCTTTTATCTGTGACTCTTTTTTCTATCCACTCTGTGCTTTTCTGCTATTTGATTTAGTCCAAGTAAAACGTTAATGCTGAATGAACATGTTAAAGAGTTCATATGCATCTTTATTTCTAAAAAAGCCCCTGGAATAAGTGTAAGACGTCTGCTGTGATTGCTCCCTTAGTTGAGAGCAGAGAGCTCGTTGGGAGATGATTTAAGCATCCTGCTGCTCTCCCCAGTGCTCAGAAAGCAAGCATGGTCACAGGGACCATGAGCTATTTCTTGCCTTCCCCTTACAGTCAGGCCATGGGCCAGCGATCAGACTTGGAGCAGGCAGGACCCGAGACAGTGCGAAAAGCGCGTCAGGAAGAGATATCTTGGTGCCTGAGGACAAGCTGCCTTGGGCAGAGGAAACCTAAGTCTCCTAAGAACAAGGGGCTTGGGAAGAGTTCAAATAATTAAGTTCAATTTCTGTCCACTCTGTTCTTACCTAAGTAGTCCTGAATCCATCCCCTGATGTCCAGCCCCACTCTCAGTGCCTTGGGTAAGACCTCAACATCTGTGTATTAGTGTAACCAGTGAACTGCAAGCAACTGTTTGCCAACCACTGGAGAGAAGGAAGCAGAAGCCTTCATCCATAGTGTTTGCCAGTTTCTCTGGTATAAACTCTACCTCTGTGGCATATTTTGAGCTAACGACAAGATACCAGTGAATCTCAGATTGCACATGGTGACGCATATACAGCAGCCCATCATTTGTTACTGGTACCACCCTATCAATATAGTAACTGCGAGTAGTTTCCGGAGCAGGGATAAAAGGAAGATGTAGTAAAAGAATTGGGAAGTCTAGAGTTTCAAGGATGTATTACTATTGTTTTAAATGTCATTTTTTTCATTGTAAGATTCTATGATTTTTTTTTTGACAGGCAGAGTTAGACAGTAAGAGAGAGAGAGAAAGGTCCTCCTTTTGCCATTGGTTCACCCCCCCCAAATTGGTGCGCTGCGCCAATCCAAAGCCAGGAGCCAGGTGCTTCTTCCTGGTCTCCCATGCTGGGGCAGGGCCCAAGCACTTGGGCCATCCTCCACTGCCCTCCTGGGCCACAGCAGAGAGCTGGACTGGAAGAGGAGCAACCAGCACAGAACCGGCATCCCAACCGGGACCAGAACCTGGAGTGCCAGTGCCACAGGCGGAGGATTAGCCAAGTGAGCCATGACGCAGGCCAGTTTCTATGATTCTTAGTAATGATATGTCAACTACAATCAGCAAAACTCCTACAAACTTCTCATGAGCTGGTACCAATGAACAGCAATATTGTGAGCTGCCCACATGGGCTCAGCACACCGTTGCTTATGGCTATGCCATTGCCTTGTAGCCAAAGACCACCAGGAAATACATCGGCAGTTGCACTACTGCTCCCTGCAACGAGAGGAGAACGCATGGGAAATCATGAGGCAGTCCAGCAACAGGTGCTAGAAAGGAATGATAGGATGAAACCTTGAGTTAAAGATGTCGGAGGCCAGTGGAAGGAAGCAGAGCTATGCTCCGGCCTCCGTGCGGTGCTGTCAGGAAACAGGCAATTCTAAGAGTGGGGATCCTGGTAAATCTTTTCCATACAGGCTGGAGAAAGTGAAGCAGGGCTAATACCTTACCGGCAGAAAGACGGCAGCTGCTCCTGCTGGCAAGAAAGCTGGATGTTGGTCACTTTCATACCCTGGCCAATGTTCATACTTTTTGTTTGTGTCCACACATGATTACAGCATGATCTGGTTTTTGCTCCGACCTATCAGAATCGCAGAACAGCCTTGACTGGTGCGGTCAGAGAAGTATTTTGTTGGTCAGAAGAGCAGACTGACTGACAGGTCCAGCCCAGCTCCTGGGGGTTAGGAGCCACTTTCTCTTTCTCACTAGGGACCCTCACCCTGAGTCTTGCCTCACTCAAGCTTTCCAAACACTGAGCGCATCCTGTCATGCCTCCACTTAAACCCTCCAATAGATCTTTGTTCTTTAGATAAGGTGGGAGTTTCCTGGTCCTGGGCCTGTCCAGCTTGGGAACCCCCAGTTCCTTGGCAAACTGCCCTTCACATTCATGTCTTTGCCTATACTATTCCCATGTCCTCACATAGCCTTCCTTGCTTCCTTCAGGCCTCCCACTCCTACCTGGAGAGAACCTACTCATCCTTTAATGTATATTTCAATCGCCTCTTCCTACAGGAGGCCTCCCCTGACTACTCCCCCCACACCAATTTCCATCTAGGCTAGAACCTCTCTTTGCACTCCCATAAAATCAATTCAACAATTATTTAGTGAATGTTTTTTCTTTTCCAGGCTCTCTTCTGTGTTTTCTAGATTGTAAGAATTCAGCTAGAAATGATCCCTGCTCTCTTGGATTTTTATAGTCTAATGAAAGAAAATAAGCAACAATTTTTTGTTGTTGTTGTTTAACAGCTATAAACAAGAGACATAATCAATATTGGTTTATGGTCTATATAGATTTAAGGTTGGGTTCTGTGGACAGTGACTGGGTGGCTACTTCAGACTGGGTCTTTGTCCAGTGCAGAGGAAGCCATTGGAGACAGAGCTCTGCATGACAAACTATCCTGCCCAATGTTGTGAATTCATTATGTGAGGAGGGGCCCCTTTTAAGGGAAACCTTATAAGACTCAGTGGCATGTGGCAAGTGGGGGCGGGGTATTGCTGAATTGTGGCTAATGCGCCTAACTGGATAGAGATGTTTAAGGTAAAAAAAAAAATTAAAGAATCATTGACCCCCTATTGGCCATCGTTTATTGTAGTCCCTGCATTGTGTCCACTGCACTAGATTGTGATGCCTGTGGGAACTCACCACTGCCTCACCCTCAACCCAATACCCTTCTCCTCTGCCACACCCCAGCATCATGACGCTGGCTTTATGCTCACCTCCATAGCCTGTCTGAGCTACACAAATACCATTCCCATCACCTCCACATATCCGATCATACTCACTTAAGGGTTGATGAGCTTTTCCCTGGTCCGTAAAGGCTGTGTCTCTGCTGAAGAGCTCAGCCTTGCAGCATCTGTGATGTGCATCCTAATGAGGCCCTTGGCACCGGGATGTTGCAGGGAAGCCATTGGATGGGGTGCAAAGAGCAGGTTGTAGAGTCTGAGAGAACTTCATTTAAATCCTGGCTCCAGCACCATCTTTCCAGGGGACATTTAACCTTTCTGAAGCATTTTTTCACATCTGCTCAGCAGACAAGCTTCCTTGAGATCAAGGGCTATATTTTCTTTTTCGAAGGTACAATTTACAGACAGCTAATAAGGACCACAACTTATTTATCTTTGTAACCCTGGCTTCAAGCACTGTGCCTGGCACACAATAGATATTGACAAATGGTTGTAGAATAAATACATGGGAATGATAGATCCACATTTATCAAGGAGTGTTAATGGGATAAATAATTTCACATATATTATGGGCAATAGACCAAAATAAATTATTAGTTTTGCTTTTTCCAGTAGCTTGTGTTTTCCCCTTTCTCTTTTGCCCCTTTTATTTGCACCATTGTATTTTTCTTTTATCTGGCATTGTGCTATGAGAGGTCCTGAACAGAAAGTTAAACCAGTTTACTAGTTTGGAAATATAATGTTAGGAATACAAAGAACTCAATAGCTTTGAAACATGGAAGACATTTATAAAGGACACACTCAGGACACTAAAAATTAACTTTGTGTTGTCTTCAAACATGTTATTTTTGAAATTATAAATATAATACCTACTCATTGGAGAGAGTTGGGAAAATACAGAAAAGCAGAAAGAACTACAACATTCCCCAGTTCTTCCACATAAAGAGTCATTGTTGACAATGGAGAATATTTTATTCTTATATATGTGTAATTTCACTTAGTTAAAATGCACTGTGTGGAGTTTTGTTTACTTTATCTGTTGAACATATCACAAGTACTTTCCAAGCTATTGTCTAATTTTAATGATGCCTTATATCCCATCTAGCAGGTGCACAATAGCTCTCTTAAGCATTCCCTGTTATTAGATATTTATTTGCTTCCTATTCACTTGTATTATAAATAAGCTGCAGAAAGCATTTATGTCGAGAAAGATTCTTCCTCAATAACAAAACGAAACCAAGAGTTCAAGAACTGAGACACCGATGTTGATCTGAAATTGCCCCTAGGACTCTTGGTTGCTATAGAAAGCTACACATGGTGCTAAAAGATAAAACATTCCTGAAGCTCCAAATTCTACTGGTATATGTGGAAAAGTCAGAGAAAGCCAATTTCAGGAGTTAATTGGGAAATAACAAGCAAGTTAAGTAAATTGCCTAATCCAAACCCATTAGATAAGCAGTTATTGCAATACAAAATCTTGATGATGGTAATTAACACATTTATAAACTCTAAGAAAGTTAAAACCATCCTTCTATTGACTGAAAACCAGCAGCTCTTTCAAGCAGAGCTTATGCCTGGGCTGGCAAGTTCCCTTGGCTGAGCAGTTGGTCAGCAGATTCCCTGAGCCTGGTATTACCTCTCAGAGCTGTTCTGAGCAGAAAAGGCAATGGCAGGTGGAATTTTTTTTTTTTTCATTCATGAAATCCATTGAAATGAGATTTGTATTTGTGAATGTGAATTTTAAGAGGGCAGCTTGGGGGAGTAATTGGATACACATTTCTACCTCTCAGGTTTCCTCCACCGAGATCAAGACATAGAATATTTCCAGTCCTTGGAAGGTGCCCTCCAACCCCGCTGCAAGCTGGCAGCTCCCTCATATCAGCTTTCTGAAGACCCCCATCTACCTTGCCTGCTCTTTCTGTAAGGTGGAACAGTCTTTATTTAATTGGTTTGATAGGCAAAGAGACAGAGACAGACAGGGAGAGAAATCTCCCATCTGCTGATTCACCCCCAAATACCTGCAAACAGCTAGGGCTGGGCCAGACTTAAGCCAGGAGCCAGGAACTCCACCCAGGTCAAATACTCTCCAAGACATCTTCTAGATGCAAACTGCGTGTTTTTAAAGGGTGTGCATCCTAGAGTTAATAACTGCTTCCCACAGGGGAAAGTCCCAGTGTCCTGGATACAGCAGTTCTTCCCAGCAGCCACTGTCCAGCAAAGGGACTTGGAAGAAGACACAGGTTTCTGTAGCAGTTTCAACGTGCTCCTCAATCTGCCTTGATTTCCCCCTTATCATTAAAATGGGCATAGTGAGATTTCAGTCAGCCGCTTCTCAGCCCATGGTAGGTCCCTCTTCTTTCATTTGCTCCAACAAGACCACAGCCCTGCTCAAGGATACCACTCTTAGCATCTGTTGGAAACAAAAGCACCCAACAAGAGAATGGCAGACACTCAACAACTCTCTCCTGAACGAATGAAACAGCTTTGAAACCTGTACATTGTTATACAAATGTTAGCTTTCATTCTTATCACACATTGCATTCCACATGCTAATAGACTCCAATCTCAGGCAGATTCATTTATGCACCATGAAATTATACATTGCCTATCTTGTGCATTAAATCAGGCTACTCGCAGAAGGGATTTGAAATATGTGGCATGATCTTGGTCCTTGAAGAGATGCATCATTCAATTCAGCAAACATTTATTTCCTGAGCACCTGTTACCACACCAGGCACAGTGCCAGATGCTAAGAGTAAGAGAACAAATAACGCATAATTCTTTCTTTCTTTCTCATTATTTGTATGTTGTATTTTCCATTAATTTGCTTATTTAGTGAGATATTTTTCTCCCCACGTAATCTACTAAGTGGGTTGGTAGCCTATAGAGAAGACAAACAAGTAAATAGATTATTGGCAATCTTATACAATCGGTTGTTTAATGGAACTGTGAATGGAGCTCTTTGGGAGCAAAAGCTGCGGCACTGAGAAATCCTCTCCAAGCGAGATCCTTTAATCAGTCCTTAGAGCAGGAGTAGAATTCAGCCACATTGTAGAAGTAACCTCCTAATCAATTTCCCTGCTGATCTCTGCTGGTCCAGTCCCTACAAAATGGTTGGGAATATTAATAAAAGAAAAATCATGGCATTGTCCTGCTTTATCCCCTATCAGGTTACCTGTGGTGGAGCCCCAGCTGTGCTTTCCATTCCAGCTTCTTGATCATGTGCACCCTGGAAGCCAGCAGGTGATGGCCCAAGTAGCTGAGTCCCTGCTCCCAATTGGGAGACTTGGATTAAGTTTCTAGCTCCTGGCTGCAGTCAGGCCCCATCCCAAGGGTAGTGAGCCTGCAGAGGAAAGATTATCTGTGTCTGTCTGTCTCTCTCCCCTCCCCATTCTCCTGTATCTCTCTACCTTTCAAATAAATGAAAATAAATAAGCTATTTTAAAAAACGATTTAAATAATAAAGATCAAAGTGTATCTTGATCCTGTATAAACAACCTCAGTGAACTCCCACTGATCTCAGAAGAAAACCCAAGCCTCTCATCATGCTACAAAGCCCTGAATGGTCTGGATCCTGCCACCTGCTCTGCTGCTTCTGCACAGTGGCCTCCTTTCTGCTGTTGGGTCACGCTAAGCTCTTTCCTGCCCATGCAACCCTTGCCTCTGCTGTTCCGTCTGCCAAGAATGCTGGCCTCTACATTCGCTGCATGGCTGGTTCGTACTCATCCTTTGGATCTGATTTAGCCACTCTATCCCCTCAAGGTTCTCAATCCAGCTTGCACATTAAACTCCCTGAAACAAGAAGCGAGAAAAGACAAATCTAAGAGAATGTAGATCATTGGTTACCTAAGGCTAGGAGTGAGGAGGAGTTACTGCAAATGGACAGGATGGGTCTTTGCAGGTGGTGGAAGTGTTCTAAAGCTGAGTCGTGGGGATGGTTTCACAACTGAAATTTACTAAACACCATCAAATCATATACTTAAATGGATGAGTTTTATGGTATGTAAATTATACTTCAGTCATTTTTATAGTATGTAAATGCAATCATTTTTAAGGATTTTTTTTTAAATATTGGTAGTTGGCTCCCACCCCTAGAAATTCTGATTTAATTAATCTGTAATTTACTAAAAATCATCAAATTGTACATTTATAAGGGCTATATTATGTGATATGTAAACTATACTTCAGTCTTTTTAATAGTAAGTAAATTATATTTCAGTATTCTTGAGATTTTTAAAAATACTGGTAGTTGGACCCCACCCTAGAAATTCTGATTTAATTAAATGGGGTTGGGGCCCAGATACACAGAAAGTTTGAAGTTTCTGGAGATACTGGTATAAAGCCACAGCTCAGACCCAGGGCTGTATCTTAGGGCCATGTTTACTGCCTTCACAGCACTGTCTTGTGTTATTTACTCAATTGTTTATTTTGTTATTGTCCTTCTCATGCATTATAATAGAACCTCCCTTAAGGGAGACACTTTTACTGGATCACTTTTGAATTTCTAGTATCTAGCGCATGGCAGCTGGTTAACTTATATTTTTAAGTAAATGATTAGCAGAGTGAAGGATGGAGGGAAAGCACTCAGGGTACAGAGCCCTGAAGGGGTGCTGACATACATGTCTGCTGAAGCTCTGCCCAGAATAGCCAATGGTGCTGGAACTAAGATGCTTTTGTGAAAATCATTCTGTCAGTGGTGGAAGGAACCAGGAGTCCATGGGACCAGGGAGATGATCATGTGACCCTGCAAAGCAACGTGGCAGAACCCAGACACAGGAAACATGGGTTCAGTAGAGGAGGCCAGCCACGGAATACAAAGTCCTGGAAAAATATTGCCCCTCTCATCCCTAGCTCTATACCCTTGAAGTAGGGGAAGTTTGATTGAGGAATTTAAGATCTTATGGCAAAAGGAGGGTTAAAAAAAAGTGCTATAAGCCTGTGCAAGTGCTTATGGTTGTTTTCACATTTACTAAGATAAAACAACAAAGACAGGTTACTAAATAATGAACTATAAATAGCATTGCATACATATTTAATTAGTAAAAATGGGCTAGAACGTCTTCTGGCTCTCCTTTCCCAATGTTTAAAGTGATCTGTACAACTTCATTTCTCCAAAAAAAAAAAAAAAGCAAATTTATTTATTTTTTTCCCTTTGGTGATCCATGCAAGTTGGAAGAATCAAGATGGAAACTAGGGCCACATCTGGGTGAAGGCTGGGAGTGAAGACAGAAGCAGGGGCTTATTTGAGTAAGGAGAAGCCAAAATGCCCAAGCTTAGGTCAGAACTTGAGGCCTAGAAGGGAAGCTTTCGGAAAGAGCACCCAATAGATGGGAATGAGAGTCTAGGGCTGGGAAGCTCTCAGGGGAAAGCACGGTAAGTGACAGGGGCGGAGCATAACTAGCATTCAGCAAGAGAGCAGCCGCCATTTTTTTCTGCTTATGTAATTCCTATTTACCACGCCTCATCCCAGTCCCCCACCTTAAAGAAGTTCTGTGCTCATTCTCGTTACTGTGGACCACTTGGGCTAAACATTCAGGACCTGGAATGTTAGAAGGGCAGCTAAGAGGAACTGATCTATTGAACAAAGTGAATAGATGCAATCCAATTATACTTTGAAGGATATCTACAAGTAGTGATTGTAACGTTCCATGTATCTGATAGTGAAGCAATCATTTCTGCTGAGTTATATAGCAGAACTGTTGGTCAGTTTCAGCAACTTCTATCATAAAACCATTCTTTCCATTTCTATGCCTGGGAAGCTTGTAATACAGATCATTGCAAAGCTATTTATAGTCATGAAGATGCCAGCCAAGGAAAACTTTCCCAGTAGAGACCTTTGTTACTAAGTACAGTTGTCTGATTTCTGATTTCTCCAAAGAGTATTTCTCCAAAAAGTAAGCCTGCTAACCTTAGGTCTCTTAATGGAATCCCAGTATAGCTTTGATTCAGCATCCATAAGTAGAAATTTACAGCTTGAATCCATCTTGGGTGAAATTAAAGACCAAGAAGAGATCAACAAAAGCTGCCAGGACTTTGTGTTATTCTTGTAAAGTTTTTCACAAAATGATAGCAAATATAACATGTGCCAAAGATGAATAGCCATGCCTCAGACATTCTCAATGCTCCTCCAAAAATATATGAGAACCAAAAAGCCCAACTTATAGTTTATTTTTTTATTATTATTAATTTGACAGATAGAGTTAGACAGTGATAAAGAGAAACAGAGAGAAAGGTCTTCCTTCCACTAGTTCACCCCCCAATGGCCGCTATGGCCAGAGCTATGCCGATCCAAAGCCAGGAGCCAGGTGCTTCCTCTTGGTCTCCCATGCGAGTGCAGGGCCCACGCACTTGGGCCATCCTCCACTGCCCTCCCAGGCCACAGCAGAGAGCTGGACTGGAAGAGGAGCAGCTGGGACTAGAAGTGGTGCCCATATGGGATGCCAGCGCCACAGGCAGAGGATTAACCAAGTGAGCCACGGTGCCAGCCCCTCAACTTATAGTTTATTAATAAGAAACTAATGTTTTTATGTTTTATACATCTGAGTTTCATGGACATGTGATAGCCGATCAATTTGTTGTGAGGAGTAAGAACGTACCCTCTTGGAAGATGGTAAATTATACACCAACTCTATCCAGGTGTTGTTATGCCATGGTATTTATGAGGGTTTGGCCAAGGTCAAGTCTACTAGTCAGAAAAGACTTGGCCTCTTCCAGGGGCCAGAGTCTTTATCTATTAATTAGATTGCAATAATAGCATGTACATTTGATGCTAGAAGGGTACACATAGTACAGTCAGCAATGTTCTGTGACTCTGTTCATGGCTCCTCCTCCCAAAGCAAGGTGGCCAAGGACTTTGACAATTTTCTCTTCCTCCTACCAGTATCAAGTCCATCCATATTTTGAAATATATGGAAAAATTGGTCTGTTGTAGAAGTAATATCAGGCACTTTAGATTTTCATGCTTTTGTCTCCTTCATGTCCTCCATAGCTATTCCTAAGAAGGTCCGGGCCTGATCCAAGTCAAGAAATGAATCATCTATTCTAGATACCTACAAAACTTTAGTTGTCATAATTTGTGAAGGGGAAAAAAGAAAATCAGTAGAGGCAGAAATGTGGACAGTGGTGGGTCACAATTTAAGAATGACTGGGAAATCCTCTCTCATAGGTGTCATCATCAGTGAAGCTCTTACTCCTTCATCTCTAGAGAAATCTCTAGAAATTTGTAAATTTTAATATGCTTGACATTGGAGGAGCTAAGTCTAGAAAGCACAAGGATTGTTTAAAAATCACCATGGGTAAGACTAACAGCATATAGAATATACCTACCAGGCACTATTCTAAAAATCTTCTGAGAACAAACTCACAGTGATTCTTTGAGATTGCCACTGTGTAATATAGAGAAATCACAGTACAGATAGATTTAGTGTCTTTGTCAAGATCATACAGCCAGTAAGTATCCAAGTCAAGCTTTAAACCAAACAGGCCTATAGCACACACAGAACTATTATGTGATTCATATACAACACAGTATGGGAAGAAAGTCTTTTTTGTTATTGTTTCTTTCCTGCTTTTCTATTTTCTGGCAAAGAAAGATGCTACATTCCTCGCAGCGAAGTCACTTGCAACTCCATTTGTGGTGAAAGTTAAAAACATTGGAAAGCAAATTTAATTAGTTCACTGGTAATTATTGTCTGACGAAATTATACTTTAAAATTTAATATACCAATCACCACTTAATTAGCAAACCCGGTTATGGAGGACGGCTTCATGCCCCAGACTGACAAATACTGGCACATAAAATAAGCATTCTGTGGATTTCTACTGTTCCTGAAATGTGGCATTTCTTTGCTCATTCCTCCACAGTATCCGAAAGGGAAGGAAAGAAGGGAGGAAGGAAAGGAGGAAGGGAGAGAGGCAGGGAGGGAGCTGAAAGCTGATCTGAGGCAAGGTCTCCCATGTGGGCGCAGGGACCCAAGAATTTAGGCCATCCTCCACTGCTTTCCTAGGTGCATTAGTAGGGTACTGGCTCAGAAGTGGAGCAGCTGAGATTCAAACCAGTGCCCACATGGGATGCCAGTGCTGCAGGCCAAGGCTTTAACCCTCTGTGCCATGGTGCCAGCATCAAGGGTAATGTAGTTTTATGAAGAAATTTGGGGCCTGATTATGTGTTATAGCGGGTAAAGCCACTGCCTGCAGTGCCGGCATCCTATATGGATGCTAGTTTGAGTCCTGACTGCTGTACTTCCCATTCAACTCTCTGCTGTGGCCTGGAAAAGCAGTAGAAGATGGCCCATGTCCTTGGGCCCCTGCACCAGTGTGGGAGACCCAGAAGAAGCTCCTGGCTCCTGGCTTCAGGTTGGCGCAGCTCCAGCTGGTGCAGCCATCTGGGGAGTGAACCAGCAGATAGAAGACTTCTCTCTCTCTGCCTCTGCCTCTCTGTAATGCTTGCCTTTCAAATAAATAAATAAATCTTTAAAATAAAGAGAAGAAGAAATTTATTTAGCTTACAGTTCTGGATGTGCAAGATCATGATGCCAGCTTGTGCTCAGATTCTGGTGAGGGCCACACCTTTTTCATCTCATGGTGAAAAAAGCTGCAGAGGAGGAAGCACGTTTGGACTGAGAAAAAGGATGCTGACTCCAATGATAGCTAATCCATTCTCTTCCCACCAGAAATAAACAATCCATTCATTGTGGTGGATGCCTCATAACCCCAAGTACTTCTTAAAGGATCCACCATCTCTCAGCACCGTGACACTAGGTACCAAGCTTCAGTGTGAGTGTGGGTAGGGCCAAAGTATATTCAAACAACACCTAGCATAATTTCTCCAGCCACAGCCCGGAATTGGAAGAGCTGTCTGGTATCCTGTTTTATTGTTTTGTTTTGTTTTTGTTTTAGGATTTATTTTATTATTTGAAAGGCAGAGTGACAGGCATTGAGGGAGGGTGGGAGGGAAGGGGAGAGAGAGAGAGAGAGAGAGAGAGAGGTCTTATATCAGCTGGTTTACTCCCCTAATGGCCACAATGGGCAGAGCTGGTCCAGGCTGAAGTCAGGAGCTCAGAGTCTACCCTGTGTACCCTGTGGGTGGTAGGAGCCCAAGCACTTGGGCTATGATCCACTGCTTTCCCAGGCTCACTAGCAGGGAACTGAATAGCAAACAGGGCAACTGGGATTTGAACCAGCACTCCAATAGGGGATGCCAGCATTGTAGGTGACTCTTTAACCTGCTGCATGACAGCACTGGCCCCTGGCTGCCATTCTGAAACAGTGGAGGCTTGGGGGAGAGGAGATCCAACCCCAAGAGGATGGCAGAGGGCACAGCAACCTCTGCCATGGGGTTGCTTAACAGAGCATCCTCATCAGGTTCTTGGAGTCCAAACTCCAAACCCACCTCCTGAATAGCCTTCCAGCTAGACACGCCTAGTTGCCTACAAATTAGAGAGGGTTTTCTGGGGAAGGATTTCAAAGCCCCAGAGGTCACTGAGGTAGAAATGGATGCAGAAGGCTCTGGGGCCGTGGGGACTGGCAGTGCCTGGTCCCCACTGCCTTACCCAGGGTGGCCGTTACACTTACCCATTTACATCTCGGGGGGGAAATCCTAAATTCTGGCAACTGTGGGTCACGCTTCTCACAGTCAGGGTCACCAGAAAGCAGTGGCCGCCACCCTGCTGTGGCCACCCTCAGCTGACGTGGGCTCACAGCCCTACTGGAGACAGGGAACGCCCCCCATGTGGAGTGTCACCCTGGCGGACAGTCTGCCACACAGGCCGTGAGGCCCCTCTGCACCCCTTTATCCTTCCCCAGCGTCCTCAGCCTCAGATGGGACCTCACACAAGTGGACCTAGCTCATCCCCTCGGCTGCCCTGGGCCTGCTGCTGGGCACCTGCGTGTCCACCAACAGCGGGCAGGCCGGCGCACCTGCAGCTCCGCACAAGGGCTGTCCTGGGAGGGCACCTGAAGAGGCCCGCGTGGTGTCAGAAAGAACGGGAGGTGGCCCCAGCCCCATGTGTTGTGAGGCTTCTCGTTGGCTTGCCTTCATCCTGTCCCATGTTGTGTGTGCCTGTTGGGATATTTTTTTGCTCTCCATCCATGTACATAGCCTGAAGTAGCTAACTGTGGAATAAACAGCTGAGGAGTGAGTGTGGGTGCGTCCCACCCCGCACAAAAAAAAAAAAAAAAAAGGAAAAGTAAAGGGGAAACAATCTTGTTCTGTGTTAAGCTAATTTCCAGTTCAAACTGGGAATAGCATGTTAATTCTGCAGCCTGGGGGGTGTCTGGACACATCTGGCAACGTCCTTTGATTTGGGGGTATAATTCTTGCTGTCTGCTACTCTGCCCTAATATTGACCTTTTTATTGCTATCGGGGAGGCAGAGAAAATTTCGATTCTTGGAAGCAGGCACAGGTTGCAGAGCCGAGTGTTGACTGTTAGATATGTCCTGAAGAGCCTGGAATGGACCCGGACAGATCCTTCCTCACCACAGCTGTCAGTGTTGTCTGCACTTGCACTGGAGGTGGGAACCTAGCCATCTGCCCTTGGAGCTGGAGCTAGACTCAGCAACTCTCCCTGGGTAACTTAATCCCCAGATGTGCTTTGGCTCAGGTGTAGGAAGTGCTTCTATTTTTTTTTTCTTTTTGGTTTCTGTTTTTGACTGCAAATCTTCCAATCCTGCAGAGTTCCTTAGACTAGGTCTGAGGGGACTAGTGTAAGGAGGAAGGGTTCTCCCATGTGCGAAGTTTCTTTCCTCTACAATGGCAGGGACTGATTCTGCTAGGCATTTGGAAGGATCACATAAGATAAAATATGCACAGTATATTTTCAACAGTACATGGCATAAAGTGACTCTATGTAAAAGATCACTTGATATTATTATTCCCATTGCTAAAATGAAAAAGTAGAGTAAACTCAGAATAAATAAATTGTTCCACATTGTCATATGATGAAAATCAGAACCAGGATTGAAATCAAGTTTCAAACCTGATTCCCAATCTTTCCCTTCTAGATGCTGTTTACCTGGGATGAGTTTAGTGAGTATTAGGACACAAAACTCATCCCTGCCTTCAGCCTTAGTTAGAAGCATAGACAGATGTGATTAATAATAGTCCACTTTGCAACTGAAATCCTAAAGCAGCCTCAGAATCCTTCTTGATGTCGCGTGTCATTCAACCACTGCATGTGATTTGGGATCTAGATGAAAAATAAGTTGTTTGTTCTCTGAGTTGGGATCTAGGCCCTGTATACAGCACCCAGCATGAAGCTTCATCAGTTGTAGGTAGCTGGGAATTGTTCTCTGAACAGTGTCTCCAATCAGGCTAAAACTGAGACTTCAGTAAAGACAATCTCACACCTTTCAAATAACAGGCACTTCTTCAAGAGTTACACACCTCATGCGCTTCATGGTGTCACTGATTTAGCTACCTTTCTTTTCTTTTTTTTATTTATTTAACAGGAAGAGTTATAGACAGAGAGAGAGAGAAAGGTCTTCCTTCCGTTGGTTCACTCCCCAAATGGCCGCTAAGTCTGGTGCTTCACTGATCCAAAGCCAGGAACCAGGTGCTTCCTCCTGGTCTTCCATGTGGGTACAGGAGCCCAAGCACTTGGGCCATCCTCCACTGCCCTCCTGGGCCACAGCAGAGAGCTGGACTAGAAGAGGAACAGCCGAGACTAGAACCGGCACCCATATGGGATGCTGGCGCCACAGGCAGAGGATTAACCAAGTGAGCCACGGCGCCGACCCCTTAGCTACCTTTCATAAAGCATGGGTTATCTTGGGCTAGAATCCTACCTTCTTATATAAGTGTGATTTCCATGAAGTTCCACTCCAACACCTGGAACCATCCAGAACAAAATGCCAACCCCTGAAGAACTGTAGTAATAGAGACAAGGTGTCCACAATGCTTCTCACTGTTCTCTTTGTCGTATTGTTTCTGAGAAAGTTTATTTCTGATCACTCTTAATTGCCTTTTTCATACACAACAATTCAACAGCTCACATAAGGTTCATCTATATGAAAGATGGGACTGAAGAGCCTATTTTTTCCCTCTCGTGTGAAAATTAGAAAGCACATTCACACTATTAAGAAATCAGAGCCTGGCAACGATGAAGCTATTCTCCTATGTCTCCTGGATGAGACAGGTAAATTGCAAAAGGGAGAAAAGAATTCTCTCCAGTTCCCAAAGGGCGCTGCCGATTTACTGACAACCAAAAGATGGATGGGCAGTGCTTTTATCCATTCCATCATCCATCACTCGGTAGCTCTGACTGCTCATCACCCAAACAAAAGTGAACATGTGTGTGGTTTTTCACTCTTTCCTCAGTGGAAGCTGCCACCCAGGGGCCAGAAGTCTCATTCCACAACCAAGCATTCTCCTTGTTTATCCCAGTCACATTCCATCATGGGAGAGAGAAAGCTGTCGGAAGGGCTTCAGAGGTAGAAATGACCTCCAGTCCTTGAGGTAAAGGCAGGCTCGTTCCATGCCCAGGAATCCGTCCCTACAAAGAGATGGGAGATACTCAGGCAAGCCAAGGAGTTCTTGAACAGAACAGTGGGGGAAGAGATGTGGCAGTTTGTACCAGGGAAGGTAGGCACATTACCTGGAAGTACCTGTTGTATTTGCTGGAGTCAGGGAGCCAAGCATGGATACCCAAAAATGTAGTCATCAAGAAAAGGTATCTGAGCCTAAAAATTGAATCTGAAGACAGAAAGATCTGCTCAGTTAAACATATTTAACTTCAGATGCTACTAACAATTCTAACATGTGCCATACTTCATTGGTTCTGATATATTTTAACATCTCTGAAATTATAATACGTCTCATAATTGATGATCTGTCATTGTTTACTTGGTAATTTTTTTTTTCATTTCTTGGTGGTACATTAAATAATACTGCTTCTTACAATTTATGGCATCATAGATTTTATAAAGAATGGTTGGCATAGCCAAGGATGATGCTGGATACCTTTATAAGAGTTATTTCATTTACTTCTTTTTTGTTGTTGTAGAATATATATATACATATACACATATATAGCTACCATAAAATTCACCCATTTAAAGTATATAATGATTTTGTGTATTCACAGAGTTGTGTAGATATCTCCATCTTCAATTTTACAATATTTTATCACTCCCATAAAGAAGCTTATGTTCATTAGAAGTCAGCTTCATTTTACCCAAACTAACCCAGCTCTAGACAAACACTAATTTACATTCTAGCTTGGTAGATTTTCCTATTCTGGACATTTCATATAAATGCAATCATGGAATGTGTAGCCCTCTCTATCTTCTTTCTTTCTTTTTTTATTATTATTATTTGTTTTGTTTTGTTTTGACAGGCAGAGCAGACAGTGAGAGAGAGAGACAGAGAGAAAGGTCTTCCTTTGCCGTTGGTTCACCCTCCAATGGCCGCCACAGCCAGCACACTGCGGCCGGCGCACCACGCTGATCCTGCAGGGCCCAAGGACTTGGTCCATCCTCCACTGCCTTCCTGGGCCACAGCAGAGAGCTGGCCTGGAAGAAGGGCAACCGGGACAGAATCCAGCACCCCGACTGGGGCTAGAACCCAGTGTGCCAGCACCACAGGCGGAGGATTAGCCTATTGAGCTGTGGCGCCGGCCTGATTTCTTTCATATAACACATTTTCAAGTACATTCATGTGCTATTGTGATTCAGGGCTTCATTCCCTTTTATGGCTTAATAATATTATATAGGAATATTACACTTCATGCATTCATCAAATGATAAACATTTGTGTTGTTACTACCATTTGGCTATTATTAATAGTGAAAGTGTAAAGCTTTGTATACAAGTTTTTGTGTTGTACATATGTTTTTATTTATCCCAGTTTATAAATCTCAGAGTAGAATTGCTGTATCAAAGGATAGCACCATGTTTAACTTTTTGAGAAAATGCCAAGCCATTTTCCTTAATGGCAGCACGAACTTACTTTCCTATGAGCAACAAATGAGGGTTCCAGTTTCTCAACATTCTCATCAACAATTGTAGTTATATGACTACGTATAGTACATATATGTACTATATGACTATAATAAGCATCCTAATATGTGAAGTGTGGCAACTCACTGTGGTTTTAGCTTGCTTTATAATGTTGATTTTTTATGTGCATATTGGCCACCTGTATATCTTCTTTAGAGAACATTCACTTTTTTTTTGCCATCAACTTTTATTGAACCTTTCCCATATGTATTCTAGTCATGTGAGAGACTGCCCAGTTCTTCATTTATCTCTTTGATAATTTGTCATGTAATTTGATAGAATCTCCCAGTCTGAATATGAACTTAGCTTTGGCAATGAGACTTTGGAAATTCACGGCCAAGACAAGCCTGTTGAAGGATTAGATTTGTGGTATCAGATCAATTTGCCTATCTCAATGAAGACCATCCTATCAATCAATAACCAACCAATCCTCATGTACAACAGCAAGCCCAGCAAGTTTATCAGAGCTGTCTAGGTGACTTACAACTAACCACAGGCACATGAAAAGATTCAGTGCAGATTACCTAAATTAGAGAGACCTGTGAGCTAAATTGATGTTTATTCTTATATGCTACTGAAGGTTTATGGTTGTTTGTTCTGTAGCATTATTATGGGACTTGAAAACTAATACAAAGCATTGCCTTATATACTGAAGACAGAAAGACAAAAGACATAGGCCCTGCCACTGGGCACACATATGAAATTAGAGAAGGCAGAGGGGTACCAGAAAGTGATGATGCAGCTCAGCCTGTGCTGACTGGACATTATTTTGAGCAGGTTGCTATAACGGCCCATCTTTCAGAAGAACGTCATCTTGAGAGTTTGAGTGGCCAAGCATCCTAGCTGTCCACCCCCAGCATCCTTACCTTGTACATTTGACTGGCTTTCTTGATGTTCCTTGCAGTGTGCCACATCCATTAAAAATGTTTGGTGATGCACAGAGTTGGCATAAAATTTTAATTGTGAATCTTAGTTGCCTGAATTAGTGTATTAGCATAACTTAAAATAACAGTTACTGCTTCACATTCTTCCCAGGTTCTGCCATGGTGAGATAGCTTAGTATTCTTCCAAACCTGTGTCTTAAGGCTCCTCTGGCTTCTCATTCTTTTATTCTTTGACGTACTTGGGTTGGCCATACTTTGGCCTCACATTTGTGATAATGGAACTTGCAGCCAAATTTCAAAGGAATTGCTCAGGTAGCATTATGATCATGTCTTCAGTGTCAGCATTTTGTCAAGTATTTTCACTATTCTTGGCGTAACTGGATGGACTGAAAACACTAACTTAAGCGAGTCTCTAGTAGACAATTTTTCTTTAAGTTTTAAGGCATTTCTTTCAACACACTCATGGTTGGTTAACAGCCTCTTATTAGGGATAATATAGATCAGTGATTTTAGCCTTTTTAGGGCTAGAGATAGATGCCTTTGAGTATCTGAAAATTAGGAACTTTCGTGCCAAAACAAGCAAATATGGATATATAGAAAATTAGCCTTACATTTTTAGAGGCTGATGTCTAAAGCCTTAGCTTTTAGGTGCCATTCCTAACAGACCTACATTTGTAGAAGGAATTTGAGTTGCCCAAGGAAAGCAGAGTTAATTTTTTTTTAACTGTTAAATGTTCTTTCCTAGCTAAGTGTGCATGGGTTAGGTTGTGAATATAAAAAAAATTAGGATAGGAAAATTATTAAGGGACAGAGCAGTGTGTAGTGTGAGAAGAAGCAAAATATAGGAAGTCAAGGTCTCATCTCTGTCAGAGCTCAAGATAAGTCACTTTTCCTCCCAAGGCCATTGTATCCTCATCAGTAAAAATTGCAGAGTGGTTGGTATTTGAACTATGATCAGATATTTGAACTATGAACTAAATGCTGGTCTGTGGTTGCATACTGGGCTATCTCTCTCCTTTTTTAGGGGATGAGGGGCTTCCCTTTAGATATTTTGATTCGGTAGGATGGGGCAGGACCCAGTACTCCATGGTTTCTTAAAGCTCCCAGGTGGTTAGTAGGCATGTTCAAGCTTAGGTGCCATTATATTAAATGGTCCTCAGGTCAATTTGTTTCCAGCACCACCACTTTATTGTCAAGATTGTGTGCATGTAGGTTGCGTGCACATGGACACTGTGATTTAGTACAGGCGGGATTTGAAGCTTGAGCCTGGAGAGTCCACAGAAACAGCTTCGCTTTGCATAGTGTTGGACAACGGCGTATCCATTTTCATGCTGCTAGAGTTGTTCCAGACCGGATTTGGCTGTGTTAGCCACGAAACAGCTGGGGCTACCCGCGACGGATCTACCTCACTCTAAAATGCTACAAATGCACTCAGGGGCTGTGTAGGGGCTCTCTGGGCCCAATCTCCCTTCTGATTGGAGCTGTTCTGGAAAAAACAACTGGAAGATAATCTGTGGCTGTGAACCTTAGTGTTGTTCTGGGGGAAAAAAGATGAGGATAATGGAGGATAATGACTGAATAATGTTAACAAGGTCACCATCCTCTGCTTTTTTTTTTTTTTTTTTTTCTGAAAGACAGAGTTACACACACACACACACACACACAGGGGCGGGGGGGAATCTTCCATCATCTGGTTCACTCCCCAAATGGGATATAGCCAGGACTAAGTCAAGAGCCTGGAGCTTCTGCTGGGTCTCCCACATGGATGCAGGGGCTCCAGCACTTGGGCCATCTTTTACTGCTTTTCCCAGGCACATTAACAGGGAACTGGATCAGAGTGGCACAGCTGGGGCTTATGCTGGTTCCCATATGGTTCCCATATGGAATACTGGTACTGCAGATGGTGGCTTAACCAACTGGGCCACAGCACCAGCCTCCCATCCTCAACTTTAAAGACACCCATCCTGGATTTTATAGGAAAAAGTGTCAGTGCTTTTAGCTGCTGGGGGATCTGGCTTTGCAGTGACCTTTTAAGCCCTTGGTGGCTTTCATGAGGACAGTGATGTCCTTGATATGGGTGCTGGCAATGGCTAAAGCCTCAGGAAATTTCAAAGGAAGAGGGTGAAATGGCAGATGCTACACTGGGATAATGACTTTCCTGGGTTGAAGAGCTCTAGGCACCTCAACTACAGAGAGAGAAAAACAACTGGGGCAACACAGTTTTATGACAGTTGTTGTGAACTTAGCCTTGACTCTGACCTAGAGTGGTCTGGGACGCCTAAGTTCTACCTGAGTTACCTAGAAAAGGTGAAGACTAGGGAACAGTACAACTTCTCATCTATTCTATTGACCCACTCTTGGTTCTCTCTTCCTTGCCTGGATGATATAGGTTTTTCTGCATAGGGCATGAGAATAATCTCAGGAAACTGCAGACATTGTACTTAAACTTGCATTTCTTGGGCATAAGGGGAGCACATGAGTCCTGTTTGACGTCTGACTAACCATGGCCCCTACACAATGCACTAGCAAGAACCCTGGGCCTGTAATAAAAAAGGTAGATTTTGATCAGGTTTTCTCTGTAACTCCTCTGAGGTCCTGGACAAATCACTTTCCTTTTTCTGAATTTTGGTGTCCTCCTCTGACCAAGAAGTCTGTATGGTACCTTCTATCTGTAACATCCATGTCCACATTAATGGTCCACAAATGGCCTTGGGAAAGAAGGTCAAGACCCAGGGCATCAGAGACACAGTAGGAATAGCATTGAATGAGAAATCCACACCCCTCATTTCTGGTCCCACTGCTGCCTTCTACTAGAAACTTCTTTCCCTTTATTGACAATAGGTTCACATTCTGTAAAATAAAATATCTAGATAAGTATTTTGAGCTTCTGGGGCTTTTTATGCCATGATTTTCTTTTTCTCTGGATTCTTCCCAACTCCATCTATTTGCAAGATCTGCTTTTGGAAACCAGGGGGTGGTTGACACATTAGCATTAGTACATGTCCTCACCTGTTCCTTCCTACAATGTCCCAGCGCAGATGCTGCCCTTCGACCACCAGGAGTGTGGGTGAGGAACATGCAGAAGTCACCTTGTGCCTCTCTGGGTCAGGCCTGAGCTCAGCCAGCACTGGACAGATTTTGGAGAGACTATTTTTAGTAAGGGCACTCAGGTCCTTTACCTCCTAGAGTAAGCTGACGCCAAGAAACACAGACCTATGCCAAAGGCACCTTTGTTCTGTTCCTATAAAACAAAACCTCAGTCACTCCAAGTTCTTACAGTAACTGATTTCTGGTTCATTAAGTCGTCTGCTTGCCTATGTGGGAAATGCTTTTTGTTTCTTTGCTTTGGCTAGGAGTTTTTCCAAAATGTGTAACCGCATTGTTCTGCTTTGATCACTGGGACGGATTGCTGACAATGGAAACTTTGCAAATGTAGCTGCGGCTCTCTCCTGGGGCCTCAAGGCTCTCGTTCTGAATGTTGATCCTCACTGTTACCTCTTAGGTAGATGGTGCCAGAAACAGTTCTGAATGTGGACCAAACCCAGGGAAGTCTTCAGGACATACATTTTAAGAAAGAAAGAAGAAAAGGAACATTTACTAAGCAGGTGCTGCCTGACAGACGTTGTGCTGGATGCTCTGCACACATTCCGTCACCCCACCCATAATTCAAATCTAGAATTGGCCCTTTACAGGAAAGGCAACAGAGCCATACAGAAGATGAGACTTCAGGAAAATCTTGATCTGAACCCAGGCTTTTTGCAGATGTGCCCCATGTTGTTTGCAGTTTGTTTCTTTCTCCCAAAGCAGAACTAGCAAAACCAGGTATGATTGTCTGAGAGTCTCAGACAATCCACTTCTTGTTAGATCCAGTAATCCATTACTCAATGTATTTCCAAAGAAAATGAAATCAGTATGCTGAAAAGATACCTGTACTCTTATATTTATTTCTGCATTACTTAAAGTAGCCAAGAAATAGAATCAAGCTATGTGTCTATCAATAAATGAATAAAGAAAATGTGATATATAGAGACAATAGAATACTATTCAGCCATAAAGAAAAATTAAATTCTGTCATTTGTGGCAATCTGGATGAAGCCAGAGGACCAGAAACAGACAAATACTACATGACTTCACTCATATGTGGCATCATTTTTGTCCTCTTCCTGATGACTTTCCTGGGTTTAATATTGATTCAGAGCTGTCCCTGGCACCATTTATGTCATAATAGGTCGTGGAATCATGGCTATGGGGTCCCAGGGAAGCTGTGGCCATCTGAAAAGAGGTAGAGAGTTGAATAGTATTTACTGGGGGGGTAGAGAGGGCAGAAGGGGTAGAAGATGGGAAGAAATTGGTCAACAGGCACAAAGTTATAGTTTCATAGAAGTAAATTCTGGTGTTCCTTTGCATAGTAGGATGATTAGAGTTAGCAATAATGTGTATTCAAAATAGCTAAAAGAGGATTTTTTGAATGTTCCTCATCACAAAAGGAGGATAAATGTTCCAGGATTTACATGTGCTATTTGATCATCACATAATGTATGCCTGTAGCAAAACATCTCATTTTATCCCAGACATACAATGACTGTGCATCAATCACAAATAAATTTCACAAATAATTACAACAGATAAGAGAATAAACCCTATTTAAGTGAGGTCAACTCAAATATCTTGCCTTATAAAAATGGAAGTATTATTAAGTTATACTTCATATTTTCTGGGTTGCATTCTACTTTTTTACTTTCATACTCTTTTCTCTACTTTTCTTTTCTGTTTTACATTTCTGGTATTTATCTTTGAAACTCTGGTAATCTCCATTCCATACTTTGATCAAAGGCCCTAAATAAGTATTTGTTGAATGAGGAAATTTATGAAATGGCATTTTAAAATCTTTTTTTAAAGATGTATTTATTTACTTGAAAGTCAGAGAGACACAGAGAGAAGGAGAGGCAGAGAGAGAGAGAGAGAGGTCTTCCATCTGCTGGTTTGCTCCCCAGTTGGCTCCAACAGCCAATCTGAAGCCAGGAAACGGGAGCTTTCTCCAGGTCTCCCATGCGGGTGCAGGATCCCAAAGACTTGGGCCATCTTCTACTGCTTTTCCAGGCCATAGCAGAGAGCTGGATCAGAAGTGGAGCAGCCGGGTCTAGAACCGGTGCCCATATGGGATGCCAGCACTGCAGGCAGTGGCTTTACCCACTACACCACAGCACTGGCCCCTGAAATTTCATTTTATATTTAGTGTGTATGTATATACTATATATATATATATATATATATATATTTGATTTTATTTCTTTGGTATCAGTTATTAAATATCATACAATTGAATTCAAAATGAGAAAGAATAGAGGTATATATGTGAATAAAAGGAGATGTCTTAGAGCCTAACACATTGAAATAAAAATTAATATATAATTGGACACCTGCTACCCAAGGCAAAAATGCTCTTAGTCTGTTCTTCCACCTCAGCCATTAATTAGCTGTATGACCTTGAACCAAACATGTAGCCCCTCTGAACTCAGTTTTCTACAGGTAAATGGAGAGAGCACTTCCAGAAGCTTCCCCTCCAGGTCTTACAGGGTGATTAGACACCTGGGTGCACAGGCAGCTGAATGTTCTGTTTTGTTAACAGGGGAACCAAAGACAAACTAGGAACACATCTTTTCCTCTTGTGATATTCAAGAAATTCAAGGTGACTGTGTAATTCACTTCTCCCCATGGGCCTTGTGAGCCCCAACAAAAGCCCTGGCAGAGAAGCAGTTGTTTTAATTTGCAAATATCTGTCATGCCCACTTCAAGTCAGCCTTCTTCCAAACAAGTATCTGGCATCTGTTGGCTTTGCAGTGGTGGCTCCAATGGTCAGCATTTGCTGTTTGATGTATTGTGTACAAAGAAAAAGGGACTCTGAAAAGCAAACCCCTATCAGATTGCATTGGAAGTCTAGAATCTGAGCATGCTTCAGCATTCAAAGGCAGATGGAGGCACAGCAGGTAGATAAATGATAACTCTACACTGAATGAACAGTTGACAAAGAGAGGTCGGAAATGAGATGGTGAGGAGAGAAAGCACAAGGAACACCAAACATCTGTCTAAAAGACACAAGGGAAAAAGAAATTGTCTTTCCTGCATGAAAACCATGTGGGTCTGTGTCCTAATTTACCTGTCAGCAGCTGTTTGGTGTTACCACTGTCCATTGTAGAGGAGACAAGTTTATTACCAAGCTGTAGAAAGTTTCTCTACACTCAACGTGTAGTCAAACAAGCCATTTGTTTTATCCTCCTGTCTTAGCCAACAGTCTCAACCAGGAAATCCTGACTTCTGTAGAATGCCCAGTCTCCCAGAGGATAATGTAATAAGTTTGTTACAAATTAAAGATCATCGAAGATTATGGTCCCAGACCATAGTCCATTATTCAGTTTCATTGCAATCTTTATCCTTTCCTTCTTTTCACCCAACAGTGACTTCTGGACTTGTGTGAGGGGACTGCAGAAAGTTTGTGGGAAAAGGGAAGTAAAAGACAATGTGCATTTTCCATGAAGTTTTGCAGCCACCTCCTGTGTCAAGTGACTAACCTATGAGCTCAGGCAAACAGCCCCACAGCCACTCCCATCAGATGGTTTATCCAGGACAATCATCTTGATTATTTTCCCCTTGATTGTTTTTCACTCCAAATGGTCACTTATTCAAAACAAGTTGTCAGGAAATCCAGGCACTGCAAGAAGCACACAGCCCAGCATTCTCTCTACCTTCCTCCATGCAAGTTTGTTTTAAAACTTGCAGCAACAATTCCAGTTGGCTCAATTTGGTGCATGAAGTGACAAAGAGAAGGGAACCATGTAGGGTGGGAATAAAGTGACTACAGTAATGAATTTCTCTCCATGGACCTCAACCATCAAAATCCTCGGGAGAAAAGCAGTTCCTTGAATGTATGTATTATCCTCTTTGCTCTTCCATTAACTATGAGCAATCTTGAGAAACTTACTTGAACTCAGGAACCTCTGCTTTCTCACCAGGGAAGTGGGAGCAATAAGAATGCATGCATGAAATACAAATTTTTTGCACAAAAATAAACTTAATTCGATTTTAATTCCATTTTGAACATACTTTTTAAAGTACCCTCATCCATGCAGTGCTATCTTGAGAATTAAGATTCATCAGTATTTGAGGTTATGTTTAAACTGTATATGGTAGATGTTGTTATAGTTGTAATTACAGTAGCTGGGCAAGATATCAATCATCATTAAAGTTCACTAACATGATTTATGACCCCTGGTTGTATACCGCAGACCAACATCTCCACTGGATCTGTTGATCTTGGTGCTTATTTTTCCTGTTGTTTTGTTTTCACAGGCATGAAAATATAATTAATAGCTACCAATCAATTCACTTTTGTTTTGATAACAATTAACGACATGCTACGATACAATGGTAGTTTTGCACAAATCCAGAAACTGAGGCTGGGCTTCTACTCTAAGTCATTGATTCGATCTTTGCTTCCTAGTTAAGTGAATTGCCTTCTCATAATGTAGTTATTCTGACAGACATATGCTGTCAGCAATCTTCTGTTGCTCAAAGACTCTGAGGCTGTTAAATGAGATTCAATTATGCTTAGCTATCATCACACATCCTCTCCGTTACTGGGTTTATCAGTTCTCAGTTCAATAATTACTGAACCTATGCTTTGTGCAAAATGTTGGGAGGGAGATAGTAAACAGAACTGGGCTCTATTTCTAATTCCACCATGTGGTATCTTTATTACCTTTCAGGTGAGTTACCCGTGAGGTCTATTAAAATACTGGCGTAATCCCCGAACAGAGCAGGTACATAGCAGCACCTCTCCATTAATTCTCTCTCAACTGAGCTCACCTCCTTTCCAGCCCCACCCATCATGCCTAATGTTTCTCTTTGTAGGTATGAGTAAGTGTAAACTTCCAAGAACTTGCTAGAAAGAAGGAATGCAGTAAATACACATAAGTCATTTTAATACAAAATAAATTCCAAAATAAAGGTTCAAAATGTTTTCCAGCATCACAGAGGAAGTGGAGTAATCTCATACAGTTGAAAGGGTCTTCACAGGCCAGCAGGATTCTAAAACATGGAAAAAGGAGAGTATTCACTTAGGCCATTAACCCAAAAGAGCGGATTCTGCCGTAGATCCCTTAGGAATTCATTTCTGTCTGGTCATCTGAGATGGAGGTACCACAGTGCTGGTGATTCTCCAGACTTAAGGCTCCAACTGCTTTTAGAACATGGATGGATTTTCTTAGGTTCCTTATCATAGAAGTTCCTGAACCAGAAAGGATGAGATTGGATCAGGCAATCTGGAGTGTCATGTCAGTCACCTCCTGGTGCAATCCTGGAACGTGTAGCACCTGCAGAGCAAGGACAAAGAATACACAGGACATTTCAGTTAACAACCATTAGTTGAACATCCACTACTGCCAGGCACTAAACATTTCAGCCAAATGAATATATAGATGGGATATTAGGTGTGCCTTTGTAAAGGAAGGTGAAAATATGAGACTCCATGGTGACATTATCATTTTACGTATGACTCATTTTTGAGTAGAAATTCTAAATGACAATCTACTAGGCAATGCTAGTCTAATAGAGCAGGCAAGTCATGAAACTTGGAATGCCTAGGTCTTCATCTGTCTCCACACTTTACTAGTTATGTGACAAGAACACTATTACCATTACCACGCACAGAGAGCAAACTACATTCTGGGTATTTACACAGTCTCTCTTCTTCTTCTGAAAGCCCTGAAAGGTGCCTTTTATGATTTCCATTCTGCAGACATGGAAACTGAGGCTGAAAAGAATCAAGCAAGTTGCCCTAAGTCACAAGTCCCATAGCTGGTAGAGCTTGAACTTAAAACCATTGTTTGTCTTCAAAATGTGCCCTTCTGACCAGTGTGCTCTGCTGCTTCCATGCATATTAGCTCCTGAATGAGTTCCCTTTCCATAAAGTGAAGCCAGTGCATATAAAAGCAGCAGTGTGATGCAAAACACTATACAGATGTTGGTTATGACTTTAAAGTGGCAGTTAGTGCATTGTGAACAAGCATTAATATGACTGAGGTGCACAGATGGTAGAACCTTTCAAAGTGATCCACCTACTCATCTCTTCATGGTAACACTCTATTAGAGACCAAGCTTTTCAGGATGCCCATTTAAGGCAACAGACATTTGTTGAGCTCACTGTGCGCCCAGTGTAAAGACGGAGAGGCAGAGTGCCTGCCCTCAAGGCACTCTCTGGTTGGTTAGGAAGATTCACTTATAAGGAAATAAATTGCAGTGCTTTTTTGATGAATTCCAGAAGAGACTTGTGTGTAACGTAGAGAAACAGCAGAGAGTAAAGAATGCTCACCCAAGCTTGGAAATGGAAGGAGGGTAAATCATTATAGGTTTGCAGATGCAAGAGGTACAATCCCGACCACCTGTCACTCAAGCCAGAGATTTATTATTTGCAACTCAGAGACAGTTGTTACAATAGGTACACAATCCTATTTCAGAGCTGGGTTGCAGCTGCAGGCATATTAGGCTGTCATGTTCTTGCTGCGCTGTTCTCTCTTCCTGTCATTGAGATGTGATCCTTAAGGGCTTAGCCAAGCAAGGGAAATTGGAGGCTAGGGCTCTGCAGAGCAACACAGCAAACCAGGGTCTCTGGATGGGACAGCTTTAATCAGTTTCACAGCCTAGAAGATCTAAAAAGCCACCACCAAGCAAGAGCCCTGGCTCCCCATCCTTTGGTTCATCCAAGCACGTGATACACAGTGGCTCTTCCCATTGCCAGCAGCTAAGGAGACCACTGAGCAGTCCATCACCGACCCTCACACCCAGCAGAGCAAGGCATAGGGCAGTCTGCTGCTCACACAACTTGTGAACTCAGGAGAGCCCAGGAACTATTGAGAATGTGAGATTCATGGCTTGCTCAGAGAAGAGTTGGGTCTAAGGGTATTGCTGATCTTGATCCCTTGGTGAGCTATCTCTCCCATATATCCTAAAGCTAAGAGTCCTTCATTTGCTGGGCTTCATAGGCTCATCACAAAGGTAGAAGGCAAGATGGACTCCACTACCTTAGGCATCTAACATGGAAAATGGCAAATGTGTCTCTGTGTGTGAGTGCCAAGAGTACCTATGTATGGATGCTCAGAACGTGAAAGACTTGGGAAGCCATTCCAGGATGCAGGTCAGGGAAGTCTCCTCCAAGGAAGTGGGAACATGTTGAGCCAAGTGGCATGGAGGTGGGAGTGGGCAGAATGGCTTGCTTCCAAGCAGAGAAAATGCCATAAGCATATGCTCAGAGGCAGAACATGGTGCGCTCAGGAAGCTGGAAACCACACAATGAGCAATACAGTGTTGCACACAAGAGCAGAGTTCTGGAGATGGCCTGAGAGCCAAAGGTCCGTGTCAGTGTCCCTTAGAAGAAGCTAATGGTGAACAGAGGGAACATGTCTATTTACACTGTAGTCTGTGAGTATAAAGTGATTTCTAGATAAATAGAGCATTTTTGCATTATTATCACGTAAATGTCTTTTATTAGAAAACTGTGATTGTATGGCAAACACTGTAAGGGCCACTGAACTTCAGAGGAAAGAGGGAAAGAGGGCAGGGGGAATTGCGCTCTTTCAGTCATTCTGCAGCCATCTGTCTAGGGGTGTGTGAGGTTGCTTTTTGGAATCCCAGGTTTTCAGAGGAACAAACTGAGGCACAGGGCAGGAAGCAGCTTGCTCAGAATCACATGGATAATTAACAGCAGAGCTGGGATTTCAACCTGGATCTACTCAAATTCCAAAGACTCTACTTTTGCCTTCTGAATCCCATTGAAGTGATCTGGGGATTCTCCCAGCAGGAAGAGAAATGAGCTCCACCCAGCAGAGCCACTCATCCTCTAGTCTGTGTTCTGGAAAGGACAACCTTGTGATCCAAAAGAGGGGATGTATCTCTACTCCTTCTCTTTCCTTCTCTCTTCTCTCCCAATTTCTCTATTTTCAGTCCTTTTCTTCATTCTACTTGCCTGTCTCAGTATAAGGAATGGAATAGGAGACTTACTGAGAATCTCAGTGCCTTTGTGAATCAGCTCTGAGACCTTGAGAAACCAACATCAGTATAGTGAGTTTTAGTTTCCTTATCTTTATATTATAGATAAGAGTAGCTGGCATGTGTATTTATGGTGAAGACTAAATATGAAAATATCTAAGTTATTATCTGTCCATTAATAGGTACTATTTAATTCATTAATAAATTGGAATTCCCTGGGTGTGTGAGCCACTGTTGTACCTTTGGGGATATAGCAGCAAGCAGGAGATACTGGCTTCATCCTTCTCTGATGGGCCATTAAGTCTGTATTCATTTCCAATTTAGCTCTGCTTTGAGGTCACCTCCATGCTTATCAGTGCCCCTGAAACGGGGCAAGGGAAGAAATGATTTCCCTTCTGCCACTGAGGCAGCTTTTGGAAAAATAGATTAAGACTTAGACAACAGTTTGTTGGAAGATTATTGAGAAATTCTGTATTTCATACTCAGCTAGCTGCTCAGGACTCACGGTTGCAATCAACAGAAACCGATTCTGGCATTTCTAAGCAAAGAAGAGATTTATAGGAAGGCCACTTGTGAGAGGCTGGAGGACCAGATTTGGATCAAAGGATGCCAAGCATCAGGGACTACTGCCTGTTGGTCAGGAGGTGGTCAAAGATCCTGAGATGCCATGACTACCTTCAAGGCTCTGCCACTGCCAGCATGGCTGACTTGCGCCAAGCTGCCTTTTGTCATCATATCCTCCAGATGCAATGTCCTGTCCCAAGCTGCACCATAGGATATTGGAAGGATCTGAGCCCCAGGCTTCCAAAGTGGGAACTGTCTTGCTGCCAAGACCATGCACTTTCTCCAAATTCCTCCTTGGTTGTGGGGAGGGGACAGCATTCTGGAAAATGAGAAAACTAGCATCATTCTGTTCTATTTTTCTGCTTCTCTGGAGAATGGAGTGATAAAGAAAAAATATGTCTTTTTCATGCCAGGAAAGAATGAACCAATGCTAGATACCACCTTCCATTCTTAAAAGAGAGACTCCGGTTTACTGGATCTTGATTTCAATTATAGTACAGAAATGTTTTCCCTGAGAAATCCTTAATATCTGGCCTGTTTTGCCGAGAAACTGCGCTCGTGAGCTGCTTGTCCTCTGTGATGACAGTATCTATGTGTGTGTGATGGATGGCGGGCCTATATTTCTAGGCAGCTGTTGTAATGCTGCTTAGTATATAAGCACAGAAAAATATTTCCATTCTTGCCATATGTCAAAAGAGCAGTAATTCCCAAGGACCAAAATGAGATAGTAGTGTGTTCTTTGGAACAACCCAGGTGACCCCAGAACAAAGCTCTTTTCAAGTTAAATCTCCAAGTGTTTAATAAATGTCAGCTTTTCCTCATTCAATTGGGTATAGAGAGAAACATAGGTATATTCAAAAGGGTAGTCTGGGTGGGAGTGGAGACTAACGTACATAGAATAACTAAGAACATTGGGACACAGTGCACACATCAAGATTTAAGGTCAGGCAGGCTTGGTTCAAATCCCAGTGACTGCCACTTAACTAGCTGTAACATTCGGGTCAAATTTTCTGAGCCTGCTTTCCTCCTCTGTGATAATAGTATCTATGCCATTGTTATAGAACTGTATTACTATATAATACCGACCTCATTGTTATAAGATATGGGTGTTACACATATTGATAAGGATGATGCCAGGAACATAGTGAGCATTCAAAAATATTACCTATTCTGGGTGTTATAATAGACAACAGGTGTGCGTGGTTTAGGAACCAAACCAATACTTTATGAGGAGAAGAGAAAGAAGATGCCACACACAGAGTGACAGCCACAGAGGCGTCATCATCAGGTGTCCACTGAGTCCTGTGTGACTCTGGCTCTGGGAGAGCAGAGAGGAATGGCCCACTTGCCAGGACTGCCCGGCCCAGTGAAGGAAATGAACAAGTAGGCTTCCATTAGCATAGAGGTGAATAAGTTAGATGATAAGAGGCCATTTGCCCAAGAGCCTCCCGGAAGGGGTCCCTTGAAGACTTTCTTTCTGGACTTACGCCCAAATCCTATCTGTCCATATTTAACATGCTGTAGGGGGCCAGGCACCTTGTTTGTGGGGCCTGTTCTGAGCTCATGGACCTCTCCACAGCCCCATCACTAAACGCATCCCACAGGTGGAGAACCTGCATCCACAGCCTCTAACATTGGCCAACACCCACTAAACCCCAGGAACCAGCCTGTGTTCATCTCGGCAGCCTTTCTGGAGTGCTGCTTATTCCCTGTCATAGATGAGGAAGCTGAGGTTCAGAGAAGATGTGTAGCTTGTGCAGGCTTTTCTTCACCGTCTGTCTCCTTTTGATCCGTTCTTGACCAGGCTGACCAGGTTCACCTTTTGCCACACCTTCCCTCCCTGAGCAGTGTGCTCTCGCCATTCCGCGCTACCTGTGACATACATACTTTGGAGCAACAGTCAGTAAACCACAGCCCGCTGGCTGAATTTGGCTTGCTACCTAATGTAAATAAAGTTTTATTAGCACACTGCCCTGTCATTCCCTTACATACTGTCCTGTGGCTGCCTTTGTGCTACAACAGAGTTGAAACCATAAGTTCCTCAAAGCTTGACATTTTTACAGCCTTGCTCTTGGCCGAAAATGTCCACTGACCCCTGCTTTAGCGTTTCAAACCTCCAGGCTCTTGCTTGTGTTCTTCTTTCTACTGGGTCATTGCTTGCATCAGGATGCGGCAACGTCTGACTTTTGACTCAAGATTTCCTTAATTATTCAAAAAGCTAATCACTGCCTGTCTTGGGTTACCACTGTTCTCGGTACGCTTCTGCTGTTGCATTTGTCACATCATGCTGCAGCTGTGCCTTTAAATGTCTGTGTGACCTAGAAGACAAAGGTTTTTATGCTATTTAATCTCATCATGCCACTCAATTTCTTGAACATATTGGACTCTCAGTTAATATTTATGGAAGCAAACTGAAGTCCCTGCTGCACTCCCTGCCTCCTGGCATGTTGTAGCCATGGAATAAGATCTCAGAAGCAGTGTGCTGTTTCAGAAACAGGAACTAGGTGTCGGCAGCCAGGATTCAGGAAATGCGATGTTTCTTGTTCAATCTTTCAATCTCTCAGCTCATCCCGAATGGCCTTGGACAAGATACTTCATCTCTCTGAGCTTGCATGATTTTATCTGTGCTACAAAGGAGCTAGGCTAGATGTCAAATGTCCCTTCCTGCCCTAAAAATTCTACAAGATTCCTGTGCGTGTGACTAAAGCTCAGCATTTAGAAATATAAGGGTATTCCAGGAGGCTGGTGTTGTAGCACACTGAGTTAAGCCACTGCGTACAATACTGTCATCCCATATCAGAACACTGGTTCAAGTCCCCACCATTTACGTTCTGATCCGGTCCCTGCCACCTTGTGGGGAGACTCAGATGGAACTCCTAGCTTTGGCCTAGCCTAGTCCACGTTATTTATTTATTTATGACAATATTGAAATCCGTGTGTGTGATTAAATATTTAATAATACATGTTTTCCATGAACATTTTGAAGATCCCTTGTATAGTTAGCCAGGGGGGCATCTAATTCCTCTGTGGTCGTCAGAGTTTTTTCTAGAAAGACCCCTAAGAATGTTCCACAAGCCCGGGTTGGCTGTCCATGATTATATTTTTAAATATATTTACTCAAGTTTTCTCTTGTTTTTATTTTTTTTTAATGTAATAATTGGCAAATCACGACACCCCTTTCCTGTTGGCGTGCTTGTTGGATGAGAGCACTACCCTCGGCACCCACAGGAAGGGATGCAGCCTCTCGGATACTGCCATTGGCAAAGCCCAACCAGAATGGGCTTGCAGATGGTGCTCTGCTATCCACCATCATCTATCCCCAGGGGGGCTTTCAAAGCCTCAGTCAGCCTGACTTTACCCAGAGCTCATCCTCCAAGCTTGTATTATGGCAGGAGTCACACGGATGGGGAAAGGTTGAGGAACCAGTACTAGGTTTTAGTTAGAAACATGAAATTCTGGTATTCTGTTGCACACAGTAGGGTAACAATGGATAATCGTGATGTACTGCATATTTGTCTTGTAGAATGTTAGAAGAAAGGATCTTGAATGGTCTCACATAAACAAATGATGAAGGAGGAGATACAGTTACACTGATCCGAACATTACATAGTATGTTTATGTAATGAAATATATACTTCATGAATACATACGATTTTTTTTCCGTATTTTTTAAACTTTTATTTAATGAATATAAATTTCCAAAGTACAGCTTATGGGTTACAATGGCTTTCTCCCCCCCATAACTTCCTTCCCACCCGCAACCCTCCCCTTTCCTGCTCCCTCTCCCCTTCCATTCACATCAAGATTCATTTTCAATTCTCTTTATATACAGAAGATCAGTTTAGTATATATTAAGTAAAGATTTCAACAGTTTGCACCCACATAGCAACATAAAGTGAAAAATACTGTTGGAGTACTAGTTATAGCATTAAATCACAATGTACAGCACATTAAGGAAAAGATCCTGCATGATTTTTTTAAAAAATTGATTAATTTTCTATGCAATTTCCAATTTAAAACCAAAGTTTTTTTTCATTTTCAATTAACTTTATATACAGAAGATCGATTCAGTATATACTAAGTAAAGATTTCATCAGTTTGCACCCACACAGAAACACAAAGTGTAAAAATACTGTTTCAGTACTAGTTATAGCATTACTTCACATTGGACAACACATTAAGGACAGATCCCACATGAGATGTAAGTACACAGTGACTCCTGTTGCTGACTTAACAATTTGCCACTCTTGTTTATGGTGTCAGTAATCTCCCTAGGCTCTAGTCATGAGTTGTCAAGGCTATGGAAGCCTTTAGGGTTCGCCAACTTCGATCTTATTCCGACAGGGTCAGTCAAAGTGGAAGTTCTCTCCTCCCTTCAGAGAAAGGTACCTCCTTCTTTGATGTTCATACATTAGTTAAATTAGAAAATTTTTAAATTTCTTTTAAAAATGTATTTTATTTATTTGGATGTCAGAGTGACAGGGTGAGAGCACTTCTATCTACTAGTTCACTCCCCCAAGTGGCTACAACAAGCAGGTCTGGGCCAGGCCAAAGCAAAGAGCCAGAACTCCATCCAGGTCTCCCATGTGGGTGACAGGGGCCCAAGCACTTGGGCCATCTTCTTATTTCCCAGACACATGATCAGGGAGCTGGATCAGAAGTAGAGCAGCCAGGACTAGAACCAGTATTCTGATATGAGACACCGGCATCATGGGCAGTAGCAGTGGCTTAACCCACTGTGCCACAATGCTAGGCCCAGATTTAAAAAAAAAAAAAGTCAACTGAGTTACCTTCTAAGATACAGATTCTGAGGTCCACATCTGAACCCATTAATCTGAATCACCTCACAATGAGCCAAGGAATCTGTCTCACCATCGCCCTCCGTAGCTCAGTAGGTGAGTCTGGGCATCCCACCCTGGAGGTCTGACTCCAAATCTGAAGTCCCCCTGGCTCCTAAGCCACAGAGGCTCAGCCCAATTTGGATGAAATGGCAACGTCATTTGTAACTCAAGCAAGGGGTAATTCCAAGAAGCTTTTGCTAGAGGGGAAGCATTGTTCAAGCCCTGCTGCTGCACATCTTCTTGTTGGGTTCCTTTGCACCTGCGTATTTTCCCCAATTTTCCAGCATAAACGTCGTGAATAATTGCAGTTTTGCTAATTGAATCCAAGAGCACCTGTTTCTTAATCAATATTAATGCATTGCATGGACACAGAATTTGTAATGAATCATTCAAGGGGGAGATGATTAGATTTTTGAAAATAGAAAAACGAAAGCAAAGCATTCACTGTTTATCTGAAGCCTGATGACTTGTGGCCAGAATCCTGCCTGGGGAGGTTCAGAGCAGGGTAAAACAGGGTGGCCAAGACAGGCAGGGAGCCCGTAAGTGCAAGTTCCTGCACGGGGTTCTCATGAGAGGCACTCCTGCCTGCTTGCCTTTCTCCTGTTTTTGTAAAAGGGAATACAGCACCTTTAACCAACCAGCCCCCAAACACCTGCCTATTCCCTTCTGGAAATCCCCTCCTGGGCTCTGCATTGGTATTCATCTCTATTTCCCCTCCGTGTCCAGCCCCTGGGATTCCTATGACAAACTCATTTTTTTTTTTTTCTGACAGGCAGAGTTAGACAGTAAGAGAGAGAGACAGAGAGAAAGGTCTTCCTTTTCTGTTGGTTCACCCCCCTCCCCAGTGGGCGCTGCAGCCGGCACTGCGCTGATCCGAAGCCAGGAGCCAGGTGCTTCTGGTCTCCCATGGGGTGCAGGGCCTAAGGACTTGGGCCATCCTCCACTGCACTCCCGGGCCACAACAGAGAGCTGGCCTGGAAGAGGAGCAACCGGGACAGAATCCAGTGCCCCGACTGGGACTAGAACCGGGGGTGTCGGCACCGCAGGCTAAGGATAAGCCTATTGAGCCGTGGCACCAGCCGACAAACTCTCTCTTGATCTTGATCTTTATCTTGCTGTGGATTGAAAGGTGCTCAGCTCAGCTGGCTGATACAGGATGCAGTCTTCCAGGAGGGAAGCCTGATTTCTGTGATTCCCAGAGACCCCTCTCAACTCTTTAACCCAGCAACACGAGGCTACAGTGTTCCTGTTATCACAACAATTTTAGTTCAAAAACTGACTTCCCATGGAAAACTTCCTCATCTCCTGCTCCCCACACAACCCAAGCTAGGGATCTCCTTTCTGTGCTCCCTTCCATCATACCTCTGGCACACTGGACATGGCTGGTCTATGCACCGACTCACACCAAGCAGGTGCAGAAACAATGCCCTCTTCTCCTTTGGGTTCCCACACATCCTACAAAGAGCAGGAGAATGTAGGTGCCTTCCAACCTTGAGTTGAACAAATAACTGCACGCTGGATTATTTCCTCCATGTAAAGGTGTTAGCTGTAATTTTACAGCTATCAGGCTGTTACCAGGTGGTCAAGGTGTGTTTTCTACAATCCTGTCTAAATTGATAAAACTAAACCTCCTAACAAAATGTGAAATGTAAGAGCTCCACTTGTGGATCACTGATCCAATGGTCTTAACCTTAAAAAGCTGCACCAACCCACAAGCAGGGCTGGCTAACCAAACTTGACTTCTAGAAAATGCATGTCTGAAGGATGTATGGGCTGTACCGTTGGCGCCCTACTCTGATCCATCAATTGAGTTGAAGGAGAGCTTCCTGTGTACCTCCTGGGATGGGCTTGTTCCATGACACTCAGAGTCAGTGGGTCCTATGGAGACTGGACCAAGGTGAGCACACCCTGAATAAGGCAGCCTCAATCCAAAGCCTTCTGTTATTATTTAGAACCATCATGCTCTTTCCAAAGACTATGCCCTTTGTCCAAACAGCTCTCTGCACCATCATTAGCAAACAAAAGATGCCTGAGGAACCTGAACCCAGAGCAAAGATCACTAAAGAATATCTTCTACCCAAACAGAAGGAAGCACCATGAGCCGATTCTGCCCTACAATAGTTGAGACCCCACCATTAACTGTCTTCCCTCATTAGAAATAGGAGCATCTGCAATTAGGCCACTGTTCTACCTTGTGTTCCACCTGGGAGCTATGCTATGATATTTAAGACAACTTTGCTTATATCTAATCCCATTATATGTTATTTTTATCACTCAAGCTCTAAACTGTGATGAAATCTTTCCTGATTGCTCAGCTACTTTATCCCAAAGTCAACTCAACGTCACCACTAGGGTATTTCACAGGAACTCCAAACTCAAATGTTTAAAACCAAATTAATGGTCTTATTCCCAAACCCAAATCTGCTCCCATATCCCCTATCTCAATAAATGCTACTACCATTCACACAGTCATAAACCAAAAACCTACAAAGTTTACTCGATTTCTTTCTCTCTTTATTTTTCTCACTTTGCACAGACTGCCAAGTATTTCTGACATGAATCTTCCTGCAGCAGCCCCAGTCCTGCCCTGTCCCCCTTGGGCTTTACGCCAGGGCACCTGACTGCCTAACTGCCAGCCATCCAGGGCTTCCTCTCTCTGCCAGAGTCCACTCTGCTGAAACTCAGGCGGACCTGCAGTGACAGAAGCCATCGTCATTTAATGACTGCAGTTGGTGTTTAAATAACCCTATTCCCCTCCCCAATCCTAAATGAAAAACTCTCTGACTGCACATCCAATGCAGTGGCCACTAGCCACATGCACCTACTGAGAACTTGAAACATGGCTAGTGCAAACAAGTAACTGAAATTTTCACTATACTAAATTTTAACCAGTTTGAAAGCTGAATTCAATCACTGGGAAACATTTAAGTTTGTTGGTACAGCTTATGTATTTGAATCCACTTTTTGTGCTATGAAATTGAAGGCTGGCGCTGTGGCTCAATAGGCTAATCCTCCGCCTTATGGCACTGGCACACCGGGTTCTAGTCCTGGTCGGGGCACCCGATTCTGTCCCGGTTGCCCCTTTTCCGGGCCAGCTCTCTGCTGTGGCCAGGGAGTGCAGTGGAGGATGGCCCAAGTCCTTGGGCCCTGCACCCCATGGGAGCCCAGGAGAAGCACCTGGCTTTGGATCAGTGTGGTGCACCGGCCACAGCACGCCGGCCGCGGCGGCCATTGGAGGGTGAACCAATGGCAAAGGAAGACCTTTCTCTCTGTCTCTCTCTCTCACTGTCTACTCTGCCTGTCAAAAAATAAAATTTAAAAAAAAATTTATGAAATTGAAACACAAATCAAGTATTTCTAAGAATACTTGGTGTTCAAATTGGGATGTGCTATAAAAATAAAATGCACACTGAACTTTGGAGACTTGATGTTAAAAATGCATATCCGCGGCCAGCGCCGTGGCTCAATAGGCTAATCCTCCACCTGCAGTGCCAGCACACCGGGTTCTAGTCCCGGTCGGGGCGCCAGATTCTGTCCCGGTTGCCCCTCTTCCAGTCCAGCTCTCTGCCATGGCCAGGGAGTGCAGTGGAGGATGGCCCAAGTCCTTGGGCCCTGCACCTGCATGGGAGACCAGGAGAAGCACCTGGCTCCTGGCTTCGGATCAGCGCAATGCACCGGCTGCAGAGCGCCAGCCGCAGCGGCCATTGAAGGTTGAACCAATGGCAAAGGAAGACCTTTCTCTCTGTCTCTCTCTCTCACTGTCCACTCTACCTGTCAAAAAAAATGCATATCCAATATTTCATTAATAATTCATTTTATTATTTGGCTGATATGCCAAGATAAATAATATATGGATTCTCAGAACTAATTTCACCCGTTTTCTTTTGCTTTTTGTAATGTAGCTGCTATAAAATTTCAAATCACATGTGTGGCTCACATTCCATGTCCACTGGCAAGTGTGGTTTGAATGTGTGCCACCAGGATCAACCTGAAGCTCCCTGCAGCTGCTTGACTATCCACTTCTTATTAACCTTCTTTCCTTCCCTGGGTTACCTCCCCTCCCTCCACTGCTGGTTCTTGAGATATCACCTCCCACATACATTACTTTACTGGAATCTCAAGAGTTTGCTTTGAGTGTAACCAAAGGTAAGGCACCTAAACCATCTCTATTGCAACATGATGAATCTCTCTCTCGTATCATATTTTGACCTTGGTATTGGGCTCCTCACTAGGTCCAAGATTCTCTTCTTGCTTTACTCTAATCCAATCTGTTTTCAACAGCTAGAATGACCTTTGTGAAACCCAAGTGTTAGCATGTCCCACTCTTGCGTAAAAACCTTTTAGTGCCTTCTTGTTGATCTTAGAATCTAGACTACCCAAAATCTGACCCACAAGATCCTCCCCAGCTGGCTTATCTTACCAATGCTACCTTGTCACATATCCATCCACCTTTCCATTTGTTTCAGCCACACCTGATTCCTATCAGATTCCCAGGTACAATGTGCCACCTACATAAATGGATACTTCAAAAAGTTTGTGGAAAATTGAATTAAGAGATAAGTTTTATGGGACAAAAAACTGAAATCCATGAATAAGTTTTGCATAGCAGGCATTTTCCATAAGCTTTTCTGTGTATCGATTTCAAAATTTTTTCACCAAAAAAAACCCCTCTCCTTTAATTATATTTTCCATTAGTCTTTTGAAATGCCCTCAGATTTGCCCAGCTTCCTCTTGCTTATCCCTGGAACCCAGTTTAAATATCAGTTATAGAAATCTACTTTCAACATTCAAACAACAGGCCCCCTGTTATACATTCTCCTGGCATCCTGTATTTCTTTGCCCATCCTTATTACCATGCAATTGTGCATTTAATGGTTTCCTCACCATTAACATATGTGCTGATGAGGACTCCTTATTTAAAACCTGTGCCCTGACACATAGTGGATGTCCAATAAATATATGTAGAATGAATAAAAGAACCATCTTGCTAGTTACTATGGAATCATAGGTTTAATTCTTACTCGTGTTTGAGGAGACTACTAAATAGCATTCCTTTTCTGCTCCCTTGCACCCTCCACAGTTTAAATTAAGTGAGAGGTAGTCCCAGGAGTCAACTGGAAACAAAAAATGTCAGCTTTATTAGTGATGAAAACCATGTTGGAGGATATGGCTAAGGAATACTACAAAATGATTTTGAGAACATTTCCCACTCCCTCACCCCAAATCAGACTTATGCTCCTCAAATAAGAGGGGCCAAGTCTTTAGCACTGAAGTCCCCCCATGGCCATGAGACCACACCTCTGAGTCAGGCCGTTTGAGCAGAGAGTGTGGTATGAGCTTCATAGGCCAGTCCTTGCCCTCAAAATTGCCAATCACAGAAGGAAGACCCTCCTCCTTGGGTCAGAATGAGAAGGCAGCAGAACAAAGTCTTCCCCCACTCCCAAGACCTCAAAATCTGCTTCCTTGTCTTTAGGAGGCAGGAGTTAGCCACAACGGTTGGAAGGGTCAGAGTATGTATAAGTAGTTGGAGAAGGAGTAGGGAAATGCAAGGTATATGAACTTTCACATATAGCTTGGCCACAGGGCATCCTGTTTTCTGTCCTTATCTTTCTTTTAAAAAATAAAATTATTCATTGTCTGATGAATCTGGGCTCTGGCCCATGGCCTTGGATCCAGAAAGTAGCCTTGAATGAAGCAAGGTTCCACCCACCCCTTGCACCAACCCAGCATTTTATTACCACATGACTCAAGGCACGTAATAGTCAAACAGATTGATCTGCAGGCTGTGGGGAGGGGGCCTCCAGTTAAAAATATGCTAAAGTCCTTTAAAAATTGATAAGTCACAGCTAAGGATCCAGTTTGTGCTTATATTCTGACAGCCTGACAGCTTCATCGGTTGAACTTTTTTGAAAAAATTACTTTAACACTTGCATTAAGTTGCACCCTTTGTATTTTAAGTCACACAGACATGGCAACATGACTATTCATGACTTTGGAGAATGTTCTTGACAAGAGAAGGACATCCTATATCCCCAGCCCTCTGTCAGTTAAGAAGACCCCGAGAATCAAACAAACCAGCAGAGACCCTTGTTCACAGAAGGAGAGGAGGGGCCTGTGTTTTGAATGGTGCTGGGGCCTAGGGTGTCACTTATTAAAAGAAAGGTATGTGTTTCTAGCCAGTAGCTGATAAACAGGCTCAGGCAGCAGCTGCTGAAGGTGTAGGTTTCTCTACCGGCAACCGAGCAGGCTTTGATTTGCTTTGTGTTGTAGCAGAAATTGGGCCTCCGAGAATTCTGAAATGAGGAAGGAAAAAATATCTGTGATGCCAGAAGCATACAGATAGGAAACCCAGAAGGTTGAAGTGGAGGCACAAGGCTTCAAACAACAGCTACAGTTCATTGAGGTGTGTTGTTCATTCCTCAATGAAGAAACACATGGCAAAGCCAACTGAGGAAGGTTCTATCATTTTCATTTTTCCCATGGCCACACTGATTTGGACCCAAGTAATCTAGTTCCTTAGACCCAGGGGGCTCTGTCCACAAAGCACCATGCTCTAGAAATCTCATGGCTTCTCCACCAGGACGTGAAGCTGTCTTCTCTCTCAATGTCTGCTTCATTCTTCTCTCTGCTACTTAGACAGAAGATGTCCCGCCCACAGCTCCTGAGCTCACATCCCTTGCATGCAGAATAGCCTGGACTGAATCACACCTGCTTTAGTAAGAATACAGCCCTGCTTCAGTAAGGGAGACAACTAGAGTGAATCACCTGTGACCAGGACAGGGAACATGTAACTCCACTCTGTCTCCCAGAGGATTCTACACACTGAGCAGCCTTTGTTTACGAAAGACCTGGCCTTCTCCCCAATCTTGGGCATCCCAGTCTGTCCTCTCACCAAGTCATCCAATAGGTGCTTACTGTGTATGAGCTGTGTCACGTGGGTGGGAAATCTAACAGTAACTAAGGCATTGCCCTGCCTTCCAAGAACTGCTAGCCTGGTGGTAGAGATCACCCCAGTGCGCAGATAATACAGTGTGTGTTGTGTGTGAGTCTCTGGGAATTACAGAGATGCTAAGAGCTCTACAAGTTCAGCTGCTTTCCTGAGATGGCTGGCAGATTATTCTATTGTTGGCAGGAGAGTAGAAAAGCAGGGTTTTGAAGTAAAATATCAGTATTACAATTCCATTCCATTGTGTGACTTCAACAAGTTGCTGAAGCTTATCTGTGGTCTCAATTTCCTCATTGGTAAAATGGAGATAATACTGCTATCTCACATGGCAGGAGAATTAAATTACATGACTCAGATAGTCCAGTAAAAAAAAAAAAATTACTTTCTCTTTCCCCCTCAGCTTCTCCTCCCTGTCCCCAAGACATTTTGACCTGCTCACCTGCCCATGGGTCTGTGGCTGCATTTTTTCCAACTTATGAATTCCTCTAGGATTCAGTTTACATCCTAGTTCCTGCGTGGCCTTAATTACCAAACCATGAAATGTTAGAGACATATATCAAAACCACTAGTTTATTATTTTGTATCACTTTTTGCCACAATATCACTCAATACTTTGATTACAAAATAGTAAGAAGCAAGTGCTTGTAGTCATTTGCATGTGTTTGCATATTTATTTATAATTGTTTATTATTTATCATGTGCACACCATAGCAGTCATCATAGTAACCATAACACTGACAATTAACTGACAGTAATAGCTAACTAGTAGTATCTAATAATTGTTAAGAAATTTTTATGCATCAGGCACTCATCTAAGTATCTTTGCATGCATGCATATTACTTGATTTAATCTTCACAACAGAACACTAGCTGCTGTTTTCCCCATTGCTCAGACGGTGAAGGTGAGGCACAGGAGGTTAAGTTGCATTTGTTAAAGAGAAAGAGGAAAGACATAGAAGGAGGGATAGGACCCAAGCAACAGCACAGAGCATTTCATGCGGCATCCCACGGATGGTACTTGACTCCTGATTCCGCAGGCAATGTGGCCGCACACAAGGTATTTAAACTCTGAGAGGCATTATTGTCCTCCTCTGTGAGATGGGATGCCTGCTCCTGCTTCAAAGACTTCTGTCCAGGAGCACAAGAGAATGGGTGTTTGAACAGTCTCCACCAATGGTGATAGTCATCTGTTCAGTGTTGTTCTCTCCTCCTCCCCCCACATCACAACCAGGACCTAGGAAAGCAACACACAGTGTATGTTCAATCCGTGCTTGCTAAATGAGCTAGGATAGAGCCAGAGCCGGCCAACACTCACTTTCTCAAATGTAGGAAAAATAAGCGACAAGACTAGACCGTGGTGGGCCAGCCTCCTATGCTAAAAGGGGTAAAGATGGAGCTCCAAGACTTCCAAGTGTCTGATTATTGAGTCTCATGGAAAACCAAAGGTCCCCAGACCCACCATTCCAGAGAGTAGTTACCACCAAGGGATGTCATGGGAAAACTCCCTTCACCTGGTTCTGGGAGGTGATACAACAGGGAGAGGCCTTGCAGTGGGCGAGCCTGGGCATCCACTCCTAGCTCTGTGATCTTGGACAGGTCAGTTAACCTCTCTGAGCCTTGGCTTTCACATTTGTGAAATAAAAGCAATGTTAGCACCAGCTCATGGGATTGTGGTGATGGTTCATGGACACTGTGAAGAGTGCCGGGTCTGGCACACAGGAGGAATTTAATACAGTTCACCAAATATGAGTATTGATGTTTGTGTGCTTTTGTGACCCTCCGTGCTGTGGAAGGGATTTTTATGTCTTCATTGTGTTTAAGGTTTTAGGATTCTGTTCCTCCATAGGATATGGAGAGAACTTGGGATCTTATAGCTGTACTTGGTAACTCGCTGCTAACCACAGATAACTGTGATTTAGAGCATAACATGGAAGTCGAACCTTAAAAGCTTTTATTTCTAGGGAGGGAAATGTGTTTTACAGTGCACAGAAACTGTGCATTCATACGCATTAAAAACAGACAGGTACTCCCAATAGCTCTAGCAAAAAAAAATTATATATATATATATATATATATATAAAAAAAACTACAAGGGCTATTTTTAAAGGCTTTAGCCTCAGTCTTATAAGGAACTCTCTTCCATCCCTTGCCTAGCCCTCCAGCAAGTGGCCTAATGAAGACTCAGAGTCGCAGCTTCACGGCCTTAGACTAACACAGGGATGCATCCATTTCTTAAGTATAAAGGGACCCCATGTGTTTCACAGAGCCTCCCGTGCCATCCAGTCATTGCCAGTGAGTGAAAGCTGGTTGCCTTCCCCCTGTAGAGCATGTTGTCTTGTCTAGTGTCCCTGCTTTGGGGCTGAGCAATCAGTTCCTGTTGATCAGCTGTTGTAGGGTGCGCCCAGGAGTGCCCAGGAGATGGTGTTTAACCTATTAACCGTACTGACATCTCCTCTCTGGTCCTATTATAGCAGGAGGATGACTGAGAACATCCCCTTGATGCAGGTGCTGATCACACAGGATTCATCTGAGCCTGCAGTGGGCACCTCCCCGCCCACCTTTCACATGTGCCTCACGTCATCATGCTGCTAACCTGGGATCAGGCTTTATCTCCTTCCCGGAAACTTTCATGAGCACTCCTTAAATTCCCACCCCCACCCCCACCCCCACATACACATGGAGTGGGTCATAGACTTTCTTTTTATATTCCACTAGCACTCTTTGCAAATGTGTGTCATAGCACTTAACATTTACTATAAAATTACAGATTTCCTGCTCACTCCCCACCAGCCCATAGAAACTTTTACCTTTCTATTTCTAGTTCTAGAACACCACCCGGCACACTGAAGTTGCTTAAGAAATATTGATGAATGACCCAGTATGCCCAACGGTGGCAAAAACCCACCCTCAGCTCTCCACTCCCACTGGCTTTCTTGTTCCTGGGATATTATCTCCAGGGAAGCTGCCCACCCATTTTTAAAACTATGAACAGACTAAATATTAGTCATCTGAACACTATTTTCTCATTGAGTTGCCTTAACAAATGGCAAGAACAGATGGCATCCAAGACATGTTGTCATTATAAAAGTATGAAAATGGTGTTTGTTTTTAAGTTCTTTAAAAAAAAAAAAAACAGTACTGAACATCACTGCAGATTATTTTGAGATCAGCCCCATGAAAGCTGGGCTGGGAAAGAAATACCGTGCCGTGACTTTGCATCTTCAGTCGTGCCATGTCATCAGTTCTCATTAGTCCCTGCCTTTCTGGGACTGTGATGAACTCTCAGAACTGAGTTCTGATTTGAGTATGATTTTCTTTTGTTCTAAAGGGAGAGGGAACGTGAACACCTGCCTTACGCCAACCTCCAGCTTAAATGACTTATGATGTAGACTCCCAGAATTCTCGCCATGTTCTTTAATAAGCATAAATAAAATTTTACTATAAAGTTAAGGCAGCAGCGATGGAGAGAAGGTCACTGTGATGAGTTAGAATTTGTTGTGGTGCCAGAAACTGAAATTTAGAATCAGGGACCCTAAATTCGTAATTGTTCCTCCCCATGTAAGCACACAACATCCTCCTTACAGAGAAAAAAAAATCCCCGCCAGCATTTCTGGCTGGCTTGCCTTATTGAAAGTTGAGCACTAAGATCAATAGAGCAATATTTTATGAAATTCAATTTATCAGAAGATTTGATGCCTTAAAGATGATGGAATGTCTTATTTATTGGTAATCGTGGAAACTTCAGGAATGTTTGGCGAGGTGAATGCGAAAGCCCAAAGTTGATTTGAAATTTCCTGTCCTTGAAAGAAGACAATGATGGAGCACTGCTTTTGAAAGCTGAAGTTCAATTCCAAGCCATCGCAGCCGTTATATGAGCAAGCCAAGATTCTGAGCTGAAATGAAAGTGTCATGTGCGATGAGTTTTAAGAACTGCATCCACCAAACACAGAATCAAAAATGAACAAACAAAAACTAGCACATCTTCACGAGTCCAGGCTACAAAAAAAAAAGAAAAAGAAAGAAAGAAAGAAAAATGTTAGCCATCAAACTTAATCCCTGTCCCAACCTTTTTCTAAGAAGTTGCAATCATGAATCAGGTTAAAAATTAGAGTCACAAAATGCAGTGTGGTGTCCCGGTTGGGATCCTGGAATAGAAAAAATAGGAAACTGGCAAAATCCAAGTAAAGTCTGTAGTACAGTTGATAGGCATGTACCAATGTTAATTTTTTAATTGTGACATAAGTGCAATGATTATGTAAGATTTCAACCTTAAGGGAAGCTAGGTGAGGAATCTACTGAAACTCGCTGTAGAATCTTGCAACATTTCTGTATACCTAACATGATTCCAGAATGCAAAGTTTATTTTAAAAATGGGAGGAGACACACCCAGAAGTCACTGGGGATACAACACAGCTTTCACGAGCTGCATCATCGTGAAAGGTGTGAGCACGGAGCTCCCCTCTCCTCACAACCTGTCCCTGTGACTATGTTCTGAGGCTCTGTGAGCCTCACTGTTCTCATCTCTAAAATAGGCACACGCCATCCTTCTTCGGACAATTATTATAGAGATTAAATGACGCAGAATTTAAAATGAACTTGCAGCTAACAAATATTCAGTGTGTAATATTGAATTTAGTAAAAAAAAGAAAAAGTTTTTAAAATGAGCAGAAAGTCCCTGCGCCTCCTGTAACTTCGGAACAGCCAGGAATCCCATTTGAAGGATAAGGCAGGCTGTGAGCACGGCCAGTCACCACCTATCAGGATCAAGAACCTCAGGCAGGAGAGCGAACCTCACACAATCCACTTTTCACTTAAGTAAACCCTTCCTAATTACCATATTGCTATTTTGAGCCCTCTCATTCATGGGAAAATCTTTCTTTCACAAATATATTTCCAACTTACTCAAATTAACAGCATTCTTACTTTCCTAGGAAGATTCCAACATAGATAAGCATTGCTGCAAGGGAAAAATTCTGATTCTGTTTATGACTTATTTGGAGAAATAATTTTAAAAAAGCAAATGTAAGCAAAGCGACTTACTCATTTATCTCCATACCTCCCTGAAAATAGATTGCCCAGAAATGTAAATGTCAGTTAAGGAAACTAGAGCTCAGAGAGGCTGAGCAGCCTGCCCAGAACCACACAGCGCAAAGTAAAGAACTCCCATCTGACTGCAGGAGCTGTCTTCCCTCCTGCCGATTCCTGTTCACTCCACCAGAGTCAACTTGAAAAATGCCAGGGGGACCAGCACCTTCCCACTTGGTTTTTCCCTGCATCCCAAGGCCTCCCACCATGGTTGCATATCTGCTTGAGAAACATCAGTTCCCACACAGAGGCTTGCGAAATTCTTTCCTATCCACTGCCATCTTTAAAATCCAACGGGCAGGGCAAATGTTGGGTGCATTGGTTAAGATGCCTGCAAGCCACATCAGAGAACCTGGATCTGAGTCTCAGCTGTGCTCCTAACCCCAGCTTCCTGGTAATGCATACCCCCAGAAACAGCAGGCATTCACTCAAGAACTTGGGTCCACGTTACCCACATGGGACACCTAGTTGGAGTTTCCAACCCTTGGCTTCATGCTGGCCCAGCCCTAGCTATTGTGGTCATGTGATGAGTGAAGGAGAAAATGGAAAGATTGATTCTCATTCATTTCTCTCTCTCTCTCTCTCTCTCTCTCTCTCTCGCTCTCGCTCTCGCTCTCGCTCTCTCTCACTTTGTCTCTCTCTCTCTCTCTCTCTCTCTTTCCCTACCCCCTTTCAAATAAGTAGCTCATCATTCTTGGGACAGATCATAGGAATAAGGAATTCAGGAAGACTGACCATGGAGTGCTTGCTCTTAAAGCATCTGTCTTGTGGTGGCAATTCTTAAAGAGGCACAATTGCACGGTAGGACTGGGCTGCAGCATTGGCCCCATCACCATCGAATGCCTAGTCCTCCCCACATCACATAGGCAGCCCTGAATCAGTGTGAGTTCCCGGCCCCCTTTCTTGCTGCTGGACAAGGGGCCTGAAGCATTTTGCTGCCCAGCAGCTCAGTCCTGTTTGCTCCACTGAAAGGACCTTATGCATTGTCCAGTGATCTCGGCATTTCTTTGTGTCTATCATTCACTCTTGGCTATCAGACTATCTACCAGCTTTTCTGAAAGCCATTTTTCTGTCTGGCCACCTCAGCTCTGTAGACCTTACCCCACTGCCATCCCAAATTCCTGCCTTTGCTACTAGATTGCCAATGCCCAGTCTGTCTCACACACACACACACACACACACACACACTGGGAGACACCTGCCTTGTGGGCTCTCATTAGCATTAAATGCCAAGTTGCAAGAAGAACCAGTACTCTTGGTTACAAGTAAATCGGAGATCACTGCAATAATGCAGTAATGGAAATATAATGAAGGAATGTATTGGCCCTGAAAGACAATATCTGCCACTCACACCCTATGGGATATCTCCAGACAAGGAGCACAGCTCCAGGCCTGGAATACCACTGGTCCACAATTATCTAGGCAGGACCGTGACCCTCCACTTCTCCCTATTAAAAGTATATTTCCTTACAAAATGAACTGTGCTTTATTGAATGGCATCCTTTTGATCACTGGAAATTGACATATTGGGCTCATTAGCCAGGAAGTGGGATAGTTAATTTATGAGGTTTCTCAGAGCCTGTCCCAGACCACTCATTGAGGGAGCTAAACAGCCCACGATGAAATGGGAGAAAGTCGCTCTGGCAGAGTTGCTTTATTTTTCTCTCATTACAGAGATAATGAACAGAAAACTTCCCTGATGCACACATTGCCTGCCCCTCCCCCACCCCAAAGCGAGTTTGCTTTATTGCAACCAGACACCATTTTGATGGGCAAACACTCTTGCTCTGCTCATTAGCACCATTTTTCGTTTAAATGCTTCTACTGCTGAGATGAAAGGCCGATCTGAGCCTTTGCCTTCATCTTTAATATTTAAAACTGTTCTCACAACCTTTTAAAAATCAAATATTGATGCTGCTACCTGTTGTTCTTCAAAGTGGAGCAATTACATAGCAGGCCTTCCACGGTGAGCCTGCCTTTATTAGGAGGATGGAGATATCCAGAAGGCCTTTCTCTCCCTGTCTCTGGCCTCCATGCCTTCCACCTAGGGCTGAAAGCTGGGAAGTGTGTTTGGCTCTGAAGGAATGGGACGAGGTAGCCTCCCAAAAGCGCCCAGAGGGCAGGCTGGCAAAGGGTACGGAGATGCAGAGAGCATCCTCCAAGATGGCTCTGCAGAGCAGCGCTGCACCCTGGGTGCTGCATACCCTCCCAGATGCTCAGCTCAGCCCGTTTTCCCACAAGAGGCCAGCTGCCTTCAGCCTCCTAGGCGGCCTAGATTCTTGGGGACCAGAGTTCTGGAACATCGGATGGTTCCACACTGCCCTCTGGTGTCTGTTCTCGGAAGCTGGCTCATGCCATCCCCAGCAATCTTGCTGAGGGCCTGTGGGATATCAAAGTGGGGATATTGAAGTAAACAACTCCTCAGAGTCCTTTAAGGGGAAAAACATGAAAGTGTTGATTGCACAGCAGTGTGTACATATTATCATTACTACAACTGGGAAAGTTCAAATGCCATGGAGCACAGGGTGGGATCATTACAAGCTGTAGGGCTTCAAGGGACTTTGAGGACAGGGTCTTGAAGTATGAGAAGGGGTTTTCTGTGCACAGGAAAAGGAGATGTAGCTAGGAGCCTGGCTGCGCCCAAAGATCAGGGCATGTGCAGTTAGGAGACAGTTCTGAGAGGTCTGCTGAGATATGGGTGTGTTGCCGATTTTTCGGATGCACGTTTTCATGTTTTCACATCTCCTTGGACTGCTTCGTGTAAATGATGGCCTGTCACCAGTTTATCTGGGCATTTCTCTTTTCACTAGGGGACATGAAATCTTGGTGCATTTTACATCTGTGGCATCTGAGATTTCTGGAAACCAAGGCTGAAACTGGGCTGTACCAGGGGGACAGAGAGGAGGGGAAAGAATAAGAAACCGGGTGGGTATGAAGGTGGCCACCATTTGGGAGGTAGAATGTTTAAAATTGTGTGATGATTGTATGTCAGAAGTGGAGGAGGAGCATGGAGGATGTGAGTGTGTGTGTGTGTGTGTGTGTGAGTGTGGGTGGAAGTATGGGAGATTATGAGTGTATGTGGGAGCATACCTGAGCAGGAGTGTATGACTGCTTGTAGGTGTTGTGAGTGTGTGTGACTATGTAGAAACAGCTGGAAGGAACTAATAAAAAGAGGTTGTGCTGGGAGCATTTTATGTTCACTAACATTATGTAACATAAAAGCATCGTGCACTCACCTCAGTGAGTAGAAAACAGATTTTATGAAGGACTAGGGTGACAGGAATGGGATGGAGAGAGCAGGATGTGGAAATGGATTTGATTATTTCTTATTGACCCTCTGGGTTTATGATTTTCTTTTGCTTACAGAAAATTGGAGCACAACATTATATTTAATTGGCTCCAATTTATCTAGCAAACTTGCTCTCCTGCTATCAGCTGGATCAATTGTACAAATAACTTCAGAGCCACTCAATACTTTGTCATGGATGAGACTGAAGGGTTCCCTTCACTCTCCCAAGATGGATATCCAAAGAGTGCACTTTAGGACCACTAGACAGCAACAACAAATCTCCACATTCACACACACACACACACACACACACCCCTACACACTCCACCACCTGCCCTCAGCAGGCATTTTACTCTACTAAGGACTCCAGTGCGCTAAAGGAACCATTGCTTTGCAGCCATAAAATGAGTATCCATTTAATAAAACTGAGCCATGCTTTCCTGCGATGTGAGTTATTGCAGGCTGTGTCTTCTCATCCCTACGGTGAAATTCTGCCCGATGCTCCCAGCACCCTAATCCCATCAGTGTGCTTTTCTTGATTGTCATCTTCCAGATCAGATTCTTACTAGTCAAGGACTTGGAAGAAGGGAGAAGGGATTGATGATGTGGGGAGGCTGGGCGTTACAGAGGAGGCATAAGACAGGGTTTTCTCTGCTATAGCAATGTGGAAAATCTGGGAGAACTGGTACCATAGGGCAGAGCACAAATGCAGGGAATTATTTCTTAGGAACTGTTTCCTCTTTCTGATGGGATTTATTTCACATTGTGGTGGAAAGGCTTGGAGAGATGTGCATGCAGGTCTACCTGTTTTCTTGCTGGTGTGTGACTGAGGCAAGTTCTTTACCCTCTCAGAGCCATATTTTCCCTCTTTGTAACACAGAGCTCACCTCCTGCTTCCCAGCTTAGGGTGGAAAGTAAATTATATGAGGGGCAGTAGTACAGCTCTTGTCACAGATACCCTGTGCAAGCCTCCCCTACCTTCAGCTCTTCCTGTTCCAATTACTCCAGGAATGCTGGGCTGGTTGCTACCACCATTCCCTTTGTATGCTTTGTATTTTCCCATTCCCAGTTCTTCACTGGTGTTATTCCCTATTGTAGGTATCCCTGGATGCCCACATCCTACTCATTCTCCAAGGCCCATTTCAAATGCCCAGTTTGCTGAGAAACACCCCTGCTACCTGGACAGAAGTCACCCCTCCTCTGTAGAACCAATATAGCAGCTCAGTATGAAGTCCGCATGGGCTCTTTCACGTATATTATCTCTGACAGTTATAGCTCTGGGATCTATTTACCCTTGCTGAGACTCAGTTTCTTCATCAAAGGGCGATAATAAAAATACCTGCTTCCTGGGCAGAGGATGGCAAGGATCAAGTTGCTAATGCATGCACAATAATAGAGCTCTGTAGATGGTTGTGATGTTGACATAGTAGTAGTAAGGGCATATACAGATGTGACTTCTAATCAGACATTCAGTTTCCCTGGTGACTGCTTTGAGAGAGGATACATGCTGTTTCTAGATATCAGTGTCTTTTTCCATCGTCACACCTCAGTTGTTAAGGGTTACAGTAGTAAATGACATCAGTGAGGTATCTAACAGCAAGTGCACCAGGAGTGGCATCCTGGTTGGATTTGGATTATAGATGAAATCTGTTTGGTCAGGATTCTGAGCCTTTTTCTAGAACATAGGAACCGGGAATGTTCATTACATTTGCACAGCCACAGAGAAATACAAAGTCCATGAAAACTTGACAGCAATGTGATAAATCAATTGTACAATCACTAATTGACAAGACTGATAACTCTGATGAATATAGAATAAATGACTGGCTTTCACAGTAGGAACAGGGGCTGTGTAGTCTTGAGAGGAGGAGAAAGTGGTGAAGTAGAACTCCTCCAAAATCTTCCCACAAATACACCTGTGAGCAAAAGGTCTCCCACTTTTATGTCATTGATCTTTTCAATTAATGAGTTTCAGATTCAACTTCAGCAGAGGAATATTAAGAGGTTCACCATTTAGATAATAGAACTCATTATGTATTCCTAGTAAATAGCAGTGGTAGCCCACGCATTTCTGGGTTTCAGCAGGAGTAAGTTCAAACTACAAACCCAGGTACTGTCATTTGGCTTCTCCTGTATATGCCTACCCTGTGATATGAATCATAAGAAGAGGTGAAAAGTGAGCAGAGAGCTAGGTGTCTACAAGGTGGGGGGCAGATGAAAGCTATTGACACTGTAGTCCTAATTTCTTCCCAGAGTGTGTAATGCTCCTCGAAGTCTGATATCCTCAGCAGCTACCCAGTTAGTCCATTTCTTAGTACAACTGTTGCTTGAGGGAAAACAGATCAGTCACACAGAAAGACCAGGTCACCCTGTTGAATATGGTGTTCACTACCACGTGTGGCTATTGATGGCTTGAAATGTGGTGAGTCCAAATTTGGATGTGTTTTAACTGCACAACACACATGGAATTTTCAACACTTATGAAAAAATGTGAATTATTCCATGAGTAAGCTCTGTATCAATTACACTGAAGTGATGTCTTGGATATATTGGATTAAGTCAAATATATTCATGTTTTGTGTTTTTTTTTAATGTGGCTATGCTACTAGATCATTTAAAATTGCAACTGTAGCTCATCATCTGTTCCTATCAGATAGAATTATTGAACCAAGCCCAGGTTGTACCATCAGATCTGATTGTCTACAGAGTATCTTATTTCATTTTACAAATCATTTCATTTTCAAGTCTGAACAACACAGGGCATACAGTGGAAAGTCAGTCTTTCCCCTGCCCCTCCTCTGCCCAGGTTCCTCTTCCCCACCCTCCCCAGAGGCCATCTCTTAGTGTCCTGTACTCCAGAGACACCCAAGAGAGGCAAGATCATGCTCCCCAAGCCCCGCACCCAGTCTCTGTCACCTGCTATTGTCACACATCTGGCCTATCTCATTCATTTACATGACCCAGTAAGCACCAAGTGCATCTGAGTATCTGAGTGTGTGCTGGAGGTAGGGCAGGTCTTGGTGAGCATGAATCTATGAAGACAAGGACACTGTGGAAGATAAATGGTAAATAACAAACATGGACACCATCAAGTGATGAACAAGAAAAGAGGCTTCCTATTTAATTACTTCCCCACCCAGCGTTTGCTATGTGGAGGATTCTAGCACCTCACCATGGGATAGCACTACCCCCATGGGGGAACATTGAGAAAGTGATCTGTGTCCTCTGCTTGCAGCTGTGTGCCACTGTGCTCCTCCCCCTTAAAAAGGATTTTCCTCTTTGGAGATGAAATAACCAGAGATTGAGAGCTATTTGCCTATAGCCCTGTGAATCGGGGATTGAATTAAATGATATTAAGCTAGAAATAACCTTTCTAAGGCAAGTTTTACTGTGTTAATTAAAGCAGGCTAACCTTGAATCTTCATAGTTTAGGGGGAAACGGTGGCCTGAAGATGGATCAATGCGTAGCCCCTGACGTATATTTAGAAAGAGCTTTAGTGCTCTATCTTCATAATTGTCCAAGCAGTTCCTTGAGGCATGGAGGGGGGAGGAGGAAAGGATAAAGAAAATTGCTCTATATTGCTGTGCCCTCATCCCACCACTGACTGACTGTCAGACTTGGTTTAAATGAACATCAAGGGAAGCCTGGAAGAGAAACTGGATTCTTCAGTCCCAGCTCAGACCTTGGGCCAGCCCCCAGACGAGGGTTGGAGCAAAATTGTGTCCATTTTTATTCAACAAGTAGAAACCAAAGATTGCTCAGGCAAGAACTAAGAAAGGTAAATCTAACCATGTTTCTATTACCATTTCAAAAAGGTTTTGTATTTTAAAGATATATGTATAAATTTGCTCAAAATTTTATTATAATATATTATTTCCTTTTATGATTAATCTCTTACTGTGCACAATCATAAATTAAACTTTATCTCAGTCATGTATATATAAAAAAAGGTAATATATATGGGGCTTGGTACAACCTGTGGTTTTAGGCCTCTGCTGGGAATACTTTGCCTTCAGATAAACATAAATATAAAGCATAAGTGTCTATTAAATAAGTGTATATTTATATTTTATAAGAGATATATAAATATAAAATCTATAGATATTAAGTACATTTGATGTATCAAAATATGTTTTAAATACACATACTCATTACAAAGGAAGGTACTCAACCTAAGTTTGATTTGGGCTAATACAGTAGCTCCCTCTTTTCCACGAGGGTTTTGTTCCAAGCCTCAGTGGATGCCTGAAATCATGACTAGTGCCAAACCCCTTGTGTGTGTGCAGTTTCCCATATGTTCCGCAGCATTGCCACATAGCACCAGAGTTCACCTGCCCTGCCATTTTTATGCCCTGCAGCCTCCTTTGCATCAACTACTCAAATGCTTTGGGTTCATTATAAATGAAATAATGGTTACTTGAGCACAAACATTGTTATTGAAACCACGAAAGTGGATCTGATAGCTAAGATGGCTACTAAGTGGCCACTAGGCCAGCAGCATATACAGCATGAATACAGTAGACAAAGGGATGATTCATGTCCAGGACCAGACAGAGCAGGGCAGCATGAAACTGCACCGTACTCCTCAGATGGCATACAATTCAAAACATAAAAATTGCTTTTTCTGGAATTTCTCATATAGTATTTTTGAAAGATTTACATATTAGCTTGAAAGGCAGAGTTACTGAGAGAGAGGGAGAGAGGCAGAGAGAGAGAGGGAGGAGGAGAGAGAGAGATGGAGTGAGGAAGGGAGGTAGGGAGAGAGAAAGAGAGAGATATCTTCCATCTACTGGTTCACTCCCCAAATGGCCAAAACAGCCGAGGCTGGACCAATCCACAGGCAGGAGTTGGGAGCTTCATCCAGGTCTCTCATTTGAGTGCAGGGGCCTAAGCACTTGGGCCATCTTCCACTGTTTGCCCAGGTGCATTAGCAGGGAACTGGATCAGAAGTGAAGCAGCCGGGACTCGAATCAGTGCCCATACAGGATGTCAGCATCACAGGTGGCGGCTTTACCCGCTACACCACAATGCCAGCCCCTCATGTAGTATTTTCACCCTGTTTTTGACTAACTGAAACTGCAGAAAGCAAAACTGCAAAGAAGGGGGATGATTGGATGGCTGAGGTGGGACCCAGCCCCTGAAAGGGACAGAGGGACAGCTATTCCTTTGGAGGCTGATCCCATCCCGTTTGTGGTTGCCCTTTCTGATTGGCAGATGACTCCAGCTATTCAGGAGGAAGCCAAAATGTGGGTCCAGACTCTATGTAACCAACAAATGAGGAATGTGGTGTGGACTCTGCAGGCTTTCCAGGTGCCAGTGGGCTAAGGTTTAAGGCCAAGTTTTAGTCCAGGTCAAGGGAAAGGAAAACAGAACTCTGCTCCTACGGACTTGGCCTGCTAGTTGAGGGTTACAAGAAGACTGAAGATCAGCCTGAGTTCAAACTTGGGCTTTTTAGTCTTCTGGCCATGTGACACTGGGCAGGTCACATAACCCTTCTTACGTCACTTGTCTCATTTAGGAGATGGGAGGTTCACACCTGTCTTACGGATTTTGTGTTGGAATCTTAAATGTTTGTAAAGCAGCTAAACAGACACAGGAGACAAAATATTAAATCTAAATTTAGCGTTTAATATTATTTAAATAATTTAATAAAACTGTTAGCTGGCAGCACTGTCAAAATAGGAAAAGTAGTATCTAGGACTCACATCTGGAGACCTGTATACCAGAACTGAAACGGAAAAGCTCATTCCAGACACCACCATCTGAGGTCCGCCTTCTTGGTCAGAGACAGAGCAGGGATGAGGTACAGGTGAAGGGCTTCAGTGCCAACAACTGCATGTGGCAAGAACATACTCGGCCTATGCTGGCCCCAGCCACAGTCCCCTTGAGGAAGACGGGAGGTGGAGAGCATTCTCTTCACTTAGCCCATACCTTGGTAGGCCAGGCAACCTCTTGCATACCTGCTCTCTGTACCAAAGAACTTTAAGAGATGTTTTGCCACACTGTGAAACAAGGCCTGGCATTCCTGGAAAGTTTGCAAAGAAATCACCCTTTTTATGAAGAGTCACTATTATCATAAACAGGTTTAAATTTTAAAATAATAATATTATCAATATAATAATAAGTAGGACATGGGATCATTTCAGTGTGGATTCCAAAATCCTTTTATTTTACATTTTTATTAATAATAGTTGTGCATATGTATGGGCTACAGGGTAATATTTCAACACACATACTCAATAAGTGCTGACCACAACAGAGTAATCAACATTTCTCCTTCCTGGACAGTACTTTATGATTGGAGGCTTGGAGCTCCTGTCTTCTATTTGTTCATATAATAACCACTAGGTTACTGTGAATGATAGTGTCCCCATATGCTTTGTAACATGAGGAACTTACTCCTTTGATCCAAGTCTAATTTGCTACCTGCTATCCAAACTTCCTCAATGTCCTCCCACTCCTCCCAGCCTCTAGTAATCACCCTTCTGTGGTTGAATTGAGCATTTTTGTAGCTTCCATGTATGAGAAAGAACATGTGTTATTTATCTTTTGGTGTCTGACTTATTTCACTCACCATGATGTTGCAAATGGTGGGAGTCCATTCTTTTTTTCTGGCTAATAATATCCTGTGTATATAGATACTTTCTTTATCCATTGATCTGATGATGGATACTTTTATTGATTCCACATTTTGGCTAGTGTGCTATACAGTGCTGCTGCTATAAATATGGTGGAACATGTATCTCTTTGATAGAATGAGTTCATACCTTTTGCATAAATACCAAATCCACCATTTCGCTAAGGAAAAACATCCTGACTCAGATGAATGACAAAGCAAAAGATAGGAGTAAATTTAGCATTGCTAAGGAAGGAAACTATCCTCCCAGCAAGATTGAGAGTGGTGGGTGAGATCTTGGAGGAACATCAACTTTCTTCCCCAGCCCATCGGTGGTAACTCAGAGCAGATCACACCCGTCTAGCCTCATTTTCTTCTTTTTTCCACATCTCAGCCACTTCCTCCTAGCAGCCCCAACCCATGAGTTCCAAAGACTTCTCTTCTGCTTTCTTCCAAAGTTGCATTGCAAAAATGCCTACTCTTAAAGCTTCATACCTTTTACCACTATTGTGACATCTCAAGATCTAATCTCTTTCTTTTCTAATCAACACTATGATGTGCTGATGTAGTACAAAACATCTGGACCAACACTGAGAAGAGCCCAGTAGCCAGTTGCATGATTATCAGGTCAATGGTATGCCCAGACATCTGGCTGACTTTTCCTATGGATTATGGTACTCATATACACATAGCACTCTAGTGCTTCTAAGTCAGTGTGGTTAGGTACCCCAGCATAAAATAATTGAAAGGAAAAAAAAACAGAAGAGGAGGAGAGCTGTGCTACACAAAGCAAGGAATAGAGGCTGTGGGTTGATTTCTGTTCTTGGCTCTGCAACTTACTACTATACTTCCTGGATAACTCACTCAACCTCTTTGTGTCTTGCTCTCCTGGTTGATTGAGTAAGAGGCTAGGCTTGAGTATACCTGAAATCCTTTTTTTCCTAATCCATGCATAGGCTACATGACTCTGATTTTGCCAATCTGTGTTCTCTGCTGCAGTGAAGCCAATGATTTGTTTCCACCATGTTGTTTTTTCTTGCACTGACACCCCCAGAGAGTCGATCTGACAAGCAACCCACAGGCTTTCTGCATTCAGCCTTTACAAATCAGCCCCTTGGCATCTTGAGCTACTCGGCAGGAAACCAGACTAAGCAGTGTACTTAAATCTCTTAGGTTCACTAATTGCATTGCAAAGAAGACCTATTACACACCTCAGCAGAGCGGGCAGAGACATATAATAGGAAACCTGAGTTGCAAAGAAAAGACATCTAATTTATGACGTGACGGTCAGACCTCCTTCACGAACCCCTCTTGGCACTGAGCAGCCTTCCAAATTACAAGCTCAGTCACCCAGTTGATAAACCAACACTAGGAAAGGCAGATATCACCAGTCTCTCAAACAGACTTTCCCCTGCTTTCCTGTGTCTAGACACACTTGGAAAACAGTCAAATTAGACTAAAGAACTCAAGCCAGGTGGAAACCATATTTTAACAAAAAATTATCACTAACCCAAGAAGCTATTTATAAACTACATGGTTTCACCAACACTCTTTCTGCCAACTTTTGTTTCTAAAGATTTGTTTATTATTTATTTGGAAAGCAGAGCGAGAGTGAGGGAGTGAGAAATCTTCCATCTGCTCACTCACTCCCCAAATGGCAGCAACAACCAAGTCTTTGCCAGGCTGAAGCCAGGAGCCTGGAAGTCCATCTGGGTCTCCCACATGGGTAGCAAGGGCTCATGGCCTTAAGCCATCTCTGCTGCCCCTCAGGCTTATTAACAGGGGACTGGATCAACAGCGGGGTGCATAAGTCTGGAACCAGTCCTCCAAAATGGGATGCCAGAGTCACAAGTGTAGGCTTAACCTGCTTTACCATGATGCCGGCTCCTTTCTGCCAACTTGTGACTTCTTTTTCAAGAGTTGTAGAATTTGGAATCAAACAGGACTGACCTGCAATTCTGGCTCTGCTAGTCTCTAACTGTGGCACCTAAGGGAAAATCATTTGATTGCTCTGAGTCCTATTTCCTCTTTATAGAATATGGATAATAATGACTTCTTTATGTAGACAATGTAAGGATTAAATGAGATCATCTGTGTACATGGCCTAGAATATACCATTGTCACTGTCACTGTTGTAGATCTTGTGGGATGTGATAGCCCAGCGTGATGACAGTTGTGTGTTTTTATAGTTACAGTAAGAGACAACCTGCTGAATGAGACCATATCCTAAAGATAAGAAAGCTAGCATTCCTGTTACCATTGAACAAAGCCCGTGTGCTGACTCCATATAGAAGAACAAACAGTCATGTGCTGCATAATAACATTTTAGTCCACAAGGGACCACACAGACAGTGGTGGTACCATAAGGTTACATGGAGCTGAAAAATTCCTATCACCTTAAGATGTCACAGCTTCTGTGACTTCATAGTACAATGCACTCCTCACAAAGCTAAATAAGTTTACTGACCACTAATCACATATAAATGGAACATATGAAATTATGCACCTACATAGTACTTGATAATAATATTAAATGACTGTGCCTGGTTAATGTATTTATTGTATCATGAATCATTGTTTTAGAGTCTTTCTGTCTATTGGTTTTTTTTTTTTTAATTTACTATAAAACAGCACGCCATGTTATGTGGTGGTCTCCTACATCTTCAGTTTACCATGTCTTAATGTCAACAAAAGGCTACATTGAGTGATGGTCCTCTCCTATCTAGATTTGTGTAAGTAAACTCTGGTGTTGGCACAATGACAAAATCACCTAACAGAGGGTCTCTCAGAAGGTACCCCATCATTAAGACTATAAATAAAAAGACCATCATTAAATTCCTGTATTCCCAGGTCACTGAGTAGTGGGGTGAAATTTCTTTACAATGGCTTTACAGTTACTCCCTGAGACACTGGAAATCATAAAGACTCAAGTTCAAGTCCCTGTCTCTCATTGCTTTATATCTTTGGGTAGAGTCCTCAGCCTCTAAGTACCTAGTTTCTTAATCTAAACAGAGGCACAGGCTCCACCCTTGTAGACGTCCTTCCTCCATTTCCTAAGCAACTGTGCTAAGGATGCAAGCAGCTCTTGTACAAGGCACATGGCCACTCCTTCCTTTTGCACAATTGCCATTCTATTTCTACTTAGCTACTCCATTTATAGTGTTACATTTCCCTTTAAGCTGTGGAAAATTATTTTTTTTAGTTTATTAGAAGAGATTTAGGTCAGGCTGCCTTGAGAGAGACCATAATGGAAACCTCATGTAAGTTTTGTATCACATCAAGCAAATAACTACTTATTGAATCTTTCAGAATTTCTGAAGGGTTACTCAAGCTCAGCTTTGTGCAGTAAACATCAACCCTACAAGCACTATCTCCATTAAACCAAAAGATCTTTGACATGTTTATTTTGTGAATTGAGTCTTTTATAAAAGATGCATCTTCTTTTTCCCTTTCTAACTCAAAATATGAAGTCAGACAACATCTGAGACCCTAGTGATAGGGAATGTATGCCAGCATAGTCTCTGAGGTCCCATCTCTCCTCAAGGGTAAATCTACCTTGTTGTGTACGTTGCTTTTGACAAGAAAATTTAAATTATTTCTTTACGAGTGTCCTGTCATTCAAATGTACCTTTCAGAGCCAATCAGTGGGCCCGCGTCCTGATGTTAGCGCAAGGGGTGGGACCGGCAGCTCCGTTTCCGATGGCAGGGTCTGGGGAAGGGGCGGCAGGCCAGACATATTTATATCACATGTATCACCCTATTTGTAGTATTAGCATAAGTGTTTCATTTAAGACCTATTTGGACCGATGCAATAAAGGAAACGTGACTTGAAAATAAGTATGGTAGTTTTATCTGTTCTCTTGACTAGGCCATAGTGCTCAAATACTTGGCTAAAACATCATTCCAGATGTTTCTGTGCAAGTGTTTTGGGATGAGCTAAATATTTCGATTCAGTGGAATTTAAGCAGATGGTCCTGCATGCAGTGGTTGGGCCTCACCCAATGAGTTGAAGATCCAAAGGGAACAGACGGGGCACCCCTGGACGAAAGGAAATCCCACAGTTTTGGACATGCACTGTCATATTGGCTCTTTCCTGTGTCTCCAGCTAGACATCTTTAGGGCTTCTGTAGCAGGGTTCTGCTCTGGATGTGACCCTGCAGATTTCAATCTTTGTTGGTGTCTGTAATCATGAGCCAGTTCCTTGCAATACATCTTTTTCTTTTATATGTGTGGGTGCTTGTGTGTACACACCCTGTTCATTCTGTTTCTCTGGAGAACCCTAATACAATACATAACCCTAACATCCTAAATTTCCAACCTTTGTGGGCTTCCTACTCTATCAACCAGCCTCTTGAAGGCAGAGTAATGTTGCATTGTTGGGTGAACAATTTCCAGTCATTAGAAGCAGACTCTATGAAGGCAGGAAAGCAACACAGGAGCCTCCTGGTCTGCCCTGGGGCACCTCCTCTTCACATGCGGATCAGCCCATTCTCTTCCCACCCAAAGGAAAGCTGATGGAATGGATCTAAGCTGCACACCGTGTTTGCTGCTGGGTTTGGTAAGGGAGGAAATGTGAAGATGAACAGAGGAAGTTCAGGTTGAGAATTTATCATTCCCTCTGACACCAAGCAAGCATTCAAACCAAGATGCCACGTGTTGTGTACAGAATTGTGTCTGGCTTTCAAAGTATTAAAATCACCCTTACCGTAAAAGTGCACTGGTCTTGGGCCAGCACTGTGGTGCAGCAGGTTAAGCCAAAGCCTGCAGTTCCAACATCCATTATGGATGCCACTTGAGTCCCAGCTGTTCCACTTCCCATACAGCTCCCTGGATGTGCCTGGAAAAGTAGCAGAGGATGGCCCAAGTCCTTGGGCCCCTGCCACCCATGTGGGAGATCCAGAAGAAGTTCTTGGATCCTGGGCCCTGGCTTTGGCCTGACCCAGCCCCAGTCATTGCAGCCATTTGGGAAGTGAACCAGAAGATGGAGGATTCTCTCTCTCTCTCTCTCTCTCTCTCTCTCTCTATTTGTAACTCTTCCTTGCAGATAAATATTCTTTTTTAAAAAATGCATTGGCTAACTTTATTTCTAACACTGTAGTTTCCCCATAGTGAAAAAAAAGGATGGACCCCTTATTACAAGGCTTTGGAAAACTGTGAATCGTCGAAAAGTTCTGTGTATACTCTAGGCCAACATTCAATTTTACATAAGTAATACATGAGGATAATCATTTGGCTTTGTAAAAGAATCAAGTAATTTTACATAGACTCAAATTATTGAGATAATACTGATTAACATACAGCCTTAACAAGTGTGTCTGGGGAGCACCTTTGACCTGCTTCCCACAGTACCTATAGCTCAGATCTCTCTCAATGCACTATAAATGTATGAAGGTAAGGAAACCAAGGGACTGCTCTGACCTTCACGTTCCTCCCCTCCTCCTCCTTGGATAAACTTTAGCAGCCTAGGGTCTTCCTCTTCCTATTAAAAAAAAAAGAATCCTATTGCTTCTGGAACTGCCTAAGACCTACCTCCATAGAATGGAAAAGAAGTGAAAATCTGCAACATCTTTTTTCATCTGAAATAAGCTAAGATACTTGAATTTGCTCACATCTAGGCTGTTGGTCTTATCAGAAGACCTGGTTTTGCCACCTGCCAGTTGTGTGATTCTGGACAAGTTACTGAATCTTCACCAGACCCCCCTTTCTTCCCTCACTGGCAAAATAAGCACCACACACTTCCCTCACTTCATTTTGCAGGGAATTAAGATAAAACAAAAAGGCGAACTGGGGGCAGCCAGAGGCAACCTGGATATCCCCTACAGCGTCAGTTTCTTCATTCAGCTCTGCTCTGGTCTGCATAATACAACTTTTTCCAGCATGCTGTGCACCAAAGTAGTTCACTGGAAATACAGTAATTAGCATTACAGATAAAATGACACTGCTGCAATGTTAATTACTGTAGTGCAGATGTACTGTTCGATTTAGATATCATACATAATGTTGTCAAGCCTTTATTTTTAAATTAAAGTGCAACAAACCATACCCTGGCTACACAGCTTTTTATGATTAATACAAATTAATGTTATTTCAGTGTCTAGGGAAAGAGTGAGGAAAGGGGGTGTTGTATCTAATTGTAAGAACACACAGACAAATGGTAAAGTTAAGGAACCCCCATTAACTTTCTGCCCCATTCAGCTACCCACATTTTGTGAGGTCCAGGAGGGCAGGAACTGAGCCTGGCTTGTCCTCACCATACTATTCCTAGCTCCTAGAATGTAGTCACTTGCCGTGAATATTTTGTGAGTAGCTGACCCACTAAATGAATGAATGAACAAAGACAGAGCCAAGCAGGCAGAAGGGTTCTGAAAGTGAAGTGGAAGAACTCAAAGGTGCAAGGGTTTGTTCCCCCCGCTCCTAGTTTTGTGTTTGCTTTGTGGCGTTGGAAATGCTATTGGACGCTCCCCACAGCGAGTGCTTTCAGTCTGGAATGAATTGGCACCATGCAGAAGTCAGAGTTCTTCATTATGACACCGCACAAACCCTGGATTCCACCAGGCTATAGCGAGAAGGAAAGTTGTGATGATATCTTCCACATCATCTAGCACCCTTGCAGTACTCCAAAGTGAGGGAAGAAAGGAAATGAAAATGCTTGACTGTTACATATAGGGCCAAGCATTACTTATTTAATTATCACAACAACCTTATGGGGATTTTTTCAACTTTTTAAAATACTTTTAATTTATATAAGGTGAATGAACTTCATGTATTTCATATATACAATTTTAGGAGCATATTGATACCCCTCACCTTCCCTCCTCCATCCTTTCTTATTCTCGCTTTCAATTTTTCCGATGACATACTTTCAGTTTATTTTATAATCATACGCTTAACCCTCCACTAAGTGAAGAATTTAACAAATACTAAGAAGAAAAAACACTGTTCCTCAACAGTAGAGATGAGAAGTAAACAATAATCAGATTCAAAATATTAATTTCACTCCTATACATTATGTTTTTTGTGCTGTATTAGTTACCACAGACCAGCAAAAACATAAGAGATTTGTCTTTTTGGGATTGATTTATTTCACTAAGTATAATGGTTGTCATTTGCATCTATTTTGTTGCAAAAGATAAGATTTCATACTTTTTTATGGCTGGGTGGTATTCTATAGTGTATATGTACCATATTTGTGCAGTCATCAGTTGATGGACATCTGGATTGATTCCATATCTTAGCTACTAAGCAATAAACATTGGGGTACAAATAACATTTTTGTATATTGATTTCATTTTCTTTGGGTAAATTCCTAGGAGTGGGATGGTTGGGTCATATGTAGATCTATTTTCAAAGGTATCTCCATAGTGTCTTCCACAACAGCTGTACCACTTTACATTCCTACCAATAGTATATCAGAGTACCTTTTCCCCCACATCCTCGCAAACCTCTATTGTTTATTGATTTCTGTATGAGAGCCATTCTGTCTAGTGTGAGCTGAAACCTCACTGTGGTTTTGAATTGGTTTCCCTGAGGGTTCATGATCCGGAGCATTTTTTCATGTGTCTGTTGGCCATTTGAATTTCATCTTTTGAAAAATGCCTGTGCAAATCCTTTGCCCATTTCTTAACTGGATTGTTTGCTTTGTTGATGTTTAGTTTCTTGAGCTCTTTATAAATTCTGGATATTAGTCCCTTATCAGTTGCATAGTTTGCAAATATTTTCTCCCATTCTATCAGTGGCCTCTTCACTTCGTTGAGCATTTACATTGCAGGGCAGAAGCTTCTTAGCTTGATGTAATCCCGTTCGTCTATCATTACCTTGCCTGTGCTTCTGGGGTCTTTTCCAAGAAGTCTTTGCCTATGTCATTGTCTTGCAGAGTTTTCCCAATATTATCCTCTGGTAAGTTTATGGTATCACATCATAGATACTATGGTAAAATACATATAGCATAAAATTTACCATCTTAACCATTTTTAATTTAACAATGCCATGATCAAGTACATTCATATGATGAAACCATCCCTCCCATGTACCTCTAGATCAGTCCTCCCTGCTGCTAGTCCTGGAAGCCACTATGCTATTGTCTGTCTCTGATTTTGACTACTTTCAAAACCTCATAGATGGGGAATCCATTTTTATATATATATTAATTGCTGATAAAGATGGATTGTGTCATTTTGCTATTTGTTTTCAAGATGCCTTATAGACTTTTTGTCCTTCATTTCTTGGGGGAGATTTTTTTACCTCTGTTTTATGGTTAAAGAAATTAAGACCTGAAGGACTTAAGTAAGCTACTGAGAAAATAGACTGTGAATCTTCCAACTCCAGACCCCTGATTTCTCCACCTGCTAATTGACAGTGAGTGTTTTTTTTTTTATTTTGACAGGCAGAGTTAGACAGTGAGAGAGAGAGACAGAGAGAAAGGTCTTCCTTCCATTGGTTCACCCCCCAAATGGCCGCTACGGCCAGTGCGCTGCACTGATCCAAAGCCAAGAGCCAGGTGCTTCCTCCTGGTCTCCCATGTGGGTACAGGGCCCAAGCACTTAGGCCATCCTCCACTGCACTCCTGCGCTGCAGCAGAGAGCTGGACTGGAAGAGGAGCAACCGGGACTAAAACCTGGCACCCATATGGGATGCCAGTGCCACAGGTGGAGGATTAACCAAGTGAGGCACAGCACTGGCCCCATCAGTGTGCTTTTTAAGCATAAGGAAAATACACAAGCATATAACATATCCCATCTTGGTTCAATGGGGAACAATTTTCTTAGGAATGTTAGACAGACATGGAATAAAGAATTTTTGGAAGTACAGGGAAGCCCAGTGTTAAGAGTATTGATGCTATCAGGAATCAGAGCCACTCATTGGATGCTGCCCATAGGCTTTGCTGGACTGAATCCCATGGCTCTGTGCTTAATGTCCTTTGAAGACAGTTGCAGAGATCCAGCTCTGCTCTGTGGGATCTCCCCACCCCTACCTAGCAGATGGATTTGACAATACATAGTAAATTCTGTAGTAATATGTACACTAGTTGACTTTAAATTTTTCCTAACAAAATATCCCTGGATTAGTAAAAACATGTAGCCGTCTGGATATTTAATGTAATAATTTTTAATTTTTTTATTTATATAAGGTAAGCAAATTTTGTATATTTCATATATACAGATTTAGGAGCACAGTGGTACTTCCCATTCTACCCTCCCTCCTGCCAACACTCCTACCTTCCCTTCCTCCTTCCTTACTTTTTTAAAATTTTTACAGTGATATACTTTCAGTTTGTTTTATAGTCATAAACTTATCCCTCCAATAAGTAAGGAGTCTGACAAGTGTTAAGTAGAAAAACCACCATTCCCCAGGAGTGTAAACAAGAGCTATAAACAATAATCAACTCTCAAAATATCAACTTCACTCATATATATTACATTTTTTGTACTCTGTATAGTAGTTATAATAAATCAGGGAAAACATGATATTGTCTTTTTGGGAAATTTTAAAAATAACTGATAAAGTGAAATGAGTATAAAGAGTCAATAATAAACTGAAAAATTTTACAGTGGAATATTACATAGTCATTTCAATGAGGTGTTGCAAAAGAACAAAGAGAAATATGTTAGTTAAAATAGCAAATATAAAACCATATATACACAAAAATATGTGAAAATGTATTTATTATACACATAAAATAATTTCCAAAAATATGGGTATATATGTAGTCATGAGTATTAAAAGGATATGGGCCAAAATATTAATGGTGATCACTGGTAATTGTGGAACTCTGATTTTTCTCTTTTTTTAAAAATTTATTTATTTATTTGAAAGGCAGAGTTACAGAGAGGCAGAGGCAGAGAGAGAGAGAGAAAAGTCTTCCATCCACTGGTCTACTCCCCAGATGGCCCCAACCACCAAAGCTGTGGCGATCTGAAGCCAGGAGCTTCTTCTGGGTCTCCCATATGGGTTCAGGGGCCCAAGCACTTGGGCCATCTTCCACTGCTTTCTCAGGCCATAGCAGAGATGGGAAGTAGAGCAGCTGGGACTCGAACCAGCGCCCATATTGGATGCTGGCACTGCAGGCAACAGCTTTACCTGCTAGGCCACAGTGCTGGCCCCACAACTCTGATTTTTTTCCTAAAGCTATTCTATATCTTTCAAAGCATATATAATGCCTGTGTATTATCTTAATTAGAAAATAATTTTATTTAAAGATGGATGTATTATCAAACACAAACCTATCTTGAACCATTATACTGCAAGGAAAGTTATGAATTCAAACATAAAAGGAAGTTCTCATTATCTCATAGTAATTAAACAGTCATTTATGTGAGCCTGGAATACAGAAACGAAGTCTTTGATAGGGATCAAGAAATAGCTTAAGGAAAAAAGACATGTATTGGTAAGAGGAAAGTATCTGAAAAAGATAAACTCAGGCCCCATGAAGGAACTGGCCCAAAGGATACAAAGATATCTGAAACTCAGCTATTCATTCTCTCTCTCTCTCTCTCTCTCTCTCTCTCTCTCTCTCTCTCTCTCTCTCTCTCTTCTGATCTTTGCTTTGCATCACAGGTTGACTGGGCCTCATGTGACTTTGTACTTCAGGCATGCAACAGAACCTCTGCAGAGTATCTGTCCAGACTAATGATAGTTCAGATTCACAGGAGAACATAATTAACTTGGGAAGAATCAGTTAGCTTTAAAAAAAAAAAAAGATGTATTAATTTATTTGAAAGTCAGAGTTACACAGAGAGAGAAGAAGAGGCAGAGGGGGGTGGGGAGGTCGGTCTTCCATTCACTGGTTCACTGTCCAATTGGCTGCAATGGCCAGAGCTGCATGGATTCGAAGCCATGAGCCAGGAGCTTCTTCCAGGTCTCCCACGCGGGTGCAGGAGCCCAAGGACCTGGGCCATCCTCCACTGCTTCCCCAGGCCATAGCAGAGAGCTGGATCAGAAGTGGAGCAGCCAGAACTCAAACTGGCACCCATATGAGATGCTGGCACACCAGGTGGCGGCTTTACCCATTACACCACAGCGCCAGCCCCATTAGCTTTTGTAGAATAACCAATTACCTCAAAACATAGGGAATTAACCATATAGCTCCAAGACTGTGGGTCAGTGTTTTTCTGGACTGGGCCAGACTAAGCTGATATTTACAGGATCAGTCTGTAGGTGAATCATCCATGGAATGACCACTCTAGGAAGGCCTGTACTAGTATGTTTGTCTTCACTGTGTGGTCTCATTCTCTAGCACGTTAACCCAGGCTTGTTTGCATGGTAGTCCTAAGGGATACCTTAGGATGCCTTCTGACTCACAGTAAGTACCACAGAAGCCAAGTGGAGCAAGAGTGCCCTCTGGAGAGGCTGCCACTCCCTACTCCACATGTGGCGTAGTATCTTCCCACAAAGAGGAAGCAAAAAGCACTGGTCTAAGCACCATACTGGATTTGGGGATAAATGGAAGTAATGCCTCACTTGACCTGTTGTCCATTGTCTTGCAGGTCAGTGGGACTATGTACAACACTGGAAGACATGTATCCCTCCGCCTGGACAAGGAGCACTTGGTCAACATATCAGGAGGGCCGATGACATACAGCCACCGGCTGGAGGAGATCCGGCTGCACTTTGGAAGTGAGGACAGCCAGGGATCAGAGCACCTCCTCAATGGTCAGGCCTTCTCTGGAGAGGTATGTGGGTCTGTTCAGTACTGAGTTTAAGTGCCAACTTATAAAATTTGATGCCCAGTTATATCCAAGGTATGATAACAGATGGCAAGATTTCTCTTGAATCTATGAAATGGAAAGGGCTGTACCTGTCTCCTTCTGTCTGCTGCAGATTGGCGTGGAAGCCAATGTTTTCCAGAGGAAGCAGCAATGAAACTAGAGCTATATCCTTCCAGGACACCGGGGTAACTTCTGAGATTCACACCCCAAGATATTTCCAGAGCATTATTCAGCTGCAAACCCTCATCTTTCATGTTTCTTTTCAAGTACTCCTTCCTGAGTCATCAGCCTCCCCTGGGCCATGCAGGGTAGAAGTTCTCCCTTCTGACAGAATGGTTCTCATTTTCTCAGAACCTTAACGTACTATAGGAAATGAATGTCAGACAGCCAAATAGTTTGCCTGAGATTTTTGGAAATGTCATCATGTACCACTGTTTATAGTGAGGGTCACTATGGGCCATCATCAACCCAGACAGAACTCAGACCTCAGAAGTGAATCCAACCACAGTTTCAATTATAGAACAAGAGCTACAGTTAAACAAATGTCATCTGTGAGGTGACAATTGACAAGCAGGGTATAATTTGGTTCCTTTTATCTCCATTTCACTTGAGGGTGTTTATCAATCAGAGATCAGGGTCTTTACATGCTAAATAACCTATAACTCCATTTCTACTTAAGTGTCCTCATTAACTGATGTCAGGAAGGCTTTTGAATTACAGAAGGATGTCTCCGAGGTGGTCTTTTGTTTTTTAATCCATGCCATGTTTAAACCTAACGTTGTTTTAAATGTGGTGAGGCCATGCACTGAGAAACAGACTCACAGCCTTAATGAGTCCACGGCCATATATTGATGTGTGTTCAAACTGCCTCAACTAAAAGTCTTCCAAAAACTCATCTTGCTCCTAGGGATGCAGAGACTTTTTGACTTTATATATATATATATATATATAAAAGAGCTTCCACCACAGAACAGTTCAAAGACTGCAATATTCAAATCATTAAAATGTAATTTTATATGGCAATGGAGAGGCATAAGTGTAGCAGCAAACTCTATGGAAGAATTGATGAATTTTCCTTGAAGGAGTCGGGAGAGATGGTGCCCTTTCAACAGGGCTGCGACAAGAGGCAATGAAGAACAATTTTAAGAGTATCAGCTTTGGAGTCAAAGGACCCGAATTTATAGCTCCCGCTTTCATACATACCAACTATGTGATCTTGGGATGTTACTTGATCCTTCCAACTCATACTTTAGACAGCCCCCAAGGTTGTTTAAAAAATTAAGTGGGATTCCCAGATGTAAGGAGCACTGGAAGTACTCAATGGTTGATAGATTTAAAAAAAAAAAAAAAAGATAAAACAAGAAATAAGAGATAGCATGAGCAAAGGCCCCAAGACATGTCAAGGAACCAGGTGTTGGAGCAGCTGCATGTAGATTTCATCTAGCATTTTGTCTGTGATCTATTAGTAATGGTCGCATAGACAATGAGGTTGAGTTTCCTTCTTGGATCTGTAGGGGTAAAAATGCTAAAATTGATTAGGGATATCTTCCACAGGCACTGTAATCGGTGGCTCCTAGGCATTACAGAACCTGAGCTAGAGTATACTAGGAATATGATGAAAGCATGGCAAAAACACAATGTGAGAGTAACCAGAAACCATGCGAATTAGAGAATATTCAAGTTAAACTCTTCCTTTTAGTTATATAGATAATATAGATTATTTTAAGATCTGTGATTATTTATTCACAATTATTTGTTTGCTATTATTCCTTTGTTTTTTTCTTCCCCACCTTAACTGTCATATTCAAGTCCCTATTACAACACTGCCTTGGGGTAAAAAATATTTATAAAATAAGTAAGTGAAAAAAATAGACATTGTTACAAGGCTAACATCTCTACATTACAGAGTTCTTTAGAGTCACGTGCTTCTTAAATATATAATAAGGGTGCTTTGTAACTTGTATATGAACCTCAGTTTTCAACTATGTGTTTCCAAAGTCCTTAAGGAAAACATAAAACAATTTGATCTCGTAGCTTATGAATTTTCCTAGACCTACCCAGCCCACAGGTGTCAGGTGCTCCAGGAAGTCTGCATTTCAGAAGTTCCTAGGACAGTCTCAGGATCAGCTTTGTGAAACACTCCTTTGATGCTACATTATTAAGCATTCTCAATGAAAACAGAAAATGCTTAAACAGAGTTGCAAACCAGAATTAACTGGGGAGTGCTGTCGAAATATTCATGCCTGAGTCCTTCTCCAACCAACTAAATCAAGGTCAGGGAGTAAGGTTGAGGTGTGGACACTTGTAACACTTCCCAAGTGGTCAGCAACCACTATGGAACTTCAGGTTAAGTTCTGCCTGGATTATCCCAGATTCATAAACAATGAGAACTTTATTAACCAAACCGTGCTGTACAAATAAAGGGGGCAATGAGGCAAGCACTTAGCCTAATGGTTAAGATGCTCAAATCTCACATTGGATTGGTGCTTGGGTTTGACTCTCAGCTCCGGTTCCTGACTTCAGTTTATCCTGGGGGCAACAGTGATGGCTCACGTAATTGGGTTCCTACCACCCTACCCCAGGAGACCTGGATTGAGTTCCTAGCTCCTCATTTAGGCTGAACCCAGCCTAGCTGTTGCAGCCATTTGAAGAATGAGCCAGTGGATGAGATCAAGCTCTCTCTGTGCTCTTCCTTCCCCCTCAAATAAATATTTTTAAAGCTGTAATTGCCATAGGTGATTGCCCCCTTGAAAATGGCAAGAGCAGAGACATTATCTTGACTGACAAGGTTTAGAGAATAGCTTCCCAAGTAGGTTGGTGTCTCGCTCTTGCTCTCGCTCTCGTGCGCGCGCGCTCTCTCTCTCTCTCTCTCTCTCTCTCACACACACACACACACACACACACAATGCTCCAAGGCATACTTGATCATTAGCCTCAGCATAAACACCATTGTACCTGACCCTATACTTCATCATTTGTATCACATTTCTTTCCAAGCTCCTCAACTGAGTGGCCTACAGACAAATTGGTGTGGGTTTTGGTGAAAGAGACTCAAATTTTGGAAGCTCTAAAAATAATGTTATATAGGAGATGGTTGGCCAGGTTGTTGGCTTTGGAAATATTTAAAGGGCTCCAGTGAACAATAAAAGTTTGCTATCCCCTATGAAATGTGATGGAAGAGACCTAGCATCAATGGGTAGAAGCTATAGGAAGATGGAGTTCAGCTAACTCCATGTCCTAACAATGAAAGCTATCCGTCAATGAAGTGGGTTTGCCTCTGAATATAGTGGATTCTTGCCATTGAGATTGGTAATCACTGAACAGAATTTGGTGACTTCACAAAAGTAACACATCCCAATGAGCAAGTGGATTACTAGATTTTCTGTACCGTATAATGATGGAATTTTACACACACTGTGATTTGCTTATAGAAAATTCCTCCCACTCAGAGTCCACTGAAAGTTAGTCTCAGTGCAACTGACCATAATTTCCCCTAAGCTTACATTTTCTTTTTCTTCTGTGCTACCTTCAAAGCCACCTTTGTTCTCTACTTTTGACTATCCTCTGAGAGGACTCAAGTAGACACTTCTTTCTAGCAACAAAGCATGTGTTTATTTTGTTGACAGTGAATAATCACATTGCCGTCTACTCCATCCATCATTGCTGATGGTGATAAGTCAATTAATGCCAGGCATTTTCCTTGGCACAGTGCAATAGTCGTTATCTGAAGAGCTGTAGATTAATTGCAGTCTTGTCTAGTGAGGTTATTGTAATTGATGGTAATCATTTGCTTTGTTTTATAAAGCTGTGTAGATGTACGACACAGTCAGCAACTGCATTTTTATAAAAAATTATTCATGTCCTACATGGACAACTCCTGGACGCCTTGTTGGGGGTTGTTGATAAATGAGCATATTCAAGGATTCAAATGTCTTGGTTTTTTTAAGAAGGGAAAATTAACTGTTCTTAATAAGTAAGACCCTTAGCTTGCTAATCATGTCTAAATACTTAGATTAATATCCAGTATAAAGTAGGGTGTTTATGAAAAGAAACCAATACATTATCCAGGCAAATGATGATATTTGAAAAGAGCCATACTTCTGGATTAAGTTGCATTAGTGGGATTGCATAAGAAAAATCTTTTTTTCTTTGGGAAAAATTGGACTAATTTATTTTTTAAAAACCTTCCTTAAACTCTTCTTTGCAAAGGGGTGCCCCAAAAATTGCACCTGCCACCTCACAGGATCCCTGTAGCCAGAGCCTCATGTTAATTTTATCCGATCTTTACACGGCTGTTGTGCTGTCTGAGCGAGGTCTGAGCTAGACCCCCGTTTCTGGCCAGAGAAGCATACAGTCTATTGAAGGATATGCATATTAATGATACAAACTAATGTGGGTTATATTTGAGGTTTATTCCAGAAGGGGACTGTGAGAGAGCTGTCTGAGTCCTATTAAGGAGAGAAGGGATGAGCAGCTGTGCAGACTGACCTACTTGCTTCTCCCTCTGAAGGTGAAGTAGAAGCACATTGACCTTTCACAGTCTCAGCCTCTGGGGTCCCTGGTCCTGCTCAAAACACATCTGGGGGGGTGGGGGAGGTCATAGCTGTTGCTATAGCAACAGGCTAGATGGTTTCATTAAAAGGAATTAAAGTCATAGGTAAAATATGGGTATTTTTTCTTTTCTGCAGAGGGCTCTGAATCAGAAAAAACAGTGTCTCAGAACCAAGAACTAAGCCTAAACAACAGGCAATGCCAGCCTTGTCCTCTTCAAGGAATCAAGTATTTGTCTCCTTGAGAGACTGGTTTCCCTAAAGCAACACACATTGTAGGAATAAGCCACTGACATCAAATTGTCCTGAAGTGTTCTAGGGTATGAAAAGTGCTGAGGAGCATTTACTAAGGAAGAACCAAGGCCCCATTGGCATTGAATGCTTAGATGTAAGGGAAGGGCTTTGGCAATCTAACTTTTTTGCTTGGCTGGGACCCCCTGGTGGAGCCACTCTGTTGCCACAATTGGAGCTTGAAAGGGAATGAGGATTGAGATGATTAAGAATAACAGGTTCATGGAAAGGCTACTGTGTGCTGTGGCAAAGCTGTTTCCTCTACAGTGAATGCCAGCTCCATTTCCCTACCCCACATCCACCTCAGTCCCCTGGTTAGAGCCTCCCATTCCTCCTCCCCTCCTTTTATTTTTTTTTAAAGATTTTATTTTTTATTTATTTGAAAGAGTCACACAGAGAGAGAAGGGGTGTGGTGGGGGGTCTTCCATCCACTGGTTCATTCCCCAATTGGCTCCGCAACGGCTAGAGCTGCGCTGATCTGAAGCCAGGAGCCAGGAGCTTCCTCCCAGTCTTCCCACGTGGGTTCAGGGGCCTAAGGACTTGGGCCATCTTCTACTACTTTCCCAGGCCATAGCAGAGAGCTGGATGGGAAGTAGAGCAGTCAGGATTCGAACTGGTGCCCATATGGGATGCCGGCACTGCAGGCAGCTGTTTTATCCACTAAGCCACCGCGCCAGCCCTCCTCGCCTCCTTTTAGTCAGTATGGTGCTGCCTCCTCCTGACTTCCAGAAAACTCTGCATATTCACCCATCCCAGGAGTCTGCACACCGTGGACAATGGGCCAAGTCCAGCCCAGGAGCTAAGCTATTTTAAAAGATTCTAGCAGAAAAAGGAGGAGGAGGGGGAAGACAAAGAATAGGAGTAACAGAGACTATAAATGGCCAGAAAGGTCAAAATATTTCCTACCTGGCCTTTTACAGAAAAAGGTTGCTGATCCCAATATATGATGTTACCCATCACTGTGCATTTTGGAACTGTTCACTATCACGTCTGTTGGAACCACACTCTTGACTGATGGGAGTTTTATCTTGATCACTGCAGTACTCCTTGCATCTGGTATGCTGTGTGGCATACGAGCACAGTCGATGAATGTTTACTGGGTGAAGGGATAAGTGATCTCAGTAACCTCTGGAGGACAAGATCTGTGCATCTTTGTACCTAACCCCTGCTTAAGTGATGTTTGTGGAGTGAGTTACTCAGTTGCTGAATCAACAGCTCAATCAACTATTACTGTCTCAGAAACAAAGACTTTATACGCTCTTCTTTTCCTGAAATCATGATTGACATGTCTTACATTCAGGAATTATACAAAAATGCACAACCCCCTTTAAATTGAAGACAGGATGTTTTAATCAAGGTGCCCAAAGCATCAAATTCCATTAGAAACTGGAAATGAGCTAAAGTGGTTTAGTCATAGCTACCATTAACCAATCTGATATTCTCAGATTTCTCTGGGAAAAAGAGTGTGCTTCGAGAAATTCTAAGTGCATTTATGAGGTACCAACCTAGCACTGTTCTAAACGTGGTAGAGGACACAAAAGGATTGGACAATGAAGTGTCACCCTGGAGGCGTTTCAGGCTCACTGAAGGGACAAGACACAGACTAGAATTAATTACTGTGCAGTACAATACAGAAATTGCTCAGTCACGTTCTCGAGTGGCTGTGGAATCTCCCCACTAACACCCAGACCTTGTTTGCAGGATTTGTAACTTATGTTTACTCAATTTCCCAGGTCTCCTTTTTCCAGATTGAGCACTTATCATATGTGCTACACCAAATAAAACAGATAAAAACCCAACCCCATAAGGTGCATACAGTCTAGTAAATTTGGTAAGTTAGATTGTGATAAATGTTATGGGGACAGAAATAGAGCCGAGAAAGGAGGGTCAGGAGGAGGAGTGAGGTGGTGATAAGTTTAAATAAGGAGGCCTGTGTGGGCCTCATTGTGAACTTGCCAGGGGACTTCCAGAGGACGGACACTGCAGACATTCCAGTCAAGGCAGTAGCACTTTCCATGGTTTCCAGTGGGAGAGCTAGGAGCCCGCATGCAGTGTAAGCAGCACAAGCTCACATGTAGGCAAAGGATGTGAGCTGTGAGAAGAGCGAGCAGGTCCAGGGCACCTGCCAACCACATGGGTCCTCTGTCTGGGCTTTGGCTTTAATCCTGAACAAACTTAAAGCACACTGACAGAAGTCCTCCCATTTAATCACTAAACACTATTTCCATGAGTTTGCTCTTAGCGTTATTGCCTTCTCATCTCAGGGAACTGAGGCCTGAGACCATCTAGTCAATGAATGACCAAAGTTAGATGGAACCCAGAATGTGGGTCAAGGTTATTCCATAAACTCCATAGTAATGATTACTTTGTCTTCTCTGGGCTTTGGTCTGCTAGGGAAATTAGAAGACTGATAACTTACAGGCCCGCCCAGGATTTGGTAGAGGGTCCTGTCTTCCCAATCAGCCTGTTAACTCCCTGCAATCACAGAGTAGGTTGTACTTTTTAGTATCTCCCCATATGTGTAATGGGCAATGGGGAAATATTGATGAACAAAGGGATTGAATGAATAAATGAAGATAATTTAAAAGATCATAGCTTTCAAAATGCCTAAATTATGCCCAGTATATATGAGCTAAATTATAGTCATAATGGCAAATTACATCATTTTAATGTCAATATTAACAGGAGTTCCAGAATTTTTGTGTTAAGTTATTCACAAATTCAAAGCAAGTGAATTCTTCAAGGTACTTAGGAGGAACAATGGAACAGTTGGGAGCTAGTGTGCTGGAAAATTTCATTTAGATTTGCTCATTTCAACCCTGGAATTCCTCCCAGGATCAGACTAGGGAGCTTGTCTTGCTGATGACAGAGGCCAAAATTCTGGGTTCCAGTGTTCAGTCCTAACCAGAGTGAGCAAACTGACCTTCAAGAAGCAAAGCAAGCCGGCGCCATGGCTCAATAGGCTAATCCTCCGCCTTGCAGCGCCGGCACACCGGGTTCTAGACCCGATCGGGGCACCGGATTCTGTCCCAGTTGCCCCTCTTCCAGTCCAGCTCTCTGCTGTGGCCTGGGAGTGCAGTGGAGGATGGCCCAAGTCCTGGTCATGGGAGACCAGGAGAAGCACCTGGCTCTTGCCTTGGGATCAGCACGGTGCGCCGGCCGTATCGCACTGGCCGCGGCAGCCATTGGAGGGTGAACCAACGGCAAAAGGAAGGCCTTTCTCTCTGTCTCTCTCTCTCTCACTATCCACTCTGCCTGTCAAAAAATAAAAAAAAGAGGAAGAAGCAAAGCAGAGGTCAGGAGCCCAGATGGTGATAGAGCGCAGTATAAAAATACCAGCAAGTAGATGATAACTCTGCTATAAAGACAAGAATTCTTCGCTGTGGACATTTTTATAATTACCCCCAGGAAGACAGCCCAGCCAAGTCAACAGTTTTCTGAGTTGTCAGTTTTGATAGGTACAATAGGACAGCCTCAGAAAGAAAACAAAACTTTCAAAGACACCCTGTTGGAGTCAGCACACCATCCCATTGACTGCATCCCAACGCCAGCCTGGTCCTACCAGAATGGTGCTGAAGCCTCCATCTTCCTTACGCTTAACTTCAATTCCAACCCCCACCCCTGGTTTTCATCTAAAGCAGGAAGGGAGGTGTTTTATTACACACAGAATATCAAGAACAGGCAGATGATATTACAAAGATAAAGACAGGCGTTAACTGGAATCTGAGAGGCTCCAGCCTCAGACCTGTCACCATGGAGACCTTCACTGTTACCTCTTTACAGGTATGCAATGAGGTCTTTATCATACCCAATGGCACTGCAGTTAGAAGGATGAGTGCTACTCCTAAGGGTTCCATGAACCAGCTGTGCTGTTTTTCACTCACTTCCAAAATCACAGGGCTAAATTCAATTGGACAAAGGGGTGCTGCGTAAGAATGATCTATTCACTACTATTCTGACCACTGCCAACAGTTCATGAAGATTTGTGGATGTTCCAGGAGAGGTCATATCTCCCACTTTAATTCTACCCAAAGCTTCCTTCCAAACCGATTTCAGAGATCATCTCTTCAAGTGCACTTACTATAGGTACAGAGGAAAACGTAAATGTTAGGTAGGACAAGAGACCTGCCCAAGCTCACTGAGGTTTAGCAGCAGAGTTAGAATCAGAGTTAGAATAAGCATCCTCATTCCTAGCTTGGGATTTTAAAGTTTGCAAATAAAATTTGAAATTCTATCAAATCCAAGGATTGAAGAGGTCCTATGGGGTTATCTGGTGTAATTGTTCAGTGAAGCAAGTGCAGCCCAAGAAGACCCCCTGCATGAGTAGGTGGAGCCTGCATGAGTGAGTAGAGCCCCATCACAAGGGCACTGCTAGAGTCAGCCTCAAAAAGGCAAAGACATGGGAAGATTTTCTTACAAACATGGGCAAGGATGGGTGTTCACAAGGGCATGGATTCAGAAGTCATCACATTACTAGCAAAAAAAGAAAAAAGAAAAAAAAAAAAGCTTGCCAGTATGTCAGTAAGAGAGCAAACAATAATAGTGCTTGAATGCAAGAAATGTGTAGATTGAAGCTTACAAGACTAAAATGGAAAGTGTAATGCCTTAAGTCTCCTTCTTTGGTCTCATGAAAAGGCAAGTCTTCTATTACTATTACATTAGGAGCAGAAGAAGATAAGCAGTGCTTTTGTGCAGCGTGAATCCCCTACCCATGCTTCCCAGTAACCCGCCAGAACAGCTCAGTAATATTAAATATAAGTAATCTAGATAATAATATTGCAAAATTAAATCATTAGATGTCTAGCCACTCCATGGATGTGCTGCTGTACAATTCAAAATAAAGCCATTTAAAACCCTCAGATTCATTTGCTCTGACATATCGATAAACTTTTGCTGAAACAAAGCTAATCATCTCACTGGTGCCAACTTAATTGCTCGCCAGTTGACAGATAATAAACAGACCTGAGGATTAAAATGTGAACTAATTACTGTACTCAATTCCATTTACTTGATTTCATGTTCCATTAATTTTTTTGCATCATTTCTGGTGCAAGCCTCGTATTTATGGTTGCCCCCGGATGAATTATGCTACTTAGTTTCTGTGGCCTGCTCATGTTTAGAATTGGTTGAGAAAGGCAGAATTCTGGGCAGTTGATATTTAACCGAAGCAGCTTAGGATATAGGAAGTGAAGGGAATTATCTGATCCCAAATAACCAGCCAAAGTCAGCCTCTGTAACTCTGTGTCCATCTCAGAGGTTAAAGGGCAGCATTAGGGTTACTCTCATGATTATCCACTGGGTCTGTGTCTTAGAGGCAGTCTCCAAGAGCAGTCAATGGCTGTCTTGGCCTGCAAGGGATCTGTAGAGAAGCTGAGACAAGCACATTAGGGGGAAATGACATTAGCCTAAGACTCAAACATCTGGGTCAACAGACAGAGGGCAATGTTTTAGACTGGAAGAACTTATTTCAATGTTCTGCTCTGTCACTTACTAGCTGGGTGATCTTGGTAAATGAAGAATTGGTAAATCATTTGGCCTTTTTCAGACATATAAAATTGTGATATGGGGTTGAGATTGTTGGTCTTATATGTGTTCAGGGTAATTGGACAGTACAAAGAAAAATCCTCATTTGCTAGAGGTTTTTAAGCCATAAAGTGTATTTAACTCAGTTACTGCCCAGCCTAAACCTTAGAAGTCATCCGGTCCAAATACCTTGCAGATAAGATATATTAGGATAGTCACAATGAAGTAATATGATGTCTACCATCAGCTGTAATGTATTGAACATGTACTATACCCATACATTGTGTTCAGACCTTATCACATCCCATCTTCATGGTAAACTTATGAGCCAACACTCAGTATCACCTTTTTATATATGAGGCACAGAGCTGGGAGAAGTTAAAGAACCTGGCTTCAGTCACATGGATCATATGGGGATGAGCTGGAGTCTCAACCCAGATCTCCAACTCCAGCTTTACACCACACTGCTCTGGCTCGTGCTCTAAGTAGCTGCTTGGTCACGGTTAAGTCCATTATCTGTAGTCATAGGTGCCCTGTTTGGTTACCTGAGATGATCTTTCAACCTGTACTTTCTCTGGCTGTAAGACAAGACAGGAGGCAGTTTCTCCAAGCAGCACAATAGCAACGTGAAATGCAACACAGCATCGTCCTATGCTTGCTGAGGACCGTAGGTAGCTCCCCTGTCCCCTCCCAGAAGGAGAGCACCTGGAAAGTCACAACAGATGCACCGTGATTGCTTTTCTCTTTCTTCTGTAATAAGCAAGGTATTGTATATCGCAAATGTGTGTGTAAACTCATCTGTTTACTTCTGCAAAACATGAGAAACCGTATTCCTTAATCTCAGAAGTAGCTTAGGTGAATGTATTTTCTTACTTTGAATCTATTTGCTGAGCTAGAAATTTCTGGAGTCGGTCTTGAAAATGAATCCTGCAGGAGCTATTTGGCAAAATGAACTCAGCCAGGAGGTTTTAAATCACGTTCCTGGCCAAGAAAAGGGGGAAGGCTCTGGGATCAGAAATCTCTGCCTCAGGACTTAATCCCTGCACCAGTTTTTCAAAGCAAGTCACTGTGACCTGAGAGTAATGGTGTGTGGCGCAGTGGCCACCCCAGAACAACTGCTGTTTCTGTAAGGTCTTCTGTGAGGGGCCGAGCATGTCCTGCCTGTTGGGCTGCCTTGTTAAGGAAGCAGGAGCTCCCCTGACCCTGTGACCTACTTGCATAATCAGCTGTGGATTGCAGAGGTGAAGATGGACAGACTTGAGCTGTCTAGCTGGGATGATCGCCTCTCCTGTCTGCCTGGTTCAGTCCTGGGTAACGCCAGTTAATATCTCCTTCCATATTCATTGTGCAAGGAAGTGCCCTGGTTTGCACAATGAATCATGTGATCACCCGAGGCCACAAATACCTTGGATAAACCACTTAACCTTCTGGATCTATTTTCCTCCTCCAGAAAATAGAAAATTTTTTTTTCTTTTTTTTTTTTTTTTTTTGACAGGCAGAGTGGACAGTGAGAGAGAGAGAGACAGAGAGAAAGGTCTTCCTTTTGCCGTTGGTTCACCCTCCAATGGCCGCCGTGGTAGCGCGCTGCGGCCGGCGCACCGCGCTGATCCAATGGCAGGAGCCAGGTGCTTCTCCTGGTCTCCCATGGGGTGCAGGGCCCAAGCACCTGGGCCATCCTCCACTGCACTCCCTGGCCACAGCAGAGAGCTGGCCTGGAAGAGGGGCAATCGGGACAGGATCGGTGCCCCGACCGGGACTAGAATCTGGTGTGCCGGCGCCACAAGGCGGAGGATTAGCCTAGTGAGCCGCAGCGCCGGCAGAAAATGGAAAATTTAAAGTTGCTCCACCCAGGCTCTTCCAGCAGGAAGATACTCATGGCTGTAAAAGCATCTTGATTAAATTGTATCATCACATGTAAACAATGATGGAGGGGTTCTGGTGCTCTGGAGAGTCAGAACACTGCTGTGAGATGAGGTCATTACGTTACATTGAAGAGGTTCCCCCAAAGACTGAGTAGGTTGTTAGCAACCACCTCTCATACCTACTCCTGGTGCTTACACACACACACACACGTGTGTGCACAAACACATTCCCTCTTCCTATCATGCCACAGTCATTCAGCCCTCCCAGTTAAAATGCCCCTGCAGTTGATAAGTGCTTTACTAGAAACTATGAATCCCCCTTGAATCATTTTTGCTGTGTATATTTTAATTATGATTTAAATGATATGAAGAAACCCCAGGAATTATTGCCATTAGCCATTTAGGCTTTGTTTCTGTTCTGGTCTTTAGGGAGCCAGAACAGTAAGAAGATGCTATCACCTTCAACTCCTGGGCAAACCCCAGTTGGTGTCGGCTTCGAGCCCCCTTTGCTGTCAATCCAAAGAAAGATGTTCCTACTCCAAAAGGCAGGGGCCAGCTTTGCTTTTAAAACTTCAGGGGCATCCAAACCCTCAATCCCACCAAGCAGTAGTGACTTTGAGTATCCCTTTAGCTTGAGTTACATGATTTAAATTTTCTTAGGAGTGCCTTTACTAGCTAGAGGGTAACTGTTCCCTCTAGTGAAAGATCAGATTCATTCCACAGCACTCGGAACGAAACAAGCCCTTTCATACCCAGGTACTTTGTCATGCTCCCTTCACTTCTGAGTGCTTTTCAGCTTTTCTCCACACCTGTCTACTTGAGCGTAAAGGCAAGGTAATGACAAGGCAAGGCATGTCCTTCAAGGGAACCAGGAAGCCCTTGGTTCCAAGTCATTCAATTTCCTGAAGCTTGTGGCAGCTGGGGAGAAGGGGAGGTCCTGCTACCTCCACCTCCTTGAGAGAAAAACTATATTCAGTCAGTGCAATTAGACAAACATTCACCTCCCGAGCCAATATCCACACCAGCCTAAAGGTGCACCATGAACAAACCTGGCCGCTGTCCTCACAGAGCTCCAGCTGCTGAGGGCATCTTAGAGAGGTGTCTTGGGGTGCATGGAGCATAAATTCCAACATGGTTAAGCTATAAGAATTCACTGAAGGATCTCGGGATGTATTATGGGACCCTGGGCCACCAGGTCAGGGAAGAAACTGGAAGCTGAACTAAAACAAGGTCGTGACCCCAGGATCTACTCTCATTCCACTTCCCATCGCTGTGTGGCTCTTCATTCTTGTTCTCCCACAAGTTTTCCTTTGTGAGATCCTCTGTGCACATCAAGGGCGTTAACGGGCCCACCTTGGCTCCAAAGCTTATGTCCCTTTGTATCAAGAACATCCTGGACTGATTTGCTGGCTGTCTCTTCATCCCAATTCCAAATTCTCTGAAAATAAATATGATTTTCCCAACTCGAATCTAACATACATTCTCTGTTCCAATAAGCTACACTTAGAGGATGAGGTCATATCAATGAACAGGTTTTGGAGACCTGCCTTGACAGTAGGGAGAGCAGTTAACTGGAGAAGGCAAGTACTGTAAGCTATGTACACACCCTCAAAAGATATCTACCGTAGTGGGGAACTCAATTCTGTTCTGATCAACCAAGTGTGAATATGGCTAATGTAAGATAAGGACAGAGTAGACAAATAGGGACATTGCCAGCTAGCAGAAAGAGTAGCTAGGTGATCCAGAATGTGCAGATAATTGAGCGCCTTGTGATGGAGTGCAATGGCTATCTTACTCACCACTGGGGTATCTGTGGCACAACCCAGCCTTGTCACTCATCCTCTTGCTCTAGCATTGTTCTCTTCTTCCTTTCTGCCAATGTGTCAGACAAAGGGTAGGCTTAAAAAAGTTTCCTTGGTTAGCATGACACGAACACATTTGAGTGCCAGATCTGCCACTTACTGTGGACCCTTTAACAGGTTAATTAGGTTCTTCCCAAATGAGAAAAGTGATTTATAATAGCACCAACCTTACAGGGGTGCTGTCTGAATAAAATGAGATAGTGAGAGACAAACTTAAAACTGTGCCTGACACAGAGCTCAGGTCAAGCATGTTTCTTTTTTTCTAGAACCTCCCCTCTATCTGGTTTTGAGAGAAACCATAATAAGCTGATAAGATGACTTAGCTTTTTTAAATATTTATTTATTTATGTACTTGAGAGGTAGTATTATATAGAGAGGGAGATCCAGAGGGAGAGGTCTTCCATCCATTGGTTCACTCCCCAAATGGCCGCAATGGCTGGATCTGGGCCGGTCCGAAGCCAGGAGTCAGGAGCTTCTTCCAGGTCTTGCACGTGGGTGCAGGGACCCAAGCACTTGGGCCACCTTTTACTGCTTTTCCAGGCCATAGCAGAGAGCTAGATCAGAAGAGGAACAGCCGAGACTAGAAACCGACACCCATATGGGATGCCGGCACCACAGGCAGAGGCTTAGCCCACTATGCCACAGTGCCAGCCCCTAGATTTTATTTTAAATGCAGACTTTTGAATAGACAGGTGGTCTAGCATAGAGGCAAAATGGCAAAACAGTTAAAATAAGGACTACTACCAACTCAACAACAAAAGAGTTTAATGTAATCTGTGCCTCTTCAGACATGTCCTCATCTCTGTCTCACTGTTAGTTTCCAGAACTCAGAATGATAACAGAAAGAGTTGTGTGTATTGTTCCCAATTACTCACTGACTCCTGAGTAATCTCTGGGTACTAAGCCTGTTGAGTGTGGTCTGTCTACGTAGACCAGCTTCCTATTGTCCACCCCAGTAAGGACCCATCTTACCTGGGCACAGGTAGATTAGTCTATGGCAACTGTATCTAGCATCTGTCTCTCCCAAGGCACTGGAACAACCCAAGGACTTGTTTTTCTCCCATGTGTTGATTTGTCTTTTTCAGAATACCAGCTACAGGACATTTTCCAAAAGGCTTTTGAATATCGAAGCCCAGGATATTCCCACTGGGATAGTTTTTCCATTATTAATGTTTAGAAGAAAATGCCAACATGTTAGAAACACATGCCTTTCTTGGGCAGAGGCTGAACTTAATCAACATTGCTGGTTCTATTATTTAGTTTTAGTGCTTATTTTAATTAAACGAAAAGTTCAATAACAGTGGACCTTCCATATTAAAGATGTATTTTTTTGTACTGGTATGTATTTGATTTCTTTTCCAAAGGAAAAATAATGTTGGCTTGAGTTAAGAGCTCTAGATCATGGCTAAATTTGCAAAACCATTACTTTCTTAGCTATGTATGACTCGCTTTATTGCAAATAGACGTTAATCCTTCTAACTTCCCTTAAGTCTTTATTGATTTTCAGGTCAGAATTACAAAACATTTCTACCAAGAAATAATGGCCAAAAAGGTTCAGAAAAAGAATTCAACACAGGAAAATATATTCTTGCATCACAGGGTTCGACAAAGCCTGAGCAGTGTGTCTAATACCTTCCTCATCAGAACAGAATGACTAATCCAAAGTAACAAATAACCCCCAAACTCTGTATAATGAATATTTATTCCTCACAGATTTCATATATATATATATATATATATATACATATATATATATATATTCGAGCTCATGCTGTGTGAATTATTTTGCTAGCCTCTAGTTTCAAATATGAATATTGCATAATCAATGTCCATCAGAGCTTCCATTCTAGGAGGGGATACTAGCAGCCTTACTTGCTGAGAGCCTTGCTAGGAGAGGGCTCCTGCTACCATGGAAGTGCCCGGGAAACATCATTCTCTGCAGTGGAGCTCTGGCAGGGGGCTGTGAACACAGATTACTTGGACAGGACTTTTGGCTCTGCTGCTGGTAAAAAGCCTTGGGAAAGTTATTGGCCCTTCCTTGCCTCCGTTTCCTCCTCTGTAAAATGCTAACAATCACACCAGCGAATGCCTCGCTGATTTGTCCGCCACTTGAGAGAGACTTCTATGCAAGACTTTCCATATCTAAGCCCGTGACTTGACTTGCCCTTTATGTTTTCTGAAAATATACCCTCAACATCCAGACCATGAGGTTTAACAGAAATTATAGGATACAATAAAACCCCTGCCAACTGGGAGAAGGCACGATGCAATGCTTCTTGAGTCACCAGCAAATAGAGAGCAACAGAATTCACCAGTGCCTGAACTGTAAGCAGTATGCAAGGAAAGAAGGAATTGACCACTTGTGTACTTGGCAGTAATAAGAAAACAGCCATTAAACAGTCGGAATTGCCTATTGCTTCTCCAGTAGGCCTAATTAGCTACAGAAAGTGCCCAGGACATTGCATTTAGCGGACTTCCCTGTCACCCAGGTGCTGATGTTTCTAGTGACCTCAGCACCTGCTCACTCAAGTGGAGGAGGCAGGGGCTAGGCATTAACAAGATGCTCAATGTACTTGAATGGATCACTGAATGGATAATATTTGAGCAAAACTTACTTAAAGGAAGAGATAGAACTTGGCTAGGAGGGTTGCTTGGTAAACAGTTGAGCCAAGTATGGAAGCTGGTGAGTAACAGCAAGGTGATCCGTGGGACCAGAACAGAAGCAGTAAGGGCTCCACGAAGTTCTGTGGGCCAGGGTTGTGACTGTTGTTTTCCCTTTAGTAGGGAAGCATCAGGGGAGGGCACTGAGCAGAGCAGTGACACAGTCTGGTTGTGCCAAATTTGTTCTGCCTTGGAAGCCATTCTCTTTCCACAGAACACTCTTCCTTTCATGGCTGATGTTTTTAGAATTATAAGTTTATTTTGTTGCAGAAAAAGTTTGAAATCTATACGTGGTTCATTTTTTTTTAATTTTTATTAATATAAGAACAGATTTTATGAGATTTTATGCATTCGATAAGTGCAGTTCCAAGAAGACAACCACACTTAACCTCACTCCCCTGCTCTCCCTGTCCCAAGTCCCTCCCTCCCCTCTCTTAATCAATTTTTGCAAAGATATAATTTCAATACACTGTATACTCAGAGGCTTAATTCATCACTAACCATGATATTCAACAAATAAAAAATAGAAAGGCCACAGTTCCACAGGAATATAAACATGAGCTAAAAATGACAATCATATCCCAAAGTGACCATTTCATTCCTATTCATTTTTTTATATTCCATGCTAGCTGCAACATATCCGAGAAAACATGATGTTTCTCTTTTTGAGACTGGCTTATTTCACTCAGCATAATGGTTTCCAGTTGCATAAATGTTGTTGCAAAAGAAAGTATTCATTTTTTATAGCTGAATAGTATTCCATAGTGTCTATATACCACATTTTCTTTTATTCATCAGTTGATGGACATCTGGGTGGATTCCATATCTTAGCTATTGTGAATTGAGCTATGATAAACATGAGGGTACAAAATAACTTTTTTCATATGCTGATTTCATTCCCTTTGTGTAAATTCCCAGGAGTGGGATGCCTGGGTCATATGGTAGATCTATTTTCAGATTTCTGAGATATCTCCATTGTCTTCCACAATGGGTGTACCAGTTTACATTCCTACCAACAGTCTATTAAGGTAACTTTTTCTCCACATACAGCCCCATGTTTCTTACTTTTGGGTTTTTGGATGATAGCCATTCTAACTGGAATGAGATGAACCCTCATTTGGTTTTTATTTGCATTTCCCTGGTGGCTAGTAATCCTGAGCATTTTTTCATGTGTCTGTTGGCAATTTGTATTTCATCCTTTGGAAAATGATTTTTTATGTACTGTGCCCACTTCTTGACTGGATTGCTTGCTTTGTTGTTGTTGAGTTCCTTAAGCTCTTGATAGATTCTAGATAGTAATCTTGTATTATTTGCATAGTTTGCAAATATCTTCTCCCTTTTTGCTGGTTGCCTCTTCACTTCTTTGTTTCCTTTGCAGTGCAGAAGCTTCTTAGCTTGATGTAATCTCATTTGTCTATTTTTACATTTATTGCCTATGTTTCTAGGGTCCTTTACAAGAAATCTTTGACTAGGACAATGCCTTGCATGGTTTTGCTGATGTTTTCCTCTAGTAATTTGATAGTATCAGGTCGTAGATTTAGATCCTTGATACATTTTTATTTGATTTTGTGTAAGGTGTAAGGTAGGGGTCTTGTTTCATATTTTCCCAGACTTATTTCTTGAAGAGACAGCCCATTCTCCAAGGATTTATTTCAGCTCCTTTGTCAAAGATTAGTTGATTGCACATGCATGGATTAATTTCTGGGGTTTCTATTCTGTTCCATTGGTCTACATGTCTATTTTTGTGCCAGTACAAGACTGTTTTGATTATAACTGCCCTGTAGTATGCTTTGAGGTCTGGTATTGTGATGGCTCTATCTTTATTTGTTATTTAAGCTTGCTTTAGCTATACAGGGTCTTTTGTGTTTTCATATGAATTTTCTCATTATTTTTTCTATATCTGAGAAGAATGTCATTGGTATTTTGATTGGGATCTCATTGATTCTGTAAATTGCTTCTGGTAGTATGGACATTTTGAAGATATTGATTCTTCCCATCCACAAACATGGAAGATTTTTCCATTTTTTGTGTCTTCTATTTCTTTAATGTTTTGCAATTTTCATAGTATAGATCTTTTACCTCCTTAGTTAAATTTATTCCAAGGAATATTAATTTTTTTGTAGCTATTGAATGAGAAAAATCTTAGACATTCTTTCTGAGCCATGGCATTGTGTATGTCTACAAAGGCTATTGATTTTTTTGTATTTTGATTTTATATCCGGCAACTTTACCAAAATTGTTTATGAGTTCCATAGTCTCTTACTGGAGTCTTTTTTTAAAGATTTATTTATTTATTTGAAAGTCAGAGTTACACAGAGAGAAAGAGAGAGAGGTCTTCCATTCGATAGCTCACTCCCAAATGGCTGCAGTGGCCAGAGCTACACCAATCTGAGGCCAGGAGCCAGGAACTTCTTCCAGGTCTCCCACACGGGTGCAGGGGCCCTAGGATTTTGACAATCCTCTACTGCTTTCTTAGGCCATAGCAGAGAGCTGGATCAGAAGTGGAGCAGCCATATGTCTGCGCTTCAGGCCAGGATGTTAACCCACTGAGCCATAGAGCCGGCCTACTGGAGTCTTCTGGTTCCCATATATATAGAATCATGTAGTCTGCAAATAGGGATAATTTTACTTCCTCCTTTCCAATTTGTATTCCTTTGACTTTTTTTTCTTGCCTAATGGCTCTGGTTAAAACTTCCAGAACTATGTTGAATAGCAGTGGTGAGAGTGGGTATCCTTGTCTGGTTCCAAATTTTAATGGAAATGCGTACAACTTTTCCATATTCAGTATGGTTTTGGCTTTGTGTTTGTCATATGTTACTTGGATTGTGTTCAGGAATGTTTCTTCTGTACCTAATTTGATTAAGGTTTCATCATGAAAGTATGTTACATTTTATCAAATTCTTTCTCTGAATCTAATGTGATATTCATATGGTTTTAAATCTTCAATTTGTTAATATGATGTATAACATTTATTGATTTGTGTATTTTAAACCATCCATGCATAGCAGCGATAAATCCCACTTGGTCTGGTAAATGATCTTTCTGATATGTTATGGGATATAATTAACTAGTATTTTGCTGAGGAGTTTCACATCTATACTCATCAGTAATATTGGTCTATAGTTCTCTTTCTTTGTTGTATCTTTCCTTGGTTTTGGAATTAAGGTGACACTGGCCTCATAGAAGGCATTTGGAAAGATTGCCTCCCTTTTAATTATTTTGAAAAGTTTGAGAATAATTGGAATTAGTTCTTTTTTTAAATTTTGGCAGAATTCAGTAGTGAAGCCATCAAATCCTGGGCTTTTCTTTGTTGGGAAGGTCTTTATTACTGATTCTATCTTTGTCTTGGTTATTGGTGTGTTTAGGTTTTCTTTGTCTTCACTACTCACTTTTAGTAAATTATTTGTGTCCAGGAATCTTTCCATTTCCTTCAAGTTTCCCAATTTGTTGACATATACCTGTTTTTAGTAATTCCTGATGATTCTTTTTATTTCTGTGGTATCCATTGTTACATCTGCTTTTTCATCTCTGATTTTAGCATTCAAATAAATAAATAAGTAAATATGTTTTTAAAAAAGAATCATTTGTCCGCCGGCGCCGCGGCTCACTAGGCTAATCCTCCGCCTTGCGGCGCCGGCACACCGGGTTCTAGTCCCGGTTGGGGTGCCGGATTCTATCCTGGTTGCCCCTCTTCCAGGCCAGCTCTCTGCTGTGGCCAGGGAGTGCAGTGGAGGATGGCCCAAGTCCTTGGGCCCTGCACCCCATGGGAGACCAGGAGAAGCACCTGGCTCCTGCCATCGGAACAGCGCGGTGCGCCGGCCGCAGCGCGCCTACCGTGGCGGCCATTGGAGGGTGAACCAAAGGCAAAAAGGAAGACCTTTCTCTCTATCTCCCTCTACTGTCCACTCTGCCTGTCAAAAAAAAAAAAAAAAAGAATCATTTGTAAGGCTTAATGGGTGGTGACAAATTCTTTCAATTACTGTTTGGGAAGATCTTTATTTCACATTCACTTACAAATGAGAGCTTTGCTGGGTACAGTATTCTGGGTTGACAGTTTGTCTTTTAGGACTTGGACTCTCTCCTCATCCTCTCCTAGCCTATAGGGTTTGATGAGAAATCAGCTCTTATTCTAATTGGTAATCCTCTGAGGGTAATCTGGCATTTCTCTCATGCACATTTCAGACTCTTTTCTTCATGTTTTACAGTTGCAAGTTTGACTATAAAATGTTGTGGTGAAAATCTTTTCTGATTGTTTCTATTCAGAGTTCTATGTGCTTCCTGTATTTGGATGTCTCTTTCTTTCTCTAAATTAGGGAAATTTGCTGCCACTATTTCTCTGAATAAGCCTTCTAATCCACTCTCTCTTCCCACACCTTCAAGGACTCCTAAGACACATTTTCTTGGTCATTTGAGAGTATCCCATAAATATCAAACATTATTTTCAGTTTCTCTAATTTTTTTGTCTGCCTGAGCTATTCAAAAGGATTTGTCTTTTAGCTTGAATATTCTTTTTTCTGCCTTACCAATTCTGGTGTTGAGGCTTCCACTGTATTTTCTATTTGACATATTGAATGCTTCATTTCTAATATTTCAGTTTGATTTATCTTCAATATTCAATAGCTCAGCAAAACTTTTTATCTATATCATGTATTGATTTCTTTATCTCATGAATTTATTCTCTGTGTTTCTGAGTAATTTCATGATTATTCTTTTGAATTCATTTTCAGGCCTCTCATCAGTCTCTTAGTCTTCACATTCTAAGATTGAAGTGTTGTGTTTCTTTTGGGAGAGTCATGTTGTCTGCCTTGTTCTTGTTTCTTGTACTTCTGCTTTTGTTGTTGGGCATTTTTGGAAGCACTTGTTGGTCTCCTCCTCTGGTAGGTTTTATATTTGTACTGTGCCTTTGTGGCTTAGTGGAGTGTCTGCTCCTTCTCATCCAGAGGTGTGTGCTCACTCTCAGCAGCTGGCGTCTCCTCCAGTCCCTGGCTGTGGGAGTCTTGGGTGGTGTCCCTGCTTGCTATGTGTGCCTGTACTTCCTACGCTGCTCCATGGCCTCTTTTCTTTCTGTAGAATTTCCACTGCAAACTTTTCTCAACTCATCCCTGGAATGCACTTCCTTTGCTTTTCTTCTGTCACCTTTCCCCTATTCAGCCATCTTGGCATCCTCCTTAACTGAGTCTTACTCTTAGGAAAGCTCTTCATGCTTATATGCAAGTGCATCGCCTTAGAAATTCCCGGGAGCACAGCTGCTTTCTTCAGGAGATACAGGGTGCAAGGTAGAGAGTGTGGGGCAGGAAAAGTCGCTGGCAGTGGGCCTGGAAGTGGAAGCAGAGCCATGGCTGACTTCTGGCTGTCTCAGCTTTCGGGTGAGATCATCCCTGACCACTCAGTCACAGTCACATCACCCTGTTTTAATTCTCTTTTTGGCATTAGTCACCCTTGATCATATTTCTTGCTTATTCATCCACTTACCTTCATTTTTTCCTATTCACCTTTCACTAAAAAGCAAGCTCCATTAATTTCCTTCTTCTTGAATGTGATCCGGTCTTAGTGACTCACTTCCAAGGAACAAAGAATTGGAAGTTGACAGAAGAGAAGGCCGGCAGATAACATGTGGACAAAGAGACAAAGCTGGACATCATCAGAAACGTCATGTGGATAGCATATGCCCCTGGAAAGGTGTAATGAGAGGGACGCTTGGACTTTGTGATGTGCCTACAGAAATTCATAAGCCCAGCATGATCATAAGAGAACTTCAGACACACATAGCTTGAGAGACTTTGTACAAAATACCTAAGTACCCTTCAAATGTGTTAAGATCATAAAACACAAGGAACAGTTGGGGATCCATCACACAGATAGTCAGCAACTGAGGAGAGATAACAACTAGATGAATATGAGATCCTGGATTGAATCCTGGAACAGAAAAGAACAGTGGTGAAAAATTGGTATAATCTGTATAGTCTCTAGTGGAATTAATTTTGTTGAACCGATATTAAGTAAATAGATCAGCAAACGTGCCACAGGGTTATGTAAGATATTAACATTAGGGAAGATGTATGAAAGGTATATGTAAATCCCCTACATTCATACTATCTTAATATCTCTTCTGTAAAGCTAAAATTATTTTCTAGTTATTTTTTAAGTCAACCTCTGCAGTAGCAGGGATGTCGTTTTCTTTTTCACTACTGTATCCCTGGCATTGACAATGGTAATAGTTGCTTAATAGATAATAAATAAATGGAATGGATACTTAGTAAACTCAATAATGACATCTTTAAAAAATTAATGAAACAGTTAAGGCACTTTGCCAACTGCAAAGTACTTTGCATGTAATTATTTACAAATACAGGGGCATATAAAGAAGTGTATGAGCAAAATGAAATTAAAAGATAAGTTTATTTTGGTACAAAAATTTGAAACCCATGCATACAAGAGAGTCTTCAAAAAAGTTTGTTGAAAATGCACTTTATGCATTTTAAGAAAACAATGCATGGAATTCAAATATTTTACAACAAAATAAACTTATCTTTGAATTCCACTTTTCCACAAATGTTTTGAAGCACCCTCACATAAGAGAATATCATCATCATTATCCCACTTTGACTTTTTATGTGAGGAAAGAATTGACCGCTTCCTGAGTTATGTCTGTAAAAGGCATTGTCTAAGCCAGGACATGCGTTAACCACTGTGTGTGATCAAACCACCCCTGGGCAACACTGATCTGTAGCCAGCTCTGCTCAGAAAGATCTTCTGAATCAAAAGCACTAAGAAACTTCGTTTAAAGTTTTTTTAAAAATCATCATCCTGGTGACATCTTATTAATCTGGTTCATTAAAAGTGCGTGGGATGCGCCACCTACTCCACATCTGATTGTTACTATGAGAAAACTTACCAAAGACAAGGGGAAGGCCTTTCTTCCTGAAGAATTGAAAGTGAAACCAAGAAATTATGTCGTCTTCCTTCTCCGTGCTCCCCTAAATGCCAGCCGCTCTGTGCAAAGTGTCCTTGGAAGGCTCTGGTAGGTGATAGTCTATTGCTACTGAATCTTGATATCTTAAAATGGAATCTCTCCTTCCCCAAGACAGTGTGGAGACACTAGGGAGAAAGGTGAAGATGTTTGGCAGTGACAATAGAATGGGCAACATTGACAAAAGGATGGAACTGACACATATCACATACTCATGAATGAAATCCAGCCATCCAGCCAGCCACCTATCCATCTATTCATCAAATGTGGAAGCAGTTGATGGGGCACTAACTGAGACTAAGAAACCTGGGTGCTGATCCCCCCATATCCCAAATGGTTTTATAAATGTAAGCAATTCATGGCCTTTTTCTCTCTGAATCTCTCATCTCTAAGTTCTCTCAAAAATCACTCAAGTTATTTTCTGGCTGATTCTAGATACATGTTAAGTCTTTTTAACTACTCTGTTCTGTGCTTCTCATAGTAGGGGAGCAGAATATATGAAGGGGCTGCAAAAAGTTCATGAAAATTCTCATTATGTATTAATTTCATTTTTCCATGAACTTTCTGAAACCCACTCATATATAGGAGAAGCTCTGTGCTTTCCAGTAGGTACCAGTAGAGTAGGAGGGGAAAATAGATACATGTCAGAGAGTTAAGTAACACCACAGTGTATTATGTGACTAAAGGTAGACAAATAATGCTACAGAATTATTTTAAAGGAAGACCAGGGCATTTACTGGAATAGTCTAGATGAGCCTCTTCAGCCTCTTGGAGAACATAGGATTGAAGTAGACCTTTAAAAAGGCAAGCCATTTACAAAGACAGAGAAAATAGTTATTTCTCCAGTCGTTTCTTGGAAAACCACATTTCTTTAACCTCCAGGCCTTTCCTAGGCAGTTCCCCTGCTGGTGATGTTGCACCCTCTTGACTGCTGGACTGCCTATCAAACCCTACTTCTCCTTCCAGATACACCTCAGATGCGTAGTTCATCAATGAAGCCTTCTCTGTTACCTCTGATTCACTGCATCATTTCTTCCAGTCCCAGACAAGGGTAAAGGCTGTATGAGACTCCCATGGAATGTGCAAATGTGTTCCTACTGCACACCACACTTTTCTTTTACACATGCAGAATTTTTCCATCCCCAAGATTGTTTCAGGATCCCTGTCTTCTCTCCATCATTATTTCTAGCAAAGAACACAAACCAAGCAGAGAGTATGCTCTGTAAGTCATGAATGAATCAGTGTGCAAGTGAACAAACACATGAATGAAGAGTGTGAGAACAGCCCTGAACCAGATACAGGTACAGCTGGCCATCAGCATCTGCTCTGGACTCAAGCCCAGGGGACAGGCGTGTGAAAAGGATGAACAGAAACAATGGAAATCAGAATAGAAAATGGATCTCTTTCTCTCTCAATGAATAAGCACATTCTCTTTGATGGTGTCAAAGAAGAAATAAACCAAAAATCATTCTTCACCTATTGGCTGTCAAGAAACTTCAGGGCACCTCCCACGTGCCCACTCCCACCCCCAAGGAGTGTGTGGAGACACCCGGAAGGCTGTGCTACCAGCCCTGGCATAGACAGAGTTACCAGGAAACCTCTCTCCAGAGCTGTTGATGTACTGAGCAGTAGCGCACACTTTCCTCCATGACATGCTGATGAGACCTTGACACTAACTGAAACAAAAAAAGAAAGAAAGAGAGGGGGGGGGGGGGGGAGAGAGAGAGAGAGAGAGAGAGAGAGAGAGAGAGAGAGAGAGAGAAAAGAAAGGAAATGTGTGTTCTACTAAAGTCCAAGCTGGAGCAATGGGAAAATGAACAAACCAGGCTGGCTTAATGGTGCTTTCCTGTGTTGGTTATTCAAAGGGTCTCTGGCATGCCCGTGAATCTTTGCCCTGTCCACGTGAGAACAGAGAGGAGTACACCAGCCAGTCTTAGCATCGTGTGTTCTGTCCTGTGCTGAAGCCACTGAGGTCTTGGCCTGGAGCAGGAGTTTTGGAATTGAAGAAACCAGGAATCAATTTCCAATTCTGCCACATAGCAGTTGTGTGGTCTTAGACTGTGTGCCTTTGACACTTATCCTGACCATTTGTAAAATAGGATGTAATTCCCACTTTGCCGGTCATGAGGACAAGAGATGGTGAATACTGCTGACCAGAAACTGGCTCCCACCAGAGCTGGCTCCTGGAGGTACTCGGCAGCAGAAACTGTCGTCATGGTTACTAACTATCACCATTTCTTTTATCCTCAACAAGTGTTCACTGAGCAACCAGTAGGTTCACACCGATGTGCTGAGCCGTGGAGAGGCACAGAGATGTTTGAGAGAGAAATTTCATGGAGGAGATGGAATTTTTCCTGGGTCTTCAGGGAAGTTTACTTTCACTCTCAACATAGTTTCTTGCTTTATGTTTTCACTTGCAACCATTCATCCCTTTAGAGAGAAGGTAATAGTTCTTCTGCATTACACAGACATCATAATAATATTCTAAGAAAACAAAAGAAAAGAAAAAAAAATTACCCGTAATCCTCCACCCCAACAGATCAAACTGGTTTTGATTTCTCAAGTTCAGGAAAACTGCAGTTTCATTAGGCAAAGAGAGAAGTGAGGAATGACATTTTAATTCAGGCACAGTTGGACCTCTTTCATCTCATCCAAAAAATGGGAAAGCTAGCCTATCCTATACTTTTGTTGGCAATGGCCAATATTTACAGAGAAAAACTCAATCCTAGTGTTCATGCTATTTAAAAGTACATATGTCAGGGTGGGCATTTGACACAACAATTAGGAAGCCAATTAGGATGCTCACATCCCATGTCAAAGTGCCTAGTTTCAAGTCCTGGCTCTGATCCTGATCCGTTTCCTGCCAGTACACACCCTAGGAGGCAGCAAGTGATGCCAGCTCAAGTGGTTGAGTCCTTGCCACCCATTTGGGAGACCTGGATTGAGCTCCTAGCTCCTGGAGTAAACAAACAGATATGAGAACTCATTCTCTCTTGCTTTCTCAAATAAAAATATATTTTTTTTATTTTTTAAGATTTATTTATTTTTCTTGAAAGAGTTACATAGAGAGAGAAAGAGAGGCAGAGAGGGGGGGGGGGGTCTTCCATCTGCTGGTTCACTTCCCAATTGGCCCTGACAGCCAGAGCTGCACCGATCTGAAGCCAGGAGCCAGGAGCTTCTTTCGGGTCTCCCACACAGGTGCAGAAGCCCAAGGGCTTGGACCATCTTATGCTGCTCTTCCAGGCCACAGCAGAGAGCTGGATTGGAAGTGGAGCATCCAGGACTCGAACCAGCGCCCATATGGGATGCTGCCACTGCAGGCAGCGGCTTTACCTACTACACCACAGTGCCAGCCCCCAGATAAAAATAGTTTTAAACAAAATACATATCTCAACTATACCCTCCCCCAAGTGTAATATGGAAATCAATTTCCTTAGATAGAAAATAAATGGTCAGGCTCAAAGAATCGCCACACATCTTCCAGACAAGTAGCGTCATTTATTATGGCAACATTCTCTCCCATTTTATCAGTTACAGAATTCGTGAGAATGGGTTGTCTGATGTTGTGCAAGGACAGCAATATAAACTGCCACTATTGGAAGCTCTTTCTTTCATTTAGAGTTATTTGCAAAATCTCTTTCTCATTCTTTCTAAAACCTCACTCCTCTCCAGCCCCCTGAAAATTCCAAACTCCCAAGCCACATCATACTCCTGATTACTATTCACCAAGCCTGTCCGTCTGCTGCCACTATGCCCCAGGCCCATGCATCCCTGCAGGACTGTTGGGAGCCAGGACTCAGGGCAGGAGACGTCGGAGCCATTGGCTTCTCTTGCAGGTGCCCAGGGCAATGCCATGCACCCTGTGGGTACTCAGTAAACATAGGCAGGCTGGCTGCAGTGGTACCCAGTTAATGAGTGCCAGGCTTTTTATCTGTGCTCAGAAATGAGAGGACAGATGGAGAAGAGGGCAGAGGGAGAAAACAGCTTCACACGGAAGCCCAGATAGCACTGCACCAGCACACTCATCAGACATAAAGGATTCTGATTTTGGCAAAGATAAAAGGGTCAGCAAGCGCCCTATATGAATGGCAAGTAGGTTAAAAAAGATTTCAGTATGATTTGGTTTTTCTCACATCAAAGGAAAGATGAACTGACTGAGTTTCAGAAAAATTCCCCAGAGACCTAAAGAAATAAAAGGAAAAAAAGTATGTAATTCTTTGAAATTATGTTACTAACCTAAAATATAAGAAAGCAACAGGATCACTCAGTAGATAATGCGTTCAGTCCTCCATGGCACCCCCAAGCAACACACCTGTCTCCATGCCACATCTCAGACACCAATAGCAACTACTGGCTGTTCACAACCTTGGTTCTGAACCACTCTTCCTCACTTTGAACACACTGAATTCATCCTGCTCTTGAACTTTGTGATTCATCCTCCAATCTCATCCCTAGCCTCATCCTTTGGACTTGACATTCATCACTAAATTTTAACTACAGCCTTGACATTATAGGTTTCCCCCTCAACTATATGTGCTAGGCTAGCTTGAGTAAATGATGTGCCAAGGTTGGATTCTTCGCTTATCCCTGACTTTCTCCTTCCCTTTGGCTGTCTCTTGGGCAACTCTCCCATTCGACCCAGCCCTGACTGGTTACCAGACATCACTTTAAAAGGTTCAATGATATAATTATTACAGGTATAATTGGTCTAATTACATTTCTCCAAATAACTAGGTACTTTATATCTCAAGAGGAGGGGAATTAATTTCCGGAGGAGTTTGTAATTCACAAATAGTAGTATTCTAGCGGAGCAGAGTTGGAGAATTTTAGGTTATTTTGTTAAGAAAATCTGCATTTGAGACCTAAATGATAGAACCAAAGGAGAAAGCACTAAACTAAGACTCAAGACAAATAGATTTCAATCCCAACTCCACCAATGATCATGTGGCCCTGGGCAAGTCACTTTTGGATCCAGATTTCATTTTACATTCCATTCATAAAATGAAAGGATTGTGCCATATGATCTCCAAAATGCCCTCCAGGTTCCATAAGCTTTGATTACTTTATTACAAGTCTGTTTGCTGAGATTCCATTTTCTCATTTGGAAAACAGTGATAATATGTCCAGTCCAAACTTCCTCCCAAGGCCATTGTGAGTGTCAAATAGGAAAATGCATAAAAGTCCATGGCACACTGTTAATTGTGGTAAGGGAAAGAGGGAAAGAGGGAAGGGAGGCCCTGAAACCAACACACAGCCTGCTGTTTAGTATAGCTACTTATAGGAGCTGTGACTGTTGAAAAGGCATCCCTCTTCGTTTCTTCAGTTACTAAGCTTTTTCAAAGCATATAGAGTGTTACTGGATTAACAGAGGAACTATGTCCTGTTGAAAAGATACTTATGAGAGGTAAAATGTCACAGAGTTGGAGGGGACCCTGATATTGGAACAAAAGTTGGACCAGCAGAATCAGGGCAGATTGTTGAAGGGATGGGAGAGGGAGTGGATGAGAACAAGCATTCTTACAGTGTCTATTGCATTCTAGACACTCTGGGTCCATTATACAATTTATCTTAGTCTTTGAAATAATTCTGTAATGGGGGCCGGCTCTGTGGCACAGTAGGTTAATCCGCTGCCTGCGGCACCAGCATCCCACATGGGCGCTGGTTCTAGTCCCAGCTGCCCCTCTTCCAATCCAGCTCTCTGTTATGTGGCCTGGGAAAGCAGTAGAAGATGGCCCAAGTGCTTGGGCCCTTGCACCGACATGGGAGACCAGGAAGAAGCACCTGGCTCCTGGCTTCGGATTGGCATAGCTCCGGCCATTGCGGTCATCTGGGGAGTGAACCAATGGAAGGAAAACTTTCTCTCTGTCTCTCCTACTTACTGTCTGTAACTCTACCTCTCAAATAAATAAATAAAAATATCTTTTTTAAAAAGAAATAATTCTGTAATGGAGCAATTTATTATTATTGAATGCTTTCCAGCATCAAAAACTCTCCAATTCTGCAGATTCCAGATGAATGTCTACAATTTAGTTCAATTCTGACAGTATCTACCTGGAATAGATCAGATCTGACACATTACAGGGTTCAGTCCCATGACTACCCCTCCTTCAGATGCCAATCACAAATTTAGAGCTCCTGTGCTCTTGACCAACTACCTATAAATCAGGGATTTCTATGATACTTCTTCACATTCAATAATCCAGTAAAATGGCTCACAGAACTCAGAGAAATATTTATGTACATTTAATATCTTGTTATAAAGAATTACAACTTGGGAACAGCTCAAAGGAATGGAAACACAGGGCAAATCTATAAAAAGGCAGGAGTTAGGGCAGCATCCCCAATTTCTCTGGGCAACTTTACCCTCTCAGCAACTTGATATATTCACTATCCCAGAAGTTCAACAAATCCATTGTTCTAGACTTTTTTTTTAATTTATTTTTTTTTAATTTTTTGACAGGCAGAGTGGATAGTGAGAGAGAGAGACAGAGAGAAAGGTCTTCCTTTTGCCGTTGGTTCACCCTCCAATGGCCGCCGCGGCTGGCGCACTGCGGCCAGCACACCGCGCTGATCCAATGGCAGGAGCCAGGTGCTTCTCCTGGTCTCCCATGGGGTGCAGGGCCCAAGCACTTGGGCCATCCTCCACTGCACTCCCTGGCCACAGCAGAGAGCTGGCCTGGAAGAGGGGCAACCGGGACAGAATCCGGTGCCCCAATCAGGAGTAGAACCCAGTGTGCCGGCGCCGCAAGGCAGAGGATTAGCCTAGTGAGCCGCGGCGCCGGCCTGTTCTAGACTTTTTAAAAGCTTTTATTTCTAACAGTTTAGTGAATGGGACTAAAATTTCCAGTCTTCTAATTAGTTGGTCTTTCTGGTGACCAGCCCCATTCCGAGGCTATCTAGGGTCCCACTCTAGGACCTGTAATGGGCATAAACCCGGATATGATCTAAGAGAGTTCATTGTGAATAATGAAATATGTCCCATTTCTCAGCACCCACTGCTTCCAGTCTACAATGCTGCACTTCAACAGAATGAATAGAAACTCTCTATTACAGTAGGTTTCCAAAGATGGCAGCAGCCGATTGTATAGATACTCTACATATATATGTGTGTGTGTGTGTGTGTACACACACTCATTGTATAGATACTCATTCATTCCTCCCTGACCTGTTCCACTTAAGATCCCTCTGTCCACATATTTAAAGCTAGAAATTCCAAGGTTTTAGGATTTCTATGCCAAGAACTAGGAACAAAGACCAAATATTTTTCTTATTAAACTATAATTATTATTACTCTTATTATTATCTTCATGATGAAAATCAGGACCTAGAAATCACATGGCTCCTAATTTAGCTATATTCCATAATTAAAAACCAAACAAACTCCAGCCTATTTCACTGGTTTTTTGGTTTCATTGCCACCAAAAACTGCTGGAAACCCCAGGTTCAACTTCCACTGCACATACTTAACCCCTTAAATCACCTATAGGGCTGGGACATTATGAATAAGAGCAATCTAATGTGTGTATTAACCCTTCTTAGATGGAGGTAGCTCTCTTCCCACTTGGAAATATGCCTGAGACCTACTGTGTCACATGCCTATATGAAGTACTGGGGACATGGGGGCCTTGCCTCCAACACGCCAGTGATTCAATTTGCTAGTCTTTTCATCAGCAATAAGCCGAGTTCAAGTGTCACCTAAGTTCAGTGGTGAGTGATATAGTGACTGCACAAGTTTTGTGAGGACAACTTGAAAAGAACAGAGGGGGAGCCATCTGGGAGTTTAAATTTTCATGCCTTCATGCCTCAATTTTCAGGCGATGTCATGCATCATTTATGTGGGGGTTTGGTGGCATTTATTTTATTCAAAGCCCATTTATCCTGGACTTTTTCCAATGCTGTGTGAGATTTTATGATTCATCAAATCCCTCTTCTCCATAATGCAGGTTGGCACACATTCTGTTGTATGGTACACTCAGACAAGTTCACCAAGGGAATAAGGGATTGGGTTGAAGACAGAGGAAAAACTGTGACCACAGCTTGTCCACAGATTCTAGTCTACAGTGTTTTCCTATAAAAAGGCCTTCTCGCTGCAGTAGGAAAACACAGAATGTTCTTTTCCCTGTTCTCTCAACTATCAACACTTCTGTGACCTCTGGTGACCAAAATTGTGGATATTTCTCTCCTCTAGCAACCAAGGAATAGTTCTGCATCATGGAACACCAGCTGGGTGTCCCCAGATTTAATTCTGACAATGTATACCTCGATAGAGTATCATATCCCACAGGTTGAAGGCTCCAGTCCCCAAACCTGCCCCCCCCATTCAGATGTTATTTTGTAGCGCGTGTTGTAACTTGTGCTTCTGACCAATGCTATAATTCAAGGCTCCTGTAACTTGGGTTTAACTTGCTAGTGTGACTCACAGAACTCAGAACACTTTACTTATTTTCACCCATTTATTATAAAGGATATTACAAAGGATACCCATTAACAACCAAATGGAAGAGATGCCTAGGGCAAGGTATGGGAAAGGGGTAAGGAGCTCCCATTACCCCTCCAGATGTACCACTATCAAGGAACTTCCATGTGTTCAGCTATCTAGAAGCTCCCTGAACCAAGTCCTTTCAGGATTTACTGAGGCTTTATTACAAGATTGATTAAATCTTGACCATCAGCCCTTCTCTTGTTCCAGGAAGCTAGGGTGAGGCTGAAATTTCCAATCTACTAGTCACATGGTTAGTTTGCCAGGCAACCAGCCCTCATCCTGTTCTATCCAGGAGCTCACATAGGGTCACCTCATTTGAACAAAATACACTTTTATCTTCCAGAAAATCCCCAAGGATTGAGGCACTTCTATGTCAGGAACTAGGAGTCAAAGACCAAATGTCAGAACAAAAAAGTTCTTCTAGCACCCCATCTACAAGGGTATTAGGATCTCAGACTTCTTGATTCATTGTGGCCCCTGGTTCTATAAGTCACCTCATATTGTCTGAAAAATAGCTTAAGTCTTACGTTTGCTATAATGACTTCTGCTTATAATCAAAGAACACTGAGTGCTTCAGCAAAGGGAAAGAGTTCAACAATTAGAACAAAAGGTTCTCCTTGTAATCTTATCTAACTCAGGAAATTAAAAGGGTTTTAGGTGCTCAGTGCCAGGGACTATAGGCAGAGACTAATCTGTATTTTTTTCTATTGTTTCACAAGTAGATTTCCAAAGATGGCAGAAACCTATTGCATAGATTACTCAAGTAAACAATAAATTTATTTCTCTATGTCCCCTTCTCCTTAATATCTCCCTGACTGCATGTTCAAAGCTAGGAAGATCATAAACCTGGCAAATAAATGCTGGAATCACCATTAACCTTGGTGAATATTGGGCTTTCTATTGAATGAAAAAGCAATTCCTTATCATTGTTTGGTAGCAGGGCTTAAGGTTGAATGGTATATAACAAAAGAATTTTTTATTTAACTCAACATTTATTTAGACCTAGAATTCATTAAGGGTGACAGCATGTCCTTAAATATCTCTCATACCAGAGAACATGGAAGGAGCTACAGCTAAACTAGGCCCCCAAGTTCGTATGTTAGTAAGTGGAGAGACGGTATTGGAACCATGTTACTGATGTCACCTGCAGTACAGCTCTGCTTGTCACCACTTGCAGAGTTCAGTCTGGGGGAGCTCAAGAGAAGTAGGAGAGAGGGAAGGGAGCCAAAGGATGGACCTACTGGAATTTTTTTCTCTGAATAAACATCCCATTTTGAGGCTAAAGAGGAGCCATGAACATTTTAGGCATCCTTTACTTTGAAGTCATTTCTTCTCCAGGATGCATTTTTTTCTCCCTAAAATACACTGATCCACTTCCCTAATCTGTCACCTCCAGGCACATCCCAGTCATATTCCTCTGGAAGTGACTCAAGGGGCTATCATGTGTCACTCAACCTTATTTCCTGGACCAAATATGGAGGGAAAAAATCCTGGAGTGAGATGTCCTTCGAGACTGTCCCCAGATAGAGAGAGGGAAGAGAACATGGGGGCCATTTTTACATGGTCTTTTGCAGTATTTACTGATTCAGGAAAGCAAATACAACTTTCTGAATAAAATAACTTGGAAGTGGCTCCTACCAAATTGTTTCATCCTTCCATTACTTTTCTTTTAACTACAGTAAACTTAAAATATATGAAGCTATAAGAATGATTATTACTGAAAACCTAGAACTTCTATAAAGTGATAATTTGAGAAAAGGACTTGTGTGTTGAAAGGCTCTGCTGTATTTTCATTTTCTAGATAGTGAGTACCTATAATGAAGAATCACAGATGTGGGAAAGGACTCATGAATTCTCATTCCTCCTGCCTTTCTCTTCTTGGGCCAGGCCTCAAACTGTCCCACACTGATGTAGATGAAAATCTACTTCCTGCAGATGTCTTCTCCCTGCTGACTCCTCGTTCTGTCTCCATCTGAGCCCACTCTTCCTTACATTTAAGCGAAGCTTTTCCCTTCACCATGTAAGTGCATTTTCTTAGCAAAGGCATGCAACACGTTTTCAGTGGTGTCTCCTGCTTTTGAAACCAGAGTCTCTACTTATCCAGCTGAATGTAGCCTCATCAAGAATCTGGAGAAGATTCAACACTGTAGAAGAACCATGAGGCTAAGACTGCCAGCCTACCACCAAGAGAGCACCAGAGGGAGGAAGGAAATTATTTTGTAGTGCAGGTTTCAATATGTGGCCCTTCTTATGCATTGCCTTATTTAAATCTCATGTACCTCTATGACAAGAGAGTTATTATTGCCCCCATTTCATGGGGGAGGAAAATGAAAGGATACATAACTTCCTCAAGTTTTCACCAAGTTGCCAGCGATGGAACTCGAAGTGAAATCCAGTTTTTTTTTTTTTTTTTTTTTTTTTTTATTGCAAAAATCTGTTCTTGTTCCACTCTGGGACTGTGTCTGTTTGGGACAGCGCATGTTGGTAACATACGTTATCACATTTTACCTCTCAGGCTGACAAAAGGCCTGGAGTAAGTCTGATGAAAGCCCTCAGGGCTGGTGTCAAGCACAAGTGCACAAATTCACAGAGAAAGCAAGAGTGGGGAGAGATGGATGTTTTCTCCTCAGGGACCGCATGGACCCTTGTACTGGAGCACTCAGTTTTCTTTGACTATAATCAGCAGAAGCCACGATAGCTAATTTGAGAATCAAAGTATTTTGGGGAAATATTAAGTGACTCATAGAGTCAGGGGCCACGCTAAGATCAGGAACACTAAGGTCAACACCAAGGACCTCAGACTACCTCCTTTTTGTGTTGCCTTTACTTTGACGCCTCTTCAGCGACCCTCCATCCATGTTGCACACTGCTTACAATGCAGATTCCGGGAAGACTGAATCTGACCTAGTTTATAAGACCATGGACCTACCCTGTAACAGGGACTGGAATTGACTGGCTCCTCAGGGCCATATGGAATGCAATAGAGTGATTCTCCAAAGGAATGAGAGGGTGATGTTACCAAGAGAATGGGAAATGGGTGGATATTGAGTTAGATAGAAACAAATGCCCACTACCCACACTCTAGTAAATAAACCTAGTCACAGGGAAGCTGCCCTTTTGTCCTAGGCTTAAGTGACAGATAACCAGGGAGCCATATTTAGCAAAAGCCATAGAATTGAAATTTATTTTTTCAGGCAATATTCTTCTGGAATAAATTTCCATCACCAGTGTCTTCTAGTCTCTACCCTATCTCCACTGAATATTGTTGGTAAGTTCAGTCAGTACTCACTTCTCATTGTAACCTTGCATCTGCCTGTTAAACATGGCCCTCTCCGTGGCCATGATCAAGTCAGGGAATGGCCAATCATAGGCTCTTTTCTTCTGACCCAACCTGAAGTCCAATCATTGGTCCACTCTCTTAATCAATGATGAGAAAAACATTTGGACCATTCTACAGGTATTAGGGAAGTTCATCTAAGGTAGCAGCTCCAAATTCTTCAGGAACTCTGAAATGGAAAATACTGTCTTGAGAAGTCACACATTTGGATGAGAGAAGCTATTACATTCCCAAATAAGGACAACCTGTCTTCTGGTTCATTGTTTGGCCAAGTCTTCACAATGACTTTCTGTTCTGGTCCAGCAAGGGCAGGAAAGGAGATTCTGTGGAGGCCACGACAGATCTAAAACCAACTGGGGCCCCAAGGTTCCTGCAGCTCTTGCCCTATCCAGATCAATATCCTCACCCTCCCCTGGATTTCCTGGTAGGTGGTAGGGTATGTTGCTTTGGTTTTTGGCATATCCAAAAGAGAAGTCATCCCAGGTGATCTAGAGAGAATATAGCAAGTGCTGTACATGAAGATGTTGCAAATGGACAAAACATGTTTTATTTGCAGCTCATAATCTTTCTAATTAAAAGAACTTCAGAGTTTAACCCACAAATGATGTGGAGAGATGAAACAATGAGATGCTCACACCAGATTTGAGAGCTTTATGTAGTAGCTTCATTCCTAAAATGTGTTCTGTAGATCAATATCGATCCATGGCTATTGACTTTACAGTACAGCTCCAATATTGCTTTATCCTTACAGAGTAAATTTTTCATCATTACAGGCTTCTAATCCTTTCACTTTAAGTGTCTGAATTCCTGCACCCCCTCTTCTCTGCCAAACAGAAGCATTTTATGAGAAAAAAAAAAGCTAAATTGCTAAGAATTTTCATGTGTTCTTTCTCCTAATCCTAATAAGAGCATGTGAAACTATTGTTTCTCTATTTTTAAAGATTAGACAACTGAGGTGCAAAGCCTCATGCCTAATGAGAACCAACAGTAGGATTCCAATCCTTGTCTGGATTGGTAAGACTGGACCTCAGGTAGTAAATGATTTTTTTGTCTTCAGTGGATATCTGTGAATGGCTTGGAAGGGGCATAAAATCTCCATATCCAATTGGCACTACAGCAGTCTGTTCATCCTTTATTTAACACACATTACTTGGCTGATTCATTAGTATGTGGAGAGGTAAACAAGACAAGGTCTGGAAACCGAGAGTAGCTCATACTTTAGAATAGGCTTGTTCCTCAAAGATAATTTCCTTCTCTGACCTAACAAGATCATTCAATTTTCCCCCTGAGGCAGAAGTCCCCTGGTCCAGTAATGTGGACCTCCTACTCAGATCCCATCCAGCAGCCCTGCAACTTGGTCTAATTGCACCTTATAGTTTTCCCTTTTAAAAATTTATTTTTATAAAGAGAACAGACTTCATGTATTTCATATATACAGTTTTAAGAACATAGTGATACTTCACACCCTCCCTCCTTCTTCCTTTTTTTGTTGTATTTATTGAGATAACATATTTTTAATTTGTTTTATAACTATAAGCTTAATACTCCAGTAATAAAGAAATCAACAAGTAGTAAGCAGAAAGACCACTGTACCTCAGGAATATAGTCAAGGACTAGAAATCTCAAGATGCCAATTTCACTCAAATACATTACATTTCTTGTACTCTATATGCTAGCCACCACAAATCAGAAAATATATGATATTTGTCTTTTGGAGACTGGCTTATTTCACTAAGCATAATGATTTCCAATTGCATCCATTTTGTTGCAAAAGACAGTAATTCACTCTTTTTTATGGCTGAGTAGTAGTCTGTGTATGTGTGTGTGTGTGTGTGTATTTAAGTCATCAACTGATGATGGGGTTGATTCAATAGCTTAGCTGTTGTGAGTTGAGCTGCTATAAACATGAGGTTGATTTCACAGGTTGATTTCATAGCCTTTGGGTAAATTCCAGGAGTGGGATGGCTGGGTCATATTGTAGATCAATTTTCAGATTGCTGATCTGTGATTACTTTAAAATTTACAGTATATGTGTGAAACCTCATTTTTTCATTCAATGATTGTTTACAGCAGCCATTGCCTATTTTCCCACTAAAGTAGGGCCTTTTTTCTTTTTAATTGTTTGGTGAAGTATTAAGACTTTTTACTGTAATGTAATTTTAAAATGTTATCTCAAAAACTAAAAAAAGAGAAGGAAAGAGGGTGAGAGTGAGAGTGAAGGGGAGGGAGAGAGACAGGGACAAAGGGAATATCATCATGTTCTTAAAATTGTATCTGTGAATCACATTTTATCTGTTAAAAACTAAAAATTAAAATCAAAAATTCATGATTTTTGTTTTCTTTTTAAGATGAACAAATTTCATGTATTTCATATATATGGATTTAAGAGTATAGTAATACTTCCCACCCTCCCCTCCTCCTCCTTTTGATTTTTACAGTGATATGCTCTATTTTATACTCATAATATTAACCCTGAAATAAATAAACAACAAATAGTAAGAAGAAAAACACACTGTTCCTCAATGGTACAGACAAGAATTGTAAACAGTCATTGAATTTCAAAATGTTAGTTTCACTCATATATAATTTTAGGGGGTACTCTATTAGTTACCACAGATCAGGAAAAATGTATTTGTCTTCTTGGGGACTGATTTATTACAAAGAGTATAGTGGTTTCCAATTGCATCCATTTTGTTGCAAAAGACAGGACTTTTTTCTTTTTTATGGCTGAATAGTATGCCATTATATCTTTCTCTCTCTCTCTCTCTCTCTCTCTCTCTCTATATATATATATATATATGTGTGTGTGTGTGTGTGTATACATATATATATATATATATAAAATCACAATTTGTTTATCTAATCATTAGTTGATGGATATCTGAGTTGATTGTGAATTTTTTTTATTTTATTTATTTGAAAGGCAGAGTTACAGGGAGGGGGAGAGAGAGAGAGAGGGTCTTCCATCTGCTGGTTCACTCTCCAAATGACTGCAACGGCCAGAGCTGAGCTGATCCGAAGCCAGGAGCCAGGATCTTCTTTCGGGTCTCCCACGCAGGCATGGGGCCTAAAGACTTAGGCCATCTTCCAGTGCTTTCCCAGCTGGGTCTTGAACTGGCGCCCATATGGGATGCCAGCGCAGCAGGCCACAGCTTTAATTCGCTGTGCCACAGCCCTGGCCCCTGATTGTGAATTGAGCTGCAATAAACATGGCTTTAAGGATAACTCTTTCATATGCTAATTTCATTGTGTTTGGGTAAATTCCCAGGAATGGGATGGCTGGATCAGAAGGCAGATCTATTTTCAGCTTTTTGAGATACCACCATACTGTCTTCCACACAACCTGTACTAGGTTACATTCCCACCAACAGTGGATTAGGTACCTTTTTCACCACATCCTCGCCAGCATTTATTGTTTATTGATTTCTGTATGGGAACCATTCTAATTGGGGTGAGGTGAAACATTGTATTTTGATTTGCATTTCCCTGATGGTAGTGATCCCAAGCATTTTTTCATATGTCTGTTGGCCACTTGCATTTCATCCTTAGAGAAATGTCTATTCATATCCTTAGCCCTTTTATTAACTGAATTTTTTTTTTGCTGTTGTTGAATTTATGGAGCTCCTTACAGATTCTGGATATTAACCCTTTATCAGATATATAGTTTGCAAGTTTTTTCTTTCTATATGTTGCCTCTTCACATGTTGAGTGTTTCCTCTCCTGTGGAGAAGCTTCTTAGCTTGCTGTAATCCCATTTGTCTACTGATACCTTTATTGCCGGTGCTTCTGGGGTCTTATCCAAGAAGTCCTTGTCTATATCGATGTCTTGCAGTGTTTCCCCCATGATTTTCTCTAGTAATTTGATGGTTTCAAGTCCTTAGTTTAGATCATTGATGCACTATGAATTGATTTTTGTACAGAGTATAAGGTAGGGATCTTGTTTCATACTTCCAACTGCAGAGATCCAATTTTGCCAACACCATTTTTTAAGAGACTGTCTTTGTCCAGGGAGTGATTTCAGCTCATTTATCATAGATTAGTTAGTTGTAGATGGGTGGTTTAATTTCTGGAGTTTCTAAACTCTTCAATTGGTCCCCATGTCTGTTTTTTTACCAGTCAGACGGTTTTGATTATCCCTGCCCTGTAATATGTCTCAAAATCTGGCATTGTGATGTCTCCCACTTTTTTATTGTTTACCATTGCTTTAGCTATTCAGGTCCCTTATGTTTCCATATAAATTTAAAGGTCAATGTTTCTAGATCTGAGAACGTCCTGGGTATTTTGATTGGGATCACATTGACTCTGCAGATTGCTTTGGGTAATATTTTATGTCACACATTTTGGAGACAATAACTCTTCCAATAAATGAATATGGAAGATTTTTCCATTGTTTTGTGCCTTCTGTTTTGTTCCTTATAGTTTTGTAATTTTCATTGTAGAAATCATTCACTTTCTTGGTTAGATTTATTCAAAGGTATTGAACATTTTTAGTAGCCATTGTGTATGAGACTAATCTTGCAAGTTCTATCTCAGGGATGTCATTGTTTGTGTATACAAATGCTATTGATTTTTAAGCATTGATTTTATATCCTACATCTTTTCCAAACTCTCTTAGGAGCTCCAGTAATCTTTCAGTAGTGTGTTTTGGTTCCCCTGTGTATGGGATCATGCCATCTGCAAACACGGATAATTTTACTTCCTCCTGTCCAGTTTGTATTCCTTTGATTTCTTTTTCTTGCTTAAAGGCTCTGCTAAAATGTCTAGAACTCTGAATATTAACAATGACAGTGGAATCCTTGTCTGGTTCTGGATCTTTGTGGAAATGCTTCCAACTTCTTCCCAATTCAATGTGATGCTGGCTGTGGATTTGTCATACACTGCCTTCATTGAATTGAGGAATGTTCTTTTTTGCCTAATTTGCTTAAGGTTTTTATCATGAAAGGATGTTGTATTTTATCAAATGCTTTCTCTGCATCTGTTGAGATAACCACATTGTTTTTAGTCTTCAATTTGTTAATGTGATGTAAGACAGTTATTGATTTAGGTATGTTGAACCATCCCTGCTTCCCAGGGGTAAATCCAGCGTGGTCCTTAGAGATGATCTTTTTGGTATGTTGTTGGATTTGATTAGCTGGTATTTTATTGAGGATTTTTGCTCTATGTTCATCAGGGATATTGGTCTACAGTTGTCTTTGTTTTATCATTTCCTCATTTTGGAATTAAGGTGATTCCAGCCTCATAGAAGGAATGTGAGAGGATTCCCTTTCAATAGTTTGAATAGTTTAAAAAGAATGTATTGGTTCTTTAAAAGTTTGGTAGATTTCAGCAGTGAAACCATCTGCATCTGGGCTTTTCTTTATGGGTAGGGTCTTTATTACTTATTCAATCTATATCTTGCTTATTAACCTGTTTAGATTTTCTACATCTTCTTGCCTCAATTTTGGTAAGTTGTATGTGTCCAAAATATGTCTAATTCTGGATTTTCCAATTTGTTGGCAGATAGATGTTTGTAGTAATTCCTGATGATTCTTTTTACTTCGTGGTATACATTGTAACATCTCCTTTTCCATCTTTGATTTTATTAATTTGGGTCTCCTCTGTATTTAGTTAGTTGGGCCAGTGATTTGTCAATTTTGTTTTTCAAAAAATCAGTTCTTCATTTGAATGATATTTTGTATTTTTTCCTAATTTTCTTTATTTCTAATTTTTATAATTTCTTTAGTCTTACTAATTTGGGTTTGGTTTGTTCTTGTTTTTCTAGGTCCTTGGCATGCATTGTTAGATCATTTATTTGACACCTTTCCAATTTCTTGATGTAGGCACTAATTGGTATAAATTTCTCTCTTAATACTGCTTTTACTGTATCCTATAAATTTGGTATTTTTTGTTGTCCTCCTTATTCATTTCTAGGATTTTTTTTTTCATTTTGATTTCTTCTATGACCCACCATTCATTCATGATCATGTTGTTCGGTTTCCATGTGTTTGTATGTTTTCTAGCGTTTCTTAATATGTTAATTTCTAGTTTCATTTTATTGTGGTCAGAAAAGCTACATGGTACAATTGCAACTTTTTTAATTTGTTGACACATTTTTATAGCTAGGATATGGTCTATCCTAGAGAATATTTCATGCCCTGATGGGGAAAAATGTGTTTTTGGCAGCTGTGGTATGAAATATTCTGCAGATATCAATTACATCCATTTGTTCAGTAGTATGGATTAGCTCTATAGTTTCTTTGCTGATTTTTTGTCTTGTTGATCTGTCCACTGATGAAAGCAGAGTGTTGAAGCCTACCATTATTATTGTATTGAAGCCTATGTCTCCCTTTAGATCTATTAATGTTTGCTTTACATAGTTGGGTGTCCTAGCATTGAGTGCCTATTCATTTACTATAGTCTTATCTTCCCATTGAATTGATCCCCTAATCATTACATAATGCCCTTATTTGTCACTTTCAACAATTTTTGTGTTAAAGTCTATTTTGTCTGATACTAGGATCACTATTTCTGCTCTTTTGATTTATGTTTGCATGGATTATCTTTTTTTATTCCTTCACTTTCAGCCTGTGTGTATCTTTGTTGGCAAGGTGTGGTTCTTTCAGGCAGCAAATAGATGGGTCTTATTTTTTAATCCATTCAGCCACTCTATACCTATTTAGGTCATTTACATTCAAGGTTATTATTGATAAGTAATGGCTTGGTCCTGCCATTTTTCTGCATATATTCTTATTGTTTGTTTTAGATTTCCTTTGCATTTTACTAGGCAATCTGTCTTCATATCTTTTATGATGCTGATTACTTTTCTCTATTTCTGTGTGTAGCACATCCTTAATTATCATTTGTAAGGCTGGACAAGTGGTGAGTCTTTCAATTACTGTTTATTTTGGAAAGTATTTACTTCAACTTCATTTATAAATGAGAGCTTCATTTGGGCACTATAGTCTTGATTAACAGTTGTTTTTCAATTAGGACTTTGAATATATCTCTCCATTCTCTCCTAACCTATAGGGTTTCTGATGAGAAATCAGCTGTCAATCTAATTGGAGATGGTTTAGAGGTAATCTGACATTTCTCTCTTTCACATTTTAAGATCTTTTCTTTATGTTTTATTTTTCAAATTTTGACTATAATGTGCTGTGATGAAGATCTTCTCTGATCATGTGCATTAGAGGTTCTATGTGCTTCCTGTATGTGGATGCCCATATCTCTCTCCAAAGTAGAGAAATTTTCTGCTATTATTTAACTGAATAATTCTTCTAAGCCATTCTGTCCTTCCATACCTTCAGGAACTCCTAAGACAAATATATCAGGTCATTTAATTATATCCCATAAATCTCAAACTCTATTTTCAGTTTATCTAATTTCTTTCTTCTCCTCCTCCTCCTCTCCCTCCCCACCATGTGCCTCTATGGCTTAATGGAATGCCTGTTCCTTTAGCAGATCTGGCCAGTGCTCCAGGGTGGGGCAAGAGTCAAGAGTAACACCCACATTCTGCATGGTAGATCTCTATCATCAGTGGGGGAGGGTAGGATCAAACAAGCTTGTGTATTCACAGCCCCAGCCCCTCTGTGTCAAGGTGAGCCAACTGCCCAGGTTAAGTCCACAATGCCTGCATACCCTGTCATCTTGGGTGCATGAACCACATAGAAGGTCTGTGCACTCCTTGATGTGAGCACAGAGCCCTCTGCCGTGACTCTCTCCAACACTTGGGGAATTCTAAGCTTCTGTAGTCAGACCCAGTGATCACACAAAGGTCCAGCAACACCCCCACACCTTATAATGCACAAGATTCCCACCATCACAGGGTGCAGGGCTCCTAAAGTCTCAGGGAGCAGGGGATCCACTCTCTGCCTTAAGATCCTCTTCATGTACAGAAAGCCACCCTATTCCCAGAGCCAGCCACCAGTCTGACAGAGGTCATGCAGTGCTCCACAACTGTCCCTTTTTCTGGGGAATTGTCCTTGACTAATGGCCCTGGAAGATATACCCCATATCCCACCTCATCCCTAGCAGAAGCCCATGGCTAACAATTAAGAGATACAAGGCAGGGGCAATAACAGGGCTGACCTTGCTCCCTCAGGTGATTTTGTCATGTCACCCATAGTCTGACACTTCCCTAACCACCCAGACTGAAACAACCTGAAGTTGAGTGGAATGCCTTGCATTGTTCCTGATTTCCTCTTCCCCCTTCTCTAAGGAACATATCCTCACTAAATCACTTGAACTAGACTCCCCATCTAAGAGAACCCAACTGAAGACATCTAGTTTGTCTTTATTATATAACAGAGGAGTTATAAAAGAGAAGTATTTGAAAACAATCTGCAAATTATGTTTTCACTCATTCAGAAAGTGACTTCTAAAATTAAACAAAATCAGCAAGATCTATTTGCATGGATTTGTTGGCATCAACCAGACTTATTAAAACACTACCTGGTCTTTGACAATTTCTCAATAATATCTCTCTAAACCAGTTTTGTGTGTGTGTGTGTGTGAGAATATCATATTCATTGATACAAGTCATGAGTTCTTGCTTTTGAATAGTGTTGTTAACCTAAGTGTTAGCTGCATTGAAAATTAATGCACTGCTTGCCTGATCATTTTTACAGAGCCTTTGGTGAGGTAGATGTTGAGCCTGTTGGATAATTATCTGGTTTTTTAAAAATCCAAACATCCTTTTATACACTGAGATTTCTGTTTGCAAGTTTTGCTTCAAGTTTACTGAACCATTTAATTAACTTAAGTGTTTAAACTTCCAGAGGTGTTGATTGATTCTAATCAGTATTTTCTGCTACTCTAATTGAAGGCTTCCTCTCTTGGTCTATTGTCAGTGAAGCAAAAAATATTAAAAAAAAAAAAAAGCAAAACACTGTTTAGTCTTTGGCATAATCTAAAACAAATTTAATCGGTCCCATAATTGCATGAACTTCAGGAAGCCAGAATGGAGCCAATTCTCTTTCCTTTGAAGTACAAGAGCCAACCCCAGGAAGAGACACCATGCAGCAGGCTCATGGAAGGGATTCTTACAACCTCTTGCAGGGACTTGGACTTGAAGCCAAGGCACTTTCAGGTCTGGCAGTTTTCACTCTTCATGGAAACTCAGTAGGGGGGAGGGGATGTTTTGTAGGGATATTAGCCGAAATTCAGAGAAAGTGATTTTCTCTTGTAATAGCTCTTCTTGTCTCAGAAAAAAACAAAATATCATCCTAGGCTCCCACCTCCTCTATTAACACCCCAGGCAAATGCAAACCTAACCCCTGGAATTAGAGCTGCCTAGCAATGAGTAGGTCTTTCTACAGCTAGTGAGCTATACAAGCTGGGATTCTAAGCTCCAGGTGTTCAGGCAGCCTGGGCACTGTGTTTAGCTGCTCTGTAGTGTTCCACCAGAGAAAGTGAGAGGGGAGCCCACATCGGAGCAGCTGGGGAGCACCTCCAACCTAGAGGCACCTGAGACATGGCTCCAAGACCACTCCCCAACTTGGCCTTTTGAAGACCAGGTTTCCTGCTGCCTTCAAAAAGATTTTCTGCCATGCTGCTCTTGGTGTCTCCTGAGACAATTCTGTTCTGGTTGACTTCTGTTCAGCACAAAATAATGTATTATGGATATTGCATTTTTCTGCTAAGAAAATGTCAGCCACTAAACTAGATCAAGCCGCCCTCCAGTTCTTCAGTGCTGACTCATTTTAATTATTGAACTTCTCTCCCTGGAAAGTACGCTCTGTGCTGTTTGCTGAGAAACTGGCAGTTTTAACACAATTTGGAAACTTTTCATAGATTGATCACCCCAGGAAAACAGGCAGCCGATCGCCACAGAAATTCTGCAGTGGAGATTAGTTTGCTATGTGATCACATCAAAGAAGTGAGATGTGTGGCATTTTCTTCCTATTTTCCACCCTGCCTCCCTGAGATGCTTTCAAGACAATGTCTCTGGATGCAGCTAGGAGCTGCTTCCTATGTACTTCAGGGATTCAGTCCTAAATCCATGGCAAGCTCACGGGTTCACCTGAGCCACTATAATCCCTGCCTGCCTCTCCAAATCCGTCTCTCACCTTCTTGCCACACCCACCTTCTTTTTGCTTTGGGAACACTCCAAGATGTTCCCTCCCTGAGGCCCTTTGCACATTCTCTTCTAGCTAGTAAGGTCTGCTTCTAGTCTGGATGCATTGTTTGCAACCTTAGCTAATGACAACCCCTGTGGACAGAGTTCACTATTAGTATTTTTTTTTAATTATTTACTTGAGAGGCAGAGTTACAGAAAGAGGGAGAGACAGAGCTCTTGCATCTGCTGGTTCACTCCCTAAATGGCCACAATTGCCAGAGCTGAGCTGAACTGAGCTGAAGCCAGGAGCTACTTCTGCGTCTCCCACATGGGTAGAGGGGCCCAACGACTTGGACCATCTTCCACTGCTTTCCCAGGCCATTAGCAGGGAGCAGGATGGGAAGAGGAGCAGCTGGGACTTGAACCAGCTCTCATATGAGATGCTGGCCTTACAGATAGATGCTTAACCTACTGTGCCACAGTGCAAGCTCCTATTGCTCCTATTAGTATTTTTTAAAGCTCACAAATTATTTTAATGCATGTATTAGTCAACTTTGTGTTACTACAACTAAAATACCTGAGAGAAGCTACTTGCGAAGGAAAAAGGTTTACTTCAGCTTGTGGTTTTGGAGGCTCATAGTCAAAGATTTGTCTTGATGAGAGCAGTAGATGGTGGAATTGATGCAGAGGCAGGATCACGCAGTGAGCCAGAAAGCAGAGAGAAACAAGAAATATACTTGTCCTCTATGTCCACTTGGCCTCTCCATATAAAGCCACCATGATTTCATCATGAAGACTCTACCCCAACAACTGAATCAAATCTAGACACTTTACAAAGACTGTATTTTCAGACACCAATATTGGAATAGGTTCCATCCTTACTCCATTAGTATAAGACTCTGGGGATCAAGCCTTTGAACACATGGACCTTTGGGGACCCCCTCCAGTTTTCCAAACTGAAACAATGAACTTCAATAGTTGTGAATCACCACCTTCTATCTTCTTGTGACTGGGTCCTCCTACTATGCAGATCTCAGTTCCAATGTCACTTCCAAGAGAAGCATTCTCTGAACATCCCCTCTGAAATAACCTGAACTCTAACTCTGCATCACCCACTAATTTCATTAATTCTGTAATACTCATCACTATTTAAAGTGATTGTCTGTCTTCCTCACTCCTAATGAAGCTTTAGGAGACAAGGATCATGTTCATCTTGTTGACTTCTAAGGCAGGACATATGCCCAATATGCAGTGAGTGTTCAAAATCTGCTGAATGAGCAAATAAATTCATGGATTTGAATGAAAGAATAAAGAAGTACATGAGTGCATGAATGGTTGAGTTTCTGACCTCAGAGTCAAGTTACTATTTTTGATAGCATTTTTCATTTTATAAGGGCTACCACTCAATACACTTGGAAAAAGATACTTAACTCTCCACATGGCCATCATTTTCTATTTTTAGTTACTTAGTAAGAGGATGCAAAAATTTTTGATAAATAATAACAAATTTACAAAACCACAACACTTCACAAGTTGCATACTAACATTGAAAAATCTGTGAAGGTGTAGCTTTTTCATGTCCTCTCTTTCCCTGTGTCCCCCTCCCCCAGATGTGTGGCCATCAGCCTAGCAAGTCAGCACTTTACCATCCTGCACCTGTGCCCTCCCCACCCCATTGTCAAACCATCATGGAGGCATCTGAGCTCTAGTCTTTATTCAGTCTCTTTCCCTTCCAGACTCCTCCAGGGAAGCATTTAGATCATATGTTGGCCTTCCTAGAAGCTGGCTGAAAGATCAGTAGATCTTCTAGAGCCCATAACTGATCACCAAAGCAGCAAGGAGAGGTCATGTCTTGTGGGATTCCCCCACCACCTGTGTTGCTATCACTTGATAATCTCTACACCCCGATCTTCCCAAGGTTGGCATCCTGCTTCAAACATTTTCATACATGTCTTACCCCAGCAGCTCATCCTTTGACCACCATGAGTCCCAACATGAAAGTGGCTGATGAGTTCTTCTGAGCACCACCACCACCATCTTCCTCCTCCTCGGAGCTGCCTCCAGCTTTCCTATCAAAGCCAAACCACTATTATTCAAAACATTAAAAAGTATAGACTCAAATTAGGCCATCCAGCTTCCAGAATGGATTCCTTTTTTTTTCTGTTCAAGAATAGAAATAGGAGAGGTACATCTTTAGATAGATAAGTGATTTTCTTCCCTTCCCAGTAGGCATAATGCCTGGTGACCAAGATGATAAGCAACAGACTTTGCTGCCCCATCAACTGTCTTGGCTATATGTACACAACAGTGTGTTTCTGCTTCAGGGAACCAAGAGATATTTCTGGTGACCTGAGAGCACTCATTCACCTTCAGAAGGTGAGTAGCTGAATATTTACACCATATCAGAGTTTGACTCATTTTCTATCATTGTGAAAATGTGTCACAATGCCTGAAACTTGAGCAGGTATCAGGGTCACGATTAACAGGTTCAAGATTAACTGTAGCCCAGGACAGTCAGAATTTTCATTGTAGCCAAACACTATGTAAAGAGGAAGCTTGAGGAATCGACTCACCAACCTTATAATCTAAGAGTTTCTGGTTATACAATGGGATTGTGTCCTGATAACCTCACTGAAAGTTGAAACTATCATAAGTCAAAAATATACCTAACCTACTGAACATCATAGCTTCCCCTAGGCCACCTTAAACATGCTCAGAACACTTATATTGGCCTACTGTGGGGCAAAACCATCAACATAAATATTTTTTTAATCAAGTCTTTAAAATCTCAGATAATTTACTGAATACTGTAATTAAAGTTAAAAAAAAGAAAGGTACACACCATTGTGTACTTGCAAAGTTGTAAGTTAAGCCACTGGAAATAGAAGACTGTACAGGGAAGACATCCATACTCCAAGAAATGAGCTGACCATTCATTCGTGCATGTAGTAACTACTTGTTAAAATCCTGGTGTGCTGCTTATATGAGGATCTATGCAATGAATCTACAACAAAGAACAGTCACAACAAAACTCCTTCATAATAGAACTTAGTAGGGAGACAGACAATGGATTAACATGTTGGAGTTGTGAGGAAAATAAAAGAGATGAGACATAGGAAAAAGCATGCAATGTGGAAGGGGAAGTGCAATGTTTATTTTTATTATTATTTTTTTATTTTTGACAGAGTGGACAGTGAGAGAGAGAGACAGAGAGAAAGGTTTTCCTTTGCCATTGGTTCACCCTCCAATGGTACCATGGCTGGTGCACCATGCTAATCCAAAGGCAGGAGCCAGGTGCTTCTCGTGGTCTCCCATGGGGTGCAGGGCCCAAGCACTTGGGCCATCCTCCACTGCACTCCCTGGCCACAGCAGAGAGCTTGCCTGGAAGAGGGGCAACCAGGATAGAATCCAGCGCCCCGACCAGTACTAGAACCCGGTGTGCCAGTGCTGCAAGGTGGAGGATTAGCCTATTGAGTCGCGGCGCCAGCCGGGAAGTGCAATGTTAAATAAGGCAGTTGGTGAAGGCCTCCCTGATAACGTGATATGTGAATCAAACCTAAAGGAGTTGGGGAGGCTGGCTTGCAGGTGTCTGGGTAGGAAGACTTGTAGCTCTCACACAGGAGTATGCCCAGTGCATGGCAAGGACACTCTTGTAGCTGTAACTTCTATGTTAGCGGAGAGTGTGTGGGATCAGAAAGGTAGGTAAAGTGGATCTTGACAGTTTTGGGGTGTGGGATCGCAATTTGGTCCCACTCTAACTGATGGGGGCTCTCAGAAGTCAATCTGATTTATACTTTCATGGCTCATTCTGACTATGCTAAAGAAGAATGTTCAGGGCAAATGCTAGTTAGGAAGCTGCTGTGATCATCTGGGGAATAAATGTTGGTAGCTTAGACCAGGGTTGGAGCAGCAGAAGAGCAGAGTAGAACTGGATCCTGGATATTTTTTCAACTTTTATTTAATAAATATACATTTCCAAAGTACAACTTTTGAATTATAGCAGCTTTTCCCCCCATAACCTCCCACCCGCAACCGTCCCATCTCCTACTCCCTCTCCCATCCCATTCTTCATCATAATTCATTTTCAATTATCTTTATATACAGAAGATTAACTTAGTATATACTAAGTAAAGATTTCAACAGACTGCACCCACAATTGATGCTCTTATTTATGATGTCAATAATCACCTGAGGCTCTTGTCATGAGCTGCCAAGACTATGGAAGCCTCTTGAGTTCAACTCCGATCTTATTTAGACAAGGCCTTATTCAAAGTGGAAGTTCTCTCCTCCCTTCAAAGAAAGGTACTACCTTCTCACCTGTTCTTTCTGCTGGGATCTCACAGAGTTCTTTCATTTAGGTCATTTTTTTTTTTTGCCACAATGTCTTGGTTTTCCATGCCTGCGAAACTCTCATGGGCTTTTTAGCCAGATCCGAATCCCTTAAGTGCTGATTCTGAGGCCAGAATGCTGTTTAGGGCTTTTGCCATTCTATGAGTCTGCTGTGTACTAGATATGCTTTGAAAGGAGAGCTACCTTTAGTAGCTGACAGACTTGGTATACTGTAGAGACAAAGAAGAGTCAAGATTTGGGGTCATGAATGAGAACAGTTTCCATAAGAACTCTGTTCTTGGCTGGCGCCATGGCTCACTTGGCTAATCCTCCACCTGTGGTGCCGGCACCCTGGGTTCTAGTACCGGTTGCTCCTCTTCCAGTCCAGCTCTCTGCTGTGGCCCGGGAAGGCAGTGGAGGATGGCCCAAGTGCTTGGGCCCTGCACCCACATGGGAGACCAGGAGGAAGCACTTGGCTCCTGGCTTCAGATCGGCACAGTGTGCCAGCCGCAGCAGCCATATGGGGGATAAACCAATGGAAAGAAGACCTTTCTTTCTCTCTCTCTAACTCTGCCTGTCAAAAAAAAAAAAAAAAGAAAAAAAGAAAACTCTGTTCTGTCAAATGGGTCCACTCAGGAACCAAAAGAAGCCCAGATGGACCCTTGCATGAGCACAGAATTACAACAAATGGATTAAATCATATCCATTTATGGAGCACCAAAGACATGCCAAATCTTGGGTTTGAGCACTGGGCACATACAACTCCATTTCCTCTTCCAATATCCCAAGGAGAAACGTGCCATTGTCTAAAAAGATAAGGAAATTTAGTCTTTTTTTTAAGATTTATTTTGTTTATTTGAAAGACAGAGTTACAGAGTGAGGTAGAGCCAGAGAGAAAGAGGTCTTCCATCCACTGGTTCACTCCCCAGATGGCTGCAATGGCTGGACCTGCACATATCCGAAGCCAGGAGCCACAAGCTTCTTCTGGTTCTCCCATGTGGGTGCAGGGACCCAAGGATTTGGGCCATCTTCTACTGCTTCCCAAGCTATAACATAGAGCTGGATTGTAAGAGGAGCAGCCAGGACTAGAACTGACACCCATATGGGATGCAGGCGCTTCGGGCCAGGGCTTTAACCCACTATGCCACAGCATCAGCCCCAAGAAAATTTAGTCTTACAGCAAAGCAACTTGCCCAGTGCCCATTTAGGCATGTCTGGCTTCCAGATTTAGGCTCTCAACCACTATACCATCCAGACTCCCAGACATTTTCTTTTAATTAAGCTCAATAAAAATATGGGTTGTTCTTCCCTCTCTAAGGTTTCTCAAACTACATAACCAATTTCCTAGACTGGACTACCCTGTGCCTTAGAGAATGGTAGAGACCCCCTGGTCAGATTCTGACTCTCTGGCCCTCTATTTGCATCCTTCCATACCTGTCACCTGACCACTCTGACAACCAATCAGCAGGGGCTTCCTCGCTGGCAATACATGGCCAGCTAAGAATCACAGTGGATGGTATACCCATTTTAGTTCAGAGGAATCCTCCCCTTTGAGATTTGAGGAACAGCTGGACCACAAAGAGAACTTTTTGTTATTATGGGCAATATATTTGCAATTTGTGGGTAGCATTTTTTTGAGGCAATTAATTCTTTCAAATTAGTTAGTTCCTGGTCTCATGAGTCTAGATTTGGGAAATTTGCCTTCATGAGCCTGTGGCACTAACCATATTCTCCATGTGCCAGACCCTAATTTAGAGAATGCAGTATATACCCGGTTCTTGCTTTTACCGGGTTGATAAGTTGGTGGGGCAGCCAGATATTAAACCAAGAGACTTCTTTGTTAGGGTCTAAGGTAGGAGGTTGTGTTCTAAAGGGAACAAACATTCGACATATGCACATAACAAAGGAGTCAGGTCTTGTGAGAGGTGTGAGAGAAATGATGAGTATGCTGCCATCTGAAAGATGAATAATTTCCCCTGAGTGGAAGAGGGGAAAAGGCAGTGGTGGTCCAGAGAGAGGCCTTATTAAAAGTTTAAAAAACAAAGAAAGTCAAGTTTTGATGCAAAATGTGATGGAAGGGCCATGAAGGTCTGCTTAAGGATGTTGATCTTTATCATAAAAAGGAGTCCTTTCTTAGAGTGCCAAATGGAGAGAGAGACGCCAGCTGTGCTTTTGAAAGGGCAACTCTGCCTACATAGTAGGGGGTTGGAGGGGAGAGGTGGACAGAAGAGATTACCTTGAGATTATTTCACTTTCTATACTCACAAAGTGATCTTACATCACACTGGATTTACCTGGACATGGAATTCCAGCATGTCTGACATGGGAGATATCTTAGCATTCCTCTACTCTAGCTGCACCTACGTCCTCTAGTACATGGCCACTCAAATTATAGCGTCAACCCTTAAAATCAGGTCTTTTGACTTAAAAATATTGAGCTTGTAACCACTATCTCGGTTACCTGCATTTGCATGAAGATTGAAATCTTTCCAAGTATTAATTGCCATATTTAGTATTGTTGTCTTCAGTGTTTGGCAAGAACAGGTACTTAGTATATGTTGAATAGATGAATGAAGAAATGGATGGATGGAAGGGTTGGTTGATGGAGGGAGAGAGTGATAGAGGGACTGATTGATGAGTGGAGGGAGAAAAGGGTAGATTTTGAAGGATGTTCTTTCTTCTACTCTCCAAAACTTCTATAGACCAATCAAAAGAACAAGAATTTTCCCTTAGTGAGAGCCCTGACCTTCCTTCCCAAAAGGCATGTCCTCTGGTCATGGCGTGCACCCCTGGATCACAATAAGAGTGACCCCAGAGGACAGCCTTCCTTACCCAAATCTATGCCCTGGCAACCTCAGTCCCTGAAAGCAGCTGCTAAATCCACTGCAGTTGTTTGGAATGGCAAACAGCCCAGGATCAGTTAGGTCATTCACTGACTCCTTATTCCTCCTGGAAAGGAGCCTACCTTGCTAACTGTCCAAATTGAATTTTAAAAACTTTAATTAGGTCACCATAAAAATTTGCCTTTTTTAATGGCAGAAAGCCCAGTTTCCAAAGTGTTTCCCCAGGAGCTCATTTTGTTGCCACCCCACTACTCCTGTTCGTCCCACACCCCATTAAGGAAGGACTCCGCATAGGAAGCTGATGAAATATTATCTTAAATGACAACAAGCATAGGGAGCTCAGAAAATAGCTCAGGCATTATTGCAAAAATACACCCTTGACAGAAATCTTTTCATTTATTGCAGGTAACACTATGGGGGAATGAGGCCTGGTCCCAATTTTTTCAACAAGGAAAGGAAAATCAGACAGTCTAGGTGAATTTCAACTCACATTTGCCTGGAACATTCCTGGTTTTCTTCCCATGATAATGATATTCAAATGGGCTGACTTCCTAGTTGCAGTTATTTGGAATGTAATCATCATAACTAGTGAATAAAGAAAACTTGCTTATCACCCACCATTTATTTATCACTTACTGTACACAGAGGTTTATCTCAGGCTGATTGCACATTCCTTTTTGTCCCTAAAGCACTAAACTAAGGACCTCATTCAAGTCTGCAGACATCAACTTCTCCACCATGTGACCAGGAGAAAGACACCTGCCCTCCCTAAGCCTGTCCCCTTCTCTGCCAAATGAGCACCATAATTTGTATACAGCAAACTGCATATGGCATACTCAAAATGGGATAATTTGAGGACAGTGCATAACACAAAGGACTGCTGACAAAGGCATGGGTGTAAGGGAGCCACCAGGATAATGTACTAACCATAGAAAGCAATAGTCTAGTTGTTAATAGCTGGAGAGACAGAGTACCAGAGGGAGAGAGGTTCCTGTAGAGTTGGCATTCCTGTGATCTTAGGTACACGGCCAGCCTGAGACAACTGCACAGGGACAGGAACTCTATAAGAACCTAGGACACAAAGGCCCTAGTATTCCAGTCATCCCCCCACTGATTTCCTTCCAGGGTGACCACTGACAGAACTCTGAACCAGAGCACATGGAGGCCAGTCAAGAAATATAGTGAGTCTCCCTAGAGAGAATGGAGCTGGGTGGACAGGGAGTCTGGCAGGGCCAGCAGAAGCCACTGCCATACAGCACCTGCTCTCCCTGTGTGAATGTGACTTTATGAAGACGAGATGATTCCACGAAGGTGAGGGTACTGGGTAAACAGAGAATGCCAAACTAGTCACAAAGTTAGCTACTAACCCAGAATAAGAGTTCCCTGCTATTAGCCTTCTACAGGCTCCCAAGGTGGGGATGAGAGTGGGCTGTAACAGAAGGCCAAGTAGAATCTACTTTTCTTTTTTTTTTAAGATTTATTTTATTTATTTGAAAGACAGTTACAGAGTGAGGTAGAGACAAAGAGAGAGAGAGGTCTTCCATCCATTGGTTCACTCCCCAGATGGCTGCAACGGCCGGAGCTGCGCCGATCCAAAGCCAGGAGCCAGAAGCTTCTTCCAGGTCTCCCATGTGGGTGCAGGGGCCCAAGCACTTGGGCCATCTTCCACTGCTTTCCCAGGCCATAGCAGAGAGCTAGACTGGACGAGGAGCAGCTGGGACTAGAACCGGCGCCCAAATGGGATGCTGGTGCCTCAGGCCAGGGCCTTAACCCACTGCGCCACAGAGCCGCCCCCAAGGGTCTACTTTTCTTTCTCTTCACACTGCGTGATGAGCAGGTGTGCTTCAAGGTAGTAACATTTAAATGGTTCTGAATCCAGCTCATTGGATTTGAATCTGGATCTACAACTTACAAGCTGAATAACTGTGGCAAATCTTTTTCACCTCTGTCTGGCTCTATGCCCTGATCTAGAATGCAGAGGCCATACTGTCCACCTCTGCAAGATTTAAAGGGAAACTCATCATGCCTAGAATATAGGAGGTGCTTGAAAAATACGTCATAGAATGAGTGAACAAAGATTTCTACTAACCTCCTCCTTCCCCCAGCTCTCAGGTGGCAGGAGACCATGTCTCTGGTCTGGCTGACAGATTCCCAAGGTTTTTGACATCTTGATGAGATATCTAACTGAGGGTGAGATGAGGAGCAGGATGGGTGGCTGGAAGGGGTACAGTGACTGCAAAGCTCACAGAAAGAAGAGGCTCTGTGCAGAAACAATGTCCCCAAGAACTCTGTCTCAAGGCAGCCTCTGTGTAAGTGGAATTTGAATACAAGCTAGAAATGTTGATAGAATGTCTAATTTGTCAAAATAGGATTCTTCTGGCAATACATTAGAAATGACTGTGAAATTACTTTCTTGGCCAGGTCCCAAGTATGAGTGAATGACTGAAAATTAGCTATTATGAGACTTTAATTTGGGGATAGAAATAATATTTAAAGGATAAAGAACTTAGGGGGAAAGAAGGTGATGTGTTGAGTGTCTTAGTATCAACCCGATCCATAAAACAAAGGTTCCAGCCTTCACAGAGCTTATTTAACAGAAGGAAATGAATAAGAAACATAATGTGTAAAATAAACCAGGTAGCGTGAGTGGAATTGTACCCTCCAAAAAGATATTCAAGCGCTAACCCTCAGGACCTGTGAATGTGTCCTTATCAACAAAGTCTTGGCAGATGAACTCAGTCAAGTTAAGATGAAGTCAACCTAGATTATGGAGGGCCCTAATCTAATCACTGCTGTCCTTAGAAGGTGGCAGAACCTTGGACCCAGGCACAGAAAGATGACAGCCACATGAAGACAGAGGTAGAGATTGGAGCTATGTTGTCAGCAACCACAAGAAACTAGAAGAGAGGCAGGGGACAGTTTCTCAGAGAAGGCACCATCCCTGCCAACACCTGTCCTCCAGGCCTTTGAAACTACACATTCCTATGTTTGCAACCCCCAAGTTATTGTTCATTTGTAGTGACAGCCCTGGGGACTTAACAAGTGTGAGTATAATGTGTTTCAGAATGGTAAGCGCTATGGAGAAAAGCAATGCAGAGAGGGAGAGGATGCTGAAGGAGAGGCTGGACAGGCAAGGGAGGTGTTGGGTAATTGGAGCAGGCTGCACTGAGAAGGGGGGATGTGACCAGACTAAAGGCAATGAAGAGACTAAAGCCAAGCAGAGATGGGGAAGGAACATGGCAGGCAGAAGAAGCAGATGCCAAGGAGGTCAGTGTGGCTGAAGTGGGAGATGGGCTCAGAGAGAACCAGACCCCAAGGGGCTGTTGGCCATTTCTAGGGTTCCACTGTCGCTCTGAATGGGTTAGGTACTGAGTGGTGCGATGACACAATCTGAAATCTGATTTGAAATCCTTGTTTGGATGCTGTATCGAGGACAGATGGAAGCAGCCACTACAGCAACCCAGCAAAGAGTATTTCATTGGCAGGTGCACTCGCCACTTTTCCAAGGACACTCTCTGGTGGGAGGCAGAGCTAGGATTCTCAGTGTGTCTCTCTCTGCAGCACTAGGCAGCCTTCAAGCTTCTAGCCACAGCCTGATGCAGACTTAATTCTGAGACCTGGAAAAGAAGGAAGGAGAGTACTTTGCATGCCTTCCTTGGTTTCCTTGCCCTCAATGTTAATACCTACCTCACAGAGATGTTGCAAGAATTGAATGAGGGAACATCTGTGGAAGTGGTTATGAAAAAGCCTAAACCACTCAATAAATTCAAGTGATTATAATTAATACTACTAACATTCACCCCTCTCTTCACCCTACCACTATAGACCCATAAATACCACCAAAATAATGCCTCATGAAGAAGAGTCTGATCCCCATGTGGGGATGAAACTGGCGTGTGCATCTGCTGCAGAGAATTTTTCATTTAATAGATTTCATTGTAACAAGACAAGCTATGCCCTGTTACCATGGGCCATCTGCCAGGAAATGCAAGCAGCTTGACATGCAGAACTGGGCCTTTGAAGAAAATGGCCGTGAACCAACAAGCAATACATTAAGGCACTGAATTCTTCTACAATGCTTTTGTTTTTCTTTCAACGGTGACTAGTTTTGATTTTACATGTTTGGGAGGGATGTCTCAGCTTAAGCTCAGTGAACACGAGGTGTGAGCAGCCAGAGGACACCTGGTGGCATTTACAAGACTTGGTAGTCCTAGGAGCTGTCCCTGACCGAAAGAAGAAGGAAGGGGACCGGCACTGTGGCATAGTGGGTTAAGCCACCCCATATGGGCTTGAGTCCTAGCTGCTACAATTTGAATCCAGCTCCCTGTTCATGTACCTGGGAAAGCATCAGCAGATGCCCCAAGTGCTTTGGCCCCTGCACCTATGTGGGAGACTTGGAAGAGATTCCTGGCTCCTGGCTTCTGATTAGCATAGCACTGGTCATTGCAGCCATTTGGGGAGTGAACCAGCAGATGGAAGACCTCTCTCTCTCCCTCTCCCTCTCCCTCTCTCTCAAATAAATCTTTAAAAAGAAAAAAAAAGGAGGAGATTGGTTCAAAGGAAGCTGAAAAATAATATGGAGTTTCCTCAAACAAGTAAAAATGGAACCACCTTTTAATCCAGCAACCCCATTTCTAGTTATATACTCAAAGGAAATGAAATCAGTATCTCAAAGAGATATCTACATTCCCGAGTTCATTGTAGCATTATTCACAACAGTCCAGACTTGGAAACATCCTAAATATCTAAATATTTACCATTGGATGATGAGATACAGTAATTGTGTTCCATCTTAAAAAGTAAGAAAATACTGCCCTTTGCATAGCATCATGTCCTACAGGTTCATCTTTGTTGTTGCAATCAGAAAAATACTTCATGATCTCACTGATAAGCAGAATGTTAAATAGTCTAACTCATGAAAGCAGAGTACAGACAGTGGCCACTCAAGGCTGTGGGGAGGGAGAAATGAGGAGTGACCACAAGAGCGCCAATTTCCAGGGTTGAATAAACAGCAATGTGACTGTAGCTGACAGTACTACATTGTGTGCTTGACATTTGCTATGAGACTAGATCATGGGTGTTCTATACTGAAAGAAAAGAAAACAGAAAATGGTAGCTGTGCGGTGATGAATAGCTTGATCGTGGTGATCATTTCATAGTGCATATAAATATCAAAACATCCATATGCACCTTAAAGGTCCATATTTGCTATGTGTGGATGATGCCTCAGTGAAGCTGAAAGAAAACGTAAACAGAAGGCAGAGAAGAAAATAGAGGGTGAGATGGTGTCAGGTACTGGTGCTTGGTGAAACTTGAAGGAGATGATTTGGGCCATGACCTTGAGAGGCCCAGAGCTCATACTGTCCAGAAGAGCCAGGAGACAGTGGATGTGAGAGGGGAACATTTTCCCAGTTTTCTGAGCTGGATAGGGGAGCCATGGCAATGGCAGGATAGCACACCAGCAAGGCGGTGGGGGAGCGGCAGCCCTCGAGGCAGACCTCAGGTACCTGATGCCACTACACCAGAAGCAGCTCCCCTGGCTCCCTGTGGGGCTGGCAAGAGGATGTCATTCTTCATGAGTAGTGAAATTGGGGTGTTCAAACTATGCACAACCCCAGGATGACAGAGTCTTGGGATATCCAGGTTACCACAGCTGTGGCCACATGTACTGAATACCAGCGATATTCCAGGCTCTGCACTAAGTGATTTCATTCATGCATTCGTACATTTATTCATTCATTCATCAATAGATACTGATGGATTCCTTTTAGGTACCTCTCTCTGCTCTGATTGCTGGGGGATACATAAGTGTGTAAAACACAAAAGTGTTGGCTGTCATGTGGTTTACATTCTATTTGTGAATTGTAAGTAATAGCTAAATGCAATATCTTGCATGCATGCAGATGGCAACTGCTATGGAAGGAAGAAAAAGCAAAGCCAGGACCAAGAGCTTCAGGAGTGGGGTACAGAATTAATTAGGGGAACCAGGATAGACCTCATTGAGTCTTGGCTCCCATGTCTGCTCCTCTAAGGGTGAGTCAAAGGGCACTAGAAGGGGACATGTTTGAAGCAAGGGTCACAGGTGGTGCAAAGCCCCTGAGGTGGGTCCTTGCCTGAGGAATTTGAGGAAACCAGAGAGGAATAAGCAATGGAGAGGTTTTAATCAGAGATAGACTCAGAGAAAAATGGGTGGCGCACATCACATAGGACTTTATCGAATCCTTGCCATGAGTCTGAAATAGATGTTACTCTCCTCCTTTTACAGATAAGAAGACAGAGTGCAGAGAGGTTAAGTAATTTGCTTGCATGAATACAGCACATAGATGTGGGGACAAGTCCATCTCAAACATGATGCTTTTTCCATTCTGTTGTATTATCGCCTCTTAAAAGGCTCCTGATAAATGCCTACCCATGTGCATAGATTAAAATCAAGATCACATCACTTACTGAACGATTGCCTCTAGCCAGAAAGCAGAGACACTGATAGACATGCATGTGTGTGCACACCTGCACACACACACTTTTAAACCAAATTTGGAAAACCACATTTAATTTTTAAGTGCTTCTCTTGGTTGGAATTATTTTCTCAGCAATGTCTACATGTGCCTAGGGCCAGTGTGGGACAAGGATGACAAAGGTACCAGGAACACACAATGGGGAAAGGACTCTCTTCAGTGACTAGTGTTGCGACAACTGGATATCCACATGTAAAAAAAATCAGATCTTTATCTCAGACCATATACAAAAACCAACCCAAAATGGGCTGAAGACGTAAAAAACCTAAGTCCTAGAAGTGTGAAACGTCTAGAAGAAAACAGCTCCATGACACTGGTCTGGGTAAGGACTTTTTGGATATGAACCTAAAAGGACAGCAAGTAAAAGCAAAAACAACCCGAACAGCATCACGTCAAACTCAAAACCTACTGTGTGGCCTCCAGAGCTGAACAACTAACATAGCAAGGAGATACTCTATGGGATGAGAAAAAAATTATTCACAAACCACACATCTGATAAGGGGTTGATATCCAAAGTATTTAAAGAACATAAACAATCCCAGGAGTAAGAAACTATAGAGCCCTATTTAAAAGTGGGCCACAGATCTGAATGGACTCTTCTCAAAAGGAGACATGTGAGGGGCCGGCACCATAGCTCACTTGGTTAATCCTCCACCTGCAGCACTGGCATCCTATATAGGCACCAGGTTCTAGTCCTGGTTGCTCCTCTTCCAGTCCAGCTCTCTGTTGTGGCCCGGGAAGGCAGTGGAGGATGGCCCAAGTGCTTGGGCCCTGCACCCGCATGGGAGACCAGGAGGAAGCACCTGGCTTCTGGCTTTGGATCGGCACAATGCACCAGCCGTAGCAGCCATTTGGGGGGTGAACCAACAGAAGGAAGACCTGTCTCTCTGTCTCTCTCTCTCTCACTAACACTGTCAAAAAAAAAAAAAAAAGGCCATTACCAAAAAAAGAAAAGGAAAAGAAATATGTGTTGGAGAAGTTGGAGAGAAAAGGAAACTCTAGTGCAGTGTTGGTGGGAATATAATTTAGTATAGCCATTTATGGAAATCAGCATGGAGGTCCCTTAGAAAGTTAAAAAAAGAATTAGTACATGATCAAACTATTCTACTTATGGGTATGCATCCCCCAGAAAATTAAGTAAGCACATTGAAGGGACACTCTCACGTTCATTGCAGCACTATTCATGATAGCTGAGATGTGGAATCAACCCAAGTGTCCATCAGTGGATGGATGGATGAAGAAAACAGGACATACATACATATATACATGCATGTATATCAAACACACATGCACAGTTGACTGTTTAACCTTTAGAAAGAAGAACATTCTGTCATTGTAACAACACGGATGAATATAGAGGTCATTATGTTGAGTGATCAAAGTCAAGCACAGAAAGACAAATGCCAAATTATCTCACTTACAGGTGGGTCTAAAACAGTGGAACTCACAGAAGGGGAGTAAAAGGGGCTCTTCAAGGACTGGAGAAAGAATGAAAGGATTGGCAAAATGTTGGGTAATGTGTACAAAATTTGATTTAGGAGAAATCATTTCAAGAGAGCTATTGTACAGCCTGGCAAGTATAGTTAATAACAAGGTGTTGTATTCCTGAGAACTGCTAATAAAGTAGATTTTAAATGGTCTCACCACAAAAGAAATGGTGTATGAATTCATGCATATATTGTGTATCTTGATTGAGGAGTCTTCAGATAATTCATGGAAAACACATATTATGAAAAAACTGCATGGATTTCAATTTTTTGCAAGAATGTAAACTTATGCTTTAATTCCATTTTCCATGAACTTTCTTGAAGTACACTTGTATATACAATTTTTATTTTTAACTAAAAATAAATACTAAAATAATGTGAAAGAAAGAGAGCAAGGAAGGAGGGAGAAGGGACAGGCATATTCTCTTGGCACCTAAGAGCATAAGAAGGCAAGGTACAGCTCAGACTGTGCAGGGTATCAGCCTGTGTGTTGGAAATTGTGACTGACAATAGGCAGGTCACAAACACTGAGAAGTTGTCCAGCACGAAGACAATATTCTTCTTGCTGTAACATCATCTCATCATGTCTGGATAACCTCATTATTGATTTATAATGTATTTATCTCAAAGTACAAGTGCACATGATTGCCCACTGTTCCCCTTTGTCATTTGCATCACATATGGTATTTCATCACATGCTCAGTCACTGACTCAAAGATGATCAGGGATACTCGGAGGCCATGAGAAGTGAATGGCCTTTGGAACCAATGACCCTGCACTGGGATGGTGCCTCTCTGCCACCTCTGGAAGCCTTACAGGAAGTTACTCAGAAGCCTAGACGCTCTTGTTTTTATTCTTGCTTCAGAGCTGAGCTGCCTGGGTTTGAGTCCTGGTCCTACCACACACTCACTCACTCTCTGCTTCAGTTTCCAGAAAGATAGTAATAGCACCTGTCTTTTAGAATTATGCTAAGAATCCCATGAGTCAATGTACGTGCAACTGTCAGGCCAGTACCTGGCCCACAGAAAGGACTAAATAAACATGTGCCATGACTGTGTCTGGTAGAGGATGGCAAATAAACCACTAACTCTAACACACCGTGATAAATGCTATAAAAGAGATGAGAATACAGGAACAGAACACCAAAGGATCAGCTTTTCCAGGTTGATCAGGAAAGGCAGCCCAGAGGCTGTGATCCTTGTAGCAGGTCTGGAAGAAGGAGCAGTTCTACAGGTAGACAGGAAAAGGGACAGAATTCAGGTGGGGAAAATGATTCAGCCCAGAACAATGATGTAAAACAAGAGTAATGAAAACAAATATGTCTTACAACTGAAACGAATTCCAAATGGAGGCACCATCTCAATGAATCTTTGCTGCAACCTTTGATGGAGGGGTGAATATTGTTCCCATTTTATGGAACTTACGAAGCTTAGAGAGGTTTCACGACTATGATTCAGGACAGATGAGAGCAATGCAGAACTCTGCAGACCCTGGGATTTTTATGAATCAATGCCTTAGCCATCCGCTGCTGCACAGTAAGTTATCTAAACCTTTGTGACTCCAAACAGTAAGAATGTATCATCTTACACCATTTCCACAGATCAAGAATCTGCTTACCTGGGTGCTTCTGGCTAGGGGTCATATAAGAGGCTGTAGTCAACTGTCACCCGGGGCTCCAGTCATCTGAAGGCTTGTCCTGGGTGGAGGGTCCACTTCTAAGGTGTCTCACTCACTTGGATGGTGGGTGGTGCTGGCTGATGGCTGGTGCTGTCAGTTCTCCACCACATAAACTTCTCCACAGGGCTGCTTGAGAGGTTCCCAGCTCTATAGCTGCGTCTTCCTATGTTTCCTCATGATCTGTCCAAAAGAGCAGAAGGAACAAGCTGCACTACCTTATGATGTGGCCTTGGAAGGCACATAGTGTCATTGACTCGGTATCAAGTTGGCTTCGTAGCTCACCCCTATTCAGCCTGACAAGGAACTCCATAGGAGCCTGAGCATCAAAGATCGTGGAGGGTATTCTGGGAAGCTAGGTACCACAGTCACAATTCATATTTAAATTAGAAGCATAATTGGGTTATCACAGTTTTTATCTTGTCAAGGAGGTTAATAAACCCCCAAATAATAACTAATTTTATATTATTGACTGCAATCTTATAAAATCAAGGACATTTTAGTGTCCCAAAATACAGGAAATGATCTCAAAGTATAGGCAAGTTATTTAAATTTGATAGAAATACAATGACCTATTTGTTCTTATTTTGCCTTGGATTGGAAAAAAAAAAATGCTCTGGACAAGGGCCTGGAAAACTGGCACAGGCTATCGAACTTGGCCACTACAAACTATAAAACCTTAAGCCAGTTTCTTTGAGCCTCTCTGATCATCTCCATTCATTCATTAATACGTATTTATCAAGCAACTATTATGTGCAGAGCTCCAAGTTAGGCACTGAGAATTCAGCGGTAAACAGGACAAACAAGGTCCCTGCTTCATGAAATCTGCATCCGAATGAGGGCTGACAGGTAACCAATAAACAAGAAAGCACTGGGTGGTGCCATGTGACTAATTGATAATGCAGGACTGAGGATCACTTCTCTGAAAGGTGACATGCATGGTGTGATTTAGATGTCACGATCCAGTGAGTTCACTGAGGAGTAAGAAAGGTACTTCAGATAAAACTGTACAAAATTTCAAAGGTGGGACTAAGCCTGGTGCGTTTGAAACTGGAATATTAGAGCTGGGCCTGATGGATGAAGGTAGAATGATACAAAATGGGGTCAGAAAGGTGGGATGGAGAAGGTCAAGGAAGGCTTCCGAAGTCAGGATAATGAGCTTGGATTTTATTCTCCAAGGGCTTGAAGCCATAGGAGATTTTTTAAATCACAAGTGTGGCACGACCTGGTTTTAATTTTAAAATCACTCTGGATACCAGAGGGAGAGGAGCTTAGAGAGAAGCCAAATGAAAGCAAGGACTGATTTAGACATGCAGTGTTCCAGGTTAGACTTGATGGGAGGATGGTGTTGGATGTTGTCAAGTTAGAGCTGAAGAATTTGCTGGTGCATTAAATGTAGGTAATGAAAGGAGGAGAAACAACTAGAATCTAGTGTAGATTTGCGATTTGTGGGGTCAGTGTGTGGGGAAGATTGTGGAGGAGCAGGAATGCAGGGGGAGTAACAATTAGGTTCCTTTGGCCATATTACCATTGAGACGCCAATTACACATCCATGTGGTGAGCTTAAGGAGCCCATGGAGTATGGTAGTCTGGAGCAATGGTTTTCAAACATGGCTGCACATTGGAATCACCTGTAGAGTGACTATGGATGGCTGGGTCCCACCCCTTGTGGGGTCTTTAAAATAATATCTTAATTCTAACATGTAGAAAATTTTGACCTTGAGAATTCAAGACAGAGGTCAACTGAGGACTTGACTTTGAGTATCAGCCAGGCACAGATGATTCTTCAAGCCAAGGAACTGGTTGAGATTTTGTAGAATGACCACAAACTGGAAAACAAAAGACAAGGGTCCAAATTTTGGGACACTCTCAAATCTAGGGGACCCCAATATTTGGAAGTTGAGCAGAGTAGCTGGCAGAGAACCAGCAGCCAGCGCCAACATGAAAGAATGCCAGGCTTCTTCTGATTCTCTTTGTGGACTCGTGGGCGCCGTGGGCAAGAGCTCACCTGTCATTCTCCTCCCTCTGACTTCCTGGGGCTCTTTTCCAACCACGAAGACCAGCCCTCTCCAGATTTCCCCTCTGTCAACTGTTTGGCAGCTATGTAGGGCCACTTCTATTCCCAGGTCAGTGCAATGCAAACCAATTCATTTAGCAGCTGTTCCTCCTCCCGATTGTTCGTTCCAAGACATATTATTCCACATTTGTTCACATTAAACTGCATTTTATCATCCATTATCCCAAGCCCTTCAATGATCTGGACCCCTCTGCATTTGGTGGCAAGGCGCAGAGATTTGTGGGGCCTGCAAAAGCTGTCATTTGCAGATTTGAAATCCTCCTCACAGGGCCATTACGCGGGTCATTAGCATCAGTAACAAGGAGTGGCTGTACCTGGCGGCTCTGCAGAGGCAGGGACAGACCAAGGAGGCCTTGTTTGTTTTCTTCACCCAAGTGACAGGGACACCCTAGTGCTTCCCCCACTCCGCCCAGGCTTCCTCTCCTGCCTGACAGTGACAATGACACTGAGAGAGTATCTCAAATGATTTCCAGGCTCCAACACGGAGTCTTTACGCCATACTCTCCAGCAACTGTGACCTCCAAAAATCTCAATAAGAAACCACTCACACCCGCATGCCGCTGGCTATTCCTAATCCAGCTGGCTATAACTTCCAGCCATCTCTGGCCTAATCATATGAGACATTTCTGGAGGTCAAACATCCATTTACATCTTCACCCTGCAAGTCCCTAGGTGCCCGTGTCTACTAAACAACTTGTCACTCTGGGCAACCTAGAATTCACCTTTGACCCACAAGTGAGACGGGATGGGATGTTTAATACTTGTTACCTGTCTCTGGTCAAGAATCCAAGGCCCAGGATGGAGCTCAAAAACAAGAAAAGCCCAGCCACGTCAGGGGCTTCGACAGCTCTGTTTCTTTGCATCTTATTTCGTTATTGCAGCTTCTATTCTTGAATATTTTAAAGCATCACAAATCCTTCTCCAGGCCTGAGAAATAATTGATTGAAGGATCCATGTGTTTTCTTCACAAACACTTAGAAGACACCAACTCTGGGTCGAGATTCTGGACGGCTGTGTAGGAGACACATAGGCAGCGAATGAGGTTCCAGTTAATATTAAGTTAATAGCAAACAGGACTGCTGAGCTTTAATTTTTTTTTTAATTCCACTTCTCTGAAGCCCATTCTCCATGCTCCTTCACTCCCCCAGAGTCCCGGCTACATGGGGGAACTGTTCTTTTCAGCAAGGACAATGGCATCCTCAGTGGGACACTTGGGAACATGCGGGGATGCTTTGGATGGTCACAGTGACTTGGGAGGTGGGCTGGCATTCAGTGCCTGCAGAATACTAGATGCCCAGCCCTGCCTGGAACCAGCCACCCCAGCATGCCCAAAGCATCTCATTAATAAGCACAGAAAGAGAAGGTACACTGGTTTCCTATGCCTGGTCCTTTTTTTTTTTTTTTTTTCAGGTAGAATTGACAGTGAGAAAGAGAGAGAGAAAGGTCTTCCTTTACTGTTGGTTCACCCTCCAATGGCTGTTGCGGCCGGCACACTGCACCGATCCGAAGCCAGGAGCCAGATGCTTCTCCTGGTCTCCCATACGGGTGCAGGGCCCAAGCACTTGGGCCATCCTCCACTGCACTCCTGGGCCATAGCAGAGAGCTGGCCTGGAAGAGGGGCAACCGGGACAGAATCCGGTGCCCCGACTGGGACTAGAACCCGGTGTGCCAGTGCCGCAGGCAGAGGATTAGCCTATTGAACCATGGTGCCAGCGGTCCTTTTGTTTTTAAAGATTTATTTTATTTATTTGAAAGTCAGAGATACAGAGAGAGAGAGAGAGGTCTTCCGTCTGCTGGTTCACTCCCCAAATAGCTGCAACAGCCTGAGCTGAGCTGATCCAAAGTCAGGAGCCAGGAGCTTCTTCCATGTCTCCTACATAGGTGCAGGGCCCAAAGACCTGGGCCATCTTCTACTGCTTTTCCAGGGCCATAGCAGAGAGAACTGGATGGGAAGTAGAACATCCGGGACTGGAACCGCCACCCATGTGGGATGCCAGCACTGCAGGCTGGGGCTTTAACCCACTGTGCCACAGCGCCGCCCCCCTATGCCTGTTCTAACACATTACTACAAATGTAACGGCTCAAAGCAACACACATACATTGTAGTTTAGGAGGTCAGAAGTCTAAAATGGGTTTCTCTGGGCCAAAATCGAGGTATAAGCAAGGCTTCATTCTTTCCTGAAGGTTTTGGGAGGAACAAACCTTCAAAGCCAGCAATGGCTAACTGAGACTTTTTCACAGTGTATAGCTCCAAGCTCTGCCTCCAACATCACATTTTTTTCTCTTCTCTTCCTTTTTCATGTTTAAGGATCCTTGTAAGTTTGTTGAGCTCATCAGGATAATATCCCCATCTCAAGATCCTTAATCACATCTGCAAAGTTCCTTTTTCCACATAGAATGGCATATTCACAGGTACATGGATTAGAATGAGGACACTGTTGAGGGACCATTACCCAGTCTGCTATAGGATCCGACAAATGTATAGGGCCCAGAAAGTGCACTGACACTTTCAGCCACTAGAGGGTGCTCTCACATGATTCAATAGCCTGATTAATACTCCATTTTCCAAATTAATCCAAGGAGCGCTTGATGTCACGTATCAGGAATGTCATAACACGTGGTCAGATGCCTTGGGAGGGTGGCCTGCCTACTCTGGAGTTTCTTACAGTGAGTAAGCCACCTTGGAGGGGGAGCACTTTTCATACTTTATTGAAATAGATGTTGATACATGTGAGTTCCTTGCTCTCACAAAAACTACACAATGGGAAATGAGCCAAAGGTGAGAAGAAAAGTTCAGAGCTTTACATATCACACACACACAAAAAAGAGAGAGACTGCACAGATAACTGGGCATCGACTTCATCAGGGTTCAATCACATTAAAACCTCACAGATGTCTTCACTACTTGCAAAACTCTTTCATGTCCATCATCTCACTCGATCCACACAATAAATCTGGGGCTGAGGGAGCAAATAAAATTTTTATCACCATTTCGCAGATGAAAAAACTGTGACCAGGACGTTAGCAGCTTGTCCAAGGTCACGGAAGTAATAACCCAAAGTGTACCCCAAGTCCTTGGAGTCCAGCGGGTTTGTCCTCTCTGCCATACTGGCTCTCAGAGCTCTAAGGAGACAACATGCAAACCAGACATGAATTTTAAGCCTGTCTTGAGTTTAGATTGGAACTGTCATTTCTAAGGATGCAGCATGAAGCCATGAAAAGGGCGCTTAGAATTAAGGGTCAAGCAAAGCCCCGTCTACATATCTATAACTTGAGGATAATGAAGTATAGTTTAATGAAATGCTTTCCAAACACACCTGGCCACTAAAAAACCCTAAGGTGATGGTTGCAACTCCAAATTTTCAAGTTTAGTAGGTCCCAGCGAGGGACAAAGCTCTCAGGATTTGTCATCAGTGTGCCTCATGGCGCTCAGACACAGGCGAGTTTGGGAAAGAATAGCCCACAGGATTTTTGTGTAAATTAAATGAGACTATATCTGCCCCACAGGGGCCCTCCACAACCACTCACTGTCTCTTCCTCGCTCTGCCTCTACCACAGGTGTCCTGGCTTTCCATTTCTTTAATTTGTATTATCTGTGTTAGGAAGACAAGCTCCTGCTTCCAGTGCATATATAAAGATCCAGAACTTTCTTATAGAGGTTATAACCTTGGGGGACAAGGGTAAGGGATCAAGCCTTTGGGTGGTGGCAGTAAGTGATTATTTAAGGGAGAATCCACTGCATTTACTGAATCTCCTTTATTGTCATACATTGAGTAACTGCATCTCACCATCCCCTTCTCAGCTTTATCCAAGAAACAGGAATATCCGGCCCAATGCATTTATTTTACTTATCTACTGATTTATAAAACCCACCTGCTGCCCTGAGCTCTGGGTACAGTACATGCGTGTAAACAGCACACCCTGTATAATCAGACTTGCCAACCAAACCACATGCGGAGATAAATCTGGCCTCCCCGTGG